>NC_066273.1:14416508-15123081 GCF_905404315.1 Leptidea sinapis
TCAGAAAAACTGTTTTTGTATGTGCGTAAAAATTTATGATCACATCCCAAAGATAATAAGAGAGGTATCGTCAAATAGGAATTTCTCATCTAAATTGAAAATATACCTTATTAAAAACTGCTTATATTCATTAGACGAATATTTTCAATTACAAACTTGATTTTTTTTTAATAATTTAATATTAATGATGAACGGACACGCATAATGGCTGAATCAAGGGCAAAGACTGAGACCTATAGAGCGTACTTAGACTCTACTTAAGTAAAACTTAACTAAGTGTAAGCTTAGCCATAATCATTGATTTCGTTTTTATAGTAATTTGACAGCTTAGATTATAATGAGCTTAAGTTCATCATTCGTTCAGCATAATGAATATTATAGATTTCCGCAAAGTAACGCCTACTTCAGTAAATTTTTCAAAAGTCAAGTTCGCGTTTTATAATACTCAACTAAGCTTTACTTAAGTAAAGTCTGAGCAAAGTCTTAGTAAGCTCTATAGATTTAAGCCTATGTTTATAAACAGCCCAGTTACACAGTCATCTATAAGATTAAATTTTAATAACTTTTACACGATTTTAATTAGCTTTACCTGTATGTATGTTTGTTTGTAACCGACTCATTTAGGCGCGATTTTGACTCACTTTAAAGGGCGAGATTTTGTTCAAACTTCGTTGATTTATCGAGTGCCTATGACAAAACATTAATTTGATAAAATTATTCCATTTTTCAATTTGCAAAATAAGATTTTTGTTATTTTATAATAATTTTGAACAATCGTTGCAGGAGGATTTATGTTAATTTTCAAATAAACTACTATTTATTTCACTGTACTTTTTGTTATCACTCATTTTTCACTTCTTGTTACTGTACTCTGAAGTGCAAACAGATGAAGCCATGGTGAGCTGCTAGACGATATTTATATTAACAAAAGCCGGACCAGTGCGAGTCGGTCTTACCCACCACGGGTTCAGTACAAATCATAAGGCACATTACCTATACTTATAAAACAGGGAAAAGGTTTTTTTTCATTCTTCTTCATAAATCAAACATAATTAATGACAAAAAGTATTACAATTCTGTTTAAGCTTGTGCCAATCAAGCCCTTTATATTAAACAATTGGACTTCCGTTCCTTTCATAAAGACCCTGTTTTTTGATGATTGTACAAATGTATAGTTTACCACCTTTTCCCTTTACTTTTAATGTAAGACAATTTTACTTGTCAAATTTCATAGTCGAAATATAGGTTTTTTGCTGTAGAGAATGTAGAGGTGAGCACATCGTTTTAGTTTCAACTCGATACCTCCAGGCATTTTCCAGATAAATGGTCTTGACAGACAGACAGACGGACGGGCAAAAAGTGATCCTATAAAAGTTCAGTTTTATCCTTTTATCCGGAATCCTAGAAACTAATATGTCTAGCAAGTCATGTGGGTCTGTGTGTAAAGCTTTCAGTACATTAATTATTATAATAGTCTAACTTCTCCAGAGGACACTATACAAACTTTTCTCAATTCCGTTCTAGGAAATGAAAACCCAAGCAGTGAATTTAATTTTCTGGAAGAAAGTTTAAATAACTGTGAAACTCATCTGGAGTAGACAATGGTTATATTTAAAATGCCGGCACAGTACCGCTTATTGTTTTGTCTCGGTGTTCTACGACAAAGGACGTATGTGCGAGTGCTTCGAAATAATACTCGCTATTGAAATAAGCTGAATCAAATTTAGGAATATTTAGTAGCAGCTACTGACCTCTACTATTAACCAGTGGACTGGCGGCTGTCAAAGTGCGTTTGTGCCTGTTTGATATTCGCCATTTTGACTCTGTTGGCCATGTAGCGAGAGTCTGCGGTACTAAA
Source organism: Leptidea sinapis (assembly GCF_905404315.1). Taxonomy (NCBI): domain Eukaryota; kingdom Metazoa; phylum Arthropoda; class Insecta; order Lepidoptera; family Pieridae; genus Leptidea; species Leptidea sinapis. Next base: position 14,418,367 of record NC_066273.1, read on the forward strand.
ACTAGTGTTGACAACCTCAGCAAACATCGATGGTGTGAAACTATTTATAAAAAAAAATGTGTACTTTATTGCGTTCATTCCTAAAGTATAAATAACACGGAAAATAACCGAAATTTATTGAAAATGCAAGAATATTTCAGAGTCATGCACGCTTCACTCGTAGGCATTTGTATTATAAGTCAAAATTTGTTTTCATGGTTGCTCGTGAGTTGCGCTTCAAATAGGCACCAAAAATTTGCTGTCAAACATATGGAACAGCCTGTCCAGTGTTATTTATACAGGTCAGTGGTAGCAGCAGAACTACAGAAGCATGAGACATTTAATTCCAGGGTGACGGGTCGAGTTGCATTTGATCGTGTCATACCTAATGACGATTCATCTAAGGTAATTTAAAAAAAAACAACAACCTGCACAACATCCGATGGATAAGGCTATAAGTATCAGGCTGAAGACAGCCGAAAGAAGCGGCAAAAGCCCAAACTGGCACATCGACTTATCAGCCTAAATAGACATGACATATGACTTGTATTTCTGTTTTTACACGCTTTTTATTAGCTTCACCTGTTTTGTATGTTTGTTTGTAACCAACTCATTTAGGTGTGATTTTAGCGCACTTTAAACGGCCACATTTCGTTAAAACTTTGTAGATTTATCGAGGACCGATGGCAATAAATTAATTTGAAAAAATTATTCTATTGTAATTTTGCAATATAAGATTTTTGTTAATTTATATAAATTTTTCATCTATACAAGGCAGGAATTGCTGTTCATTTTAAATTTCAACCATTATCTTTTCAACCAAAGCGTGTTTTTTAGTTTTTTTTAAACTACTTTTATTTCACCATTTTATCTTAAACAGTTAGCTTATTGCCAACATTAAAAACACCCAATGTCCTATTAACCATTACATCATCCAAACGAGTGTTGTAATGAAATTCAGTGCAACATAACAACACTCGTTTGGGTGATGTAATGATTAGTAGGACTGGCTTTTTTAATGTTAGCAGTAAGCTAACTGTTTCAGAATCTTTTATAGAGGATTAATATTATATGTAGATAAAGTCTTATATGCAACTGTTGATAATTAGGTATTAAACTAACTACTAACACTCATGTGAAACTATTATCACGTTCGACTTCGCCTCGTGTGATAAACCCACATTCGTGTTTTTATGACCCCTTATTACACAGCAGTTGCATAAATAACTATAAACAAATATTACAAGCAAGTCACTTTGGTTCTCCTAAGTTTCCCTTATTAACCAAAGTCAACGACATATATTCCAATGATTGCGAAACTGAAGTGGCAATCGGCAGGACACTTAGCTCGACAGACAGCTGGCCAATGGGGCAGTAAAGCTCGAGTGGCGACCACGTACCGGAAGACGCAGTGTTGGTAGTTCCCCCACACAATGGACCGACGATCTGGTCAAGATCGCCAGAACAGGTTGGATGAGGGCAGAGCAGGACCGGCTGTCGTGGAGATCTTTGGGCAAGGCCTTTGCCCGACAGTGGACATCTTTCAGCTAAAATGATGATGCTATTTTCACAAAGACGCCTTCATGAACTCAATAGAGAATTGTAAAGTAGGAAAAAATTGTTCTTTGTAAACGCTATTATAAGACAACAAAAAACATCCGTCCTACCGTTCCTCGTGTATGTCACGCCATGCAATCTCGTATTTCCCCTTGAGGGTACCGTACGCATCGCACTAATTGGAAAACTCCGAACTAGTGGTGACTGAACAACAAAATTTGAAACAACGTGCTTTTATTAAAATCTTCTAAAAATACATACACAAATAGTCAATATTTGATTGGAGATTGGATTGGTCGAGTTTTTTTTCAAGCGATCTTTATATAAATATTCTCAATGCATAGAAATATTTATTTATCATATGGAGTGACATATTGCAACAACACTTGGTAAAGAACAATGCAGCATTATCCTCTATATATGTATCATACATACATACATAAAATCACGCCTCTTTCCCGTAGGGGTGGTCTCTGACCACTTCTTTCCACTTGCTACGATCCTGACATACTTGTTTCGCTTCGTCCACTTTCATTATTCCTTTCATACATTCTCTCCGGTTTAGGGTACTCTTGACCTGGCCTTTTTTCAAGACGTCCCTGATTTGATCTTGAAACGTCCGCCTACCCCTTCCAACACTTTCATTCACACTGGCCTTATACACTTTCTTCGTCAATCGTTCTTCATTCATTCTCTCGACATGTCCAAACCATCTCAGCATACCTTTCTCAATTTTTGTCACAAAATCTTCTTTCAGACCACAACGTTTCCTTATCTCACTATTTCTTATCCTGTCACTCAGTTTAACTCTTATCATACTTCTCAACGCTCTCATATCAACTGCATTTATTCTGCTTTCATGTTTCTTCTGCCATACCCAACTTTCTCTTCCGTACATGAGTGTTGGCACAGCCAAATGAGCCTTATTAGACACCTTCTGCCTGTTCATAAAGGAGTGCAAAGCTCCATTCACCATGTTTCCTGCATTCACTCTTCTTTCAATATCACTCTCATACTTTCCATCTCTTGTAAATTTAGAATCCAGATACACAAACTCATTCACCTGTTCAATTTTTTCATCTCCAATCACGATATTGCAGTCTGTTACTACCCCATCTCTTTCAAGCACCATCATTTTCGTCTTCTTTACATTCATCTTCATTCCCATTCTACCAAAAGCTCCATTCATAGCAGTTACCATCTCCTGCAAATCTTCGGCCGAAGATGCAAGTAATACTTGGTCATAAGCATAGAGAAAACATTTGACGAGTAACTCATTCATTCTCAACCCACTTTCATTCTCTTTTAGATTAAACAGCCACGGTGACGTTACACATCCCTGTCTAACAACTTTTTCGATATTAAACCATTCCGAATATCGTTACACAAGCACTTAAATCTCTATAAAGAGATGCAAGCAATGCTCGTATGTGGACACTGCTCACACCGTTCGCGGACAATGCTGACCACAATTCATTCCTCACCACTCTATCATAGGCCTTTTCTAGATACACGAACGCGCAATAGACCTTCTTGTTTTTAGTCAAAAACTTTTCGGCTATGCACCTCAAGAAAAAGACCTGATCCGTACATCCCATTCCCTTTCTAAATCCCGTTTGTGCATCCCATACTTTTTCGTCTGTTTCATTCACAACTCTTTCAATCAACACTTTTACATACAATTTACCGACGACGCTGAGAATGTTTATACCGCGGTAATTTCTGCAGTCCTGTCGTGACCCTTTTCCTTTATACAATGGCACGATTACAGCTTTGCACCAGTCTCCTGGTACTTGCCCATTTCACCAGCACAAATTGAAGAGGCGGTACAGCTGACTAGCCACTATGCCCTGACCAGCCCTCAGCATCTCGACGCTAATCCTGTCATTCCTTTACCTAATCTCATACTTTTCAATGCTTTCACTATTTCATCCATGCTTATCTCACTTTCATCAACATTTATATTAGTTACAATAGAAGCTGCCGGATGTTGTTCTCTGTTGTTGCCTCTGATGTTGCCTCTCTTTCAAACAATCTTTCAAAATAGTCTTTCCATCTCTTTAGCACACATTCTTCTCCTCTTATAATGCTCCCATCTTGACTCCTGATTATACTGAGCTCCGAGGTAGAAGTTTTTCCTCTGGCTGTTTTGATGGATTTCCAGAAGAACTTGATGTTTGACTGGAAATCTTCAGTGAGCCTCCTATCAAAATCATCCTTTCGTTCTTTTTTCTTTCTAGACGCAACTGTTTTCGCTGCTGATTTCAATCTTTTATACTTCGTTCTTGCTTCCTTTATCTCGTCATCTTTTGCATGCTTTTTGAACTTTTTGGTTAGCATTTGTTACTAACCAATCCAATCACGCTTTCTTCTTTTCTTGCACCGCCATTTGTACCTCTTTATCCATCCACACATTGTAATTCTTTCTTCCTTTCCTTCTTTTAGCTACCCCGCATACCTCAACAGCAACATTCACGACCCCTTTCTTAAATGTCTCCCACAAATCTTCAATCACACCTATCTCTTCTATGCCTTTAAAACTTTCTTTCAGTTTCTCTACATACTCGTCTTTCCTTTCTGTTTCTTGTAGATTTTCCACTTTTACTCTGTCTAAAATACTCGTAGGCTCAGCTCGTCGGTGTCGCCAATGTTTAAAAAGGCCACGCATTCGGGCTATGACCTGGAAGTGGTCTGTGTCGAGGCCTACACCTCGGTATGCCCGAGCATCTAGCACTTTCTTTCTTAGTCTTTCATCCACAATTACAAAATCAATCATACTTCTAGACTCACCCTCATCTCTTGTATACAAATGGATCTTTTTGTGGTTAAACATTGTGCTGACCACGCAAAGATTCCATTCTAAGCATACTTCAAGCAGGCTTTTCCCATTTTCATTCACTCTCTCGTCCCCAAACGTACCCAGAACTCCTTCTTACCCATCACGCTTTACTCCAACCCACCCATTAAAATCCCCTAACATCACGATCCGTTCATTTTCTCCGCATTTATTCATCTCTCTCTTTTTTGGCTTTTAATGACCCACCTCCGCACAGATCCGTCGGTGCATAGACCCCAAGGATAAACAAGCGATTGAGTCCGACTTTTAACCTAATCCAGAGGAGTCTTGGGCTAACACATTCATGCTCTATCACACATTCTACTATTCGAGCGGAAAGAATCACACCAACTACCTAACAGCCTCGGTTGGTTTGGGGGACTCCGGACCAGTATGCCGTGTAGGGACCACATCATGCCATGGTGTCACATCCTTTCCTCTTCGTTTCATTCACGCACAGAATATCTATGGATCGTTCATCCATCATCTGACATACTTCATCTACCTTATCATCCACTCCTCCTCTTACATTTAACGTAGAAAAGCGGCTCTCCATGGGCCACTTTTCGCCCCCGCGAGAAACGAGACGTGATGGGTGGCGAACCACATCGCCGTCATTAATTCCTCTATATAATCTACTATAATATAGTAAGCCTTCTTTGCCAAAGAGCTTTAATATATTTCTTGAATTTGTGCTCAGTGATTTCTAGGACAAAGGTTGAATTTCACTTAAAAATTATGTATCATACAAAATTTCGAAGTTAGTGTGACTAATTGGAACCAATATATTTCGCATTAACATTACGGGGTGAGCAAAATATTCACCCGATAGTAAGTAAATCGTCCGGCCTGTTAAAAAGCAGTGCCTTCTATATCTTCTTCATCAGTGTATTCTTGAAAAACCCTAAACTCTTAGAGAATTGCAATTACGCTCGTTAAAATGAAAATTGAAAAAAAAATATTGTTAAGTTATAAAAACATTTGTAAATAGCCACAAAATGTTTACAAAAACAAGTGCACAAAAGCGTTAAAATTACGTAATTAAAAATACGTTAGTAGTGAAAGCTATCGCAGAGACTCGTGATATGTAAGTAACCATACGCCAAATTCATACTATTCATATATATACTATTATCTTTATCTTTTAAGCAATACTTTCTTTTGCTAGCTGAAGAACAACCGTTTATAATAATAATTATATTAATAAATTCTTTATTTCGACCAACAAAGGATCATAATGTGTTGTTAGTAACAAAGTAACTTAAAACCTAGTGTTAGAACAAGATATCTTAAAATCTTAACCTATCTAATCTAGGACAGGACCGACTTGTCAGCACATGTATCAAACAGCAGTGGTTCAGGTACTGACAATCGAACCTGTGAGAAAATGCCCTCAGAATACCATTAGGGCTAGCCCGGACCCTACTCAACAGGGACGTACACCGCTTATGCATAGTCGCGTAAAAACAATATACGCGTGCCTCAGCAAACACCCCCGACGTGCTGCAGTATCGTGGCAGCCCCAATAACATTCTGACCGCATTATTATACTGAACATGCAGGGCATTGTACTGCTTCTGCGCATAGTCGACCCACAGACTGCTCGTGTAAAATGAGATGCAGTAAGCTTTGAAGAGTGTAATTTTTACTGGCACGGTACAGCGAGCAAACCTGCGGATGATTATATTCGCCCTAACAGACAACTCCCTGCGCTCCTTCTCGATATCTGCAACATCCTTTAAGCCAAAGGTAACCTCAAGCTCTAGGTATTTAAATTGATCCACTCTCTTCAGTGGTGTCCCGTACAATTTTACTGTCGGAATAAGGGATGGGAGTGGTTTCCCCTTCGCCTGAAAGATCATACACTAGCTTTTTTTACGTTATAGATTAGACCATGACTGCGGGCATAGTTTTACATATCCATCAGTTTCCTCTATCCACAGACAGACGCACTCAACAGCACCATATCATCTGCGTAACTGATTTTATTTAAACAGACATAATTTGTGCGACAAACAGTTTATAATGTGATTTGTTTTAGAAGATTTCGGATTTTTTTCTTATCTTTAATCTTAGCTGTATTATCTATCCAACATAAATATAAAACATTCAAAGTAATGAAACGTTGAAACAAATATGATATAATATGAACATGAAAACGTTTTCCATTTATTAGCAGTTAGTAATATTAGCCAACAAACCTTCAAAGAACTGGAATCTGTTTCATATCTCGGAGCTACTTTGAAAGAGCACAGTCAAAACATGAATAAGCCAGTATTCGACTTCAATCGTAGAGCTGGCAATAAATCTCATAACTTATTTACTCCGCCCCCAGGAGAAACGGAACTTGTCAAAATTAACGCATAAATCTTACTTGGGTACATTTTTCTGGAGACTCAAATCGAGTTATGAATTAAAGGTTCGCTTTGGAAACAATTTTTTATATCAATTGCTATTTTCGGCGTGGATTTTGATATTGGATTTTAGTGTAAAATAAATTTTCTGATCAGTTTTATTGGATATCCTCAGAGGAAATTGGTTAAATAACCTTATCTATCGACTGTGAAATTTGATGTAAAAAGGAGGGTTATTAATAAGGGTAAAACTTTATGAATATGAATAAGATGTTAATACAAGCAAAAGTATTGGCAAAAGAGAATAGATTTCTTCCAAGACTGGTAGGTGAAGTCATTGAAAATAAAAAACATTCACTTGGGGTCTAAATTAAAACCCAAAACTACACATACCAAAGAAGAGGACACAGTCAGTAAATTTTGCCAAAAACCATGTGTCTAGAGCAAATACTACCTCCAAGGCAACAAATGGCGCTAAACTTTGCAATGACAATTACTCTACTATCGCACCACTCTATCAACTGCAGTCCCCCTGAACAATTTATCTGAAAAGGTCACGAAATGTCGGGTTGATTAAAATATAATAAAAATGTAACTTTCACGCAAAAAATAATGTATAAACATAGTTGTATATATTATAAGAGTTTTATTCCTTTAAAAAGTATTTTGTTTATATTATGAATAACAAAACATTTTGAAGTGTCAGTGATACAATATGTGGAATTTTTGTTGACTCTCACTACGGTGTCCTTCATACAATACTCGCCAGCTTGTGTCATTCAAAACCCTAGTTTTCGGCTTGGATTAGTGACTGAATTACACATCCTAGAAGCCCGTAAAATACTTTTAACCATGTACCAGTAACTAGATTGTGAGTAACAGCTGTAATGTGTAACCATTACTGTGTTTCGGTCGAAGGGCGACGTAGCTAGTGAAATTACTGGGCAAATGAGACTTAACATCTTATGTCTCAAGGTGACGTGCGCAGTTGTAGTACCGCTCAGAATTTTTGGGTTTTTCAAGACTCCTGAGTGGCAATGCATTGTAATGGGCAGGGTGTATCGATTACCTTCAGCTGAACGTCCTGCTCGTCTCGTCCCTTATTTTCATTAAAAAAAAACGCCTGTCGGGTCAGCTAGTAATATTATATAATTATAAACAGTGCCAATAATGCTTGTCGTACAAACAATTAATGTTTTTTGAGTAAATAATAAATTGAGAAAAACATTTCCCAGATCCAACATTATACGTATTGTAACATAAGATTCCTCGTTATTTTGTACAAAGTCAGCGATCCGATATCACAGTCCAAGAGCGCTGGTTTGATGCCAGATAATGCGAACGGCTCACAGATTTTAATCACTAAGAAATAGGTGCCAAGACATGCCGCTCTATCAACTGTTTTATTATACAAGAACAGATTGTGAACTATTTACGTTACTCTCGGATATTTTGGAAGTACACCAAATACTGTATTTTGATGCTTTGTTTTGTACCTGTGGTTAGAACTCATTCAACGAGCGGTCGCGTAAGCTTTCATGTAAGAATAGTTATAGAAAGTTAAAAAAAAGGCATACAAAAAAGGCGGGAGTTATCTATTCTCGTTAAGTAGAAGGTAGTTTTTTGTCAGTATATTTCTAATGTGAAAATTTATGCGTAATGAACAGCGCAAATTCCTTGCCACTTCGCAATTATTACAACACGTGGCATTTAAAGAACAATTTGCTCGTTGCTGTTTAGATAGCTGAAATGCGCCTTATGTTACAGCCGTAAGGTTCACATTATTAGAGTTTTTTATGCAAGAGGAGGACAAACGAGCGTACAGGGCACCTGGTGTTAAGTGATCACCGCCGCAAATATTCTCTTCAACACCAGAGGAATCACAGAAGGTGTAAGTGCTTTTTCTGAAGGTACCCATGTATCGTCCCTGAATCACCGCACAAGGAAGCTCATTAGAATCATCATTGAAAGTTCCTTGAAAACCGCACTGTGGAGGAACGCCACACATCAAGATAGTGGGGATGATATTCTAATTTGTGGCGTGTCGTGCGAAGACAGACTTCGGCGGTAGGAATCAGGTGAAACAGCTCTTCGGAACACTCTTTGTGATAAATGCGATAAAAGACACACAATGAACTCTATCTGATCCAGCTGTTCACAGAGCACGGACAATTTGGGCAGCAGTTTGATATATAATAATTATAAAGTGATTATATATTGATGACTGGAAGTCCCCTATATGTGAATACTCTATTTTTCCAATCATTAAATGAAGTTAAACATATAATAAAGCGATGATTTAAATTAACCTCTGTTTAAAAAGTTCGAGTTGATTAAGAAGAATATATAAAAAAGAAAATAGAAACTAAAAATCAAAATTAAACAAAACATTGGCAGTTGTAGAGACTGCCAATAGAAGTGATAACTTTTCTTCTATTCTTTAAGTATTAAAATTTGAAGTTACATAATGTTTAAAAACAATTAAATTATTTATATCAATTTATTTTTCAAACTTATTTTCAATAATATATTAATCAAACAAAAACACTATTTCAACAATGCACACGTCGAACTTTTCACTAAATCCATAAGATAAGATCCATAAATAAGATATACACAGCACTAATGTTGCACAATACGTGAGATGTATAGCTACAGATATACTTTTTTGAAGCATTTTGAAGTTGATGCCAATTTCATTTAAATATAATATCTTGCTAGTTTCGTTAATTCGTCGTCAGACCACGATATTTCTTCATAAAACTCTCATTATCTCAGCGCATCAAATCAAATCAAAATAATTATATTTCTATTCGCATAAAACTCTCAAATAAGAAAAAAAGACATCTGAAACTCCTTTAACCTTAAGTTTTTATCACCAAAGACATTGTTTTATATGTAAGGTTTTGAAACAAAAACACAGAATTGCTTCTTGAATTCACATTTGAAGTTAAAACATCCAATGTTTTTATATTGAAGAGCAAGCATTCTCCTTATCTAGATGCTTGAGTGCTCTTGTTTGGGAACTTTCTTCCACTTTAAACGATAGTTTGGTGCAAATATATTTACTTTTCTGTGTTAGCATTAAAATACTGAATATGATTCCAAAAATGAAAAAAAAAAAAAAGATATTCCAATTTGTTTTAATTTTACACTTTTGCAACATCTAGAATAAAATAAGTCAAAGTCAAAGTCAAAAAAATCTTTATTCACTGTAAAACTTTATAAGTTATTTAGTGCAAGTCAGGATGAAGTACAAAAGTTACAATAGCATTAAAATGAGTATAACAATATTTACTAACAAAATTTAGAACACAATTTAGAAATACTCAGAGATTAATACGAATAAATAATAAAATATTGAACAACAAATTTAACATACTTTTGATGTGAAACTTGCCAGTAAAATCGCCGATTGCCGTTATTGTTAATGGCATATATTATTTGGATAGCCCAATCATGCGTGACCGTTTTTGATTGGTCAAAGCATTCATTAGATTTGCAAAATACCAAGGACCTACTGTTAACATTGACTTACTATAAACAGCTAGACTTCCAATCGCGTATTAAAAGGTCGTCAGAAATGTCCAAGTGGCATTGTATATACATATATAAAGACATAAAAGGCATTTATTTTCTCAAAATTGATTCCTTTAGAATTCTTTTTGATGTGATTTCTAATAACTACTAGATACTACTACCGCTTCGGAAACAAATGGCGCTCTGAGAGAGAAGTAGCGGCGCAAGAAACTCTCCAAGCATTCTTTTTTTTCGCTCTTTTCAATAAAAATATACAATATTTTACAGTCATTTCTATCGCTATAAAATAATCACAATCTAGTCCCAGGCTGTCCGATCATTTAGATATTCAGCAGTGGAATAATAGGACTTACGACAGAGCCATTTTTTTTATAAAACATTTAAATTTATTTATAGATAATGCCTGAACAGTGGCTGGGACTTTATTATAGAAGTGTATACATTTACCCTTAAAGCTATTATGTATCTTATGAAGTCTACTAGAATTAGTTACAAGCAATCCCTTATTTCTAGTGTTATAATAATGAAAATCACTATTAAGAGCATCATTAACTATTAACTTATAGATAACATTAAAACATTCAATCAAATTAACACCTTATTAATTCGTGGCAGTAGATTTCAAAGTCTATTTGTATACGCTCATTAGAAGTAGCATAACTACGTCACACACGAGACGGAAATACGACACTCCATCCTTTTTAAGTTTGGATATGCTGTTATTTATTCAGTTTTTCACTGAACGCTACATTGCCATTGCTTTCGGTCTCCTCGGTATACTGAGGGTCGTTCTTAGGAACATCCCAAAGGAACTCAACATTAAAGAGATCCACGCTGACCTCAAAGAGCAGGGCTACCCTGTGAATGAAGTCCATCGCATGCACAAACGAATTGATAGGTCACCGCTGAACCTGGTGCTGGTCATTCTCGACCTCACTAAGGAGGGCAAGGCGATATTCAATCTAAAAGCCGTGTGCTCTCTACACGGCATCAAAATGGAGGCTCCGCACAAAAGCGGCGGTCCAGGGCAGTGCCATTGCTGCCAGTTATACGGCCACTCTGCCCGCAACTGCGAGGAGAAACCTCGCTGCGTCAAGTGTCTTGGCAACCATGGAACTCCTGAGTGCACCCGCCCTACAGTTTGCGCGGAGCCTCCGGCATGCGTGCTCTGTGGTGCCGAAGGACACCCTGCAAACTACCGCGGGTGTCCCAAGGCAGCCAAACCGAAGCGCAAGGGTCCGCCTAGGCTGCGTCAGGCCAGGGGCCGAACAAGAAGCCAGACGCCTTCATTCCGGCCCCACTGCCCAAGACGAACGCCTGGGAAAAGTCTCCTATCAAGGAGACAGCACCAGCGCCTACCACGGCCCCCGCGCCCCTCCGGCCACCGCTAGCGTCCCGCCCGGCGGCGTCGGTCCCGCGACCGAGGCCACCGGCGCCCGCGTCCGCGGCAACAGGTAACAAAGGCGGCAGCACCTTTGCCTTCATGTTCGAACTGTCAGAGCTGTTCGACATTGATGAAATCACAGCCCTGGCCAGCAGGCTCGATGCTGTCCGGGACGACCCGCCGTCGCTCCTGCAAGTTATGGCAGACAACGGCAAAATATTCCGTGCCCTCACCGATATAGGGCGAAAGTATAAAAACATTCGCGATGCCTAATTACGTAAGCGGACGGGTTAAACCACATACGCTCCGTATAGCGTATTTTAACGCCCAAGGCCTTAAGCCTCAACTAGACTTGGTGAAGGAGTTCGCTCACGAACATCAATTAGACCTATTCTTAGTGCAAGAGACATTTCTAAAACCACGTATACGCGATCTGCGTATCGCTAATTATAACTTAGTCAGGAATGATCGCACCACCCGTATGGGCGGCACCCTCATTTATTTTAAAAGGTCTCTACACTGTATACCTATAGATCCTCCGGTCCTCACTAACATCGAGGCCTCTGCCATCCGGGTCAGTATGGCGAATCACCAGCCGATCACTGTTATTTCAGCTTATCTTCCGCCCAACAAAAAAGTATTATACACAGATATAGAAGCATTACTCGGCCACGGGGCTGCAGTCATAGTGGGTGGCGATCTTAACGCCAAACACTCCAGCTGGAACAGTAGAGCCACAAATAGAAACGGAATCTTATTAGATTCGCTGACAGACACGCTGAACTTTCCAGTAATAGCACCCGACGAACCAACACATTATCCGGTTAACGTCGCGCACCGACCCTACATACTAGACGTTGCGTTACTTAAGAACGTAACGCTCAATGTAAATTCAATCGAGGTTTTTCACGAATTAGAGTCAGACCACCGGCCCGTCGTCCTAAATCTAGGCCCACCGGTTAACTTTCAACCACCGATGAAAACAGTGATCGACTGGCAACGGCTGGAAAAGGATCTCGAGTCTATCAAGTCCGACGACCTTGACCTTATACCGGACGTCATCGACTCGGTCGACACGGCTCACAGTGCTATCTCTCATGTGACGTCACATATACAGAATAGGATCAAGGCCTGCTCCAGGCAGGTTCCGACGATGCAACCGTATCGCCTAAACCTGCCTCCAGAGCTCAGGAACTAACTCACACAGAAGCACAGAGCCACTAGACTTTACGACAGGTATCCGTCGGTCGTCGCCACCTCCGCTACCTACAGCGGGTGGTACGGGAACGTATCGCGGAACTCCGCGGCGAACGTTGGGACCGCTTGCTCGGCAACCTTAAGCCATCAAATGTGGCTTTCTGGAAGCTGCCTCGCGCGTTCAAACAGGAGCCGCCCACTGTCATGCCTCCTTTGGACAGACCGGGACTGCAGCCGGCGCTCGATGACGATGAGAAGGCTGAATGCCTCGCCGATAGTCTCGAGAGTCAGTGCTCTCCAAATACAGCAGCCGACCCGACACACGTTGACGAAGTTGATCGTGAAGTTGAACGTCACTCCGCTCTGAGCCCTTCAGGCGATGTAATAAAACCCACCTCTTACGAAGAGGTGAAGCTAATCATTAAGGAGCCCGACACTATAAACAATAGGGTTCTTAAAATCCTACCCTCGACTCTTATTACTTTATTGGTTACCATTTTTAATATTCTATTGTCTAATAGCGCGTTCCCCGAACAATGGAAAGATTCCATTGTTATCGGTATCCCAAAACCCAATAAACCTAAAGCTAATCCGAGTAGCTATAGGCCTATTAGCTTAATTAACTCGATCGGGAAACTTTACGAAAGATTAATTCTCGCGCGTCTTAATCATTACATCGCGGAGCTCAACCTGATACCCGACATACAGTTCGGATTCAGAACCGCTCACTCGTGTCCCCAGCAGGCTCACCGACTCACCGAGTACATTCTCGTACGGCGTCAACTTCACGCTACCACGGCAGCCGTGTTTTTCGATGTCGCGAAGGCATTCGATAAGGTATGGCACAACGGCTTAGTATTCAAGCTGTATCAACTGGGAGTGCCAGACTGGCTCGTGCGCATCATACGAGCCTACCTTACTGATCGCTCCTTCCGATATAGAGTAGAGGGCACCCTATCCTCACCCAGACCCATCAGGTCTGGCGTGCCATAGGGTTCAGTCCTCTCTCCCACTCTTTTCTCGCTCTTCACGAGCGACATTCACAAGTTTCCGAGTGTCCAGCTCGCTCAGTACGCTGACGATACGGCACTCTACTTTGGCTCCGCTCTATTGAACCGCTCAACCTTGAGCAGGAACATTAAAGTACTTCAAGCCGCCGTCGATGTACTAGGCAACTGGTTCAGAAAATGGCGGATTGAAGTGAACCCCACCAAGAGTGCAGCGGTACTCTTCGGTAACGCGAATAGCATCCGCGCTAAAAAACGACCGACCGACGTCATTAAATTGTATGAAACACCCATACCGTGGGTGAAGGATTACAAATACTTAGGAGTCACGTTCAACAGCAATATGAACTTCAAGAAACATATTGATACGGTATGCAATAGAGCTCGATTTGTCCTCAGTCGCCTTTATCCACTTGTGTGTGGGCGAAGCAAACTTCCGCTCAAACACAAAGTGACGCTGTACAAAACCATCGTACGGCCCATACTGTCATACGCAAGCGTCGTTTTCGCGCACACCCGACCGAGCTACTTACGTCGTTTGCAAGTAGTTCAAAATAAATTCACGCGCATGGCAACCGGAGCCCCGTTGTTCATCCGAAACGTTGACCTTCACCGCAACCTAGAGCTTCCGACGATAGCTCAACACTTTAAAGAGATCTCGCGACGCTTCTTTGACAAGGCGCCTAACCATCCCAACATCTTGGTTAGGAAGGCATGCGGGTACACCCCCCTTCACCATAGTCTCAACCCAATAAGACGTCCCAGACACGTAACGGTAGACCCGGATGACGACATCACCATCGCGAACGCGACACCCACACAAACACCGACACAGACACGCACACACCGCCTTCGCAGGCGTAGGCGCGGTCAACCACCGCAAACCACTGGCACTCGTCGCTCTGATGATGGCCAGCGGCCCGCACCCTAGATACACCACACATTGTTTTGATACCCGACGAGACGTTAGTCCTCGTCCTGTAATCGCTTCACTACACTCACTCACACACGGACTGACTGACGGACTGACATACACCACTTACACAATCACAAACACACTCCACAAACAGACACAAACATACATGCACACAAACATTTACACTACGTACATACATACAAACACACATACATACAATCATAAACACATACATACACACTTACATACATTACACAAAACATCACCACACTCGCCGGTGAGTGTGTTGATGTTTTGTGTAATCTTTTGTTTTGTGTCACCTTTTCATATTTCATCTTCATTTCATCTTCATTTTCATTCTCTCTCCTTCCCACAAGCACACAGCCGGTCTGAGGTTCGAGTCTCCTTAGGAGACGCCCCGCGGCTGTTGTTGCGTAGTCTTTGCGGCCTCCACGGCCCACGTCCTACTTCGCTGTGAAAGCCAGGGCTGCTAACAGCACAGAGGAGGTTTTAGTCGGTATGGGGTGTCCGCTTACGCGGACACTCGAGTCCGACATATTACGCCCCGTTCCGGGGCGTAAATACGTAATCGTATTTCCTCCTCTCAAAAAAAAAAAAAATCCTCTGGTGTTGCAAGAGAATGTGGGCGATCACTTAATACCAGGTGACCCGTACGCTCGTTTGTCCTCCTTTTTCATAAAAAGTCGTAGACACTCACGTTCAATAAGTTATGTGTAAATCCAATTTCGAATAATAATATATCTATTCAGTCAAAGCCTCGTTAAGTAGACCGCTCTTCATTCCTTTATTTATTTAACTTGATAAATTAAATAAATTTTTGCTTAAAAGTTAGTGATGTTGAACAAAGTTTTCCATTTTGTTCTAAAATGGTATTAATTTCTCGATACTCGAAGCGGCGGCGAAGTTATGAAGTTAGAGGGACTTCTATACGATGGATTTAAACTGGAATTAATCGGCTGATTTGGCACGATTTGTATACAAACTTGTTCTGCAAGTAATTTTATTAATAGTAATTAACTCATAAAAAAAACCTTCGTTTAACAAAACCGACGAACTAAAAAGTATAAAATAAAGATTATCATCATCATCAGCCGGAACATGTCCACTGCTGGACAAAGGCTTGCCCAAAGATCTCCACGACGATCGGTCCTGCGCTGCAACCATCCAACATATTCCGGCGATCTTGATATCAAATATTAATACAATACTATTATTTGTATGTGCTACCTATTGATAGCTTTTAAGTAGGTGCCAAGCTCTAAACAAAATAAAACCTAATATTATAAACAGCTTACATATTGTAATTATCAACGGCGTCTGCCCACTTGGTATGTTTTAATCTAGACGAAGCTATTCCTCTCTCAAAGTTACGCGTGGCGAGTGTAGGTACCTCTATTATATTTGGCTTAAATGAAAATAATATATTACATAATAATATAGCAAAAAAAAAATCGTATTGATAACTTCCTCCTTTTTTAGTTGGTTAAAGACTAAAATCCGCCTACCGCCTTTTGACGAGGTGCAAAAGAAAGCGATAACATTGAACGAAAAATAATGAGCTGAAATTTCTTAAAACTTCTTCCAGGAAATACGTGTTATTGAATAATCTTTGTGAAATAGATGTTGATCATATGGAACCTCCATTATATGTGCGAGGCTTCTATCGCAATGTTTTATTTACTTTTACAATTTATGAGTACATTATGAACGGCCAAAGTTCAGGTCAACATTGTGGAAAAAAGCAGATATTGTAGGGGTTATACTGAATTTGGAAATTATAATTAGCTTGAAATTTTTTATTAAAGTATTTGCTTTAATATTCTATTTTTTTTTTAACTTTAAAAGGATTCTATTTGAAAAGAGTTCTCGTTACTTCCGATTCGGGTACAAACACTAACCAACATGGACAACTTTAGGTAAGATTAGTTATAATGGATTATTTTCCAGTGCTTGATGTCTATTTTGCGTAAAAAATATCCGAGTTCAAGCCCCTTTTTAAGCCATATTCGAATTAGTTTGCAGGTGTGTAAAGATTTCTTTACATTGGTGGTCAAAGAAACTGGCATTCAACAAAAAAAAAAATTAGAAAACACATTGATACATGAGAGGCAACGGCACTAGTCTTTGCGCCACCGAAGCTCTACAGCGTGGAGCTATAATAGCGACTTATAATGAATGCACCGGCAGAGCGACTTAACCGTACTCATATGAAAAATATTAAAACAAAATACATAGTTTGACCGAAATAAAAAAAATTTCAATTATGTTATTTCGGAACAACCTGTCAGTAATTCAGTAGCCGTGCGCTGGCTTAGGCACTGACAGCTACATGTTCCACACTACGCCCTAGCCGTTCAGAATTAATAGGTGAGTAGCGGCCACGTAAGGAGACTAAAATGTTGTTTTGGAAGTAAAACCAGGCTAGCGAAACACTCGAAAAAAGCGAGAGTTAGAGAAGGGGGAGAGTTAAGTTTTATATTTTAATGATTAATAACAATATAAAATTATATCATTAATGGTAAATTAATATATAAATAATAATAAATTTTATTAAATTACGATATTTTAAATTACGTTAAATCCTTTCGGTAATAAGTGTCGTAAACGTCAAAAAAGTTTCACTTGAATCGCTCGTAAATATTACTCACACACACTTTTTTAAATATATAATACTAGCTGACCCGACAGACGTTGTTCTGTCAATAAACGGTTCGAGAGATATGGTAAATGCGTGGGTGAGTGCGTGGGTGGGATCGTGACACGACAAACTATATATGTAAACCTTCCTTGAGCTTCAACGAATCTATTACAGAAGATTTCATTGAGATCGGTCGAATAGTTTAGGAGTTATTAGGGAACATACAAACATACATTCTCTTTTATATATATAGATTATATCTGTTTAAAAATTTTAATTGTTTATTTTAATTTGAGATTTACTTTTTCAAGGTTAAGGTTAACTAATTTATTTGTGTGTTCGTTTTCACCTTATAATAATTATATTTACGGAAAAAATGTCTTTCACTTATTATCATTTTATTTCTTAATATCTTTGTACTGTTTAATTAATTTGCATTATATCGGTACCCGACCATAAGTGCGCTCGTCAATCTTGAATTTAAGTAGTGTGTATATTTAAAATAACTATTAGGCCTCTCTCACACAAGAGTGCAAAATCGTGGCGTTAAAATCCAAGCGCTTTTAAAACGTTCCTGATTTATCTATTTATACTGTCCCAAGCATCATTCTTCAGAGATTTATTTTCATGCTCTGGAAATGACTTCGATACACACGTATTTGACACGCATATGCCGTATATTATAATAAACAAGATTCAAGAATTTGACCACCACGCTATCCTGCAACACCTGTTACCAGTGGGAGGTTTCGTTTGCACTGGATGCCGGCTAGATTATGAGTACCACAACGATGCCTATTTCTGCCGTGAAGCAGTAATGTATAAGCATTATTGTGTTTCGGTCTGAAGGGCACCGTAGCTAGAAATATTTCTGGGTAAATGAGTCTTTTTGGGGATTTTTCAAGAATCTTGGGCGGCACTGCATAATAAGGGACATTTATTACTATCAGCTGAAATTTGTTCTATTATTCCTCCTGTTTAACGCAACGCTGACGTTTTTAGAGCGTTCATGTTAACAAAATTATGAAATATCATAACGCCCATTGATTGTTCGTCCATCGCCCAGCGCTATATAGAGCTCAGTTTGATCAAAACTCGTGGCGTTTTAAGAGAGCTGTCGTGCGGTAAAAAATTACTGTACTGACCAGTTTGATTTTAAGGGAAGTTGAAAAAGCTCTCATGCGTACGGGGCCTTATGCACGGGGCAAAGTAGGAACAATAAATTAATGTGATAACCGCAGTCGCGTACTATCAGATAATTGTTTCCGGAATCGAATGCGCCACTTTCCTTATTAGAATATTTTCTACGTTTTGGATAATTTTGTAGTTCCACAAATTGCTTTTCTCTTATTGTTATTCTGTTCAGAATTTAGATACAATTGTCTGAATGCACATATCCAATGCGATAGTAATAAAAATGATATTTTAGTAGTGTTTTTTACATGAATAGGAGTTTACTATAGTATGTAATATATACTAGATTATTGGTTGAATTTCGCGATACTGTTGTTACTATTTTGATTTCGGTACGCAATAGTATGTTAAACATCTTCTCCTTCTTTGTGGATACGCTCTTTACAGAGCGGTCGTGGTTGTGTGACGTAGGGTTTTGTGGTAGTAGTGAAATAAAACTCACAAATCAGCACGAAGAATTTATTTATCAGCGGTAGAAGGTCATGAGTGAGAGGGGCCGGTCACTATTGTAACTAATAAAATTTGAAAACAAAAATTTTATGAACGATGCGCGACTCGAACCCACGACCTCTCGCGTTCCGTGCGAGTGCTCTGCCAACTGAGCTAAACATTCGAGTGACGAATCGTCATAAAATCTTGTATGCTTTGTTCAACTCTCAGGTTGTGGCTTCATCTACAGGATCTTTGATTGTTTATTGTAACTAACTTAGTAGTGGGGGGTACTTTGACGTCCCAGATGATTGATGGTACCGTAGGTGATCGCCGTAGGTTCAGACTGTCTTGGGGAAATAAAACTTCTTCCGATCAGTCAGTAGTGTAATGCTGCTGCTACATTTTGTGGCCAGAATGATGGTCGATCCGTTCTCATCCTTACCCATATTTTCCATGAACTGTCTAGTTACACTTATACATTTGCGTATTGTTTACCTACCTTAAATAAAGGAAAGAACGATAGTCCTTAAGATGATCAAGAGCTAATATATGTGTGTGTGTTCGATCGATCCAATGCATGTCAGGGGTAATGAAATAAACACAACTTTATGAAAGAATGTTATGTGTAAAAAGTGGTAAATTAAGATTATTTGAAATAATGTTGTTGTACTTTGCCTTTTAAGGAATTTCATTTAAATAAATATCATCAGGTCATTATTGAATTTTATACGTCGTAATATTAATATGGTAAATTGCAGTAGATGTAATAATAATGATTATTTAATTTTTGTTTTAGTGAGCACTAAATAATTTTAATAACTGTTCTGCGAGCGGAACCAGTAAATTCTATACAGGTTTAAAAATAATGATTCCATCTGATATTAAACTAAAGATTCTGAATGGCATTTTAAAAATGATAGCCGATGAAAAGACGTCAATCCTAATGAAGAACGTAATCACTATTACAAATAAGCTTGGTTTAATGTTATAACTGGGAATAAACTAAGAATATAAAAAACGTTGACCATATCGCTGTCAGCACTGTCAATACAATTCTGAAGCTTTCCTAAGCATCTTTGCAAGTAAACACGGGAGAAGTTATACGCCCAAGCATAATGTCTATAATTTATAAACATTTTGCATATACTTGGTTTATTCTTAGGTATAACTTTATACCGAGTTTATTGGTAAGGCAGATTGGGTTTACGTTATTGTAATATGTAAGTTATTAATAAGATTAAGTTTTAATTGAAGTCGTAATAATAGTGTATTTGTGCAATATATTTTCGTGAACTAGTAGTGCATCATGTAGCATATAAAAACAATTGTAATTCTACACAAAGGACTGCACAACTATTGTCTAAGATAGATAACCCGGCATCTGCCAAATCCACAAAAGCAATCTCAGCAAGAATAAATATGAAATAATAAGCATCTGGGTTCGTTTCCGAACGCGTTCACCATGATATAATGATATCGCCCTTGGCTCAAGATGTCGTTGAACATAAAGGCTCATGCCAAGTGCCTTTTGAATGCACGGACCATCATGGCGGTAATATTATGTTCACTTATTGCTGAGAACATTTCTGGCCTGATCTTTTGTACAGTAGCCTCTCGATTATGTTCAAATATTATTCAAAAAATACTTATTTACTTCCTTTTCATAATACTGCTTCACTCTTTAAGAGCTCTTATTTTTACTATGCTGTTTCTTCTAGGTCAAATATATTCATAATCTTACGTAATTTTAACTTTTCAAATGCTGTTATTAAATTTCTTACATTTGTATTGTATATAGTTGGTAGAAGAAATTTATTGTTGATGTTATACACTTCAATTTTTCTCTTGTCTATTTCAATAACTTTTTCTAATTTAATAATGTTTTATTCTTAATTTGCTAAATCGAATGTAATAGCTCTGTTTATGTCCGCTTTTGTTACTTGATTTCGATTTGCACCTATAATAGGGGTGTCACCTAATAATAAATCTGTGTTAGTTATTAAAAAAATGTATTGGTTCTCACCCTGTTGGAGCAATTAATAAATTAATACTGCCAATTGTAATGTTTATAGACTTGGAAAAGTAAGAGGAAAATTAGAAACTAGTAATAGTATAACAATAAATAGAACTAACGATTCTTACTGGATCCTCGACAAATTCATAAAGAAAATTGCAGGACAGCAAATTAATTGTGTTATTAAGACTCATTGGCGTGAAAAAAGCGTTTATTTGCTTAAGAATAGTAAAAAAAACCTATCACGGTTATGTAATACCAGTGGGAAGCTCTTCTGCACAGGATGCCGGCTAGATTATGGGTAACACAACGGCGCCTATCTGCCGTGAAGCAGTAATGTGTAAGCATTACTGTGTATCGGTCTGAAGGGCGCCGTAGCTAGTGAAATTACTGGGCAAACTTAACATCTTATGTCTCAAGGTGACGAGAGTACTTGTAGTGCCGCTCAGAATTTTTGGGCTTTTCAAGAATCCTGAGCGGCACTGCATTGTAATGGGCAGGGCGTATCAATTGCCATCAGCTGAACGTCCTGCTCATCTCGTCCCGTATTTTCATAAAAATAAAATATGTAAAGTAAAGTTTTCTAGAAGGCCACCCACCCACAATAAGTAAACATAATCTATAAAATATTGTGCAAAATAAAAGATCTAACATTTTCTTCTTTCCGCCCGGGGGTCACACCGTAATGTTTTTACCTTTTTTGGTAGCTTGAAATCTGTTTCGCTAAGAAATCTTTATATAACATGTGATGCATAGCTTTGTTGCACATACCGGTAAACAGCAAGAACAATTTCCATTTCATGGTTAATAAGCACTATTCAATGTGGTCGTCGAAACCGGTTTCAGGTTTTCAAAATTCACTTACTGATATAATAATATTCTAGTGACAGACAAAAAAAACCATATATGCTACATAAATTAATAATAGAACCATAAATTAATATTATACTGGGTGTCCCAAAGTTTTTGGCCATTCTTTCGATTGGCATCATAAGAGTAATGGTGTTTTTTTTTTACATTTAAGTCGGTTCGATTCCCAGACGAGGCAAGTAATTTTTATAAAATCTTTGAATGCAGAATTACTAACCTTTAAAAATAACATAAAGTCTTATTTCAGTAAAATAGCCTATCTTCGATATTTAAGGTACTTTCACTTCATGTCCCATAACATTGGGACAGCCATATCTTTAAGAAATTTGTGCACCTTCAAATGTAATATTTCTTCTTCCACAGTTTGTTCTTGACAGAGGTTTGAGGGAGGTTTCTAAATTACTATCGATTTCCTTATATTTCGTTAATTATACTGAAAAATGAAGTCTTCTCGTAAACTCCGACATTACGCAACAATTCAAGTTGATTATAAATGCGATGTCATGCGGAAAGTCGATCTTACAGCTGTTGCAAAAAGAAAACCTTAATAATTGAATTTATTAAATCGTATAACCAAATCGAATACGTATTGAAAATATATATCGAATAAAAGCTATTACATTGTCGTCTTGTATTATATTATTAAAACACATTCATTATCTTTATTATCTTTTATATAGTTTCTTGCTACTTTTTTTTTATGGAATAGGAGGACAAACGAGTGTACGGGTCACTTGGTGTTAAGTGATCACCGCCGCCCACATTCTCTTGCAACACCAGAGGAATCACAAGAGCGTTGCCGGCCTTTAAGGAAGGTGTACGCGCATTTTTTGAAGGTACCCATGTCGTATCGTCCCGGAAACACCGCACAAGGAAGCTCATTCCACAGCGTTGTAGTACGCGGAAGAAAGCTCCTTGAAAACCGCACTGTGGAGGACCGCCACACATCCAGATGGTGGGGATAATATCTTAACTTGTGGCGAGTCGTGCGAAGGTGGAATTTGGTGGCAGGAATCAGGTTAAACAGCTCTTCGGAACACTCCCCGTGATAAATGCGGTAGAAGACACACAATGAAGCGACGTCTCTACGCAACGCCAAGTGATCCAGCCGTTCGCAGAGCACTGGGTCCCCGACAATTCGAGCTGCTCTGCATTGCTCTCACTTCTTCTCATTAGCTCAATCCTTTACGAAGTAGTGGTAGATTCAATAAGAAAAATATTTTTTTTGACATTCATAAGTGTCATTTCCGTGACCTACGTGAATAAACTGATTTTGATTTGATTTGATATTTTTTATCATAAGCATACTGAATCCATTTGATAATCGCCATTTGGGCCGATGTGGCAATGACTCTAGGATAAAGTTGAGACCTGGATGTAACAAGCAAATAATAATACTGCGCATGAACTATGTATAAAACTGGTAGGAATAAAATTGTGTGTATGTTATAGTTTTGTTATTGTCATTATAAATCAATAATGATTATATTTTTTTTTACAAATTTTATGTGATCAACAGTAATTAAAGTTGTGAAATTATTGCCGATCACATAAAGTTTTGTGCAAGAGTTGCATATAACTCATTTTAAGAAACATGGTGATACGTTATATAATATGAGCAGAAAAAGCCGTACTGAATGGTAATTAGAATCTCATAATCCTTGATTTGTAAAATTATTGATAGAATAAGCATATTAATAATTAATATTTTTATATTATACCGAAATCAAAATATTATTCAAAGGTATCAGTGGTCAGTTCAAAGTATCATTTGCTTAAGAAAAGCCAAACTTGTCAACTAATTTTTAATCTGTCCGAGCTATAGAATTGTTTGCCCATTGGAGCTCAATCTTATATACAATATGGTTTAAGTAGTTACGGACGTACATATAACTCCTATTTGAATGAAATATTTAAGCTGCAAAAAAGAATATTAAAACTTTTGCCTAACAAAAATCATAGTGACTATTCCGAAACTGAACTTTTTAAACATTGCAAAATTTTACCGGTGCAGGTACTGATGAAATTTTCTATGTTAAAAGAAAACTTTTTCAGTACTAAATCCTGGGATAAAGTACAACATCCTGTATGCACGCGGGCCGTCACTCGGGGCCGTTTATGCGCTCCGAGCGCGCTCAATAGATATTATGGCGAACGAACGAATGCTTACCTAGTTCCTCGCCTAATTAATGAATTACCCACTGATGTACGGAACTGTATAAATCCTCGTAATATTAAGAAAAAACTGAAATCATACTTTTTAAGTCACTTAAAATAAATATATTTACACAATTTATCTAACTGGCACTAATGTACTGTAGTTAATGTACCTAGATTTAACTCTTTGTTAGCATATATTACAAACCCGTGTGGTTTTCTGATGCTAACTTTAAGTATTTTCTTTTGTAAACTTTAATGTTAATAAATAAATAAAAAATAAAAAATGTACGAGCATGGTGAATCCAGTTTATCTATTAGTTGAACTTCATCCTAGTTAGTGACATATGTGGGTGTACTTTGAACAAACACTAGTGGTCACTGACCTCTACTATATACCAGTGGACTGGCAGCTGTCAAAGTAGTTTTGTGCCTGTTTGATATTCGCCATTTTGGCGCTGTTGGCCATGTAGCGAGAGTCTGCGGTACTAAAACTAGTGATGAGAACCTCAGCAAACAACGATAGGTGGTGGGAAACTATTTACAAAAAAAAATGTGTACTTTATTACGTTGATTCTTGAAGCATAAATAACACGGTAAACTAAAGAAATTAATTCAAAATGCAAAAATACTTCAGCCGTACGTTCCTTCGCAGCCATTTGTATTATGCGTCAAAATTAGGACTCTCTGGACTTTCGCGAGTGTAGCTTCAAATAGGCACAAAAAAACTGCTGTCAAACATATGGAACAGCCTGTCCAGTGGTGTTTATACAGGTCAGTGCTAGTATTACAATGTTTTGTCATTTTGACAGTTTAATTCAATACAAAATTTTGCAGTCACATTGTTCTTGAAATCTATCCAGTGTATAGGAGTTCATTGTAGAATTCATTGGCTTAATATTCATTCATGACAATTAATATTACACAAAAAAATTAACACTTCAGAACTATTTATTACAATTATTTTACATTCAAAAGTTTATCTCTCAGAAAAAACAACTTTTATCCATAATTTCAACGACCATCTTCATTACCAGCATCATCATCGCCTATCTCTTAGACTGATATAATAGGTGTATGGTAGCTCAAGTAAGAAACAAAATGATAAAATAAAAAAATTAAACAAAATAAGTTTTTATTTTTTAAGCTAAGCCTCTAAAGAAGTTTTCATTTAAAAAAAAATTAAAAATCTTATACAAAAACTAATCTAAGCTTAACCGCATTTTGTAGCAGAGCTTATACAATCTTTTTAACTGAAACTCTATAGATTACGATCAAATTTGTTCCTAGTGTTAAGATGGTAAGATATTATAAGATAAATTATCTAAAACAACGCAAGTTTTACAATCTTTTCTAATTATACAAATGATTTGAGATTTCTTTAGTGTTAGACGTCTAACGCCAAAATCTGGCACGAGACTGAACGTTTTGGCGAGACAACACGTCCTGAGGATGCCTCATGTAGAGGCGAAACACGTGTCGAATTGTTTAAAGACAAATATTGGCGGAATTAACACTAAAGAAAACTCAAATCATTTGTATAATTATGGATTTCCGCAAAATAACGCCTACTTCAATAAATAATCTTTTCTAATTTTCAAATGAACAGAGGATTTTATAATATATAACTGAAAAATGTTTATTAAGAGTTAAGAAAGTTTAGTAATCATAAAATATATATATTATAATATAATTGAAGCATTTAAAATTGAAGAACCTTATATAGCCGTCACCGTATTAAATGAATGCATATGTCACAGTAATAAGCTTAGTAGACGAACCCTGTGTGAAAGTGAGATAATTAGCCTTACATAGAAACCTAGGTGTGAGAAAGAGACGGGATAGATGAAAACAATTTAGTGTCCATTAGTCTCCTGTCAAATTAGACCGCGTTTTATTTTTTAGTGTTTTAGTCGTTATTGTTCTGTGTAATATCGGATATTAATTAAAAACATTATGGTGTCGTTTTCCGTATAAGATTGTGTTGTTACATAAAGCAACAACTAATTTTCATAGAACATATGCTATTTCTTAAGATTATAGTCATTTAAGAAAATATGTGAAACATAATAAAGTATTGTGAATATGACGCCGTTTATCAATATTTGTCATAGGGATTGACCGAAAGCACAATACTACACACTTAACTGAGTCACTAACACATCTGTAAAACTAGTACACATGAACATTTTAAATTTAGTCTTGCCGCAATGAGGAGAGTATTTGTATATTACGCTAATATACGAAATTTATGGTCATAGTAAATGATGACTTGTTAAGGTTTACCAAATTTTAGCCTATAGGAGCTAAAAACTCTTAAGTAAGTATTGCCGCATTTGAAGTTGATAATCGAATAGCAAAATTATTTTTTATACAAAACGTAGGTATGTATATTCGAAATGTCTAGTATGCATGAGGTGCACTGGATTACCTTTCTCGACAAATATCTAACAACAGCGACGCTATTGTTTGCTTCGAGTTTGTTTATTGAATTAATTATTCCTTTGCCTTTCTTGTTAAATTTCTTGCCTTAAAGTTGGAAGTATAATGTTGTCGGTATAAATTTTGTTACTTAAATAATTACCAGAGCTGATTTTGGTGGAAGCAAATTGAAAAGCTGATTTATAAACTGAATTGTAATTTTAAAACATTTTTTTATGATAATGAGGGATGAGACGAGCAGAACGTTGAAGCTGTTAGTAATTGATACGCCCTGCCCATTTCAATACAGTGCCGCTCAGGATTTTTGAAAAACCCAAAAATTCTGAGCGACACTACAATTGTGCTCGACACCTTGAGATGATTATAAGATGTTAAGTCTCATTTGCCCAGTAATTCCACTACGTACGGCGCCATTAAGACCGAAACACAGTAATGCTTACACATTACTGCTTCACGGCAGAAATAGGCGCCGTTGTGGTACCCATGATCTAGCCCGCATCCTGTGCAAAGGAGCCTCCTACTGGAGAATACACACAGAATGTCTTGTGGCTTTTATTAATAGTTCTTAGTAACTCTCTGTAGTAGAAATGTTATAAGGGATATTTATTTTACTATTTTATTTTTTTATTTACTAAGAATATAATATACATTTTGATAAATATACATTGTCCTCCAAAGCCGTCTAGACGGTTTGACTGGGGATCGTACAGTCTCACTATATTATTTAATAGCTATAGGTTATTATGTAACAAGAAATAAACATTTTAGCAA
The DNA here is from genome assembly GCF_905404315.1 of Leptidea sinapis. Lineage (NCBI taxonomy): Eukaryota > Metazoa > Arthropoda > Insecta > Lepidoptera > Pieridae > Leptidea > Leptidea sinapis. Next base: position 14,445,676 of record NC_066273.1, read on the forward strand.
CAAATACTTTCCAATAGTAATTTTTTTAATATATTTTTTAATTTAATTTTTTTAGGCTCGTTTCTAATTTCCTCGGGCAAGCAGTTAAGTAAATAGGGCTGACGTTTTTGAATAGTTCTATCACATATAATACTAATTACTGACATATACACATAATAATTATAACACATAATAATTACTGACCCTAGGTACATAATATTCGCCCGTGGATATTATCCTAGTGTTATGGTTGTCACTTACCAGCGATAGACTATGCTCCCGAGTGCCATGATTTTTAGTTAGTAGTAAAAACCTATGGTACGCTGGATCACTTCGTACGTACGCTTGCAACGCTGCGGATAATGGAGGACTTAGGCAGTAATAGTATGTAGTATGACGGAAAACAAAATAAATTTTGAATTGCATGGTAAAAAATAGTAACAATATATCTTAATTAAATAAACAACAGTTTAGTTGAAAAAGGATTATCAAATAAAACGTAATGTGTATTACTTAAATACAATATACTTTTACATAAATAAAAACGTTTATTTTTAAGATAACAAAGATAACATTATAAAAAAATTATAACAAGAATCTTAAGAAGAAGCAGCTCTCAAGGCATCGACATCCTACACAATAACTTCAAGGCTGGTGTGGGAATGCAGAAGAAAACTGGATATCCTTAGCCAGAGCAACAAAGTTACCCTGGCCTGGATACCGGGGCACAAAGGCATAATGGGTAATATGATAGCTGACCGGCTAGCTAAGGATGGAGTCTCATCTCCCTTCATAGGCCCAGAACCCTTTTGTGAACCTCTTGCTGGAAGCAGCCAGTCACTTGTCCTCGCTACCAGGCCATCCGCAGGCTAAGCTGCTCCAAGGCAACTATTAACGCCAAACAATGTATAAGCATGGGCAGGAGACAACTGAGAGCCCTCACGGTATTCCTCTCAGGCCACTGCAAGCTGAATGGGCACCTAGCCAGAATGGGACTCACTGAATTAAACCTGTGCAGATTCTATGCGAGGCCATTGCCAGAATCAGGCTGGGGTATCTTAAAACACCCTCACTCAAAGCAGAGGACATGCTCTGCCTGGACCCTCTGAGAATCCTAGGCTTCTTAAAAGTAATAGGTCTTGAGAATACAATTTAAATCCCGGCACACGTTTCCTAGTCAGTAGCCGCGATTTTTCCACAGCTCATTTGTTTTTTAGACATTGGAAGTCGAGGCGCGCTAGCGCAAGCAGGGGGCATAATAGATCCTAGGATTTAAGTGTATCTAAATCCCCTAATTAGTAAAATAGGATCTTTATCATTAACATCACTATTTAAGTGGGTAGAATAAAATAATAACTTCCAAAATAAAGAGTTATTAATATAACTATTTGGTAATACAACTATTATTATTATAACATGACTATTTAATATAAGTAAAATATTTTATGTCTTCACAAGTCTTTGTTACAATTAAGTGTTCAAATTGCGATCTTATAAAGGGCTCTTCGAAGTAAATCAAGTCTTTTGTTGTTAAAGGAACAATAATTTGACGCCTCTACTCAAGGCTTCGCGCAATCATGCAACCACTCTTGCGAGTATTACGGGTGAACTAATATCAAATGTGCGATATATTTCACGAAATTCAGCTCAACAAAATATTAATATTCTTGATTTCTTGTTACTTTTACATTTCTTTTAAATTCTTGGTTAAAGGAATACATGAATAAAATTTAATGAGGTTGAAGCTTATGTGGCGAACAATGATCACCACCAGCTACGGTCTCACAATATTTCACTATTATGTCATTTGCTAGAACCTTGGCTGGTTCAGTCACACTGTGATATAAGCACACTTTTGCGCTAGAGTTTGTTGGACTCGATACCCAAGTTCCTTTAAATTAAGAGATCATGAGACAAGATAAGACGCTGTCTGGGCTGCGAAACACGGTGGCCACTGAAAATCAGTGTCAAGCCTCAGACGGCTCGACGTATACTGAGTGGGCCTCCGATTGGTAACACTTAAGTGATTGCACTGGTCCTTAATGTTATTGTTTTCATATTCCTTTTAATATTCCACTAGGTCTGTACTAATTATTCTTTATTATTGTTACACATTACGTTGAAATTACTTATTTTGTTAAATGTTCCTTTGATTAATGATATAAATTTCGACCTAAAATGTCCTGCAGTGTACTTATGTTGCTGATAAAGTTTATTATTATTATATTCAACTGTTGGTAATTGACATGCTTTGTTTATTACAATGCAGTACCGCTATGATTCAGGTGTCACGACAAATACTACATTCTGTGCGTCCTCGTCACTTTGATGGATATGATGCTAAATCATGGCTCTTCTCTAGTCGTTACCTCTTGACTGAGGATCGTGGTCATCAACAAGTGGTGCACACTTGGAGTGAACAATTTGTTCACGTTGGCTTCTGTCCATCGCAGCCCTGACGACGGAGCTAAACCTCGTGGACCTGGAGTCTTTATTTGTTCAGTCCATCTGGTAGGAGATCGGCCTCAGGCTCGCTTACCATTTGTGTAACTACTATCAATTTCTCCAGGCTCTCATTACCCTCTCGCAGTAGCCTAATAATTTTATTAGCTAAGGCGAACTACAAACGACACGTGATAACTATTTCACGTATCAACTCATTTATGAAAAACTGGCCTAATGACATTCAGTGAACTTCGCCTTTAATTACAATAATTACTACGTGTGATAATACCCTTCCAAGTTCCATTAAAGAGTTCCGATGCCACTGTGGTGGCCACTTCTGGTCTTCTTTATCACTTTCACTTCACTAATAATTATTTCCGTAAACAAATACTTGATTTGTTGTTGAACGCAAATGTAATATTTCCGGATTTCCTTCAATTACTTATAAGTAAGTATGCTAGAAAACATTGTCTCAATTAACAATGTAATAGATCTGGAAGCCTTCCTTCATTTCTTCACTTTATAATACCCTTTAAAGTGGAGCAGTTTTTTGAAATGAGTCCAAAAATGAAGCAGATATTAAACTTAAAAAAATAATATCCTCTCACTTTTTATTTCACAATTGTATTTGAATGAAAATTCATTTTCATTTCTCAGGGTCACCATAACGTGTTTGCGTATAACTTCCGCTTTAAACTCTATGATGAATGTCGTACGCTTTAAGAATAAAGTCCATTAGTTTATTACAAAACCGACAACTACCGGCAATTAAGTGTTGAAACTTAATTATGTTACATGAACAACTAAGACGTACCTATTAAAAGCTGAACTACAAAGCTATAAGCTTTATTTCCAATTAACAAAATAGCAGACTTTTGATGTAATAAACATTTTATTTATATTATATCAGGAGAGTGTAGATCATATAGGCAATTCGGGAGTGCCTTCCTCGTTATAACCCGAAACAAATATATTGTTAAAGCTTATTTGGTTCCGTAATTTTATAATCAAACTTCTATAATTGAACACCCACTCATAAAATTTTTCCTTACGCTAGATACTAAATACCTACCGTAAGCAAACATCAGATTGCATATTCCGAAGCTCAACTACGACTTGTTAGATCTACAGTGCCAAGGTAGTAAGTAGCAAGGTATACTAGAAAACCAATTAATGCCCCTATATTATACATGGTTACTTACATGATTAAACGTCATATTATGACTAAAAACCCTATTTATCGTATCACCCCTCGACAACACTCCTATTAATACTTCGCCTAGAATCGAAATGCTGGGTCTCGGTATCTCGACTGATTGACAAACTGGGTGTCATTAAAAGAGCACTGCAATGCTTCAAGGCTGCTTAAATCCTGGCGCTCTACAAAGCACTACATCTTATATGGAGTATTGCTCCCGTGTCTCCCATGATCTGGCATATTCCAGTATTATTTCGAATCATTTGAGGCTCCTTTGCACAGGAAGCCGGCTAGATTATGGGTACCACAACGGTGCCTATTTCTGCCGTGAAGCAGTAATGTGTAAACATTACTGTGTTTCGGTCTGAAGGGCACCTTAGCTAGTGAAATTACTGGGAAAATAAGACTTAACATCTTAAGTCTCAAGGTGACGAGCGCAATTGTTTAGTACCGTTCAGAATTATAGGGCTTTCCAAGAATCCTGAGCGGCACTGCAATGTATTGAGCAGGGCGTATCAATCAAAATCATCTGAACGTCCTCCTCGTCTCGTCCCGTATTTTCATAAAAAAATATAGCTTGCGACCATACAAATAACTTTGCAACTATTCCAATGACTGGCTTGCAAAGCTATAACAGGATACATGCGCACAAAAGTGCTTAGTTCAATCCTATTTGAATATAGTTTATTTGAATTGAATTTACAACTGCGTTAGGTACTCTGCAGCGGTTTAAGGGACACAGCGGTTCATTGAGTAAAGATCAGCAAATAAACATGCAAATAGTTCAGTGACCCAGGTGGCTAGCCCAATGCCACTCTAGCTACTGCCCTTCAGCTAAATGCGGCCATGGACACGTTCTCTCTCCAGCAATAAAGAGATTATCCGATGGACAAATGTCTCAAGCTGTAGACTTCCGAAAGAAGTCATACCTGACTCATCAGCTTAAACAGACACGTTATTAAAATCAGGGTACGAATCTGTTCAATGGTACTTATTTAGTTATGTGTGACCATGACGATATGATTAGAAAACTGTGCTTAACATTAGACTAACACAATGATTTAATAAAGCAATAAAAAGAGTAAAGATATCTAGATAGAACATACTCTTAATATTCTTATACAAACCATAAAAGCCATTCTCAGGTGTAAAAACAATTTGCGATATCCGATAAACATGATACACGGTTAACGGCTTCTGTAGACGTGAATTCATCTTCTATAAATATTGTTATTGTTCTGCAAGACGTCAAAGTTTCGCATACAAATAGTCCCGTTTTATTGCTGCTTCATGTTTTACATCTTAACTCTATGCCCGGCTATTGAATGTAGGGTTTCATATAATATAAACACTTAAATTGAATATGCAATAACAAACTCAAGTCGTTTTTTATTGAATAATAATAAGCACTATGCATAACCAGATGAAACCGGATATATAAAAAGGCTTAAAAGGGCATAACAGGCATTTATTTGCTCGAAATTGATTCCTTTAGAATTATATTTGATGTCATTTCTAATATACTAGATACCACTACCGCTACATAAACAAATTGCGCTCTGAGAGAGAAGAAGCGGCGCAAGAAACTCTCCCATCATTCATTTTTTACGCTCTTTTTAATAAAATATACAATATAGTACTGTCATTGATATTGCGATAAAATAATCATAATATATGTATCCTAGGCTGTCCGATCACTTAGATATTCAGCTGTAGAGTAGTAGGATTAACGACAGAGCCACTTTTTAATAAAACATTTAAATTTATTTATAGATAATACCTGAACAGTGACTGGGGCTTTATTATATATTTTTTTACTATTGAAAGTGTATAAACTTGTATCCTATATATATTTATTTATATCTTAAGGCATCCTGAGGGACTTAAACAGGTATCAGGTGTGTAAATATGTGTTCAATTTGCAGTGGGTGGTTATCATACTAGATATAAATATCATTTTATTGTATAATTATTCCTGTTAAGAGGCTAATTAATTAATTAACGACCTTCTCACAGTAATTTTAATAAAGAATTTAAGTCTTTACTGCTACAAACAAGACATTGTTTGTAGCTAATTCTAGTATATTTCATAAAATACATAATAGCTTTAAGGGTAAATGTATACACTTTTATAATAAAGTCCCAGCCACTGTTCAGGCTATCTATAAATAAATTTAAATGTTTTATAAATAATAGCTCTTTCGTAAATCCTATTACTCCACAGCTGAATATCTAAGTGATCCGACAGCCTGGGACTAGATTATGATTATTTTATAGCGATAGAAATGTCTGTACAATATTGTATATATAAACTGATAAGAGCGCAAAAAAAGAATGCTGGGACAGTTTCCTGCGCCGCTTCTTCTCTCTCAGAGCGCCATTTATTTCCGAAGCGGTAGTAGTATCTAGTATATTAGAAATGACATCAAAATGAATTGTAAAGCAATCAATTTTGGGAAAATAAATGCCTTTTATGCCTTTTTAAAAGTCAACGTATTATCTTCTTGAAAATGTTATGTTTGTACATAGGCACATACCAGGAACAAACATAAACTTATCATACCCACTACTCGGCTAAGTCGAATCAGTAAGTATTTTGTGGGGCGACTTACAAGAAGATCCTAGAAAATTTTCAAAACAAATTAATTACGAAATTCAAAAGGATTGTTAAAAAACATTTGTGTGGTAAAGGTTATTAAAACTATACATATGATTTAAGTTTTCTTTAGTGTTAATTCCGCCAATATTTGTTTTAACCAATTCGACACGTGTTTCGCCTCTACACGAGGCATCCTCAGGACGTGTTGTCTCGCTAAAATCTGGCACGAGACTGTTTATCGCACGGTTATTATAATATAAATGACTTTCTTAATGATAGCACAGATTGGGAAAGGAGCGACCGTCAAAATTATAATTTTAAGTTTTTTTTAAAAAGAATCGTGCTGCGTTTCTTCTCAGGTCTGAGGCATTCATTTTGGGATGGATGGTAGTTTTTGACTTTCAATAAGTGATGTCACATCATATTGTGAATAAAAATATTTGAATTTGAAATCCCTAAGAATGAAAAAAAATGGAAGTTTTATAAAATCGTTATGATTAATAGAGCTAAGCTTCGAGAAGAAAGTTAATATATTAAATTCTTTCATATTCATTACCAAGATTAACTTGGAATTAAAAACTAATTATCCTTAGTTCGCGAACAGTTCGCCTTCGTAAGGAACGAGAGTATTAAATATTAGATTGAATCCCGGCTAATAAAGTCAACTCTTATTTTTTTTTCAAACTACTTCCGTAACAACTCTATCGTTCTGAAACTTTAAGGCTTAGCAATCCCTTGGGTTATACTTGCGGAAGTTTCTAGCTTTTATTGTAACAATTGTATTCTCCGTCCAATATTTGGTGTTTAATAAATAAAATTGATTGATTGCACGGACCTCACGTGATAAGTGAGATGAGAATATAATCTAATATATAAAATTCTCGTGTCGCGGTGTTTGTAGTTAAACTCCTCCGAAACGGCTTGACCGATTCTAATGAAATTTTGAGTGCATATTGGGTAGGTCTGAGAATCGGACAACATCTATTTTTCATCCCCCTAAATGTTAAGGGGGTCCACGTAATTATTGATTATGAGTGAGCATTAAAAAATACATACAACTTCAAATTTTCACCCGTCTACGATCAACAGTTACTTTTGTATCGCGATTTTAATATTGGCAATACAACGTTTGCTGGGTCAGCTAGTCTATATAATATATAAAAGAGAATGTATGTGTGTATGTTCCCTAATAACTCCTAAACTATTCGACCGATCTCAATGAAATCTATAGAAAATAGATTCGTTGAAGCTCAAGGAAGGATTACATATATTATTTATATGGCAAAACAACGTTTGCCAGGTCAGTTAGTCTTAATATATGTATTTCTTTTGTGCGTCTGTTGTAACTGAACTCTTAATAAACGGCTGGACCGATTTTAATGAAACTTTTTGTGTGTCTTCAGTTGGATTCAAGAATGGTTTAGATTCACAATTGAACTACCTCCTAAACGGCTGGACCGAATTTTGATGATTTTTTGTGTGTTCCAGTGAATTTGAGATTGGTTTAGATCAATTCAGTCCATATAATATAATTGTCCTGCTCATGTCTATGTTAGTGAACTGCTCCTTACGGCTGGAAAGATTTTTCAAATTTAAGACGTGTGTACAGGACAACGTCTGTCGGGTCCACTAGTATTATATATATGAAGATTTATTAGAGGAAGTGAGTGAATTATAAATATAATAATAATTAAGTTTCGGCCGGTAGATCTTTTTTTAGCGCTTTCAAACCAACAAAATAACTCACTAATAAATGTAAAAGTAAAACAATAATTTGGGTTTTAGGCTAGCGCAAACATTGAATCCCGTGGTCTCTCTCTGCAGTACAAATGCAACAAAAGATCCGAAAGTATGGGCGTCGTCAGTAGTGTGTTTCATGAATTAGAGAATCAAAGACCATAACGAACAAGGCGCCAAGTGGACGAGTATTGATGAACAATTAGCGTCAATGTGTCAAGTGTTTCTCGCCGCCTCCGCAGTCCCGCCGTGACCACGGTTCATGCAATTGGATCGAAATATCGGCATTAAATCACTAAAATATATATCGTGAGTACCCGTCACAATAATAACAATGTTTTTTTATAATAATAATAATAATAATATTGACACATTTCTTACACAAATTATCTTGCCCCAAATTAGGCATATATAAGCCTGTGTTATGGGTTGCAAGATAATGATATATTTGATACAATATACTTACTTAAACATACATAAATACATATAAACATACATAAATACATTAAAACATCCATGACTCTGAAACAAACATCCATTTTCATCATATAAATGCTTGCACCTACCGGGATTCGAACCCGGGACCTCTAGCTTAGTAGGTCGTCTGTAATGTAAAAGCTCCGCGATGATAAAAGTTCAAAAACATATAAAACAATAATTATTATTTAAATATTTAGTAAGTATTTAAGATAGACTTTTTTTCTTAATTCGATAACATTATTATTAATAATTTGAAATTGTACAGACTGGTTTGGAGTAAAAATACAATTTGCAAAGTTAAATCGTATAAGCCTCCGGAACATTGTGCAGCCTCGCCTCACCCTTCCGATTTTTCCGTAATCCGCTCAAAACTTTCCCGGCTGGGGCTTCTGAAGGCCTTCACCACTTTACAAGTAATTAATATCGATTTCAATTTTCTGAGAAATGATCCATGACTCGTAGCTATTATTTTTTCTTGTGAACCTAGTTTTAACAACAAGCATTTATGTGACTTGCAGTGTTTGGGTCAAATATGAATTTTTGATCTGGTGTCCTCAAACAACCTAACGGAAATGTTGGTTCATTTGCCCTGTGCTTTTCAGGGACATAAAAAGAATAAGGAAGTCCCAGGCTCAAGGGTGTCGTAAGAGGTGGATAAGGGCATTTACCAGTGGAATGGCTTCTTTGCACAGAATGTCGGCTAGATGATGTGTACCACAACGACGCCTTTTTGGACTGAAGGGCGCCATAGCTAGTGAAATTACTGGGCAAATGAGACTTAACATCTTAAGTCTTAAGGTGACGAGCGCAATTGTAGTGCCGCTCAGAAGTTTTGGAAATTTCAAGATTCCTGAGCAGCTCTGCGTTAGAATGGGCAGGGCGTATCTATTACCATCAGCTGAACGTCCTGCTCGTCTCGTCCCTTATTGTCATAAAAAAAGGACATTGATCTACTTCAAGTCTCAGGCTGTGGCATCAAAAAAAAATCTGAAGGGAATTTATACGTTAAGCGCTGGTTTGGAATCCAGCATGAATTCATCACTACTTTGTAATATAAATATAAATGATTTGAGTTTTCTTTAGTGTTAATTCCGCCAATATTTGTCTTAAAACAAATTCGACACGTGTTTCGCCACTACACGAGGCATCCTAAGAGGCAAAATCTTTTAAAGATTTTAGCGAGACAACACGTCCTGAGGATGCCTCGTGTAGAGGCGAAACACGTTTAAAGAAAACTCAAATCATTTATATAATTATGGATTTCCGCAATGTAACGCCTACTTCAATAAGTTTTCTTACTACTAAGTAACTATTAATTGTCTAAACATAAAACGATTCCAAAACTAAATTCAAAGACTCGCAAACTCCCATTTATAATCACTCCTATTACCAAGATAAATGTTGATTCATATTTAAACATTAACACAAATCCTTTGGGATCAAACGAGCTTCGCCTCCGCTTCCTGTCAAGTCTGTGTTCATATTTTAAACAAATGTCACAGCACATTTAATTTGTACGATGTGTCTGACATATTGGATTGAGTCGAGAAACTAATTTCGTTTCATATAATGTTATATCCGTTTCCGGTAGCCTTGTTAAAACTTTACGTGGAGCTGGGAAAGACGTAAACACTTTGCCGGCGGTTCGTATACATACTGTACTCGTTTATTATATGGCTGGTTGAAATATTGTTTTCATCGTACCAAGATAAAAGCGGGAAAAAATTCAAATTTGCTTGTATGGGAGTTTCAACTTTCTCTCTTCTGAATGGTTCGCTTTCCGTTTTTAGTATGTTTTTTATTTAGACTTTTAATATAATGTCTATATATATGAATTTCTTTTATTATTTATTATATTTTATTCTATAATTTAGTAAGGTATGGGGAAAAAGGGTTTTTTTTTATTTATTATTATTATTATGTACGAGGTACGGGTTTTTCTACGTTTCTTTCTCACAGGTAGTCATGAAAAATAGTGTGTCACTCGGCGCTAAAACATTTTGTTCTCGGGTAGCTTATATTGAATTCTTTGCTACGTTCATTCTCCTATGGAGTCCTTCGCTTCACTCTGAATTCTAAATAAAGCCCTCTATAACAATATATCACTTTATCCCTTTACAGCACAAATAATTTGCGATACAACATATTCTCGGACAGTGTTGTATTGGTGAGACTCTGGGCCAAAAGTTCTTCAGTTATTACTTAGAAATATGCAGGTGGGAAAGCCGTATGAAAATCTATCCCTGACGTGGTAAAGTGGACAGAGAATTTATAAGTATCAGTACTATACTAATTTAATTTCAAAAGTCTTATTTTTTTTTTGAAGTGAAAACTGTTTTATGGTTAGTGTGGTATGGTAGCCCATGAGACTAAATAGGGATTTACTCGAGCGTCTTGGGTCCCAGGTTACGGTTATGGTGAAAAAATGTCAAAGTCAAAGTTTTATTTGCTTAAATATGTCAAATTAATGTTACAAAAATATTACAAGGTACATGTTTGCCATATTTATGACATGCAATTATACAAAATACATTATAAAATATATAGTTATATAAATATCAACTGAATTAAAATTTTAAACTGTTTAATTATTTTTATTATTATAAGTTTTTATGATGAGGGAAAGTGGACATGTTTTCAAAAATGTAAAAAAAGTAGTTAAAAAGTAATAAAGAAATACTCAAGCGCTTCAGATATTAATAATGTATGCGCCCCACGTGTTACTGATATCGAACAAAGATCAATCTGCTGGTTTGAATGGTGGGGGTGGCCATGCGAAGGTAAAAAAAAAGTGAGCCATATTGAGCTCCTATAGAAAACTGACAATTAGGACGTGACCAAAAGACAGGACTAATTTTTGAAAAAAAAAACATGAAATGCTCAATCGCGTCAGATTATTTTTCAGATGTCCTTGTCATTTTGACCAAATATGAGAATTATGCGGATATTTCCTTTTAATCTTACGGTTTGAATTTATTTAATAAAAATACAAACATAATTTTTATATTAAAAAACCTATATATCCATCTGGATAACGACAAAAATATCCGAGGAGACGGAAGCCCTCTTAAATTTTAAAAGTAAACTTTGTTCTTTGTATAGCTTTCTCCCATATTTGTATTAGTTAATTGCATTATTAACTCATTACATTTAAGATCAAAACAGACTTAATTAAATTGTTACAATTCTCTTTACTACGACGCACTAACACTCTCGAACACACACACAACAATAAAAACGCACACACACGCTTATACAACAAGTGAGCGGTGTCTCCTTATGCAAACTCATATGAGTACTGATACTGGTAGCACCTACTGCTGTACTCCGCCAACTACATGCGCGACCGTCCCACGGGGTGACAGACGGTGGAGGAGACGGGGTACTAACGATATCAGCGGGGCCGGTCGCGCACCAAGTTGTCGGACTATACTCACTCATACACGCTTCTGCTCTTAGTAGCTTCAGCCAATTGTCCCTGTCGCTGCTGAACATGGTGAATGACAGCCTATCCGATACGGGAAAAGAGTAAGGCGATCACTAGACTCTTTACGACGATGGAAAGAAACTGTTTATCATCCTGCGGTGTTAAGCTCTATACCGGAATTAGAGTTTAGCCAAAGTTTTGATGGAAATCAAAATCTTCTAAAATATAAATGGTGACTCTACTACTACGAGATAACTTAAAATATAGTTTGAGGACAGGATATTATTTCGCCCTTGTTTGCAACTCTGTGTAATATCTAGTAATTCTTGTTAAAACCATCTGACCTGGTTGTGATTTTGATATCCTTTGAACTCAACTTATTACGAGTGAACGAGAGACAGGAATAAATTCGGTAGATGAAAAATCTGCACAAATACAAGCAATAATAAATTCAAATTCGTATATTTTATTCAAAATAGAATGTGACATCACTTATTGATAGTCAAAAACTACCACCCATTAGAAAAAGAACGGGCGCAACAAACTCAGCGGGCTTTTTTTTCATAATAAAATATGGTTACAACGTAATATCGTACAATTAAACTTATTATTTAATAGCCCGAGGGCGGTAGCTCGCTTCCCAATCTGAGGTATCATTAAAAAGTCACTTTTGTTATAGTAACCTTTACCACACTTACGTTTTTTTACAATTCATTTGAATATCGTAATACTTTTATATTGAACATTTTTTGGGATCTTGTTGTAAAAGCATATACATCGCCCCACAAAAGACTTACTAACTCGACTTAGCCAAGTAGTAGGCATTACAAGTTTATGTCTGTTCCTGGTGTTAACATTATAGTTATGACAGTTTCTGGCAAATTCACTTATGTGCCTATGAACATACATTACATTATCAAGAAATTGAAGCGTGAAATTATTAAATTGCACCGGTCTAAAGCAGCCGTACTCATTTGTTTAAAATATATACATATTATTATCGTCTAAACACACACATACGCTTTCACACCCACACACAGAAAATAAGAAACACAAGTGGCAGTTGTTCTGTAATACAGCTTATTGTAAAACTATTGTAAAATAATATTGTCAATATGACTACTTAATCTATAATGGCCTCAAGAATTATGTTTTATATTATTGTTTATTTACGTTAACGCTGTTGATTACCAATAAATAAATAAATAAGAACATATTGAGAAGCAACAGTCAAGATGTTCATTTCTTTAAATTTTGCTCTCAATGATTCTTCAGGACATAGGTTATAAATCGCGAATAGCCCTCTTCTGCAGCACAAATCCTGAATTAATATCGGCAGCGTTGCCCCAAAAATAATTTAATATATAGTTTCACGCACATTCACAAAAAATATCTAGACCCAAAATAGGCAAAGCTTAACTCTTTACATATTAAAGATTAGTGTTCGATTTTAAGAATGGACTGTAGATTATTTGGTAGGCGCAATAAAACAACCGTGAAAAAAGGAACAATGCATATACCACCTACCTTTACTGCTCCTCGCCACACAGCATCCACCGGTGCACGGCACTACAGGAACCCACGTGGTTCGAGGCTCGAGGGGCGGCCCAGAACGTCTCGGACGGCACCTTCTCGTACGGCGGTCGAAGCGGGAGAGAGCTTGTGTAGGCTTATGAGTTGCGCCCACACACGCGTACGTCACGCGATTGTCGCGACTAGCGCCACCGTTTGCTACCGGTTTCAACTTAGGGTTGAAGACAGTAGCGATAGATGGCACCTTAGCAAGTTCGATCTCCACAGTTGAAATTAACTGGCACTTTACCAAACAATATACAATGCAAAGACCGAACAATTAGTTTTACCTGATTATTATAATCATTGGGTAAAATTAAGTTTCTTGGACAGCTTATAATTTTTTTATATTTTCCCGCATGTATCTCTGTTTGTTGCTAGTAAAAAAGTAGCCTTAATTTTATTTTTTTTCAGAAACGGTTTCCTACTTTTTAAGTTTACTTTTAATTAGAATAAGGAATTAATGTTAACTATGGGACGTAATTGGCCTGAAATAAAATAATTCTTATCATTATTATACTGTAAGATGACAGGATAGCACCATTAGGAAAACATCAGTTTAATCCCGCGCTCATCTCCGATCTACCAGCTGATAAATAGTTTGCTGTTTTCGCACATAGCCTCTTGACATAGGGCCATTGTGACAGTCCGTTCGTCTCTTACTCCAAGCCTCTGGGCTTCCAGAAGTCAAGCAGTCTTTTCACATTGTTACAGCCATCAGGAAGCGATGCTGGAGATCGAAGGACTTGAGCCCGTTGTTAGGCCCCACTTCTGCATTAATAACTGCACAATAAGGGACGTGTTTCGGTCTGAAGGGTGCCGTAGCTAGTGAAATTACTGGGCAAATGGGCTTGACAACTTGTGTCTCAAGGTGACGAGCGAAGTATTATTGAAAAACCCAAAAATACATTGTAATGGGCAGGGCGTATCAATTACCAACAGCTGAATGTTCTGCTCGTCCCTTATTTTGATAAAAAAAAGAGAGAAGGTCGGATAACAAATGGATACTATAAGGTTTCCGTATTTTTCTTTTGAGCTACGGAAATTTAAAAAATAACCAACGCGTGTAAAACATCGGAGCACGGAGTGTTTATAATACACTGGCCTTCAAAAGTAAGTATCACACTTTTTAAATTGGGATAACGTTTTAAGTTCACAAGATATACTTTCGAAATAAAAAGGACTCCAAAGAGAATTTAATTTTGTACATAAAAACTTTATAGTTGGTAACCTTCTTTTAAGATTGGTCTTAAACTAAAAATGTCTATTTTCATTGTTTTATCTTTTTTAAATTAAAAATGTTACTAATGTATAATTTTAGTTTCTAAGAATTAAAGCCTATAAAAATTGCAAGAAAACGTTTTTAATCTTAAATCTCTACCTTCTATAGTTAAGAAAAAAAATTAATTTGAAAAGTGTGATACTTACTTTTGCAGGCCAGTGTAGATATTGCGATTACGATTTGCGACTTCAGTCGAGGCATGTCTGCCGTTTCCATTGAGTTATAATGTCCAGTGTTCAGCTACATACTAGCGACATGCCATATGTCAGAATGACCGCAACATTCCGCTGAAATTAAGGGAATTAATGTTGCAATTTTCCACTTTGAAGCACGTTAGAATTATATAAATGCCAAGTTGTTAGACGATCATATTTTGCTTTTAATCGTTGACTATACGATCCCTACAGGGAAATCAGCTGCATACCTTGTGGTTTCTTGTGATTTTTATTTTAGAAATTGGATTTAAAATATTCATTATGTTAACTTCAATATTATTGGTTAAATTCATACCTATGTGTGTAGAAGGGGGTGGTAATTGAAGCATACATACATATTTTTACATATACATATTTTTTTTTATTTTAGCAGCAAACAGTCACGTACAAAAATGTTCTTATTCAAATACTTAATAGGTAAGGACCTTGAGTGCCCACAAATTCTAATGTAGTTAACAATTAATGTAAATATGCAGGAAGTATTAGGAAATTAATAATAACACAACGCAAATACAAAAAGAAAACAATAAAGAGAAAAAAAGAAACATTAATTGCTTTTTGTAAATAAATCAATAATTAATGATTTTTTAAAGATCCAAATGAGACATTTGATTATTGTATAGCTTCAAACAGCGGTGAAAGAAAGCATTTGAAGTAATCGTCATTGCAAGCAATATTAGATTTAATTCTTTTGACAGCGAATAAATTATTAGTTCGTAGTAAAGTAAAGTAGTAGTTATTATGTGTTCGTAGAAAAGATCTTTTCTACAAGGTTAGGCGAATCAATTACAAAGTTAATAATTTTATACAGAAACATAAAGTTGAACTGTTGTCGTCTAAGGTGAAGGGGTAACATTTTATGTTTTTTAGGTGAATCAGCGTAAGATATACTACCATATAAAATAAAATAAAAAAATACCATATAATATAAAAAAAAACTTTAACTGGGCAATGCATGAATCCAATGTTTGTAATAAATTGAGATCTGTACTAGGAAAATTTTATCACTCAAAGAAAATATTAAATTTAGACACATTAAAAGTCGTATACTACGCGCTTGCAGACTCATTGATTAATTATGGTTTGGTAGTGTATGGACGAACATTTATATCTTACATTAGACATTACAAATTCGGTTGATAAAATATTAAGTAAGTAATAAAGTAAAAATAGCATGCAAAAAAGAGTACAATAAGTTATTTTATATATGTGATATACTACCAATAGAACAGAAAGTCGAATATTTAATAGACGTGGAATACTACTATAGTGATAGGTATAAAGATAATCTGCATAATAAATATTATAATACTTGAAGGGTTAGGGAACAAAAGTTAATTAATAATAAAATATCAAATTATTACGGTAAACGTACAGATAGATATATGGTAGCCTATGTATTTAATAATGTAGACATATTAAGACAGACCCCCAAGATAAAAATTGGATTACTTAAGAAAAAGCGTAAGAATGTATTATTAGACAATATTAGGTAATAAGTATAGAAATATAATATATCATAATAATATAGTTATTCGCAGCTTGCATTGTTATACTTTAATTTTAGTACCATTTTATGTTATGTTTGTATATGATTAGATTATTAGTAGGTTATGTATAAAATTAATGAGCGCATCTCGCCGATAAACGTAACGTTTGGCGAGTAAATAAATGTAATTTAAATGTAAGTTGATATATGTTAATAACTAAAAAAATATTATTGGTTTAACTTCGTACCTATGTGTTTAGAAGGGGGTGGTAATTTAAGCACACGCAATTCCTATAATCTGTATTTGAGCAGAGTTTCTACTTAGAATTCACAATAACTAATGAATATTCAAACCTCGAGGTCACTCATCGAATCCAACTCGGATGGGCAGCGTTCGGGAAGCTCCGTAAAGTTTTCTCGTCCCACATACCACAGTGTCTGAAGACGAAGGTTTTCAACCAAAGTGTGTTGCCAGTGATGACATACGGTATGCAAACGTGGTTGCTTACTATGGGCAGTATGAGAAAGGTCATGATCGCTCAGAGGCCAATGGAGTATATGTAGTTGTGAATAATGCTTTCAAATACCTTTGCGGGCGAAGACAACACTGCAATAGGACTCTTCAACTTTCAATTTATCAGAGCTTTTTGGTACTGGGGTAACTCTCGACAACTTCCATTGGGACGGATATTCTCCCGATTCCAGGGCAAAGAGGCATACACAAGTTCTTTTTTGCCAGCTTTAGAACTGCAGGAGGAATACAATCCGGTCCTACGGAACTGCTCTGCTTCAACTTGTTGATTCCACCTATGACATCATCAGGTGTAATATGAAAGATGTTTACATAATTGCTGTAATACGTCCTATCGAAGCCATAAGCTTCATCTGTATCGAGTACAGGTACATCTGGCAAAAATGTGCTTGAAAAAAAATTGGCGAAAGCATCTGCAGCAGCAACACCTGAAAAAGTTTGCCCCTCAAAAGTCACACTAGGTTCAAATCCACCTTTGGTGCGAAGGCTTGAAACGTGACGCCAAAAACCGCGAGGGTTGGCTTTGATGTTAACTTCAATATACTTAATATAGTCGCAATAGGATGACTCTATTCGGGTTTTAAGATCTGCTCGAAGTTCTGACAATCTTCTGTATATTTCTGGTGAGTTAGAACATTTCCGTAATCTATGCAACTTCATCTTACACTTGATATCTCGGATAATATCACTCGTAAACCAAACGGGGTAACGTTTACTATGGCATTATTTACGTCGTTTCCTAGGCATGCACTGGTCAAAGATATTATAAACGGATTTATAAAAATTTTCAGTTGCATCTCTCACAGTATGTGCCTCCAGAACTGTACGCCAAGAATTTGCCTCGATGAATGCAGAAAAAAGCTCATAATCGCATCGACTAAAATTCCAGTCCCTGCAAGGATTTATATTAGATGGCTCAAGAAAATCTGAACGGTGACATGTATCGAGCCTGACTTCAATCTCTAATGGTGGATGATACGCGTCGGGCAGAACTATACCTTCAGCAGTTAAAACACGCACCCCTCCACACACATCGATCTCTCGAACCAGAATTACATCAAGCATACCTCCAAACATATTTTTGATAATGTTGTTCTCAGACAGATTACAATATGATAAAAAATAACAATAATAATTATTAATATTTACGGATGCACTATTTAAATTGAGATCACCTAATATTAGAACTGGTGCTTTTAACACAGTAATTGTGTGTTCCACTTTACAAAACCACTCCATATAATCACAGTCTCTAGCACTAGGTTTAATGTATACAACACAAACGTAGAACCGATGACCATGCCGGGAAAAGGATGCCCAGAGATCCTCACCATTGTCGGTCTCCAGTTTATGACATCTGCTCAATATGACAGGGGAACGGGCAGCAAGCGCCACACCACCACATGGCGTGTCTCTATCTCTGCGTAGAATACTCCAATTTGCACATTCAAGCTCAGAAGTCTCCACAGAGCCATCAAGAAATGTTTCCGTAGCGGCTACAATATCACAATCATTCATTGCTGAATTATTCCGCCTCATACGCAATTTCGTTTTCAGACCGCGGACGTTCTGATAGAAGATTTTAACGGTTTTATGACGATTACGCTGAACGAAAGGGCTGTTTCTTGCCTCTAGTAACAGGAACCTTGGTAGCGTCATTGATTGTTGCCTTCTGGTGGGTAACCCAAGCCTTAATTCTGGCGTTTATGGGCCAGGCTTCAGCTGAAAAACATACCTCATAAGCTGCCACAGGTATACCAATCTTACTTATAATCTCCTCTTGGGTTCAATTCCTGTACTGTACAAGTACCGGTGGGGCAAAGCTGACGAAGATACTCTCTTACATCTTCAACACACGACTCCATGTTCCACAAGTGCATGTATTTACGAGCCCCCACTGCTTTGAGATTTGTACTAGCTGGACCGGCAGTATCGCATAACGAAGCTGGTCGACGACTTTTCCTTACAACTTCTATCCACTGGTCATCATCAGGGTCGTTACAGGAAGCCGCTGGAACATTCGAGTCATGTACTGCTGGTTGCGATACTTTTGCATTAGCCTTATTGGTCGATGGACAATGAGAAGGTTTTGGTGGCAGATGCTGAACTTTGCTGCAAGCTTTACCATAATAAGATTCGCGACGTTTCCTGTTCTTTTTAAGATTTGAAGAGTGAACAACCGTGGCAGCGCTAGGCTCACATTGTGTCTGCTTAATAACACTGTCAAAATTCTGTCGTGCAAAATATATGTTTGCGATGCTATTGTCGATTATTCGCGAGGTGTACACATCAAGTTTGTTTTCAAGAGTTGCTAATACAGACACAACCTTGTCAAGACGATCCTTTAACTCAGTGACTTCTTGCCTTAAAAGATAAACTTCGCGAGAAAGTTGATTCGTATCATCAATAGTTTCGAAGTAGGTGTCATCCGTGCCTTGGGAATCATTTCGGACGGGGTTCTTCTTTCGAATAGTTATATTTGAGCTATCCATGCTGCTAGTAAAGTTGCTCAAATAAATGAAATGAAAAAGAAAATAGAATAAAAAACAAAAAAAAAAAATCAAGATTCCCGTGGCTCGATCGCCGTACTCCGGTTATCAAAGTGTTCCAACTAAACGATTGAGCTAACCGTGACTTGATTGTCGGAATGAAAAATTCAATTGCATGTGGCTTATGACCAATTATTTTCAGAAAGTATTGTACACAATAGTCTTTGGTATCAATAACGAAGTGTACAATTTAGAAGTACCCTCGCTATTATTTACTCACTTGCGAACATTAATTACTTTAAAACTGAGATAAATCCACGATTTTTGCATTGAACTAATTATAACGCACTATTGTTACTATTAAGGCTTCACTTTAGACACAATTCAAGCAAAATCTTTGACTCTAGCCACTTAAATCAAACTAAAAATGTTGAGAGCGATGTGCACGTTACACGGCAGGACGTAACTTTTCATTTTTTTCGTGACATAGCCCAAATGATTGCAAAACTGAAGTGGCAGAGGGTAGGGCACATAGTTCGACGGACAGATGGCCGTTGGGGCAGTAAAGTCCTCGAATGGCGACCACGTAACGGAAGACGCAATGTTGAAAGCGCCCCTCCCACAAGATGGAGGGACAGATCGGGTCAAGACCGAAGAAATACGTTGGATGAGGGCAGCGCAGGACCAATCGTCATGGAAATCTTTGAGGGAGGCCTTTGTCCAGCAGTGGACGTCTTCCGGTTGGTGATGGATTCAAACCCAGCATTCTAGCATATATGGGGCACTGCTTATATCTAACTTTTATGTGTAAGCCATTATCCCCAAAATAGTGAACAATAGTGATAATTTATTTCCAACGCACATTTCGTTGTAACAAATTGATACTTTTACCGCGGCTGGTATTTAAAGTAGATAAATTTATATCTTTACTAGCTGACCCGACAGACGTTGTTCTGTATATAATAAATAAAATAATGTTTTTTTATGAATTTGTCAATAATATTTCATAACATCAAGAATCCCTTCGTAAAAATGCACCCTGTTGTTGTATTGAAATTGTTTCACAGCATAACTGTCAAACCGTTGCGTCAATAAGTTCGACGGGGTACGCATCAAAGGAAAAACACATTTGTTGTTTTTATTTAATTCCGAGCATTTGCCTATTTATTTACCTTTTAAACCTTCCCTGTACTTCCACAAATAATTCAAGACCAAAATTAGCCAAATCGTTCCAGCCGTTCTCGAGTTTTAGTGAACGAACAGCAATTCATTTTTATATACATAGATGTTTAGGAGTATATTGCAGTAGCTATCTATAACTTCTGCATTACCATCCATCATCATATACATTCGTACATATCTATCCTTACAAACTATAACTTTTACAATAATACCTATTAGTTAGATCATCATAAAAGATACTTAGTTCCGATTTACATACACTACAGAATATACCTAGTTGTTCAAACTGTTCTATCTGGAGAACGACTGGACCGACTTTCATGATTTTTAATTTGTTGGATTTGAATATAAAAACATTAGAAAAAATAAAATACTTTCTTTTATCTAAGACCCGTACCGATTTAGAAAATTCTGCTACCAACAGAAAGCCACATTTGGTGAGTGTGAAAAATTAAGAGACTTTTTCGTGGTAGTCGGTAGTTTGTAAAGCAAGTCGGAGAAAAGCGGTCGAATACAAAAAAAAAAATATATGTGGCAATACAACGTTTGCCGGGTCAGATAGTTATTAATTTTGAACAGTATCATCTTATATATTAAATTCTTGTGTCCCTGTGTTTGTTACCAAGCTCCTCCGAAACGGCTAAACCGATTTGTATGCACATCAAGTAGGTCTGAGAATCGGCAATCATCTATTTTTCATACCCCTGAATGATAAGGGTGACCCACCCCTAAATATATTTATTAATTTTAATTTTATTATGATTCAGCATTACAAAATACATACAACCTCAAATTTTCACCCGTCTAAAATCAACACCTATTTTTGTATCGCGATTTTTATATTATTCTGTTTTTCTGTTTTTATTTTATTCCACAGATCCGCAATTCCGCGTTGCATGATGGCAACCGAATATTATTATTATTGTAGTACGATAAATTTTATGTAGGTACGATATATTTGGTAGGTCTGAGAATCGGTAGTCATCTATTTTTAATGCCGCAAAAATATTAACTTTTGAATTTTTTTTATTACTTTATTTGGCAATACAAAGTTTGCTGGGTCTAGTATCATATAACTTTTAATAAAATATAGCTCCAAAATTTATTCTCGTATTTCACATATTTGACTCGAATTCAACAACTATGTTTGGGAATGTTAAAATGATTTTCCTATTTGATGTCCAGCGAACGCCGCCATCGGTATTTCGCTATACGAAACGTCAAAAACATATTCGACCCTTCGATATTAAAAATTTTTCCTTTGAAGCTTAATGACAATTATTGGATAACATTACCAATCTGATCTGTTTGTCAATAAAAAAATCGACATAAGGCTGTGTGGCTGTGCTGTTGAAACGGGCGGGTGTTATAGTATATTAAAGAAAAACATTTATTACGTAGCCTCATGTTTTCGTCCATCACTACTATACTCATTATGAGCATTACCTAAAATTTTATCACCTTAGTCCAATCAGCATCATCATCAGCCGGAAGACGTGTACTGCTGGACAAATGCCTCCCCCAAAGATTTCCACGAGGATCAGTCCTGCGCTGAACTCATCCAACCTTTCCGGCGATCTTGACCAAATCGTTGGTTCATCTTTTGGAGGGGGGGAGCCTACCAACACTGCATCTTCCGGTACGTGGTCGCCATTCGATGGCATTCCATGGCTTTTCTGCCCCACCGGCCATAGTCAAATCATATTAAGTCAAAATTTATTTATGAATTATTTAGTTCAAAAATTGTTACGTGTGAGAACTCATTGACACTCTTTTTAGTTAATATATTTTATAGATTCATGATTTTTACAAATATTTTAAATTCAATCTATGGTGAGTGACGTAAAAAAAATAAGCAAATATTTTCACTTACCTTTTTGAGTTAAAAAAAGTAAATGATTATAAATGTTTTTGTGTGCATAAATCTACACACACTGCATATAAATTATGGTATTATGCGAGCTTTTTATTAACATGTGAAGTATTTTAATATACATAATTTTAAATTTAATAAACAATTTGTTTTTTAAAGTGATATCCTTCACTTTTGGGTATAATTATACAAATTAAATTTGTAAACAAAATTTATGAACGATGCGGGACTCGAACCCATGACCTGTTGGGTTCCATCCGAGTGCTCTTTCCAACTGAGCCAACCGTTCGAGTACGCATGGATCGTAAACCTTGGTTTGTCTTGTTCAACTCTGAGGTTGTGGCTCCATCTACACTGCAGATGCCCGCGGGCCGCATATTTGACATGACTGATCTACGGGATCTACTGTACAGTTGATAACCTGCTCAACCCCAATAATTGCATATTACGAAATTTTCTTGAGATATCGCTCTTTCAAATCTAAACATTTGAATTGAGACCGAGAGGTGGCGGATTCGAATCCCGCATCATTCATTATAATAATAATATTGACACACTATTACACAAATTATTTTGCCCCAAACTAGGCATATCCTGTATAATGGGCACAAGATAATGATATATTTAATACAATATACTTACTTAAACATACATAAATACTAATAAACATACATGACTCAGAAACAGGCATTCATATTCATCATACAAATGTTTGCACTTACCAGGATTTGAACCCGGGACCTCGAGCTCAGTTGCCAGGGTCACCAACCACTGGGCTATAGGGGTGGTCATAAATTTTGGTTACAAATTGACTTTGCATAAGAAAAAATGTGTGGAAATAAGTTTAATAAACAAAATATTGTAGCAAAAGTAAATGTATATGTAGAGAGCGAAGAATTCGATGCTGAGAGTTTACACAAATTGGTCGGCACTCAACTATCCAATTTGATGTTCGGTGGTTAAGTCAAGGTAACGAGCGAATAGCGCAGCAAATGCGGTGCTCCTGCCAAATGGGACCCTCAAGTGTTTTAGATGGATATTTCAAAATTTTCTCCTAAGCCGGAAAATATATGGTAACTCGAGCCGATAACAGTGTGGAAAATATTTTCTATCTTAAACGTATTCTGGTTGATTTATATAACACTTCACGCTCTTAAATTGCAGACATTTCGAGAGTTCTAGATATTTATATATTGGATGTTAGTTTAACCTATCTTATATTATACAGCGTGTATCAGTATCGTGGGATCACTCGCCAATAATGATAAAATTAAATAAATTAAGTGAAAATTTATTGAACCGCGTTGGTAGGGGAAAACATTAAAGTCGCGTAACCATCATCATAAGCGTGTTTATGATAATTTATATCAGTAGCTGTATTCAATTCAAATTCAAATATTTTTATTCAAAATAGGATGTGACAGTACTTATTGAAAGTCAAAAAACTACCACCCATTCCAAAATGAATGCCTCAGACCTGAGAAGAATGGGCGCAAGAAACTCAGCGGGCTTTTTTTTTATATAAAATATGGATTACAATGTAATATCGTACAATAAACATTAAAAATTAAAGAGCCTGAGGGTGTTCGCTTTAATCCCAGTCCGTGGTGTCATTAAGAAAATCGTTTATGCTATAATAACCTTTCCCACACAAACGTTTTTTAACAAACGTATATGGGCCATATTGAGCAAATGATATATAGCACATTCTATATAGGGAAGGGTACTTTCTATTAAGAGTTCGCATCACTAACATGCTGTACAGGACGTTATGGGGTGAAGCTATATTAATTAAGACTTATTGTTGCATCATATAAGTTATAGTTGAGTGCAATATATAAACCAACCAAACTTAACTTAATAAAAGCTAATGACGACGTCCTAATTACTTACCTATGAAATGTGCAATTTCACAGTCCAGTGAACCATTATTGAAATATGTATTTCTAAAATTAGACTACAATTTTTGTAACAAAATCATAATAAAAAATTACAGTTACGATAGATTTCCTTTTTTTCTGTCTTGCTGTATTTTCATTAGGTATGTTTTCTCTTTATTATCATTATTTATGCATTAATTTATCGATAAACAGACAACTTCATTAACTTTAACTATTCAAATCGGTGTCTGAAGCCTACATCCAATAATGACCCTGCCTGCTGAGCTAGAGGACCCGGGTTCGAATCCTGGTAAATGAAAACATTTATATTATTAATATTGATGTTTGTTTCCGAGTCATGGATGTTTATAAGTATTTATGTGTGTTTAACTAAGTATATTGTAATTAATATATCATTGTCTGGTACAGGCACCTAGGCTACGCCTAGTTTGGTGCAAGATGTAAAAGTTGTGTAAAAGTTTGTGTAAAAGTCTGTCAATATTATTATTAATATAAATAACATTAATATAAATAGCTTTTGGGTATATGGCGCGTACTGCGGATGGACAGAGGACTCTTTTAACTACTCTTTTCCTCTAAGCAATATAGGGTGACAACTGCAAATAGTCTAAGGTCATGATAATCAAGGTAATGCATCATATATTATTATCTTTTCTGGATATTAAGTTCGTTGACCTAACATTTGCATGCAGAGTAGGTATTTGAAGTTTTCTTTTCTGTTTTTTAAAAAGAGCTTCTAACTAATACTTTGAGAGGTCGGTGGTGTTTTAGGTAGAAACATTGACTTTCAAAATCGTGTCCCCCACTCGACCGTCAAATACTGTACTGTAGTTTCAGTTGTCGAATTTATATATACATACGTTTATTCATAGCTTTATAAGGATGAGAACACTCTAGTTATCACTCTGGCGTATCAAGGGAGGAAGGTGTTCACATACCATCACGTACATTATACCGATTTGTACTCATCCTCCATAAAAAATTCTCAATATATAAATAATCAATAATGTTCTGTATTGATTTTCGAATAAATATCAATAGTCTAGCAAAAAAAAAACACGTTTTTTTTTCCGGCATATTTGTGCGACATAAATGACGCAGTTGTCGCACAGAATACCGGCGTGAAGTAGCGGCCTAGTGCCGCTATGTTTCGCACAGGTTAGTGGCGAGGACCGGTGGCCATTCCCCCCCCTCTCCACCCGAATATGACAGCGGATCTTCAACATATTTTACCCCAGGAGGGTACCGGCTCTACCAGAGTCGGAAAATCCCTCCCCGAACACTCTAGCTTGGGCTGCCCTTCGTATTCTGGGGAGGGCACAGAACCGCGCATGACCAAGGACAAACGAGGCAGTAAAACCACGGCACCCCGCTCCACACTCAACGTGGACTTTTGCAATATCAGGGGAATTCAATCCAATTTAAACGCCGTCCACCACCACCTTGAGACGGCGCAGCCGGCCTTGTGTTTCCTTACGGAGACGCAGATATCTCGACCTAGCGATACATCATATTTAAAGAACCCCGGGTACAAAATTGAGCACAATTTTTTGCCACATGCCGGAGAATATGTGTACGTTGGGGAGGATATCTGCTGTCGCCGTCTCGGCAATTTTGAGGGTAGGGACCTGTCAACTGTCTGGCTCCGCGTAGATTTAGAGGACCGCGTCCGTATCTATGCGTGTGTCATCAGGCAATTGACGACGTGCTTGCACAGATCCCCTCCGCTGAAATCGTAGTCTTGGGTGATTTCAACGGGCACAATGTCGAATGGCTTGGATCGCGTACCACAGACTACGCAGGGTGAACTGTGCATAATTTTGCATTGGCGTATGGTCTGTCCCAATTGGTTGAGTCGCCAACGCGGCTCCCGGATGTGGATAGCCACATGCCGTCCTTATTGGATCTTCTGCTGACTACACATCCCGATGGTTACCAGGTCTTTGTCGACGCCCCTCTCGGAACGTCCAACCATTGCTTGATCAGGAGTGTAGTGCCTATCCGACGCCAACGTCGCAGACCACCAGCGACCCGCCGTGTTTGGCACTACAAGTCAGCAGATTGGGATAGGATGCGTTCCTCTTTTGCATCCTACCCTTGGGGCAGGGTTTGTTTCCCTTCGGATGATCCTAGTGCCTGCGCCGTTGCAGTAGCCGATGTGATGCTACAGGCCATGGATATTTTTATACCAAGCTCTGTAGTACCGATCGGTGGCAGATCACAGCCCTGGTTCGATGCGTCAGTTAAAGCAGCATCTGACTGCAAAAAATAGGCGTATCGAACTTAGGTTGCTGCGCTGGACACAAAGGATCCGAACTGCATAGTTCTTAAGAGGAAATACAACCGTGCCTTCAGATTTTTTAAGCGGCAAATCACCCGTGCAAAGTCAAAACACGTCGTCTAAATCGAGCAGCTTTCCAGTTACCCGACCGGAACACGCAAGTTATGGTCATTGTCGAAAGTTGCTCTTGGAAATTTCAGCCAGCCGTCCATGCCGCCGTTGTACATGAGGAATGACACCCTGGCCCATATGGCAAAAGAGGAAGCCGATCTCTTGTGCGCTCTTTTCGCCTCCAACTCGACTCTTGACGACAACGGAAAAATACCGCCGAACATCCCGCGGTGTCAGACCTCTATATATTTTTTTTGGAATAGAAGGACAAACGAGCTTACGGGTCACCTGGTGTTAAGTGATTACCGCCGCCCATATTCTCTTGCAACCCCAGAGGAATCACAAGAGCGTTGCCGGCCTTTAGGGAAGGTGGACGCGCTTTTTTTGAAGGTACCCATGTCGTATCGTCCCGGAAACACTGCACAAGGAAGCTTATTCCACAGCTTAGTAGTACGAGGAAGAAAGCTCCTTGAAAACCGCACTGTGGAGGACCGCCACACATACAGATGGTAGGGATGATATCCTAATTTGTGGCGTGTCGTGCGAAGGTGGAATTCGGCGGCAGGAATTAGGTTAAACAGTTCTTCGGTACACTCTCCGTGATAAATGCGGTAGAAGACACACAATGAAGCGACGTCTCTACGCAATGCCAAGTGATCCAGCCGTTCACAGAGCACTGGGTCCCCGACAATTCAAGCTGCTCAGCGTTGCACCCGGTCAAATGGATCGAGCAGATACTGGGGTGCGCCAGACCAGAGATGACAGCAATACTCCATGTGTGGCCGGACCTGCGCTTTGTAGAGTGCTAGAATGTGGGCCGGCTTGAAGTATTGCCGTGCTCTTTTAATGACCCCCAGCTTCTTCGAAGCCAATTTGGCTTTGCCCTCCAGATGGCCATGGAATTGGCAATCGCTCGAGATTTCGAGACCCAGTATTCCGATACTAGGCGAGGCTTTAAGACAAGTGTTGTCGAAGAGCGGTGATACGGCAAATGGGGTTTTTTTAAGTGGTAAACGTGCAAACTTGAGTCTTCTGGGGGGGTTAAATTGGGCAAGGTTCAATTTACCCCATTCCGCGACCTTCTCGAGAGAGGACTCGATAGAAGACACAAGTTTCTCCCGGCACTGGTCGACGATTTCCCGAGAGAGACCTGCATGGCCCGTGTATACGGCATCACCAGAGCTGTCGTCTGCATAGCAATGTATGTTGGAGGTGTCCAACCTGTCATTGATATGCAGAAGAAACGGTGTAGGAGATAGCACACAGCCTTGGAGAACTGCAGCGTTCACGGGCTTCGTGTTCGAGCAATAACCGTCGACAACGACCGTATGCTACGCCCAGTGAGAAAGCTGTAGGTCCACTTGCATAAGCTCTCGGGAAGCCCAAATGATGGAAGTTTTGAGAGGAGCGCCTTGTGGCATACACGATCAAAGGCCTTCGCTATATCCAGGCTAACTGCCAGGCCTTCCCCCTTGCTTTCAATAGCCGCCGCCCATATATGTGTTAGGTATACCAGAAGATCACCAGTCGACCGACCATGGCGAAAACCGTACTGCCGGTCGTTGATCAACTGGTGACCATCAAGGTATACCGAGAGCTGGCGGTTAATTATGCTCTCCATAATTTTGGAAAGCAGTGAGGTAATCGTTATAGGCCTGTAGTTTGCCGGATCCGAACCGTCTCCTTTTTTTTGGATCGGATGGACAAAAGCTGACTTCCATGAGTCAGGGACTACGCCTTTTGAATAAGAGTGCCGGAATAAACGCGTAAGCACCGGCGTCAACTCAGGGGCACACGTTCTAAGCACGATTGGAGAAATGCCATCCGGCCCGCACGACTTGTTGACGTCCAACGAATATAGAGCTCACCGAACAGTTTTTTGTCTGAACTGTACTTATCTGAACAATCTGAACACCACCGTTGAACTTATCTAACATTTGGCGACACCAGTCCATGCGAAGGTGTTTCTGGTCGTCGGTTAAAGTATTGGGAATCTATCTCGTACAAAGCTTCCTGACGCCTTAATGTTCGTGTAATATTTTTTGAACTTGACTCATACCAATGCATAGGCTTGCCCATATATGCTGATAGGTCAGTCTCTTATCTTCCTCTATCATCCGTCTCACAGCACTGGTGTTATCTTCAGTAGTCGCTGTTAAAGAACGGCCCTCACGCGGATAATCATTGAGATTGCTACGTCCACGCTTAAACTCGTTAAACCAAGTGTAAATAATGGCACGAGATGGAGCTTTGTTGTTGAGTAAGCCCACAACGAAAGTCATAATAAATCATTGACCGAAAATTTTCTCGCGTTAGGTTCATTTTGCCGCCAATTCACAAAAACAAATGACAAATGAATTCAATATACTACATTAGGTTACCAAAGAGTTCTAAAATTGAAATTAAAAAAAAAAAAAATTAATTAGCAATGTTTCTAACTGGCCAGTTATAAACATTTTCAGTGTTACCCAGGTATAGGCATATAGTTCTTCAACAGCATTTTATCACCCTTTTTGAAGAATACCACCACTATACTTCTTTGCCATGCTTGCGGCGTTTTGCCTCTAGAATGACGGAATTGAATAGTTTCTGGAGGATCGCAAGTACAGGGGCACCACCAGCTCTCAGAAGCTCAGCTGTAATTCCATCATCACCCGGCGCCTTGTTGTTTTTAAGCTGTTTTAGGACCATACTAATCTCGTACAGGCTGGCGTTTCGGATATCTTTGGTATAGTGTCCGGTTAATTTGGCTCTCGGGTCTTCAGCCTTGTTGGTTATAGGTGCCCGTGCGGTCATGTATAACTGTCCGTAGCACTTCTCGACTTCCCTCAAAAGTTCGGGGTTCGGGTACGAATCGACCCTGTCGTCACCGGTCTTCAGCTTTGTCAGTTGGCTCTGCCCAATAGACAAATCTCGTGCGAATACTTTTGAGCTTTTGTTGTACCATCTATTTTATCTTCCCTAAAACTAAACTGGAGCTGATTAGTTTTATGTCAATGTTCTGTACTACATAATATATCTATATTACAGCAGCTCAAAAACAGTCAAATTTCTAATTCCTTACTTAAAATACCTTGTATGTCTTTGTGAACAATATTTACGAGCTTTATATTATGATTATCCCAAGCAGTAACAGTTACATTAAGTGAATGTTGGCTGTTTTGTATGATATTGTAAGAGTTGTCCTCCCTTGTTAACCAACTTCGAAAAGGAGGAGGTTCTCAATTCCATTGGTAATTTTTTTTTATGTACACCGATTACGCTGAGATTTATGATCCGATTTTCGTGATTCTTCTTTAGTTTTATGCGAAATGTGTGCCTTTTGGTCCCGTAAAAATGATTGGCATAGTTTGGCCCAGTACTTTCCATTTTATGAACATTTTTTTGAATATTTTTGCTTACGTGTATGATGTTATTATAGTTTGTGTACTGCTTTTTTAGGAGTTTTCATTTAGCTTGATTATATATTATTATTAATCAGTTTGTCGATAAGTGGATTTTAGACTGACTGTCGTCCATAACTAACAAACACTCTTCACGATATTGCAGTATCACAAGAACGTGAAATGGGGTATCTATATGGTTTAAGTCACGCGGAACCTTTCATAAGTCTAACCAGAGCTACTTAAAAAATTACTATTTAATATATGACGATAAAAACAACGAAATCTTATAGTTAGTTTATTGAATGACACTAAAAAGTAAAAAAAAACTACGATTAAAAAACCGACCTCGAAAACTGAAAAGTATAAAATAAACTTTTTACATCTCTCATATTCGGTAAGTAGGTCCTTATTACCCCCAAATGGGGCTTTTAGGTGACCAATTAGCGCTCTAGGGTAATAAAGTACCTAGTAAAGGGCGGTAAGTAATTAAAAAAAAACCCTTCACTCTTTCAAAAAGTTTGCGTAGATCTAACC
The DNA here is from genome assembly GCF_905404315.1 of Leptidea sinapis. Lineage (NCBI taxonomy): Eukaryota > Metazoa > Arthropoda > Insecta > Lepidoptera > Pieridae > Leptidea > Leptidea sinapis. The sequence continues at coordinate 14,476,388 of NC_066273.1, forward strand.
ATCATACTGGCAATAGACAACATGCATTTAGCCCAATGACAAAAGAGGTCGCTTCGCTATTCAGTCTTGTCTTCGTATGAGTATAACAGTCATCAAATTTAAATATCGAACGGCGAAGCTCAATTTCGTTCTTGAAAAAAATAATTAAAAAAAAAAAGGCGGGAATAGAAAACTTTTACTTTAAATATTGTTTGTTTTGGGGGTTTTTATATAATTACGTGCTAATTAGGAAAAAAACATGAGTTCTGCAAGTGATTAAGATATTATATACTGTACTCCCGATTCAATGAAAATGGAAGCTGAAGCAGCAGTTAACAACATTTTGCCTGAAAGTTCTAAAGAGAGATATTTGAAAACTTACGACGAGTTCATGAAGTCGCCAAAATAAAAACGAGTAAAGTCTTTATCTGAGACTATTCTTAACATACTTTAGTGAGATATCAAAAAAGCTGCAGCCATCTAGTTTGTGGTGCATTTATTCAATGTTAAAAGCAAGTATGAGTACTAAACACGACATCAATATCAAGTACTTTTCAAAATTATCATCTTTTCTAAAAAGACGATCAGCTGGGCATAAAGCAAAAAGTCAAAGGTTTTTACAGCGCAAGACGTGAAACATTCATAAATGAAGCCCCTGATGACATATATTTAGCTGTTAAGGTACGTAAAATAACAAATCACATAATGGTAATACTTCATCATTTATCTTTTCAATCCTATAAAGCAAACTTATTATTTTTATATTTCGCTTGTTTTAGGTGGTTCTTATCTTCGGTATAACTGGCGCATGCCGGGGATGAATGAATTGACAAATATAACAAAAGAGAACATAGAACAACAGGGTCAGTTGTTAGCAATTAAACTACCGAACACAAAAACTAAAATTGACCGAACATTTGTAGTTCCTTAAGAATTCTCTGAATTCTTACAAAAATACAGAAATCTTCGTCCTGAAAATGTAAACACCAACCGTTTTTTTTTGAAGTACCACCAAGGCAAATGCTACAAACAAGTTATTGGAAAAAATACCATCAGCAGGTGGGTGGAAATCCAGCACGGTGGCTGAAGGTTACATTGAAGATTCCATACAAAATAAAAGTAAAATTACCAACCAAACAACGGAAACTATTCAGCTCAAAAAATGAAACATCTTTCTCAAGAGATGATTCGCAGCCATCAACTTCTGCTGAAGAAAGCTTCATCCCGTCAGATTTTGTCCATGACCAACAAATATCACAATCTCAAACTATTAACATACTCGGAAAACACCTGTCCCTAAAATTTGAAAATTGTTCTCATTTCACCATAAATTTTAATTAATAAAATGTTTTATTATTGTAATGCCGGTTTTTTTCTACTTACCTCACAATGAGATGTAAAGCAGTGTAGTTAGCTCGGGTGTAAGCATCAATTGCCTCATGCCTTACAGCCCTTGAAGAAAAATCTTCCTTGTTATATTTTTGTACATCAGTACTTACAGATTCCCCAATATAAGTTTGAATGTCAATTATTTTACAAGTTTGCCCAATAGAGGCATGTTAATTAATTAATATCACTACAGAGGATGTAGTGTGTTGACTAAAACTATAAGCTACTAAAGTAGCCAGCTGTCGCTTATACCTAAGTGGCAGGTATAGGTTACCATTAGTTAATTTCAGCTCATAATTAAGGAATGTATTTATATCGAATGATATAAAAGAATCACTATTGTGGAATATTGCTTTATACTGATACATAATAGTATTTAATTTAATTATTCTTTTACTGATCATTTCGATTACTACTGGTTGGTACATAATACACATAAAAAATAATATTAAGTATCCTAACAGGGAACAAATACTTAAAGCGCGTTTTAGAGTACATACATACTGGTACTATCTATCGGCAAACGATGTAGATATACATAGTGCCGATTTTGACTTTGCGCAATCTATCTCGAACAACGATGATCGCACGTAGTACTTATTAATACACCATTATTTTATTTATTGAAGTGATAACTTTTTTAGCATCATTGTGATTTGAAAGTCGATGAAACCAAAAAGCGACAGTCAAAATACCAGATACATAAATTGATAATATAACCTGCGAGATAATGAGATAGGAAGCATTACGCAGTGTTTTGGTACCAGGTGATCATTTATTATTATTATTATTTGAAGAGGGTGGCTATTTCCTGGTCCTAGAAGGTTCCTAGTAACACCGCGTCCAGAATTGGACTATTGTGTTCGCCACTCATACTAGAGCTCATCGTCAAGCCCTACCGCCTTTACGAACCGCAGTAGTTCCTTGACGCGAGTGTTGCAAACACTATCTGGAGGTACGAAGTAGTTGCCAAAGATTGTGTTACGCTTATGCATTAGTGGGCCGCAGTCGCAGAGTAGATGAATAGGTGTTTCATCATCCTCAAGGCAGAACCTGCAAGCCTTGTCGCTTCTGATGCCGACCACACTGAGGTGCTTGTTTAGGCGACAGTGCCCGGTTAGCATCCTAGTGAGTATGCATAGATTTTTCCTGTTCAATGATAGGGCTTCATTCGCATAGCTGCTGTTGAATGCCCTTATCAGTGCTTTAGAGTGGTTTAAACCTGAAGAGTTGTTCCAGCGTTTAAGTGCTTCTTGTTTACATTGGTTACTCAGGGTGTGTCGGATGGCGCTCTTTGGCAGTCCACAAATGGGTTCCGGACCATATCGGACTGCTTTAGCCCCAGCTCTTGCGAGCTCATCGGCCATTTCATTGCCTATGATTCCGGCGTGCCCTGGGACCCATCTGAGAATCACTCTGTTTTTCATGCCTAATGAATTCAGGCATTCGACGCAATTATTGACTAACTTAGACGACGTCAAGTCAGCGTCTAAAGCCAACAATGCTGCCTGACTATCAGAGTGAATGTATATGTTATGATTGAAGTAGCCTTTTTGGATATTGGTTTCCGCGCATTCCAGGATGGCGTACACCTCTGCTTGAAATATGGAGGTAAAGCTTCCCAGGTTTGTGCTGGATTTAAACCTGGGGCGTTCTCCATAGACCCCACAGCCGACTTCATTTTCCATTTTGGACCCATCGGTGAACCACATGAGGCTCCCGTCCTTCCACGTGACTTTGTTGTTCATCCAGTCGTCCCTGGAAGGTAGTTCCACGATATAGTGTTTAACAGAGATTAATTGTGGAATCATCTGATCAGGTAACATGCCTAATATGTGGTCTCGCATAACTGAGTCCTCTAAGGTCCTAAGCGTTTGCGACATCCAGTTACATGAACCCCCCTGGGCGATTGCCCTCAGCATGCTTGCCTTCGCCTCTTGCTGTATGAACAGTGGAAGAGGCGGTAGGTTTAGCATTGCTTCAATGGCCGCACCAGGAGAAGACGTCATGGCTCCGGTTACCAACATACAGGCAAGTCTCTGCAGGCTATTTAGTCTGTCTGCAGTTGTTTTCTGGTTGGCTTTGTTCCACCACACAATGGAGGCGTATGTGATTGTTGGTCTCACAATTGCTTTGAATAGCCATAGGAGGATCTTGGGGCGCATTCCCCAATGTCTCCCTACCAGACGTCGACATACACCCAAGGTTGTTTTAGCCTTTTTCACGGCTTTGTCGATGTGAGAATTCCATGTGAGTTTCTGGTCGAATGTGACTCCCAGATACTTAACCTCAGCTGAGAATTCCAAAGTAGAGCCGTTCAAGGTGGGAGACTTCAGTTTGTTAAGTCTCCGTTTCCTCGTGAATGGCACAATAACAGTCTTTCCTGCGTTGACTGACAGTTTGTTGGCTGTACACCACTGTGAGATGGTGTTTAGCGCCTTTTGCAGTATAGAGCTTAGTAAGCTTTGGCAGAAACCTCTGACGATAATAACTAGGTCGTCTGCGTACCCTAGTGCATCAATTCTGAGTTCTGCCAGCTTACTAAGTAGTTCGTCTACTGCTAGTGTCCATAGAAGTGGCGAAAGAACGCCACCTTGTGGGCAACCTCGCGTAGTGTATAGCTCCAGTGATGTCCCATGGAGGGAGATTAGAGCTTTGCGATTTGAGAGCATTGACCTTACCCATTTGACAGTGGTGGAGTCTACATTTTTGTTAATTAGTCCCTTCACCAGCGTGTCTGTCGGGGTATTGTCAAAGGCGCCCTCAATGTCTAGGAACGCACAAAGTGCAATCTGTTTGTCTTGTAACGCCTTCTCGACTCTATCCACAAGTTGTAGAAGGGCCGTTTCTGTAGACCTGCCTCTACAGTAGGCGTGTTGAGAACTATGAATGGGCTTTAGGCTTAGAGCATGCTCTCTTATGTGTCTGTCCAAGACTTTCTCAATAACCTTCAGGAGAAAGGAGGTTAGGCTAATGGGTCTGAAGGAGCTTGGCAGGGAGTAGTCCTTTCTGCCTGCCTTAGGTATAAATAGTACTTTAGCCCTAGTCCATTGCTCTGGAAGATAGCCCCAGGCAAAGCTTACCCGGTATATCTTGACTAGTAGCGGTACTAGGATATCCAGGCCTTTTTGAAGAAGCGCTGGAAAAATGTTGTCTAGACCGCTTGAATTGTAGGGTTTCAGAGTCTTGATGGCGCACCTTATATCCCGGGGTCTGATTATCTTTGCCGCTCTACGCCAGTCCTCGTCAAGAGGCCGTTGTGTAGGCGTTGCTACAGTTGGTTGATAGGTAGCCCCCGGAAAGTGGTGGGCCATCAGTACTCTTACGTTTTCTACGTCGTCGGCTGTAAAAGATCCATCTGGTCTCTTAAGCAGGCCGATTTGGCTAGGTTTGTCCTTGGCGAGCAGTTTGTGTACTCGGGATCCTTGGGGAATTTTTGTTATATCCTCGCAGAACCTCTTCCAAGATGCTCGTTTGGCCTTCCTAACTTCTCTGTTGTAATCTGTTAGGGCTTCTTTGTAAGGTTCCCATTCTTGGGTTTTTTTAGCCCTGTTAAACAGCCTTCTGGATTTCTGCCTTAGTTTGTTCAAGTTTGAATTCCACCAAGGCACTTTCCTGTTTGAGTGTTGTAAGGAGAGAGGGCAGCTAGCCTCGTAGGCGTCAGTGATGCCATCCGTGGTTATTTTCACTGCCAACTCTAGCTCATCCAGGGTTCTGATGCGCTTAGGGATATTCTCCAAATTACTCCTGAGTTTCTCTTTATAGACAGTCCAGTTTGTTTTCTTTGGATCCCTAAACGTATATAGTTGTTTTTCGAGGCAAGTCAAGATGTCGTATGCTATGTGACGGTGATCCGATAGCGAAATTTCATCACTGAATCGCCAGTTTGATATTCGCCTGGCAATGTTGTCGGTAGCGAAAGTGATATCTAGAACTTCCTGCCTGTTTCAGGTAACGAAGGTTGGCTTATTACCTCTGTTTAGTACCTGTAGGCCGTTAGTGTCTAAGAAATTAAGAAGTTGCTCACCTCTGTGGTTGACGTCGCTGCTTCCCCAAGTTGTGTGGTGCGCATTGACGTCGGCCCCGACAATCAGTTCGGCGTTGTTGCGTCGTGCATACTCGACCACTCTCGCCAATTCTGTTGTCGGGTCTCTTTCTTCATATGGAAGGTACGCCGAGCAAACGATCACTTTGGTGCCTTCCCAACCTTCGAAACAGAAATACGCCGCAACAAGGTCGTCGGTGCAGACCTCTGTAACAGGTAAGAAATTAGTGTTCTTGTTGAAGACTATACAAGCTCTGGGTTTTGATCCGCTGGTATTGTAGATTAACTTACCAGCGGTGTTCAGTCCCAGTATTTTGCCGGTATTGACCCACGGCTCTTGTAGTAGGGCAAAGAGGATTTCACCACTCGCAAGGCATTTCTCCATTACTGCAGTAGCAGCTTTGGCGTGGTGGAGGTTTGCCTGGAGTATCCTCGCCCTATTTCTGCGGAGCGTCATTGGATCCCACCGGAGGTGGAAGGCTTAGGTCGGTCTGTCTTCTGGTATGGGTGTTTCCGCCCGCGGCCAGAATTAGCCCGACTCTGATCCTTCCCTCCCCTGAGGGGACCTGAGACGTTCCTCGACATCGGCCCTTTGCCCCGGAACGTAGTTGTGGGGGCAGCCGGCCGTAGCGGGGTCTTTGAGATCCCGGATGTTCCCGGTCGCACAGGCCCGCTGGTCTGGGTGGGTTGCTGTCCACTCGCTGCTGCGGAACCCTCAGAGACGCCCTTGACCTTAAAATTGATCTTTCTTAAACCAAGGGCAGCTCTGCACTCGGACTCTTTCAGAGTCTCCGCGGAGGGATCGTCCAAGGAAAAAGTGACCACTTGGCCTCCCTTGTCCTCCCTCGCGTGGAGCACCTTCCAGTGTTCCGTGTTCAGTCCCGCATTTTGCGCTCGGATCAGCTTCAGTGCCTCTTCGACTGTGTCAGCCTCAGTATTCGGCAGAAAAGTCGTGGCTATGGAGGGTTTGGGCAGTTGTTCCTCCGACATGCATGAGAGCTCTGCCTCCGGCCACGGCTTCAGATCCTTGACTTTGTCCACAAGCCACTCTCGGCTGAAGTCATTTTCGCAAGTCACTAGAATCCAGCCAGGCTTGTGGGCAAAGCCCAAAAATGTCGGCCCGGTACCTTGTTCAGCCCCGGTGATCAAGGCAAGAAGTGCGCGGCGCACTTTCCGCATTTCGTCCTAGCTCATAGTATGGGTATGTCGAATGCCCACACGTGAGGACCCGGTTACCTCCTTGAAGCTAGGTCTTCCCGAGGTTGACTGAGTGTCATCTAGCCTGGGTAACTTCTTCGGCTGGGTTTTCGGAGAAATCTCCTCTGACCTGCCACGTTTTTCAGCTTTCGCTTCAGGTGGTGGAGGGTTGTGACCTGCTTTCTGTAGGTCATTCCAAGGCATTTTGGCTAACGCCTTGGCTTCCTCTACAGGCATGTCCGTTTGGAGAAGCTTTCTGAATCTTTTCCGGGCTGCACCGGACAGCTTCTTTGGCTTCGTCTTTATATTTCTCAGTTTCGAGTCTGTTTCCGTAGGCGTTGTGGTTTCCTTAACGGTTGCCAGCTCGCCTGGGATTAGTCTTTCGGCCTGAGGTAAGTTTTCGGTTCCCTTGGGGGCGTCTTGCCGCTCACCCTCGGGTTCCGAGATAGATAGGTTTGCACCTATGGTCGACAAAATAGAATTTAAAACGTTATTTTCCTCCACTTTGTTCCCACGAGAAGCTAGGGAAATAAAGGTCACGAACCAGCAGAGCCCCGCTTACTGGCCGAAGGGCATAAAATAACACTCCGAGGTGCCCAGGTATCGGAGGTACACCGTTAAAGTCTGAGCTCTCCCCCAGACACGCAGCCCTCGTCACGGTACGTCTCACAACTTGGCTTGGATTCCCTCCTCCTTTATCCGGGCTTGGGACCGGCACCATACCAACCCTTTGATATAGGGAAGGATATGGAGGCGGAGTTACCAGGTGATCATAGTTGAAGAAGAGATTGTCTTATGTATGACGCGAGTATACCTGAATATATTCTGACGCCATGCGCACGACGTATTACTACATAGACACCATGAGAACATATTATATATATTAGTGGTGATAGTAATGTCTCTCATAGCGGTTGAAATCATGTGTCATCCTAGCAACTCGTACCAGGACTTCATATGCAGTTCAGAGGTTCATGCACAATGCCGGTTTCACTTCTCACATGTGTACTTTCTACGCACGCAATTTTTTTATGTTTCTATATATTATCTTTGTTTAATTTACACATTTTTATAAGTTTTAATATACAAATTGTATTGAATTTAGAGTGCCACTTCATTAAATGTGGTAACAAAACTTCTTTAATATGACTACTTATGTATAAAGTACCCGTTCACAACGCATCGACCAGCCAACGCCCCTTCGTAGATATATATGGGAGGGGATCATCTGGCCCATAATGCTAGATATGCTGTTTTGTACAAATCACACAAAGTAAGAAATCCGGAAAGCACAAAATTTATGGTCAATCTACAACTACAAAGTTTATCTTTAGTAGAAAAATGTGCCTTCAGCTAGCCTGTCTCTGGTTTGCCGTATAGGTCTTTGTTGTCACTTACACGAAGCGTAAAACGTTTACTTTATTTATATATTTAGTTGTAATGTCCACTTTGATGTCACGGATGATAATAATAATTAGTACAACTACCATATTGTCTTAACATTACGTCTGTTTGTTAAAGTTACAGTTACGGTTCTTGATTGAACTTTGTGTAAATTGTGAGCTAACTTTGCCCGCAGGGTTTCGGTGATTATGTCTTTAAAATAGTTTGTAGCTTTTAGATTTTATTGTTCAGTTGTATTTTGGTATTTTCATAGAAATATTAATATATTTTTTCATATTCATAAATCAATCAATAATGTTGATAATAATATGATTTCCGTTATAACAGATGTTTTTGGGCGCAGGTTTTTTACTTTCGATCAAATAGGCCACTTGCCCATTCGTTTCCTACGTACTTAAAACATATAATCTACAACTTCATAATGTTGTATAGAAGTTTATATTTTTAAATCTACTATGCCATGTAAGAACAAGTCATCTCTTAAATTGAAATCAACATCTTAGATTTAATTCTTCAAGGAAATACCAAAAACGTTTCGTAGCAAACATAGCACCTACGCCGTAGCGTATTTTCAATATCACTGCCCTGACCGCTCTATTTATCTCTATTTCACGAACAAATTGATAATTTGAAATAACTTGCGGTGCTGTAATTAAATGTTTCTTTTTAAGGAGAGCAATAAAAATGATATCACTGCGATCACTTAATACCAGGTGATCCGAGCTTTAGCGTTTACCAGTGGGAGGCTCCTTTGCACAGGAAGCCGGCTAGATTATGGGTACCACAACGGCACATATTTCTGCCGTGAAGCAGTAATGTGTTAACATTACTGTGTTTCGGTCTGAAGGGCGCCATAGTTAGTGAAATTACTGGGCAAATGAGACTTAATATCTTATGTCTCCAGGTGACGAGCGCAACTGTAGTGCCGCTCTGCTCGTCTCATCCCTTATTTTCATAAAAAAGCTCGTTTTTCCTGCTTTTGTATAAAAAATAGAAATCTACTGTAACGAAACTTTATAAAAATTCAACTTCTTTCTTCACTGTCACAACTCACCACCAGGTGGCGTGAGAGCCCATCAAGTTTTACATGTTTCAAACGATAAGTCTTCTTCTTCCTTGACCGGGATCGGCCTTCCTTGAAATTTTTCCATTCGGCACGGTTTTGCACCATGTTATCTGTTTAATGACCTTCTTATAAGTCTTTTTGGAGCGTCAACGAAGTGGCGGGTGGGCTTCCATTATTGGCATGTCTAGGGCAAGTTTCACCATATGACTATCTGGGCACCATTGTATACGACCGAAGCACCTTAAGCGTTTCTCATTGATCTTGTCGACTTTTGGGACAATTTTAAAAATCCTCTGATGTACTCATTTTGGATTTTGTCTAAACGTGCGACACCCGCTGACCAGCGTAGCATGCGCATTTTTGTCGTGTGCAGTTTATTCAGGTGGTGCTTATTGGTCACCCAGCACTCTGATTCATACAAAACAGCAGGTCTACTAGCTGTTTTGAACACCTTTTAACCCGTAAGTTCGTTAGTCCTCTAAACAAAGAAGAAACCTATGCAAGTTTTTTTTTGGCTCAACAGAAGATTGTTCACCTGCATATTCTTTGTAAGACAAACTTATGGAAGTCAGGCCTTGGTTTTTATATTTCTTAATAAAGTTAGCATTAGGGTTCCAGCAAACTATAGGCCTGTAGCTTCAAACTTCTTAAACTAGAAAATCATAGAGTTCTTAATGCATTTCATTTCAGCTATGGGCATAACGGTTAAATACGAACCTATAGCATAGCTCCCACCATAGTCAACGAAGAGAGGTCTCGTAGTACAACACATGTAAAGCTCAGCAGGTGGTTTGGATTTAGCGAAGACATTTTGAAAGAAAATTTTTGGAGCCGATTCTTCGGTGAAGGGCGCGTTCAAACCCTAAGTTAAGGCCATGCCGGTGATGCATTCTTCAAATTCAAATTCGAATGTTTTTTTTCAAAATAGGATGTGACATCACTTATTGAAAGTCAAAAACTACCAGCCATTCCCAAACGAATGCCTCAGTCCTGAGAAGAATGGGCGCAACAAACTCAGCGAGCTTTTTTTTTCATCGAAAAAATATGTTTACAAAGTAATATTGTACAATTAAAAATTAAGTCATTTATGTTATAGTAACCTATAGTAAAGTTATATGTTTTTAACAAGTAGTAACGTAATACTTTTGTTTTGAACATTTTCTGGGATCTTGTTGAAAAAGCATATATACCGCCCCACAAAAGACTTACCAACTCGACTCAGCCGAGTAGTAGGCACTATAAGTTTATGTCTGTTCCTGGTGTTAACATTATAGTTATGACAGTTTCTAGCAAATTCACTTATGTGCCTATGAACAAACATTACACTATCAAGAATATATTGAGAAGCAACAGTCAAGATGTTAATTTCTTTGAATTTTGCTCTCAATGATTCTTTAGGACCTAGGTTATAAATAACGCGAATAGCCCTCTTCTGCAGCACAAATATTGTATTAATATCGGCTTCATATTGAATAACAAACTATTGAAATTAACACTAAAGATAGAATGAGAAATAATTCATAATTTTTTAATAGAACGTTTTAAGAGATTTGCAATAAGCGTTTGTATCAATAATTTCACCGTACGAGCTTTCCAAGAGTTTTTCCTAGAGCTGTTCCAAGTTCATACAAGTCCATATCGACGGTTGAGTCGTAAGCGTTCCCCAGGGCTATATGCTTTCTCCAACACTAATTGTTGGCACGTTAGCTGACTCATAATTGAATTGCTAAGTCGATGTCAGTACTGGAGATGACAATGTAGGTCTCTCGAGAGAGTTCCGAAGGCTATTAAGATCCTTTCACCAGAGGTCAAGAGATCGTGGCGGGCCCTTAAACGTTTTCTAAGTCGTTTGGTTCAGGAAAACTGTAGCTGGTATTTGATTCCACAAACTGACTTTGTAAGTCAAGAATTTCCTCGAAAATGTGGAATTCGGCTGCTGGCATTAACCTGAACATCTCATGTGAGTTATACTCCCCGCGATATACTTTTTTTTCAGTTAAGTTCTTCGTTCTTGAGAAGATCGGGGAGTGAGATGAAAAACTTATCCTTTTAAACCCCCAGAAAATTTTAATTTGGGCGTTAATTAGCCAGAAAATTCCATTCGAGATATCGTCACTGTTTGACAATTCTCATAACAGTGTTTCTCAAAGTATTAGAGAATGGGCCATGAAATTATGTATAGTCCTTAATTATAGGTAGAACTGAATTTGGATGAATTTCCAGATCATTAGGGTATGGTAATGTTGTTAATCTTAATGTTGATATATTAATAGATGTAAATATACATAATTTTCATAATGTTGATATAATGAATGCCTTATTAAGTAATATACTTTTATTAATTTACAGTGTATGTAGATTGATGCATGTACTATACGCAACTCTTGTGGCTTTTTTATTTAATTTATACACTCTTTTAAAAAAGCTCCTGTAAGCCATGAAGTTTGAATATGTTTATTGCATCTTATGACATGGATTGTAATTAAAATAATTATAAAACGATGTTTCTAGCAACTTCTTCTCATTAATGCTCAATTTAAGTTTGGTAAATGGTATTTTAGCATAAAAAACGTAACGTAAAACGATTTGATTTAATCATCAAAAAGCTGCACACAACATGCGTCACTTTCGTAAGAACGTAACGGCAAGAAGTCTGACTTATGGCATGATTGTAAGTCTTTAATGCAAATAAAAAACATCTGAAACCGGTTTAATAATAAATTACTCTATTTTCGTTTTTTTGAAACATTGAAGTTATATAAAATTGGTCAACGACTAAGCTTCCATATTCTTGGGATAATCGGTGGCAAGATGTGAAAGAAATTATTAGGTATTTCCTATAGGATACTCGAGAAGGTAGGCAGGCGTCATATTAAAGACCGCGCGGAAGGCTCGCCCTCCTTTATCATCACCAACAAAGGGCTCGGGAATGAAATACTGAATCGTAGATAACTAAGTTTATATACTGACTGTGATATTTGATTATATTTAAATATAATAATACAATCGTAACTAAGTAAAAACTGTATATAGAACTTTTGTTTAAAGAATACTTGTTGTATGTTTTGAAAACATTACTGAGTCCAAAACAGTATTTTATATTTATTAGGCGTTACTTTGCGGAAATCCAAAGGTAAATATACAAATTATTTGAGTTTTCTTTAGTGTTAATTCCAGTCTCGTGCCAGATTTTGGCGAGACAACACGTCCTAAGGATGTCTCGTGTAGAGACGAAACACGTGTCGAATTGTTTAAAGACAAATATTTGCGGAATTAACACTAAAGAAAACTCAAATCATTTGTATAGTATTTTATATAATTCTTTGTCTGTATGTCCGGGTAATACGCGAAAACTACTGAATATAAACAAGATGTTATTTAAAAGTGATATTCAAGCGTTTATAAATATTGGTTACAAATCTAATTTGTATAATAACTAATCCCAGAAGTGAGAGATATCACTTAAAAATAACAAATTGTTTATATTTGAAAGACCGACATCTGAAGTTGAGCAGGTTATAACTGTAAAGAAGATCCTGTAGATGGAGACACAACCTGAGAGTTGAACAAGACATACCAAGATTTACGATCCATGCGTCACTCGAACGATTGGCTCAGTTCATATGAGGACGGACCCGAGAAAATTTTAGTATAACTTGTATTACTACCGAACATATTTTTTTCAAATTTTGTAGTCATAACAATTCAACTTTTCCGAAGTAATGGTAAATGCTAATATAAAAATTTGATATCTATAAGTGTAATTTTTTATTTGATATATTAGGTATGTATGTAATAAATTAACTGTAAATTACTATAAAAAGATAGAAAGTGTGAAGTGTGTAGAGATAAAAAATGATGTGCAGATATCATTATAGATTCTAGTAATTTTTGGATGGCAATAGGGCAGGGCAAAATAGGCAGAAATAACAAAAGACGGATGACTTTGGGAGCAGTAAAGTTCTCGAATGGGGTCCACGTACCGGAAGACGCAGTGATGATAGGTCCCCACAAGATGGACCGATGATCTGGTTAAAATCGTCAAAATACGTTGGATGAGGGGCAGTGTAGTACCGATCGTCGTGGAGATCTTTGGGGGAGGCTATTGTACAGCAGTGGACGTCTTTCATCTGATATGATAATGATGATGACATGTGCATAAGCATAATATGGGATTCCCCGCTATGGGTTCAGTTAGGTAGGGGGACGCAGATGACAAGTTGCGGTTGAATATTAAATTTGTTAGTTTCAAAATGTTAAAAGTATTACTTTTTTCAAAAAATTTGATTAAATTAATTAAAAAACTAGATTTCAATTTTACTTTTAAAACCTAAATATGAATGATTCGTACAGTGGGTAAGCGACCTTATCCTAAAGAATTGTTTCCATGAAAGTACCTGCGGGGCACGTAAAAATTAAATTGCCCTTTTTGACTGAATATCGAATATGTTTCTATCTGAATTGGAATTTACCGAATGAGATGAGAAACTGAATTATATACTGTGTCGTAAAATATATTAATATTATTCTTTGTTATGCCAGCTTAATTTAGTCCGAAACAGAAATAAAACTAAGGAACTTAAGGGGGTTTCATCTGCACTGTTACAGAATCTACACACTCTGCAATATCTGAGGCCTACGATTGAGAGGTTTTTGTTTAGTCTGATGGTGTCTTAGTTACGGTTTTGGTAAGGATGTTTCCCCTACTAAGTCCTATTGTCTTACGGCGAAGGGTAAGCAGAAAACACGCAAACAAGGTGTTTTTAGACAAGTTTGGTGGTGAAAATATAGCATCTGAACGCATATGAACACTACTTTATCGTCTTACACATACCCTTAAGTTTTACTTGTAGGTTGCTAATGCTTGCTGTTGGTTAAAGTATATACTCCAGAGCTATAAAGAAATACCAGTTTTCTTTGCAGTTAAACAAGTTTTTTCTCGGAATGATGCATTTGTTTAGTATACTACTCTCATAAAAGTTGTTCTTATAGCTTTTACTTTTTTGTGTAGGTACATTTATTCAGATTAGAAATCAATAACGAGGATTGTAAATTAAGCTGTTTACGCCTGTTAAAATGTTACATTTTCGACGCAAGAATTTTGAAAATATTGGCTTTGTTACGTAGGAGCCGTGAACTCATATCGCTCAAGGTCGCCGGCATTTAGTGTCGCCTTAAGCGAAGTCTAGCCTGAGAAGATTCTTTAATATATGAAACTCCACAAACGTCCAGAAACATATTATCCCAATAGAATAGAATAGAAAACACTTTTTTAGTAATAAAAAACATACACCTTCAATTTACAGTATTAATTACAATCTTAAAAAACTAAATTACATGAAATAGGTAACAAAAATTACAAAAATATAAAATATAAATTTAAAAAGGCGCGTGATACCCTGCTAAAAGGAGCTGACTCAGTATATTGTTGGTCAGTGCAGAAAACACCAACACAACACTGATTTTCTGCAGCCCCTCGTGACATTTGGAGTAGACAATTGCTGTAGTCTTCCCATCGTATTTAATTTTATGTTGTCAAAGGGAATGAATGAATATCAATATAATATGTTGATTTTGTCTTATTTTGAAAATGTATAGTTGATATAATAATTGTAATGAATATAAAATCATATTATAAGTTGTACAAATTGTAAATATCTATGGTATAGGTGGCATAAGCCAATACATAATTATCTTATTATTTTAGGTATGAATGGGTTAAAATTTTAAAAAATAAAGTTAAAAATTTAAATTTACATTTCGTTTAAACTTTCGGATTTTCAACGGTTTCGTCGCACCAGTTCTCTTAATTCAGATGAAACATTAATTTACAAAGGCAGCACTGCCAAGGATTTATGGAGGTAGAAATGATTGCTTGTCAATAGGTTGTGATTAATTATATATAGAGCAGACCCAAGAGTTAAGTCACCGTGAAAGGGTTAATAGGATACGTTCGTACAGCGGGACAAAACGAAAGAGTTGAATTCAATTTACGCGTTAATAGAATATGGATTCAACGGTTTCCGTTCTTTATTCAAATATTCATTACCTTAGGATACTTTAGTTATTTTCATAGCATTATGTCCTATGGTATATAGTTATGGGGCAGTGAAGCCGATATTAATACCATCTTTGTGCTGCAAAAGAGGGCTATTCGCGCTATTTATAACCTAGGTCCTAAAGAAGAATTAAGAGAAAAATTTAAGAAATAAACATTTTGACTGTTGCTTCTCAATATATTTACCTATTCTTGATAATGTTCTGAACAAGCACATCGAGGAATTTGCTAGAAACTGTAACATAACAATCATAATGTTAACACGAGGAACAAACATAAACTTGTTATGCCTACTCGACTTAACCGAGTACGGGTAAGTCGAGTTAGTAAGTCTTTTATTGGGCGATGTATATGCTTTTACAACAAGATCCCAGAAAATGTACAAAGCAAATGTGCTACGAAATTTAAAATAATTGTTAAAAAACTTTTGTGTGGGAAAGGTAATTATAATATAAGCGATTTTCTTAATCGTACCACAGACTGGGAATGAAGTGGACACACTCAGGCTCTTTAATTATAAATGTTTATTGTACGATATTACATTGTGGTCCATATTTTTATAAAAAAGGCCCGCTGAGTTTCTTGCGCCCGTTTTTCTCAGGTCTGAGGCGGTCTCTTTTGAATGGGTGGTAATTCTATTTTGAATAAAAATATTTGAATTTGAATTCGTTTTTGCGTTAAGTTACATGTATTATATTTTAGCTTACCCGTCGCTTCGTGACCTTTTCAGAGCACGCTTTCGGGGGACTGATTACAATTACACGCGTTTTAATCCTTTAAAAAGTGTTAACGCTCGCTATAATCAAAGAAAATACTTTATGCTATGAATTTGAGTTAGGCTCTACAACTGAGCTCATTAAGTTGATCTTAATAGCGTTTAATAAATGAGTAATCGAGAAAGGCCCCAAAGCTCATCGATGTGGGCAAAGTTGGTCGGAACTGAGATCAGCTAATTCTAAACTAGAATATTTAATGAAATGCACTCCTACACTTTGACGCTGACTTCGTAATTTGCAGTTCCATTGCCGATTCAACGCACAAAGAGATGTTGAATAAATATTATACTTGTTTTATTATTGTAATAATATTTTTTTATTGTTACTTTAAAATATATAGTTATTTCTGTAATCCTTACTAACATAGATAACTAACAATACTCAAACATAAAACATTAGAAACAAAATAACTTATTCTAGTATTTGTATTTTTTGTGGATCTGTTTGCCAATCGGCAAAGGCCTCCTCCAACCGTTTTCATTCGTGTCTTTCTTGAGCCACTCTGTTCCAAGTTACTCCCGCCACTTTCCTGATATCGTCCGCCCATCTTTTCTGGGGTCTACCTCTTTTCCTTTTCCCTTCCCTGGGATACCATCTTGTCACTTTCTTACTCCATTTGTCATGTCCTCTTACCATGTGCCCAGCCCATCTCCATTGGAGTCTTCTAATTTTGGATTTGACATCGATGACTTTTGTTTTACTTCTGATGACGCGGTTTTTTAGTCTGTCTGATCTTTTCACGTTCAGAATACTTCTCTCCATAGCATATTGGTAAGTTGCGAGTTTGGTAATCATTTCATGAGTTAAAGTCCATGATTGGAAGCCATCATCAGAATGGGTAAAATACAGGTGTTATACAATTTGCTCTTGATATTAATATTAAGTTTTTCGTCTTTCATAACCTCTCTCAAACTCCAATATCTTCTCCAGCTGTTCGTAATTCTTCTCTTTACTTCCTCGCGCATAGGTTCTTTTTGAGTTATGAGCTGTCCCAGATATATGAATTCATCAGTATAGTTGATTTCAGTGTTTCCTAATTGTATCATGTCTTTTTTCCCATTTGTCATAACAATAGTTTTTTCTGGATTGAGTTTTAACCCTATTTTTTCACTTTCTGTTGCAAGTTCTTCTATCATAGTTTTCATATCTTCGGATGTTTTAGCGAATAGCACTATGTCATCAGTGAATCTCAAATGCGTTAATGATTCGCCATCTATATTGATCCCGAAATTTTGCCAATTGATTCGTCTGAAAATTGATTCTAAAACAGCTGAAAATATTTTTGGAGATAAGGGATCTCCCTGTCTAACGCCTTTTCCTACTTTGAATGGATGACTCTTCTTTTCTATTGTATTCTGGCTGTACTTTGACTGTATACGTTTTTTATTAATCGAATGTATTTATGCTCAATCCCTTGTTCTGCTAATGCTTCCCATATAATTTTGTGTAGTAGGGAGTCAAATGCCTTACTGTAGTCGACGAATGCTATATAGTATGTAAGCTGGTATTCATTCTACTTCTCTAAAACTTGACGAACTACATGGATGTGGTCAATCACTGAGTAGTCCTTACGAAAACCAGCCTGCTCTATGGGTTGATGTTCGTCCAATGTCCTTTCAATACGTTTTAAAATGATCTTAGCGAAGATTTTGTAAATATTTGACATTAGGCTGATAGGGCGATAGTTACCAATATCATGTTTATCTCCTTTTTTATAGAGCAGAATAATGTTAGACTCTGTCCTTTGCTGAGGTATTATTTCAGTGTTTAAGATAGTGTTAAACATCTCTGTAAGGACAGGTATTAAAACTTCCTTGTAATTTCTCAGGAATTAGTTGCTTATGAGTTATTATGATTATAGAGAAAAAACATATTCGTTATTATGATTATAGAGAAAAAACATAAGGTAGTATTGTTTGCGGACGACACTTCACTGATTTTCAAAGTGAAAAGAAACCAAGCTATGTATGACGAAGTGAACGATATTTTATCTGACATCGTGTACTGGTTTAGCGCTAATAACCTATTGTTAAATAGCAAGAAAACTAAATCCATTAAATTTACCGTACCAAATGTCAAAAATGTAAATGCAAATGTTTTGTTAAACGGAGAGGTTATAGAACCGGTGGAATCTGCTATATTTCTTGGCATAGCTCTAGATTCCGAATTACAATGGGATTACTATATTGAAGGATTGGCGAACAGACTTAGTTCTGCAAGATACGCGGTTAAAAAATTTGACAATTAACTGACATAGATACGGCGCGACTAGTATACTTTAGTTATTTCCATAGTATTATGTCCTATGGTAAATTGCTATGGGGCAACGCTGCTGATATTAATACAATATTTGTGCTGCAGAAGAGGGCTATTCGCGCTATTTATAACCTAGGTCCTAGAGAAACATTGAGAGCAAAATTCAAAGAAATTAACATCTTGACTGTTGCTTCTCAATATATTCTTGATAATGTAATGTATGTTCATAGGCACATAAGTGAATTTGCCAGAAACTGTCATAACCATAATGTTAACACCAGGAACAGACATAAACTGATGATGCCTACTACTCGGCTTAGTCGAGTTAGTAAGTCTTTTGTGGGGCGATGTATATGCTTTTACAACAAGATCCCAGAAAATGTTCAAAACAAAGGTGTTACGTTATTCAAAAGAATTGTTAAAAAACGTTTGTGTGGTAAAGGTTACTATAACATAAATGACTTTCTTAATGATACCACAGATTGGGAATGGAGCGACCGCCCTCAGGCTATTAAATAACAAGTTTAATTGTACAATGTTACTTTGTAAATGTTACTTTAATTGTAAAACATATTTTTGATGAAAAAAAAAGCCCGCTGAGTTTGTTGCGCCCATTCTTCTCAGGCCTGAGGCATTCACTTTGGAATGGGTGGTAGTTTTTTTTTTGACTTTCAATAAGTGATTTCACATCCTATTTTGAATAAAAATATTTGAATTTGAATTTGAATATGCCATCAGGACCCGGTGTTTTATCTACTCTTTGGGTGACTATAGCTTTTTCGACTTCAGCTTGAAGAATGCTAGAAACGCTTGAAGTACCCACCAGAGTGTTTTCACATGTTGTTGGGTTGCTTTTGTACAATTTCTTGTAATAAGATGTTGCAATTCCCAATATGTCGGTTCGGCGATGATTCCATTTTCCAGTATCATCTTTCATTTTAACGATCCAATCATTTGAATTCTTCAATTCTTTGTATGCTTTTTTGACTCCACCCGTTTTACTTATATACGCTTCTATGATTTCCATTCTACTTTTTTTCTTATCCTTCCTTATGCTATCTTTAATTTCTTTACTAATTTTCGTTTAATATTTTCTTCTATATTGTGTATCTTTGGCTCTTTGATTAAGTGATTCCTCTCTTCTAGCAGTCTTACGGTATTTTTTGTCATCCATTTTCTTGGTTCATCTTTGGTATTTGCATTTAGTTGTATTTGGGTTTTTATAGTGTATTCTATCCAGTTGTATTTTTCTTGCGTACCCATCTCCTTTGTGTTAGATATTTCTGTAATAAAATTTATTATTAAATAGTTATTCGTGTATTTGTTTGTTTTTACTCGTAATGTGGCTTTTAATTAGAAGGTTTTGATTTACGTCCGGTGGTAAAATATTAGGTGTAGTGGCTGTAAATAAGGGTATATTAAAATTATTATTGATTGATTAAGAAGCATCACTTTGTTATTTTTACTGTTCCAAGTAACGATTGGCTTATTGGTGTATTTTGTTGATTTACATGATCCGGAGAAAAGTTCTTTACACACATACAAACGATAAACCAGACGACAAAGCCACATAAACAGGTGCTAAGTCTTAATTTGTAATAAGTAGGCTATAACTTAGAACATACAAAGTATATGATTTTCTTGACATTAGGCATGTCATGAACATAATATCACGTATTTTAAGGAAATGGAGAACACTTTTTTCTATTTTATTAAAACTCATTAAAAGTGTGATGTAGGCCCTCTGGGTACCCACTTCATATTCTAGATATTTCATTATGTAACTTGACTGTTTGTGGAAGAAACTCAAAAACAACAAAAAAATATATCAATAAAAATATTCAGCATCTCTTTGTGTAACAGTCCCACAAAGTTGGATAGGTATGCCACGATCGTATCGGCGTACTACTTTAAGTGGAGTCAGTGCGATTGGCTATAAAGCAAATTTGCGGAATATTTGCAACTAAAGTTGTTTGATATTACTGAAAGATTTAGAGGAGTTTGTGAGGAGTGTAAAAAAGTTAAACGAAACAAAAGTATTTAGGTACATAATCGTTCCTTTTATAGTGAATTAAATAAAGTGTGTTTAAGGAAATTTTTAATTTGTTTGATATCTTTATTGAATTATCAATCCAAGGTTTTACTTTGAGTGTTGGTACCTAATAACTGTTATTTTGTATATATTTCTCACTACAAAAGTATTAATAAAAGATGTAGGAGAATTTTGTCTATCAGAGTAATAATAATATATATAAGCCTTGATTCTCATCATCTTGATGAGTCACACATTGGCTACTTGGTCTGTTTGACTAACTTTTGGTCTGTTCCCCAAAAGTCGATTCCATATCTCCACGCGTTATCTTGGTTGTTCATTGGATTTATTTGGTCCATGTTCTTTCCGCTTCTCAACTGATCTGCTCAAAGGAGGGTGATATATTAATGAGATATGTTAGTTTGTAGGGAACGATGCTCTAGAAACCAAATAGATTAATAAATTTTTGATTTTAACTTAAATCCTTAACCTTTATCCTTAACCTTTATCCTTTAACTTAAATGTTTAGATAATTTATACGTCTAGATAGATGACGTCCCTTGCTGTTAGATAACCGATAAAATAGGCAATGGAATATTAGTTTAGTGTGCGTGACAAGCTACGTCTTATACTCGCGATTTGTGTGTGTTAGTGTAAATGCTTAAAATAGAGGTTAGTTCTAAACACAATTTATCGACGTTTTTCACAGCTATCATAGTCTATCGAAACGTATTAATAATCTAAACTTATATGATAGCCGGGTTTAATTACATTACTTGGTGTGAGTATAAAGTAGACCCTGTAGATGAAGCCATGTCTTGAGAGTCATGCAAACTTGCCAAGGTTTATACGGACGTATCACGGGACGGTAATCTTAGAGATAAAACTAATTAGTTTAATTATAAATTTTGGCAAAAATCGCATTAAGATTTTATCACTTTACGCATAATATGTCTATTTTAACCTTTAAGTTACAGTTATACTGAGTTTATATCCTACAATCTTATCAAATATCAATCTTCTTTTCGACTTTTTATTTTTATTTTTACGTCTTGCATTTTTGTTCATGTGTGTAACTTTATTGTCAGATTTTCTTATTCCCGATATTGTCGCGTTTTCATCCTTCTATTTACTCAATTGAAGTGGAGGATCCACTTCAATAGTAAATAGAAGGGTAATCGTTAGACCACGGGTTTATGGCCCTTTCCAACGTGATGCCTGTGATTCCATGTATATCCATCCTATACAAAATAAACGTTTTTTCAAACAATTCTTTTGAATTTCATGACACATTTGTTTTTATATTTTATATTCATTTAGAGATTATGTTAAAGCATATGCTTTAACATAATCTTAGAAAAATAACAACGATGTATAAGTAACGATGTATATACATCGCCCAATAAAACCTTAATAATTCTATGAAGATTTCCAAGTAGGTACCGTAGGACATAATACTATAAAAATAACTAAAGTAAACTAGTCGGGCCGTATCTATGTCAATTAACTGTCTAATCTTTTTAGCCGTATTGCTGCAGAACTAAGGCTATAAGTGTAAGCTTCAATAGAGCGTACTAAGACATTGCTAAGACTTTACTTACGCAATACTTTGCTGAGTGTGATAAAACGTGAACTTGACTTTTGGATTGAACTGTCTTAGCTTAATCTTAGTATAATTTCAACTGTCAAATGACTAAAAAAAAAACGAAATTAATGATTATGCTAAAAAATTAATCAAAGATGTTAAACTTACTAAGTACTGTCTAATGATCGTATGCTCTATACATCTCAGCCTAAGGGTATTAACCAATTCTTCAAAATATGAGTATTTGATATACCTATTGTATTGAATTAGATAGAATAAACAAACCTGCATATTAAAATGATTTGAGTTTTCTTTACACGTGTTTCGCCTCTACACGAGGCATCCCCAGGACGCGTTGTCTCGAATGAATCTCGTGCCAGATTTTGACGAGACAACGCGTCCTGGGGATGCCTCGTGTAGAGGCGAAACACGTTTTGTCGAATTGTTTAAAGACAGATATTGGTGAAATTAACACTAAAGAAAACTCAAATCATTTTAATAATTATGGATTTCCGCAAAGTAACTCCTATTTCAGTAAATTTTCTTAAACCTGCATATATTTTGCAAATGCAATTCAAGATTAACTTGTCTCGTATTGATTAAACCTCGTCACATCAAGTGAAAAGGCGTAGATTCGATTTAAAATCAAAAGTTAGAAGTCGTTAAGTTCTTGCTAGAGATATTACGAAGTAATTCATTCAAAGTTGAACCCAGAAATAATGAGTTCTATCCATACAGCAAAGAGGATACACGTTTCCGAGGTCGACGTTTGATTGATGTAATAGAATCTCCGTCGCTTATTGATTCTGTGCCACTACGACAGACGCGACGTGAGTTGCTTTGACAGACTTCACACTAGTATATTAATGACACATTCCGAAAAAGCATTCGATTTATCTGCTGAATAAATTCATTATTATGATTTATCATATATATTTTATTTCATAAGTAATATTGGTCATCATCGCAGGCTAGCGAAACTGTCTAAGACATAAGCTATTCACTCGATTGTATGAATTGATTGATGATATGTTTCAAGTAACTGTTCGCTTTCAAACTTAGCCGGATTATACTTCGTGGCCAATCGCGAAAATGTAATTACTACTATTTCAAACTTATGTCA
The DNA here is from genome assembly GCF_905404315.1 of Leptidea sinapis. Lineage (NCBI taxonomy): Eukaryota > Metazoa > Arthropoda > Insecta > Lepidoptera > Pieridae > Leptidea > Leptidea sinapis. The sequence continues at coordinate 14,499,298 of NC_066273.1, forward strand.
AATGACTGTAGAATATACAATGCTTCTTCAAATTTAAATATATTACTATGCATGAACTTCTTGCATATGTATCAAATATTGTAGACATTTTGTCGACTTTCATGCCAGCCAGATATTGACCCATTCAGTTCACCATAATTAACGGAATCATTCCTTAACATACTTATACTTAAAGTGATTTTACTGCTAGCGAAACTACGAAGTTTTTATCGAAACTTGAACCCCAAAATGTCATTCACTGTACGGATGTTCACGATACACGGTTCGGAAATAGAAGGTTGACGTTTGATTGATGTAATAGAAACTCCGTCGCTTATTGATTCTGTGCCACTACGACAGACGCGACGTGACTTGCTATGACAGATTTCATACTAGTAGATTAATGACACATTGCGGAGTAGCATTCGTTTTATCTGCGGAACGTAGTCACGTTTCGATAGGTTAGTTTAGAAAAACCTTTATGCTCTTTAGGCTGCATTTAGTGCTCGACCTACGGTTAGCGCTGACGTCGGCTATATCAATGAAAACATAATGATCGCGTTCAGTCCAGTACGTACATCTGGGTTTCCACGGAAGACCTGCGTTGTGGATTCATTCGAAACCACAACTATGCTGAGTTGGGCGCCCATTGGCGTCATTAGATCATAATTAGATTAGTATAACTTTAAGAACTATTATGAGAATGTATAATGACGTCAATAAACATTTTTTCTTTCTTTCTTTCTTGTCTTACATCAGCGTACGTATACGTCGCGCTAGAATCATCGGTCTGCTGACGCGCTATGGGGATAAATTTGTGCGTTCAGTGCGACGCTGATCGAGCGACCGCACGTACGCTTGTAAGTAACATCATAATCAAAAATAGTAAACAAAATTGTAAGTGATCTGGGAATTTCGAATATATTGTATTATATTTCTGCTTCAATTTGACGCTCTTTAATAATTGGGTAAACATGATATATTATTATCTCCGACTCTTAATCGGTAATCGTTTACGTGAGTAGTACTCACATATTAAAAAGTTAAAAATGTATTTATTTTTCTTCACAATTGTACGCGCAATCAAGTTTACACTAAACGCAACATAGTCAGCGCGTACGGGTACGCGCTACGCTCGTCCGAAGTTAGCGCTCAACGTCGGTCGAGCACTAAATGCAGCCTAAAGAGCATGTCTGTCACTATTTCAGTCTTATGCAAAGCGACGAAGATGTGTTTCTTCTTCTTATTCACACGGCCGGTTACCTCAACTCGACGTATATGCGCCTATTTTACATGAGGCATGGTAGAGGCTAGTCCAACTAGCCAAGCTCCTCCAGGAAGTTACACAACTTACTGACATTGCCGAAAACTTCCCGAAGATGAGCTTACACCTGATGTAATGATGGCCACTTGATAACAGTAGATTCTAAGTGATGACCGTTACTGTACTCCTTTGGATGATCAGACAGTATGGCAATATCTATTTTATTATATAACACTGAATCATTATCCTTTTTACATTTATAAATAATTATGAAGAAGCATTAATGAAGTCATCCGCAGGGCATTTGCCGCTCTTAATATACCAGCTGTTTTAGAGCCAAATGGTATTACCCGCCGCGATGGCAAGCGTCCTGATGGAATGACGCTGGTGGCTTGGGCAGGGGGAAGGGCGCTGGTGTGGGACGCTACTTGCGCCTCAATAAGGCTACTGGAAACCCAAGCGCTGGCAGCTATTTCGGTCAACGGATCAGCCTTGCTATCCAACGCGGTAATGCTGCCAGTATTCTTGGTACGCTTCCACGTAATGATAGTTTTAATTTTATGTAGTCGTAGTATTGTAAATATAGTTATAAGATTTGTTTTTATAAATAATTAATTGCAATCCATATTTTAGCTGCTACGAAATAACAGGTATGAAATCTCTATGAAAAGCCTTTTGATGATCTTAAATTTTCCGAAAATTTCCCATAGTAATGTTTATTTTTTTCACACCAATAAAAAGTAGTTGTTTTTAAAATTTTATTTGTGTATTAATCCTAGAAGTGAGGGTTATCACTTTAAAAAACATTACAAATTGTTTATGTAACTTTTCAAAAATTTCCTGGAAAAAATTTTGTAGAAAAATAAAAAACCTTAAACTTGGTTATTTGAACTTTTCACATAATTTTTGAGGTTATGTGAAAAAAGTGTAATTACAAAAGTTCTTTGTATTACCCATAACTTTTTTCCATAGGACTTATATCGCCGGTAATTGAAATAGACCGTTTTTTACCGTTAAACACCCCCCCTTCTCGGTGGAAAAGGGGGGCCGACCTCAGATCGCCCGTAATTTATTGTTCCTTTAATTTTTGTCATATTCTCCTCATTTTCGTTACGATGACCGTAAGTGAAAAATGCAATGATTGACCCCAGGTCAAACGCCGCAACAGTGTCCTTAAGCAAAGCTTACCAATAAAAATGTAATGGTAACTGTTTGGTGGTCACAGCATGGTGTTATTCATTATAGCTTTCTCCGATCTGGTCAAGCAATAACGGCAGGTGTCTACTGTGCCGAACTCCGAACAAGATATCAAAACTAGCAGTGAAACAGCCCCGACTCATGAATCGATCTTCACCATTATATTGCACCATGATAACGCGAGACTTCATACAGCACGAGAAACAGTTTTAACTCTACAGAAACTGCAATTAGAAACTATTCGTCACCCTCCATATTCGCCAGACCTTGCTCCAACGGACTACCATATTTTCGTGACTTGGATAATTTTCTACGTGATAATAGTTTTCTACTCAAGGCAGTACGCAAGCCTTTCACACAGTTTGTCGAGTCTAGATTACCACAGTTCTATCGCAAAGGACATTTTTATTATATGGCAGCAATGTATGGATTATAATGGTAATAATTTTGATTAAATAAATATCTAACATATAAAATTCTCGTGTCATGGTGTTAAATTTTGAACTTCTCCGAAACGGCTTGACCGATTCTCATGAAATTTTGAGTGCATATTGGGTAGGTCTGAGAATCGGACAACATCTATTTTTCATCCCCCTAAATGTTAAGGGTGGTCCACACGATTTTTTTTTAATTTTTTTGACATTTAAGATCTTCTGTCGGGAGAAAATAAATGGTATTATTATTATTCGTAAACTCACAAGACTATAAGAGAATTTGTTATAAAACATTAATAGCAATCTTGCAATGACATCCAAACTTATGTTTTTCGAACAACAATATATGATTTCTGTGACGGAGCCCTGAGATATTTCTAGCCAATGTCACATCCATTCTTGGCTACGTCTCGAAGCTCATAAAGCGAAAAATCCCCAAGAATAATATAAGACGGACATTAAAGATTAAAGCTACCTGGCGTGACTCCAAGCAACCTTGTGCCCTGGGCAACTGACTGCAATAAGATGTTATCAGGCGTAGGGTTGCGCTTTTACATAATGCATTCGTGTTCGTGCGATAGGGCTGCCACTGGTGAGTTATATATTTACTCGAGATTGTGATCAAAGGTATGACTGTTTTGTTATTCTCTGATCCTGGTATATTGCTTGTAATTAAACGAACTAAACTGTGAAATGTACACAGAGTTTCATTAGTGAATTGTACTCTTATTTATTTTTTAAGGTGAGATAAAATCGGCCTGTGTGTTGTTTGTTTGCTTTGTTCAACTCTCAGAATGTGGCTTCATCTACAGAATCTACTTTACATTTGATAACCTGCTCAACCCCAATATTTGCATATTAGGAAATTGACTTGAGATGTCGCTCTTGTAAATCTTAACAATATGTTATGTTTTTAAAGTGATAACCCTCACTTCTAGGATTACTACACAAATAAAATTTGAAAAACAAAACCTTATGAACGATGCGGGATTCGAACCCACGACCGCGTTCCGTGCCGGTGCTCTAACCAACTGAGCTAACCGTTCGAGTACCGCTTCGTTATAAAATTCTGAGAGTTGAACAAAGCAAACAGAATTTTACAATCCCGCATCGTTCATAAAGTTTTGTTTTTCAAATTTTATTTGTGTATTAATCCTAGAAGTGAGGGTTATCACTTTAAAAACATAACATATTATATATATATATATATATATATATATATATATATATATATATATTATACATATTTAGTGGTAAATATTAGTATTAATTAGTAATATACCTTTTACTGATTATAATATTATATATAGTAGTATACTATATCATAATATTATAATCAGTAAAAGGGCGCAGAATACATCATCAAACCGCAGAACACCGTCGATTATCGGCTTGGACGCCTTCATTAGTTTCCGCTGCCACTTCACACTGTCATATGGTGTTTTATGGGTATCACTAGATTAAAAACCTCTATCTAACTGTTTACAACTTCTATGCTTTGATTTGCCAATTTGACGGGTAATAGGCAGACAAAATATCATTTATACTGTTTTGCATTGTAACATCATTTCTTTTCTCTATATCTATAATAATAATACTGATATTTAATGTTTTACTATCGATAGGTCGACTAGAGCTGACGGGAGAAATATAAAGCATCGGAGTTTCTTCGATCAAGGAGAAAGTTAGAAGAAATATTCAAGGCGGAAATTAGGTAACGCAGTGAAATTACCAAATTATTAAGTTATTTGTCCCTCCATTGGGCGCAATAATTTACAATGCTCACTCAACATAAAAATTATTTGATTCTTTAGCTTTCGAGTGGTGTTATTTAACTCTTGATTTTATATACACACATTTTGTTTTCGTCACTTTCTTGGATTGCCCTACCACTTATGAAGAAATTTAAAGATGTAAATCGCGTGAAAAGAATAATTATAGGATTATTTTGTATTTCGTTAATACATTTAAAACAATATTTTCTAATTTGTTTTATATATTATATTTTATTATTATATTACCAGAACGAAGTTCTCATTCCGGTCTAATCAGCATATCACTAGCTAGGACATATTTGAAGAAATTTTACCAGTGGGAGGCTCCTTTGCACAGGATGCCGGCTAGATTATGGGTACCGCAACGGCGCCTATTTCTGCCTTGAAGCAGTAATGTGTAAACATTACTGTGTTTCGGTCTGAAGGGCGCCGTGGCTATTGAAATTACTGGGCAAACGAGACTTAATATCTTATGTCTCAAGGTGACGAGCGCAATTGTAGTGCCGCTCAAAATTTTTGGGCTTTCCAAGAATCCTGAGCGGCACTGCAATGTAATGGGCAGGGCGTATCAATTACCATCATTTGAACGTCTTACTCGTCTCATTCCGTATTTTCATAAAAAAAAACTGCGCATTCAAATTCATATTGAAATAATTTTATTCAATACTAGCTGACCCAGCAAACGTTGTATTGCCATCATAGCTAACAACTGAAGTTAATCTACCAACTATAGGTAGCTAAAATTAAGTTTGTTTTTTACCTCCTGAGAAATTTAGACAGATACATAGATTCTAATTAGTTATTCATTTTAAACTATTCTTTCAATTTGATTTCTGAACGACGGGGGACACATCAAAGGAAAAACCAAATTTTTGTTTATATATATTATTTTCCGAGAATTTTCATATTTATTCACCTCTTAAACCGTCTCTGGACTTCCATAAGTAATTCAAGACCAAAATAAGCCAAATCGGTCCAGCCGTTCTCGAGTTTTAGCGAGACTAACGAACAGCAATTCATTTTTATATATATAGATTTTGATTTTTTTTTCCATAATCATGTTGTAAAAGGATTTTCAATTGTTTTGTTTAAATAAATTACTATTTTGTTTATAAAAATATCCAACCATCATAAACTTGCAAATTAAAAAAATGAAGAAGCTTTGTGCTAAAGTTGAGTATATAATATATTAAAAATTAACAAATACTAACACGATAATAGGCACATAAGTGAAAGTGAAACTGCGCGTTTTGTTCGAAATATCTTCCCTCGCACAGCCACTTTGTGGAATCAACTACCGGCAGCGGTCTTCCCGAACAGATACGACTTAGGGACCTTCAAGAAAAAAGCATACTCCCACCTTAAAGGCCGGCAACGCATTTCTTGACACACCTGTTGTTGCGGATGTCCATGGGCGGTTGCCTCACCTCTCCCCATCCCGTGAGCCTCTTGCCCGTTTGCCCCCTCTCATATAAAAAAAAAATGCTAGAAACTGTCATAACCATAATGCTAACACCAGGAACAGACATAAACTTATTATGCCTACTACTTGGCTAAGTTGAGTCAGTCTGAGTCTTTTGTGGGGCGATGTATATGCTTTTACAACAAGATCCCAGAAAATGTTCAAAACAAAAGTATTACGTTATTCAAAAGAATTGTTAAAAAATGTTTGTGTGGCAAAGGTTACTATAACATAAATGACTTTCTTAATGATACCACAGATTGGGAATGGAGGGACCGCACTCAGGCTATTAAATAATAAATTAAATTGTACAATATTACTTTGTAAACATATTTTTTGATAAAAATAAAAGCACGCCATGTTTTTTGCGTCCATTCTTCTCAGGCCTGAGGCTGATATATGATGTCAAATCCTATTTTGAATAAAAAAATTTGCGTTGGCGTTTTATGTTTTGGCGTTGCGTAGAGATGTCGCTTCATTGTGTGTCTTCTACCGCATTTATCAAGGGGAGTGTTCCGAAGAGCTGTTTAACCTGATTCCTGCCGCTTAATTCCACCTTCGCACGACACGCCACAAGTTAGAATATCATCCCCACCGTCTGGATGTGTGGCGGTCCTCCACGGTACGGTTTTCAAGGAGCTTTCTTCCACGTACTACAAAGCTGTGGAATGAGCTTCCTTGTGCGGTGTTTCCGGGACGATACAACATGGGTTTCTTCAAAAAAAGCGCGGAAACCTTCCTTAAAGGCCGGCAACGCTCCTGTCATTGCTCTGGTATTGCAAGAGATTGTGGGCGGCGGTGATCACTTAACACCTGGTGACCCCTACGCTCGTTTAACCTCCTATTCCATATAAAAAAACTATCGTGTTTAAATTATCTTACAAATGTGTCGATGCCTTTATGTTATAGATGGTTCATTAATAATAAAATATGATACAGATACCGTGTATAATGTAACACACAGAAACAAAGAGGATTATCAAACTACAGTGCGAATGACTGATCATTAGTCTTTGACAATTTATGAAATTAATTATCAAATGTATTTCATAGTATTATGAAGTTTGTGGTTATATTATTTATGTGTGAAATTTGAATATAGATAGTGACTTTTGTAAGCAACATAATTATTTGTTACTAGCTCACCCAGCAAACGTTGTATTTCCATATAAAGTAATAAGAAATAAAATTAATAATTGAAATTTTTGGGGGTATAAAAAATAGATGACGACCGATTCTCTACCAAATATATCGTATATAAAATGTATCGTACTACAATAATTATAAGATTCGATTGGCATCTTGCAAACTATTTCTGTGGATGGAACAGAATCATATTATAAAAATCGCGATACAAAAATAGGTGTTGATCGATGGGGCACACATCAAAGGAAAAACCAAATTTTTGTATGTATATATTATTTTCCGAGAATTTTCATATTTATTCACCTTTTAAACCTGGACTTCCACAAATAATTCTAAACCAAAATTAGCAAAATAGGTCCAGCCGTTCTCGAGTTTTAGCGAGACTAACGAACAGCAATTCATTTTTATACATATAGATTTATATAATAATTAATATTTGTGTAATGGATATGAATTTTTATTTTATTTGAATATGTTTATTTGTGAGCAGATTTAGTTCTATAAAAATTATTTGTTGTCGTTACAGGTTGACCTAAATAATAATAATATTGACACACTTTGACACAAAATATCTTTTGCCCCAAACTAGGCATAGCCAGTACTATGGGTACAAAACAACGATACTGTACAAATTCGTTTGTTAGCGATCAAGCACAAATAAGAACACTCACCATTACTGAATTACTAACCACTTTATTAACACTCAAGTACACTGTATATATATCTCCAAACTCCAAGTATTGTAAAAGCTCAATAAAAACTGGTGGGTCTTCCGCGTAGGTCCTTACGGGCCTCGGGGTAACTGTTCGGGGCGATGGCCCCTTTCAGTAGTATAAACGCCGTCTGCAACTACAGACAGGGCACTGGGTGGGACCGGTTGGTCCGTGGTGTCATGTCCGGTGGTATCTTGCTACAGTGCGATCAAGCCCACGTAGTGTCGCGAGCGATCTGCGGACTGCAGCCGGTTTGTAGGTCCGTGGTTAGCTTGCGCCCGCCGCTCAGCGAGGTCGAGCACGCCGGTAGTGTACCGGTGAGCGCCCATCAGCCAGCGGCGAGGAAGCAGTCGTGTCCTAGGAGACTAGGTCACGTGGTAGTCCTCTTCTGTCCGGCGGTCGTCGATGGTATGGCGCGATGCCACGCAAATGCTGGGATCGCGCCCCATCGGCGCGCGCGAACATAGAGGTGCTCAGGCGACGAACGAAGTCGTCCAAGCTCTCCATGCGCAGGTCTCTGGAGATGACCTGATTTCGTACGAAGCGTGGTGCTCCGGAGATGGTGCGGAGCGTCAGCGACTGCTGCACTTGCAGCGACTTGCGACCCGTCTCGCTTGTCAGCGCAAACCAGGCGGGGGCAGCGTAGGTGAGTCGCGTGCGAACGTACGCCTTGTATACGCACAACTTCGTACGGAGAGGCAGGTGGGACGCCAGCACGGGTCGGAGAATGTTCCGTGCGGCGCGCGTCTGGGCAACCACGTTCTTAACATGGGGCCGCATCGAGAGTGTCCTGTCGATGGTCACGCTGAGGTATTTGGCCTTCGGGGACCATACGACGGTCTCGCCCATGAGTGACACCGGGGGCGGCAATAGGCGCGCCCGCCCGATGGAAATCACCTGAGTCTTCGCCACATTGACCTTGAGTCTCCAGTCCTTCAGCCAGGTGGGAATCGCGTCCAGTGCTCGCTGCATCTTCAGCGCTGCATGCACGGGGCATTCAGCGAGGTGGTAATGAACGCCGCGTCGTCGGCATACAGCACTTAAATGGCACCGTCGGCGACTGGAATGTCGTCCGTGTATCTGCTGTAGCAGACGGGCGACAGGCAGCTTCCCTGGGGCACACTAGCTCGCATGGGGCGATCCGTGGACAGAGCGTCTTCAACCGCCACTTGAAAACGTCTGTCTTCCAAAAAGGTGGCCACAGTGTTAACTACTGCTTGTACACGAGGCCGGCGTGCCAGACGCGATCGAACGCCTTCTCCTTATCGAGGAATACTGCAACAGACTGCTCTCGCTTGTTGTAGGCGGTAGCGAGATGGTGCAGTACCCTCGTCACTTGTAAAGTGGTGGAGTGTTCGGCACGGAAACCGAACTGTTCGTCGCGTGGCTGAAGATGCGGCGTGATGTGCAGCAACAGTAGCTTCTCGAAGACTTTCGAGGTGGTGGATAGAAGAGTGATGGGACGGTAACTCCCAGGCAGCACGATGTTCTTGCCTTGCTTGGGAATCAGGATGACTCGGCCGAGCTTCCACGATGATGGAAAGTGCCCGGTACGGAGGATTCCGTTGAAGAGCCGCGTCAGCGTCGCGATTGCTCGCGGAGGTAGGTGACGCAGGGCTTCGTTGGTGACTCGATCAGGGCCGGGTGCTTTGCGCAGTCTAGTTCGCCGAATCATCCTTTGGACTTGTCCGGGGGAGAACACGACGGGGTCTTCTGTCGGTACTATCGGCGACTCGAAGTAGTTCTTCACATGTCGCTCGATGGTCTCTACGTGCTGCACATCTGCGGTCGGGTTGGGTGTAAACTGCGTCTCCATGTAGTCCGCAAATATCTCCGCTCGATCCTCAGCTCGGTAACGTGGGGTTCCGTCACTGGCCATGAGGGGTCTAATCGGAGAGGGCTTCCCGGAGAGTTGGCGGCAGAGACGTTGCATGCCAGACCAGTCGTCACCGGCTCGCTCAATGGCGGAGTGCCAGGATTCGTCTGCAACTGTCTCCAGTGCGTCTGAGATCTTGGCAGCCAGAGCGTTCAGCCGCGTCTTCATGGTCGGGCACCGCAGGTTTTGCCATTGCCTTTGCAGCTTCCTCTTCTCCTCGATCATCGCTTGTATGTAGGTAGGGAGCTGGGGTTGTCTACGAGTAGATGCAGCGTCGAGTCTGGACTCTCGAAGCGCATTGGACACTGTTGCGCTGAGGTCCGTGGCGAGTCGATCAACGTCTGCAGGGCTCTCTACTCTAAAGGACAGCGAATGTTCGGCCATGTGTTCGGCGAAGATTCGCCAGTCCTGGCGATGCTTCGGAGAAGGCAGCGATGTCGTCATCGGGGTTGTCTTCAGCGTCAAGAGGACTGCTTGGTGGTCGGAGATGAGGTGGTCATCCAGAACGTCTAACGACGGTGCGGCAGCTAGGCCGCACGTGACGGCTATGTCAAGGACCTCTGGCATGTGGGCTGCACAGTACGGGTAGTGCGTTGGGACCTCTGGTCCTGGCACCTGGTAACCGTGGCGATCTGCGTCGTCCAGGAGGCGTCTGCCATCTGGGCTCACGATATTGGAGTTCCACGCCGTGTGTTTCGCGTTGAAGTCGCCCGCGACAATCGTGGGCAGCAGCGAGTCCAACAAGGTGTGGACATCAGCCACTGCGAGTCGGTTCTGCGGCGGCTTGTAGAAAGCGAACACACGGGTGGGCTGATGCTCGATGCAGATCTCCACGCCTAGGGCGTACGATGTCTGCAGTTGAGGTACTGGCAGCAGTTGGTGAATGACGTTCCGACGGACCAAGACTGCTAATCCCCTGTAAGCAGTCCCGATCGTGATCGGCGAGGCGTGGTCCTCGTCATTTTTACACTGTGGTGAAACTGCTAATTTTCACTATAACTTAGTCTTCAATTCCTTCTGTGAGGAATTTGACAGGATTTTTACTCCAGTAACGGTGACAGTAAACAACAAACATAGTTTTAATGATTGGGCAACAATGGGTATCCACAAAAGTCGTAAACGCTTATATGACCTTTATTATGAGAAACATTACAATAATAGTGAAGAATTTAAAATATATGTAAAAAAATACTCCAAGCTTTTTAAAATAGTTTGTCATGAAGCGAAAACACGTTTCATTGCAGATAAAATTAAAAACAGTAATAATAAAGTAAAAGCGACTTGGAGTGTAATTAACAATGAAACTGGTAGATCGAATTGCCGTAACACCTCTATCTGTTTAAATATTAATAATCGCGTTATAAATTCGGAAATAGAAATTGCAAATGAATTTGATAAATACTTCTCCGAAATCCCGATTGTCACGACCAAATACCTTAACTCTTCGCCAAAAGCAGCATATGATATGCTTAAATTACACGTACCAGTATCTTCTACTGACTTGAAATTTAAGTATGTTACAGGTAGCGATATAATAAAAATCTTCAAATTAATTAACCTAAAAAATACAAAAGACCTATGGGGCCATTCGACTAATATTGATAAATACATACTTGACATTATAGCACCTGAATTAGCAATAATATTTAATGAATGCATAGATGAGGGTGTGTTCCCTGACCTCATGAAATACAGCAAAGTTATACCTTTGTTTAAATCGGGCAGTTCTTTTGACCCTGCTAATTTCAGACCTATTTCAGTGCTGCCTGTTTTTAGTAAAATTTTTGAAAAACTTTTGCTTCAACAGCTACAAATGCATTTTTGTAAATTAATGAACAAAAATCAGTTTGGTTTCACTAGGGGTTTATCAACAATTAATGCGGGTACTAGACTCATTGAGCACATCTTTGACGCCTGGGAAGAGTCACAGGATGCATTGGGCATTTTTTGTGATTTGTCAAAAGCATTTGACTGCGTCCACCATGAAACTTTACTCCTAAAACTAAAGCATTATGGAGTGAAAAATAGAGCCCTAAATCTGTTAAAATCATATTTAAGCGAAAGAGTTCAGATAGTCGATGTAAATGGCAAACGGTCTTCGGGTAAACCTGTGCGAATAGGTGTTCCACAGGGTTCTATTCTCGGTCCTTTCTTGTTTCTTATATATATTAACGATCTACCGTTTGTGGTAGATGATAGCCATGAAATTGTATTGTTTGCTGATGATACTTCACTTATTTTTAAAGTGAAGCGACGTGCGGATATTGATGACGAGGTAAGCAATGCACTCTCAAAGATAGTGCGTTGGTTTGAGACGAATAATCTGCACTTAAACAGTAAAAAAACAAAGTGTTTACGGTTCATTACACCAAACACAGCGGAGGTACAAACCAACGTACTTATAAATGACCAGAGATTGGAACTTGTGGACACTACGGTCTTCCTGGGTATCACGTTAGATAAAAAGCTTCAGTGGGGTCCACATATTACCCATCTAGCAGATAGACTCAGCTCTGCGGCATATGCAGTTAGAAAGATTAGAGAGTACACGAATGTTGCGACCGCTAGATTAGTGTACTTTAGTTATTTTCACAGCATCATGACGTACGGTATATTACTATGGGGTCATGCTGCTGACATTGATATAGTGTTTGCTCTGCAAAAGAGAGCTGTTCGTGCTATATATCAGCTTGGTTATAGACAGTCTCTCAAAGAAAAATTTAAAGAAATAAATATTATGACTGTTTATTGTCAGTACATTTATGAAAATTTAATATATGTTCACAAAAATCGTCACCTTTTTGCTCTTAATAGTGATTTTCATTATTATAACACTAGAAATAAGGGATTGCTTGTAACTAATTCTAGTAGGCTTCATAAGATACATAATAGCTTTAAGGGTAAATGTATATACTTCTACAATAAAGTCCCAGCCACTGTTCAGGCATTGTCTATAAATAAATTTAAATGTTTTATAAAAAAATGGCTCTGTCGTAAATCCTATTACTCCACTGCTGAATATCTAAATGATCTGACAGCCTGGGACTAGATTGTGATTATTTTATAGCAACTGTACAATATTGTATATTTTTATTGAAAAGAGCGCAAAAAAAAAGAATGCTGGGAGAGTTTCTTGCGCCGCTTCTTCTCTCTCAGAGCGCCATTTGTTTCCAAAGCGGTAGTAGTATCTAGTAGTATAAGAAATGACATCAAAAAGAATTCTAAAGGAATCAATTTTGAGAAAATAAATGCCTTTTATGCCTTTTTAGCCCATGATTCAATGTGCAGATAACTTTGGTGAGTCCCGGGTCCAGCGGCGTCAGTCGCTTCGCCTTCGTCCCCCCTGCGGGGGCGGCGACCACGGTGGGCTTGGACGATTTCGTACTGCGCTCGGTAGGCTGCAGTGCGGCGGGCGCAGCAGCGCGTGTCGCAGTAGGTGGTGCGGCAGGTAGGGCGCCTTGGCGCGCTTGAGCGCGTTTCCCGCGCTTGCGTCGGCGTTTAACCGGTTGCCGTGGCTGGTTGGCGGCAGCCATGAGCGAGCCGGGCGCGTCGGCCTCTAATGCGTGGGCAGTGGGAGGATATGCGTGCGCTGTTGAGGCGGTGCGTGCGATGGTGCCCACCCGGCGGTTGCGCGTCTCTTTGCGGAACACCGGGCAGTTTGCGTTGTTCGCCGTGTGCGCGCCACCGCAGTTGGCGCACGTCGGCGGGTCCTCCCTGGGGCGCTGGCACTCTCGTGCAGGATGGTTGTCCCCACACCGCACACAGGCAATGGGCCGGTGGCAGTTGTGCGAGGAGTGCCGAAACTGCTGGCAGCGATGGCACTGCGCTGGTCCCTTTCTGCCGCGCCACGCCTCGATGGTGATCCCGGGCATACAGAGGAGCTCGTGCACCTCATATATACCCGGGATGAGATTTGGCGTACGCTGGAGTTGCACGAACATCAGACATCCCGGTCTGCCTGGGCGCGCGGGGATCGTGCGCACGTGCTCCGGGACGTATCCGAGCTCACGCAGCTCCTCGTCCACTTGTGCCGGCTCTGTGTTTGTCAGCAGCCCCAATAAAAATAAATAAACTTCCTCTTATCCTATAATAAGTATTAATTAGTGTAAACGCGACCCAAGTAGAGCCTAGCGCCATCTATGATTCTAGTTCGAAAACAATACTTATTGAACAGATACATTTAATACAATTTACTTACTCAGACATACATAAATACATATAAACATCCATGACTCGGAAAAAAACATCCATATTCATCATATAAATGATTGCACCTACCGGGATTCGAACCCGGGACCCAGTGTTAATTCCGCCAATATTTGTCTTTTAAACTATTTGACACGTCTTTCGCCTCTACACGAGGCATCCTCAGGACACGTTGTCTCGCCAAAATCTGAAACGAGACTCAAATCTCACGAAAATATTGGCCTTACTCCTACTTCAATAAATTTTCTATTTAAGGTCGTCAAATAAGCTTACTTGCGAAATTTTCAGGACGATTCAATGTGAGAACCTACCTTCAAAATATCGCGACTTTCCTAATAGGCTGGCAACGTCTCCTTCTCTGGTGCTGTAGAGAATATGTTCTATTCACTTTTTTTTAATGAAAATTAGGGACGAGACGAGCAGGACGCTCAGATGATGGTAATTGATACGCCCCACCCAGTACAATGCAGTGCCGCTCAGGATTCTTGAAAAACCCAAAAATTATGATCCGCTCTACAATTGCGCTCTTCACCTTGAGAAATAAGGTGTTAAGTCTCATTTGTCCCAGTAATATCACTAGCTACGGCGCCCTTCAGACCGAAACACAGTAATGCTTACTGTATATTACTGCTTCACGGCAGAAATAGGCGCCGTTGTGGTACCCCTAATCTAGCCGGCTTCCTCTGCAAAGGAGCCTCCCACTGGTATTCACTTAATATCAGGTGACTAAAACGCTGATTCAGTCTCGTCTCCAATAAAAAATGCTATACTTGGGCAATGTTAGCGTAATCTGAGCTTTATGTAACTACTATTTTAAATTCATCTTCTGTTTCTGCAATCATACGTATTGAATGAATGAATGAATGAATGATTTGAATAAATGAAAGTGTGATTTATTTATTCCACACAATGCAGGTACAATAGATCGAAACCAATTTCTAATGAGCCTTATACATGTTACCAGTGTAACTAGTGTTTGAATATTAAATTAAATTTTTATTTATTATTAAAAAGTTTCTTAGTACAATACTTTTGAGGCCTCAGGCAAAGTATATCTAGTTCTATCGATATTACAAAGATATAAAGCCTTTAGATTCCGCTCTTTCAAGGAAATCCTTATCTGCATGGGAAAGCGATATAGCTAACCGCCATTTGCAAAAACTTTCGCGAACCCAACGAAATCTTTATGCATCATCGTCTGGTTTAAGTTGTAAGAAAATACGATTTAATATTATTAAATAAGAAATATAATCTAATGCTTTACTACTCAACTAATCGTCATGAAATTATGCGCAATGAAAGGGTACAGAAAGAGATATATGGCTTTTAAGAATTCCCGAGGAAGCAAGAAATGAATTCTTGCTCTGGTCAGCATATTTAATTTAATGAATCCGAAAGAAAGCTATGGAACGAAAGAAAATAATCTCGAAAGTTCTTGCAATGGCATAGAAAAATTTTGGGATTTTTGTGAATCACTCCGTAAAATCCTTACTAATATTATAGTAAAAACTATATTGTAGAAAGTGATAGGAAGAGAGGATGGAAATATGTATTAAAAGCAATGACTCACTGGCGTCGGTTCCTAACCACTTCTGTACATATTGTATATACCAACCAATATACCAACGATAGCCCCCTCCCTAAAAAAGGAGAACCCCTCTCACTTTACTCCGATGACACAGCTCTTTATATACAATCACAACAGATATCTTAATTCCTCTCCAAGCTCCAAAAGTCAGTCAGCTAGGAGGTGATTTCAGGATACGCCAATTGAGATTAAGTCGGAGAAAAGCTCCGCAGTGCGATTCGTTTTACAATTCCTAGATCTATAAAGGCCTGACCCAGTGAATGTTCATAAAACCTTGCCACAAGTCCAACCTTATTATTTAAATTAAACCTCAATATTCCGTACCAACATTCTATAAAAACAAATCTCCTACATATGCCACTCATGCGCACAAACTATAGATCCTTTTTACCACAATACTTCGAATAATTTTAACAAACTAAAATCATCCGAAATAGATCATTTTTGTTCCAGTTTACATAGTGTTAAAAACATGTTATACAAGATTATTTGCAGGTCACAGAAATCAATTTTTAATAACGTATCTCTAGTTACGGATGCATTGCTATTACCGTTTAATGACATGATCTTATCTATCCATAGTTACGTCCAATATAGTAACGGCCGTTCCCAATATTAAGTCTCTTTATTTGTTTTATTTTTATCTCCGGTTGTGGCCTACTTGAGATAAAAATCGTAACTATCGTTGACTTTTCTGTTCCAATATTGATAAGTAACTCACCTTATCCGTATACGCTGTCTGTCAAGCTAATAGCTTACCACCGTTAGTGTTTGTTCAATTTCCATACAGTTTGTATGGAATTTACAATTCACGCGTCCCAATATAAGGCGATAGGAATGACTTATCGGTTATTTCGAACACTGAGTACCTGAGCGTCGCTGTACAAATCATTCGTTGGGTATCTAATCGGTTTCCTCAAAGCGACTTTTAACACAGCTCTTTGCGCTCTTTCCAATTTTATGAGGTTGGTGGAATTTGTACCTCCCCAGGCTAGAATGCAGTAATTTATGATTGATTGTCCGAGGGCTAGATAGATGCTTTTTAATAATGAAAGCTCAGCGGACTCTCGAAGCAATTTAATGGTGTATACCAATTTTCGTAAACGAGTTGAGACAGCAGCAACGTGATCTCTGAAACTTAATGTTTCGTCTACTAGTCGTAGACGTCTACTAGTCCAAGATATCTCATTGCGTTAACTCTTTTAATGTGGTCACAAGTGCACTTTTGAGCTGGACGTCTTGTACAGTTTGTACTGTGAATTTTAAGATTTTGCTGTTGGCTTGGTGATGAAGCAGAATTAATTTGTATATGAAAAGTGCGAAATAAATGATTTTGTATTTGTATTTTTTGTATATTGGGACAGCTTCAGATTATTGACAGCTAATTACTGACAGTACAAGTAATTTATCTTTATCTGTAGATAGTATATTGGGAACGGCCGTTATAGTCCAATGCTATCTGTCGATAGGTTATTGAAATGTAAGAAAGCGTAAAAGGATAGATTTGTCTACCTCTAGTAAGTTCAACTAGGGATAGATAGGTTATTGATAGATAGACTTGGCCGTAAGTCAATTTAAATTTCAAAAACGCGCACGTTACCTAGTAATCCCTTTAATTAGTTTAAGCTGTAAGTAATTTGTAAAAACGTTACAAAACAATTTAATAGCTATTCGTGGAGGCTTTTAAATGGCCCATATGTAAACATGTAGATATGTGTATTTGTATTAAAGCTGTTAGCAACCCTATGAAAATAAAATACAATAAAAAGTGAGAAGAAATTCAGGTAACTGTTCCATTGCTTCTTTAACATGTCTAAGATAGGCGTTTCAAGAAAATTTCTACTCTCATCACATGGACCGCAAATAAAACTCTTTCCTATTTTCTTCTAACATATTGCGCGATTCTTGTAAACTTGTTACCTACGTGTTTGTGTTGTATCTATTCAACGAGTTTTATGAGAAGCGCCAAGTTTTATGATTTCCGGCGCAGCCGCTTTGAAAGTTTGATGATTTTGTAAAATCGCACTTGGGGTAGTCACTTAATTGTAATTTATTATAAGTATCGTGTTTTGATTGAAAGTCTACAGTGTGCACTTTGAGCTTTGTCTGTGTATGCTGATAGCATTTCCTAAAAATTTTCTCTTTTAGTCCCTTTCTTAAGAAAAGTAAAAACCACATAGTCTAGTCTATTTTCATACTTGACATGTAATACCTATAATAGCGGAGGCTTAGTGGGCGTTATGAAGAACTATTCATGTACTTTGGCACGCCTGCGCTATATTGAAAGTCGGTTTTGATAATTATATGATAAAAAACACTGCACGTACAATTGACCCAACCAAGTGGTTTTATTGCGGAAATGCCCCTATACCATAACAATTCTCGTGTTATTCCTCTGCTGAGACTATGAGCGGCAGTGGTGACTAACCATCAGTTACGGTTCCTTCGTTATGCTCGTCCATAAAAAGTCGATTAATAACTTTAAATTATATATAATAATACAAACAGCGTTGCCTTGGAAAGTTCTGGTTGGTAACAGGGACTCCTACTGAGCCATTCAGAAAAATCCTGGAAATAATTAAATCAAAGCAACAGTACATGGGGCAGTCTAAAAGTTTTGCACTTCTAGCTAATCAGAACTATTTGAGTTTCAAATGTTATACTTTTTGAAACGTTGCAACCTTCTTAGTAATAAAATAAAATAATTGGCAGGAAATAATTTTTCAATTGTTTTTTATCACACATCAAAGTTCTACGCAACTAAAATGGAATTAAGTCGAAAAGATTTTAGAGCGATGATTTTGTATGATTTTAAAAGTTCTCTTTCTCCGCAAGACTGTTTTTAGAGTAACCTAGGTATATGTTTAAATGGGTAATTTTTACCTAGAGAAGCCTCGTCACCTAGTAAAATATAAAGTAATATATTAGAGTCCGTTTGAAAAACTTCACAAATTGAGTATGAATTCCAAAAAATATGCGTTGTACAAAGAAAACGTTTAAAATATCAACTAAACAAACCTCCACGAGGGAAATCATTAAAAAATATAATAAACTCAAAGCTCTTAGAAATGTGTTACATGTTAATACAGGTAATGTTATTCATGCGAATGAAGATTTTATTGAGCTACACATAGAGCTCATTATATCTTGCGAAATGAGCGCGTAATGAATGAGATTTTCTCGTTTGTTTAGCTGTACAAACAGGCGATTTAATTACACGGTACATACAATTTTAGTATGTATCCTTCATTAGTTAAGCGCTATATTCGCGCTAGTTTTGACACTAGTATTATTTTATATGAGACAAATCAGAATGTTTTAATTGCGTTTGGATTGTTTACTTTCATTTTAAAAACATGCAATATATTTTTTTATGCAATAGGGGAAATGACAACGGGTTTTATGAACATACACATGTCATTATCATCCTGGAAATATTATGTTGTTGGGATTGATTCCAGCAGCCGAATTCCCCCACCGGACATTGCGTTAACATACGAAATTCCTCTCGCGTCATGTTAACGTCTGGCATTCTACAACGGCGCGTTTTGCAAGAAATTTCTTGCCTCGAACAATCACTTTTACCAGTGGGTGGCTCCTTTGCACAGGATGCCGCCTAGTTTATGGGTACCACAACGGCGTCTCTTTCTACCGTGAAGCAGTAGCCGCCGTGGTAGTACGCGCCGTAGCTAGTGAAACTGTTACTAGGCAAATGAGACTTAACATCTTATGTCTCAAGGTAACGAGCGCAATTGTAGTGCCACTGAGAATTTTATGGGTTTTTCAAGAATCCTGAGCACTGGATTGTAATGGGCATGGCGTATCAATTTCCATCACGTGAACGTGAAAAAAATTTTGTGGAATCAATTACCGGCTGCTATTATCTCAAAACAAAAAGACTAACGGACTCTCAAGATTAAAGCATGTTCCTAACTTAAATTTTAAAGGCGGGTAGCGCATTGTTTGAGCCCTAGTGTTTCAGATGTCCATGGCCGATTGCCTGACAACTTCCCTTTGCCTCTTATACATGAAATAAAACACTGGTCATGGATGCTCATTACACAGTGTTCGGGATAGATTGCGCAGAATCAATATCGGCACTATGAATGTCTACATCGTTTGCCGATAGATGGTGCTAGTACCAGAATGTATGAATTTAAAACGTACCTTAAGTATTTGTTTCGATATTGTTACGGTATTTAGTTTTTTTTTAACTAGGCAAGGGCTGGAGAGTCAAGGCAACGTGGTGAAGACTCAGGCAATTCCATCGGGCGGGCGCGTCTATTGCCGCCCCCGGTGTCACTCATGGGCGAGACCGTCGAATAGTCCCCGAAGGCCAAATACCTCAGCGTGCCCACCGATAGGACCTTCTCGATGCGGCCCCATATAAAGAACGTGGTCGCCCAGACGCGCGCCGCACGGAAGCATCTCCGCCCCGTGCTGGCGTCCCACCTGCCTCTCCGTACGAAGCTATGCGTATACAAGGCGTAAGTTCGCACGCGACACACGCGACCTGTGTGTTCGCACGCGCCGATGGAGGTCGATCCCAGCATCTGCGTGGCATCACGCCATACCATCGACGACCGCCGGACATAAGAAGACTACCATGTGACCTAGTCTCCTAGGACACGACTGCTTCCAGGCCGCTGGCTGATGGTCGCTCACCGGTACACTACCGGCGCGCTCTACCCTCGCTGAGTGGCGGGCGCAAGCCAACCACGGACCTACCACCCTGCCACAGTCCGCAGATCGCTCACGACACTATGTGGGCACGATCGCACTGCAGCAGGATACCACCGGATACGACACCATGGACCAACCGGTCCCACCCGTAGTTGCAGGCGGCGATGACATCACTGAAAGGGGCCATTACCCCGAACAAATTCCCCGAGGCCCGCGAGGGCCTACGCGGAAGAACCAGGAGATTTAATTAGGTTAGTATCTAGTAATAATAATAAGCTAGAAGCTAGAAACTATAATTAGGTTTATTGTTATTTGTGTTATTATTTATGATATTATAATATTAGTTCAAGTGAAGTGTCTCACTCTATTGAAGACTCCCAGACTCTTTGGAGCCAATTTAGCTTTGCCTTTAACAATTTTGAATTGGCAACCACTCAAGATTTGGAGAATCAGTGTTCTGATACTAGGCGAGGTATTAGGAGGAGTTTTGTGGAGGAGCGATGATGCGATTCTCAATAACAAATATTACAAGCATCGAAACCTTTCAAAGTGGAGCATTTCAACAAAAGGTTTAGAACCAAAATTATAAATTAATGTCTAACGTTTACGTCACCATTTGTCTTTACTATTACATCATGACCTCGGAATACCAGCCGTTAAAGAAGAGAAATTTGCTTAAGCACACAAGACTAGAACAGACAATCACCCTAACATACTAGCAAAAGCCTGAATGAACAAAAGAACAGTAAGATAACTGAAACGCACGAAACTTCAAGATATCCCATCTAGCAAACCAGAAGATACATTATGGAAAATGGGTCTGGCATAGGCCATTCTCCAAGCAAACCAATGAATACCAGTAGGACACACATATTGTTAAGGTGAAGCTTGAAGCCCAATGAAGAAGACAGATTATAGTAAAATAAAGAGACAAATAAATGTCCTTACTATGCAATCAATTCTATTTTTCCACCATCTTGGAATTAATTTCGATTATGATAAGAAACGGGCACAGATATTTATTGTTAATCCTAGTTTGTTTGTTAACTTCACAGTCAATCATGTAATTTAACATACACCTTGATAAGGAAGGAACATTTTATTCTGAAATTGTTAATATTGCCCGAAAGTACTACCTACTCTATGGGCTTAGATTTAGATTTTTATATGGATGAAGTTGCGGGAAGATTAAATTCATCATATCACCTATCCAATCACATGATCTAGTTAACAGTTCACACAAAAATGATTTTGATCGTGTAATCCGAACGTGAGGTATAACATGCAGACTGATAGACAAAAATTTCAAAAACTTATAAATTAGTTACTACTAACAAGTTGTTTATTTATCACAAAATTTCACCCAAAAAATGTCATTACAGAAAGAGGCCAGAGATATAAATAGTAGTATATTATTAAAGTAATGTTTCATTATATACACCACAAAGGTTGAACCGTTTTTAATAAAGTTTTCAGACATTCGAGCTTATTCTCATATGTAGGTAATATTTAATGTGTGTGTGTATGTACAAAAATACATTTTATTAAAAACTCCTTGCCTGCAATTCACCGATAGCGATAAACTCTACTTGAAATTCGTGAAAAATTCCCAATAATCACCATATGAATTGACTGTTGCAATATTTTACCGAGTTTAAATATTCACAGTGAAGTTTGTGAGAATTGCTCTCATATTTGGTAGAGTGCGATGTACTAGTTTTGAACTGGTGATTTTTTAAATTAACATATTGTGTTGTAGATTTTTTCCGTAATCTGAAACTGTCTAGAACGTGCGTATAGACATGACCCATTTGGGAATAGAACCCATTATAAAATTGAACCCGAGGATATATTATATTTCAATTGAGTCAAGTAAGTATTGGGCGATAAAGTAATCAAGCTGCCATCTTTATTTGCTTTGTCGCTCATCCAATTAACATATGGATAACTTGGTTGACTATTATGCTTCAAACAATTTAATAAGTAAGCTCAAAAGTCGGGCTTAACATATTAGATTCCTGCAAGTTAATTATTTGTCAATTAGTTCGGCTGCAGTTTATGAGTCGCAGTCGGCAGGGCCGGGCGGTAAGTTGTAGTAATTTAGTTAATTTGTGCCTATGTTATCGTGGGACAGGCTACCGGGTGAGATAGTGGGGGGTTTAAGCTTGTTGGCAATGTGCCAGCCTGTGGCATGTCAACGTAGATGTCTGTTACTGGAATAGACTAGAAAATGGCACCACCATTATTCATGTTAGTTATTCCGACGAGTTTGGAACAATACAGCCAAATAAACAACCACATTTTGTACGAGAAGAACAAGGGACGAATGAAGAGCCTTATAACTTACCTGCATTAATAAAAGTAATAATTATAATATAAAACATAAGAACAACCGCAATTTTCGAATTGTAGTATTTTTGTCAGATTTCTGAAAGTATGATCAAAATCGCTTAGTCTTACTATTAGGGCTTGACTAATAGAATTACAGTAAAGGCATAAAAGGCATTTATTTTCTTATCCAAACATCTAACAATGAAAAGTTCTAAATTTGATTGGCTGCTAAAAATTGTGGATTTTTATATTATTATGCACTTTTGAAACAAATTATAGAAAGTTTATAT
Organism: Leptidea sinapis; assembly: GCF_905404315.1. NCBI lineage: Eukaryota > Metazoa > Arthropoda > Insecta > Lepidoptera > Pieridae > Leptidea > Leptidea sinapis. The sequence continues at coordinate 14,522,242 of NC_066273.1, forward strand.
AATTGATTTCCAAATATGGTTCTTATAATATGATACTTTAACGTATATTTTCATTCCAATTGTTTATTTTTTCTCTCGCATTAGCAATATAATGACCATGTTTAATTTTAATTTACAGTCGTATCCATTAACTGTATATCATAACAGGAGAATTATAGAGCAATGTACTCGGTTCGTGGCCTCGCATGCGATACACGTGTGAATATTTGAGATTTTGTTAGCTCTGCGGTACATTACTCCGATCTAGTTCCCTTATATCTGCTGCTTCGACCTGGCCTGAACTTCATTATTCGCATACATTACTAACGCGTTTGGTTACGATGATGACAAGGAATATAATATCTTCTATATAATACCTTCTACATACAAAGAAACCATTTGAGTGTGATAAAAGAAATGGGACGAAGAGATATAAATAATTGTGAACTGGGTGTTCAATTAAAACAAGAATATATTGAACAGTATACACAAATTTTATAACAATTATACCTTAGATTGGGGATTGGTCTCCGGTGCGCTTGTTGAAGCGCACTACGTGAGACAACTTTTACTACGCTCAAACGGGCGTACTCGAGCCAGTCTCGGACAATGTGTAACGTTGACTGGCTCTTTTAAACTTTGCTAATAATTGAAGCTAATACAAGAAACAAGAAAGGCTGGGATCACATATCATAAGTAATTATTTTGTATTTTATTAATTTAAATGTTAAATAACACGAAGCATATGTTACAAAATTTTAAAGATGCCAACGAGTGTCAAGATGCCACGCACACAATAAGCTTTTATTCTTAGATAGTTCGGTATCTAGTTGGAGCGTAGCGGAGACCAGTCCTTAATCTAAGAATTCATTTTCATTCTCCATGAAATTATGTTTACGTAAGATAAATTGTGTTTTATGTCAGCGCTTAGCAGAATCATTACGTGATTGAAGTGAAATAATGAAAAATAATATAGATTTTTGATGTGCGCACGCGTTTTCATCTTTGGCACAAAGACACTTGTGGATATCGGATATAGGAAAATCCTGAAGATCATGGTAAATTTAATGGAACATATATTTAAACATGTAACAACGCAACGTATATAATATAAATATACGAATATTAAAAAAAAATCCTCTAATAGAAAATATGTCCATACTAGATATTGGAAATATAAATAATTATGGGTCTAAGATCGAAATAAAAACTATCCTATTGAAACAAAAACTATCCTATCTCTCAAATTGGACTAAACTGCATTCCATGAAATAATTCCTAGGAGTTCACTGGGAACAAATATCAGGACACTGGATTTATATATATTAGGATATAGGGATATTATGAATACAAGTAGTGTTCAAAAAGATAGTCTTTGAAAATCACACCCAAATTAATACGTTGAGTTTCAGTCTAAGCCTTGTGGCAGATTGGCTAAGTGATACAATAGACCGTCTCAAAAAGCTAATCAAATTAAACCATAAACCATTAATTTAAACAAAGTTGTGACTGTAGATTTAGGATTGGTCTCGACTATGCTCCAACTCGATACCGTTTTACCTAAAAACAATAGCTTTTTATTACGCCAAATATTAGATGCTTGTGTGCTTGGAATCTTGACTCTCAATGACATCTTTCAAAATTTGTAACACACGCTTCGTGTTATTTTACATTGAAATTAATAAAATACAAAATACTTACTGCTGATATGTGATCCCAGTATCTTTCTTATTTCTTGTAGTATTATTTTTACAAAGTTTTACTAACCAATCCGGCATTTTAGTTTGAATTATTAACAAGGTTTAATAGAACTTGTGGCCTCGTCGACGTCACACATTGTTCGAGACTCGAGTAAGCCCACTTGGGCGTAGTATTAGTTGCCGCACTTTGCGACTACGCCTGCGGTATCTTGTTGGAGTGTAGCGGAGATCAAACCTTAATATAAGGTTGTGACATATTTGTACGTTGTATTATCCACTAGCAACACAATTTTTTGAACTGGCAAGACAATAAATCGAGGAACAATGTTCCAATCAACGGTTTGTAGTTTAGTTTCATCGAAAAGTCAACAGACAGCAAAAATAGCTGGCTTTCAAAACACTTCATTAGTTGAACGTAGATGCGGAACAATCTGCGAGTTGTACTCAATGATGGTCCGGAGTGTGTACTCTTCATTTCCTATACTGGCGATGAACTTAAGAATGAGGTTTTGAAACGTTTTTATGAGCACTTGATGACTGAAGACAATATTCGCTTCAATAATGTTAATGCTAAGTGTATATTTGTTCATAATAGAATATAAATAACGCCACACATAATTTTATCAATAGACGAACATCTTAAAATACTTAAAAAAAGAAATATTTAAAAAATACCACAATATTATTAAAAATAAATAAAAAATACTGTGTGTAAATGGTATTTTACACTGTAAGCAGTGACAAGAAACTATTACCACTCTTTAAAATAGATATTTAAAGCTTCATCATTTTATAAGTACTTTAATACAATCTATGTAAAGTGATTCAACGAAGTATTCAAATGTTTTAAATTACTTTAAGTAATAAACAGGGTTGATGCGTGACCTGGGCGTTATCATCGACTCCAAGAAACTATACGGTGAACACAAAGACGATATTACCAACAAAACTTACGAGGCCCTTGGATTTATCATTTGGTTATCTTAACCAATGCGACAACTTAGAACATTAAAATTGTATGCTGTGTATTTGTACATAGCAATAATGAATATGCTTTCCGAATTTGGAACCACCGTTGCCATACTCACACTTCATAGCTGGAGAACATACTGAAAATACACAAATAAAATTTTATGTACGATGCGGGAATCTAACCCACGACCTCCGGCGTTCCGTGCTGGTGCTCTAACCAACTGAGCTAACCGTTCGAGTACCACCTCGTTATAAAATTCTGTTTGCTTTGTTCAACTCTCAGGTTGAACAATCATCTACAGGATCCAGGTTATCAACTGTAAAGTGGGGTTCGAATTCCGCATCGTTCATAAAATTATGTTTTTCAAATTTTATTTGTGTTAAATTAATCCTAGAAGTGAGGGTTATCACTTTAAAAACATAACATGGTTTATACTGAAAATATTCGTAAGATTCAGACTCAAATTTGATATATGATTGACCTTACAAAAGACTACAGTTAATGCCCTTGCAAATAAGAACAGGACGTGCTGATATTTTCTAGCAAGTTGCAATTCTCAATGCCAATGTTTTTAGTTTTGTTGATCCTGGTAGCACCTTACTGCAACCCTATTCTTTCCAAACATAGACCCCGACTTGTCCTCTATCAACCCAGTGTAATGTTAGGTTGTCAAATTATATTGTAATAATAGTAGTATATCCTCTCAAAATTTCCATCATTTGGACTTCCCGAGAGCTTATGCAAGTGGACCTCCAGCTTCCTCACTGGGCGAAGCATACAGGTCGTTGTCGACGTTTATTGCTCGAACGCGAAGCCCGTGAACGCGTCCCACGCTGTTACTTCTGCATATCAATGATATGTTGGCTGCTGTTCACCTTCAACATACATTGCTATGCAGACGACAGCACTGGTGATGCCGTATACACGAGCCATGCAGGTCTCTCTCGGGAATTCGTCGACCAGTGCCGGGAGAAACTAGTGTCTTCTATCAAGTCCTCTCTTGAGAAGGCCATGGAATGGAGAAGATTCTAGTTTTTCGCATTAACCACTAAAAACACTCCATTTGTCGTTTCACCGCTCTTCGACAACACTTCCCTTAAAGCATATCCTAGTATCGGCAAAGCGAAATTGGCTTCGAAGAAGCTGAGCGTCATTAATAGAGCACGGCAATACTTTAAACCGGCCCACATTCTAGTGCTCTACAAAGCACAGGTCCGGCCACACATGGAGTATTGCTGTCATCTCTGGTCTGGCGCACCCCAGCATCATCTCGATCCATTTGACCGCGTGCAATGCAGAGCAGCTCGAATTGTCGGAGACCCAGTGCTCTGTGGCCGGGTGGATCACTTGGCGTTGCGTAGAGACGTCGCTTCATTGTGTGTCTTCTACCGCATTTATCACGGGGAGTGTTCCGAAGAACTGTTTAAACTGATCCCTGCCGCCGAATTCCACCTTCGCACGACACGCCACAAGTTAGGATATTATGCCCACCATCTGGATGTGTGGCAGTCCTACATAGTGCGGTTTTCAGCTTTCTTCCACGTACTACAAAGCTGTGGAATGAGCTTCCTTGTGCGGTGTACAACCTATATAAAATATTATTTTATTATATTATTATTTCATTATTTTAAAATATTCTCTAGTTATACTATTTTTTGGTATTTTTTTTATTTACTGCTGTAAGTACATCTGTAGGTAAGTAATAACTTAAAAAATAAAATAAGATGTTGACTCGACAAACTCTGGCACGAGACTGAATTTGTACGAGACAACATCTCCTGAGGATGCGGCAAATATTAGCGGAATTAACACTAAAGAAAACTCAAAAAACTTGTATAAAGTTTCTTTTTCTTCAATAAATTTTCTTAAAACCAACTTTGCTTCTTGTAAACATTAAAACTAAGAGAAACTTTACACTCATAATTTATACACATATACACGACAACAGTACGCTAGCACCGCGTCGCAGTTTGTGAGTGATATGCATGAACACGGGCGACCGAGAGTATGTACTCATGCTGTCAGTTTAAACCTACACTAGATTATGTGCTAATTTTCTCGAATCAACATTTGTTTGTAGCGCTTGCATTTTTTTCGCCACGTTCTTATATTCAGCGACTTTTGACACTTAACTCTTTTTTTATGACAATAAGGGACGAGACTAGCAGGACGTTCAGCTGATGGTAATTGATACGCCCTGTCCATTTTAAAGCAGGATTCCCGCTCAGAATTCTTGAAAAACCCAAAAAATTTGAGCGGCACTACAATTGCGCTCGTCACCTTGAGATATAGATGTTAAGTCTCATTTGCCCAGTAATGTCACTAACTACGGCGCGGCGCGCTTCAGACCAAAACACAATAATGCTTTACGGCAGAAATAGGCACCGTTTTGGTACCTATGATCTAACCGGCATCATATGCAATGAATCCTCCCTGTCTAACTGCCCTTAGTCGCCTCTTACGACACCATTGGCCGTGGGACCTCCCTCTTTTTAACCGACTTCAAAAAAGTAGGAGCTTCTCAATTCTTCGGTATGTTATTTTTTTATGTTTGTTACCTCAAAACTTTCGACTGTGTGAACGATTATGATAATTCTTTTTTTATTTGAAAGCTGGTGCTTCCCTTGATCCAGATCTGACGATGGCATCTATGGTAGTCTTAAATTATATAATGTGGACGACAAATTTACGAATAACTCAATATCGCGCAAACTAATTTCAAGGATTTTTTTTTATTGGAAAGGATATATTCAAATGTACTTTGGTGACAGTTTGGTTGGGTTCTGATTATGGGATCCATCACAAAGTAACGGAATTCTTTAATTCTTAGGAGAAAATTAACGATACTCGGACGAATATTTTTTATGCTAGTAGGATATTTAAGTCATCTACCACATCGTATTTATGGTCAAGTAATTGTCGTAGTCGAATATGATGATCAATGGAACTTCTTAACGACTTACAGTAAGGGAGCGATCTGTGGCAGAATTTCAAACTGTCTGTAATCAAATTGCAAAGCGCTTACGTTCATTGCTGTATTGAAAATTTTAGTATATCTCGTACTCATGTTTAGACAAATTGTTAGTAAGTGTACTTCAAATTTACTAAAAATCAAAAAATACAAAAAAAACAACCGACTCCAAAAACGCTATTCCAAAACAATAGATAAAATATGCAGTAAAAATTATTAAAAATAATTCCGTATTTTTATACAATCTAATTAACTAAACTTATTCTAGTAACGATTATTGTTATTTTTGGAGGCGGTGTCAGCCTTGTAACTACATACATAGTTATAAGTGAGAGACACGCGACGTGAGGAGGCGAGAAGCCAGAGCGGGTCGCAGCGGAAGGACACCGATTCCAAAAATAATAATAACCGTTACTAGAATTAGATTAATTATTTAGATTGTATAAAAATACGCAATTATTCTTAATAATTTTTACTGCATATTTTATCTATTGTTTTGGAATAGCGTTTCTGAAGTCAGTTGTTTTCTTGTTTATTTTTTTTTATTTTGCCCTTTGCTAGCGCAGGGCTCATTTCAATTGTACTGTTAGGCGATAATATAATATCAATAATTTTGAAATAGCCATTTTTATATACACGCACTGAGCACTTTATTTTATGGGTATTAATTAATATTACTAAGCTGTCACACTCAGTTATGTAACCCTCGTTCTTGAACTCTGTAACGGCTCGATTCGACTAAGGAGTCATTGGATTGAAACATCGGCATAAAATCAATAAAATATATATCATGAATACTCGTCAATATAATTACAATAAACATAACCGTTTTAATCTTTTCAAAGCGTACCTGATATATAAAATGCATGTGAAATTAAACAATAATTGGCCGCAATGCCACTTTCATCATAAGGTTTCCGGAACACTCGAGCGAGTAGCTTTTATCAACGTCCACGTTCACTCTGTGCTCTTTACAAACCACATAATGTCTCGCTTTCCTAGACGCTGGCTCTTTTGAATTAGTCGTGCACTAGATTCTGTTCTATACACCCCGGTTTATTGCTTGGAAACTTAAGTGTGACTAAATTGAAATGAAAATTTTAGCACAACGTTTTCATATAGACGTTATATTTATATTTTCTTACTTCTTCTATGTGTCTAGGAATATAAACAAACTCTTGGAGTTTCATTTAGGTTTTTTAGTTTTGAATAAGAATACTTTATTTTGACTTTAACTAATGGAGAATGTTATTCTATGTGTTTTGTTATTCTTCTTGTCTCCTTATTATGTAAAAAATCACATCAGTTCCGCTCTGTATGGGTAGCAAGGAGCTGCAATTGAGCAACTGCGCAGAGAGGCTACGATAAAACGTATACCAGTTTCAGTTGCTGTAGCAGATATCATTCGCTTTAAAAGCGAACACCATCAAGAGGATTGCCTTCTCGTTGGGTTTACCAATCAAAAAGTTAATCCATTCCGTGAAAAAAGTTCATGGACAGTTTTGTAAAAGTTTTTCTTATTGTGATCATATTAAATTCACATTGAATTATCTTTTTGTGAAGAAGTTTGTAGTCCTTCGTATCATACTTTTGTTTGTTTACTAATTTCTTTTTAAAATTACTTTAACATATTGGAATTGATGTAACATATTATTATTATATTATTAATTCCGCTCTGTACTGTCTTCATTACCGTTTATATGACCCTTTTTATCTAGGAGGTAAGCCCCAATTGAGGCGCTCGTTAGCTTCTTGTGTTTCATTAAATCGGGCCTTTCGACATACTATCGTAACATGTTCGATTAACGTGAGCTTATCATCTATCGTAAGTATCAGGATTTTTATCTCCAGTGATAGATCAGTGCTTAACCCAGCAATTTAAAAAGGTGAGGGTCATGTTTAAGTTTGTTTAAGGTTTTTTGTAGGAGTTGGCACGCCTAACCTATTTACGGATCGGATTTGCCTGCATTGGCATCGGGGGTGTTCCAAAGAGCGCTTGATTCCTGCCGCCAAATTCCACCTTCGCACGATACGCCACAAATAAGAATATCAACCACTCCATCTGGATGTGTGGCGTTGTTCCACAGTGTGGGTTTCAAGGAACTTTCTTCCACCTATTACAAAGCTGTGGAACGAGCTTCATTGTGCGCTGTTTCCGGGACGATCCGAGATGGGTACTTTAAAAAAAAAGCGCATACACCTTCCCTCTATGCTGGCAACGCTCCTGTGATCGCAGGATCTCAGGCCACGAATAGCCCAAGAGAAATAGAGCCACATCATCCAACAAGCCTGCCAGTAAGTGGCCTGATGCTCCATCTTTTTTTTTTTTTTTAATGGAATAGGAGGACAAACGAGCGTACGGGTCACCTGTTGTTAAGTGATCACCGCCGCCCACAATCTCTTGCAACACCAGAGTAATCACAGGAGCGTTGCCGGCCTTTAAGGAAGGTGTACGCGCTTTTTTTGAAGGTACCCATGTCGTATCGTCCCTGAAACACCGCACAAGGAAGCTCATTCCACAGCTTTGTAGTACGTGGAAGAAAGCTCCTTGAAAACCGCACTGTGGAGGACCGCCACACATCCAGATGGTGCGGATGATATCCTAACTTGTGGCGTGTCGTGTGAAGGTAGAATTCGGCGGCAGGAATCAGGTTAAACAGCTCTTCGGAACACTCCCCGTGATAAATGCGGTAGAAGACACACAATGAAGCGACGTCTCTACGCAACGCCAAGTGATCCAGCCGTTCACAGAGCACTGGGTCTCCGACAATTCGAGCTGCTCTGCGTTGCACGTGGTCAAATGGATCGAGCTGATACTGGGGTGCGCCAGACCAGAGATGACAGCAATACTCCATGTGTGGCCGGACCTGCGCTTTGTAGAGCGCTAGCCAGCGCTACTTCAAGCCGGCCCTATGTGGGCCGGCTGGAAGTGCCGTGCTCTATTAATGACGCCCAGTTTCTTTGAAGTTAATTTGGCTTTGTCTTCCAGATGACCACGAAATTGGCAATCCCTCGAGATTTCGAGACCCAGTATTCCGATACTAGGCGAGGCTTTGAGGGAAGTGTTGTCGAACAGCGGTGATACCATCTCCATATTTAGTAGATGTATTCTCTCACTTTAATCTCATATATCCTTTCACGTATCTTTTATGGTGACATTTGTACCTCGATTCACGTTCTTACCTTCCGGGAACTTCCACAGTTATCCATAAGTCACAAGTTATCCGTAAGATTAAGCCCACCCTTTTATCCTCCAGTCTACATGGCAGGCCACGGTGCGCTGTCAAAGGCATTACTTAGCTTTAAGCTTTTCACTTATGTCTATTGTGTGTTTATGTTTCGTCTATATTTATCAATGGGGTGAATCCAGGAGCCCATGCTCAATGTTTTGAGCCACTATCTGCCTTGCGTGTCTTATTATCACTTTTCTTCCACGATTTTCCCCATGACTGGCAAGAATATGTACGTATGCTGGTCTGTATGCTTTGGGATAAGAGTAATCATTTTTGCTTGCTTTTATTTGAACTACTGCAATGTGCACCTGCACCTCTTTCCAAACATACCACCTCCAAACACTTATTAAATAGAGCCAAAAAGGGTCATTTATCAAAAATTTTACCTGTAAATTGCGGGCTATTATAAGTTTTCTGTAAAATTCTAACTGTTCTATTGGTTCTGTCACTAAAACCAGGCCGTTAAATTGTAAGTAATGAAGTCGATTGACAATCTACCGTTTAATTATAATATCACTAGTGAAATTGTATACTATCACGGCTTTGACATTATATCTGCGACATATACACAAACAAACATTGATACTTAGGACCATATTATAAAAAAAATATCACCTCCTAACTCGGTAACCGGATAAGACCGGAAATTATCTTTTTAATTAGCTGTCTCCTCATGATTTATGAAGGTTATCGAGACTCGAAAATTGCACAAATATAAAGATTTCGGGGATCATGCCAAAACAAGAATGAACCTGTTTTGTATACTGTATTCTATACACATAGTAAAATTATATATTTTTTAATAAATATTTGTTAAAATAAGACACTTAATATTCTTAAATTATTTAGGCCGGTAAATCATCTGAGTTAATATTTTTTTAATGATTCTTAAAGATAACTAAATTGCCAAATCGGGTTGTTGATGCCAAACCGGTGCAAAAGATTTGAGGATTTCAGTTTAATATATTATTAGTATTATTTGCATCGGGCTTCGTAGAAACCAGAAGTAAATAGCGCACTTTCTTATGATTTCTATTGATATATTTATTTAATAGGTACACACAACAGAACTACAACAAATACATAATAAACATAAAAACTATCAGCTAAATACAAGATAGGCTGCAACTCCACGAGTGTGTACACAGCATGTTTAGCATAAATGTATAACTAATAAAATACAACAATAATAGCAATTTGAAAACTAGCCTTCTTGCCTTAGGATTAGCGACTTATACAGTAAACTATTTGGTGACTTGATTTATTTAGTAGTTCTACATATGAAGTCAGATAGCTTATTACATTTCTTGGCTATTGCTTCATAGTGATATTTAAAAGTTAGTTTCGAGTCAAAAGCAACACCTAGATCCCGCATAAAACAAACTTCCGCTCAAGTGGTATATTTTCAATTTTATAGTCAAACAAAATTGGATTTTTAATGCGAGTAAAAGACATAATGCAGCACTTTTATACTGTTTTTTTTTTTTATGTTTAAATATTTTTTAGATCGCCTGGATGTTGCGCATAATTGATATTTTTATAAAGATAGTACTTAATACTTTAAAAATACCAATAGCTTAGAAAAACCTGCCATTTCTCTGATATTCTCTTGTACAAAGGTAATAAGTACATTTATTCAACGGCTAGCAAAAGAGGCAAATATGGAAAAACGTGAGCTGAGGCACACACGTAGGTCCATCAAAGCCTAATTGAGGCCAAGGCTTACTTTCCTACTTACTTTTCTCAAATAATGCGCGGAAATTGAAACTAAACGGATTCTGCCGCCATTTGAATTGCAGGTGGCGTTAAAGTAGGTTCATTACGACTTCACGGTTCATGACGACCTGTATAGCCGAGTGGTTAGCGTTCCTATCTACTAAGCTAGAGGTCCCGGGTTCGAATCCCGGTAGGTGCAAGCATTTATATGATGAATATGGATGTTTGTTTCCGAGTCATGGATGTTTAAATGTATTTATGTATGTTTAAGTAAGTATATTGTATTAAATATATCGTTGTCTTGTAACACAGGCTATATATGCTTAACTTGGGGCAAGACAATTTGTGTAAAAAGTGTGTCAATATTATTATTATTATATTATTATCACAAATCTTTACAATTTGTAATTTTTAAAGTGATAACCATCACTTCTGGGATTACAATAAAAATTAAAGTTGTAACCAAAATTTATGAAAGATGCAGCTGTTGAACCCGCGACCTCTCGGGTTTCGTCCGAGCGCTCTAACCAACTGAGCCAACAGTCCGAGTTCAACTCTCACTATTTATAAGTTCATCACACTCATTCTCTTCACTTGAACTGATTTTATCATGTACAATTACTTTTCAAAATCAATGACGATCAGCAAAAAGCAATAAATTTTCCTACGTTTATAATAAAATTAAATATAAGTGTTCATTTGTTTTTTGTTTCAATAAACAGTTTTCTATTAGCAAGCCAATTCAAAGTTTAAATAAAATTTTTGATAAGTTACCTCCGTGGTTGCCGTGTTTCGGTGTAAAAGATCGTTCCATTTTTAAATTAAACGATTTATATCGTCTGTACTCGTGTTTGGCCAATACAGCATTTTTGATGTATCTCGGCGGTTGTCAAAATAAAGCTGTTTCCAAGCATATTTCAGAAAAATTGTTTAAATTGTGTTTATATTTCTTAAACTTTATCTTGTACTATAAGGTCGCACTATCAACAAATCGATGGCTCAATAGCTAATAATACTCTTACCACGGAACCCCCGGTTCGATCCTCGCCCGTCACGTACCAATGTGTACCAGTGTTTCAGTTACGAATTCATATGTACGTTTATGCGACACTTTATAAATGCAGCAATGCTCTTGTGTTTCCTCTGGAGGTACTAGAGAATATGGGCCGAGGCGATTACATATCATCAGGTGTACCGCACGCAAGCTTTTGTTTATGAAAATAAGGGTCGAGACGCTCAAAATTCTTGAAAAATCCAAAAATTCTGAGCGGCACTACAATTGCGCTCGTCACCTTGAGACATAAGATGTCTCATTTGCCCAATAATTTCACTACATACCGCGCCCTTCAGACCGAAACACAGTAATGCTTACACATACTGCTTCACGGCAGAAATAGGCGCCGTTGTGGTACCTATAATCTAGCCGGCATGCTGTCCAGAAGAGCCTCCAAATTTCCAAGCTGTTATTTTCTCCTATTCCATAAAAACAAATCAAAAGGTTAGAATAAATTCAATTTAATTCATAACATCTTTATGGACCACTATACTGTATCATCAAATCAAATCCTGGTAGTAAATTATCATGATTTTAGGAATTGCTATTAGATTCAGTAAAGGGAGGCAAAATTGCGGTGCTTTTTAGAATTAAAGGATATCTAGAATCCTACACGGCACTACATTTTATAAGTTAAGTGCCAGTTCCTAAGCCTCTTGGTTATCTCTTCACTTCTTTCTCTAACGAAAGTTTCAAGGCAAATAAGAAGCATACTCACAAAGTGAATCCAAAACATATCAACAACTCAATCCATCTTGGTGTTTGTTCGTGCTCACTCATAAAAGAAACACCAATATAATTGTAAGTCCAGCTCTTAAGCTCTTAATATTATTGCAACAAAATCTATTCTTTATTAAAATACACGAAAAATATAGCTACTCGTATTTTATTTAAAGTGCACTGTAATTAACTCAACAACTTAGAGTTGACTCAAAAATATCCAACGCTGTTTGTTAAACGAAATAATAAGAGAAGCGTAAAAATGTAACTAAAACACGACCATCACGAGATTGTGATAACAGCTGCCTTAATTAATGTGCCTCAAAACGGAATATTAAAAGTTTTTACCCAGCTTCTACTGAAGTAAAATAAAATGGCCGTCATAAAGAATCGTGTTAGCTATATTTATGTTTATTGCATGAAAGTGCACGGTATCTTCGGTAGTAATATTATCAATGCCTTCATTAGTGATATCCTAATATGTACCAATTCTTTTTTTTTCGAAGATATACTTCTTTAGGCGCCTTATGAAAATAGATTGGCGCGCATCACTGTAACACAAAAGTAACAGGGTGCAGGTTCCTAAAATTTTCTGACGTTTGCAATATTCGTTATATTTTTTTGTTTTTTTCGTCCAATATTAGGATAGGCAAAGGGTTCAAGCCCGTACAGCCGTATTCGTTATTTGATATTTAATTGTCAAAGCCATCGTTGAAGATTTTTACAATATTGGGTATTCTTTAGAATACGTGAACTAAAATAAAATGAAAAAAAAAAAAATGTTTCAACAAAAACTAAAAGAATTATATGTTACTAGCTGAACCAGTAAACGTTTTATTGCCAGGTATAGTAATAAAGCAAAATCAATAATTAAAATTTTTGGGGTATAAAAAGTAGATGACGATATTAATTTAATTTATTGTTCTACAATAATTATTATATTCGAATGCCATCTTGCGGATCTATGTATGGAACAGAATAATATAAAAATCACTGTACAAAAATAGGTGTTAATCGTAGACGGGTGAAAATTTGAAGTTGTATGTATTTATCAATGCTGGATCGATATGCACACACAATTTCACACAAATCGGTTAAGCCGTTTCGGAGGAGTTTGGTAACAAACACCGGGACACAAAAATTTTATATATTAGATTTTGTGATAATTCTTATTTCAGCTGTTGAATTGTTAAATTCTGGATTCAATATATTTTTATAAATTTAACGGTATACGTAGGTCACACTAAAAGTTTTGCGTTACTTAAAAAAACATGTTATAATCAAAATATTATATTTATTGCGTTTCAAAATACTCTCCTTTAGATTTTAAACATTTTTTCATGCGATCGAACCATTTTTTAAAACAGGAGGACCACAGATCTAAAGGTATGTTTTCTACGTGCTGATTAAACGCTATCACTGCCTCTTCGGCATTGTAAAAGTACAACCTCTAAAGTAGTAAGTAAACCAAAATTACAGATTTAACAAATCTGTAATTTTGGGGAAAATACAGAAATCACAGGGTGCTAGGTCGGGGCTATGAGCAGGATGGGTACTTTTTTGGAAGCTAAAAATTACTTACATTTATTGGCCGTGTGTGAAGAACCGTTGTCAGGATGCAGGAGAACGCGGCTTTTTGGTCGTCTTTAGCGAACTTTTTTTAACACCCTGGGTAAGCAAATGGTAGAATACCACTCGAAATTAACACTCTTTCGATCTTCAAATGGAATTGAGCAGATGGGACCAGTAGCTGATAAAAAAAATCGTTTTTTACCAACGTTTCTCGCCTGCCTCACTTTTGTTGGTCTGTTCTCATTTTCAAACACCCATTCACAAGATTACTGTTTTTTTTCGGGTTCAAAACAATAAATCCACGTTTCCTGTGACAATGTCATAAGTAGCATTAGAATGTCCGTGGTAGTAATTCATTAGCATCTGTGAGCACCATTCTACGCGAGCCCGCCTCTGCTCCGCTGTCAGTTCACGAGGGATCCAACGACATCAAAGTTTCCGAACTTTAAATTCTTCATGTAAAATTTTCTGAATTTGTCTCATACCAATCCCAATAGTCCTCGAATCGTCTCATAGGTAATCCGCGGGTTTCCTTCAATTAGCCGCTTAACAGTAGCCACATTATTTTCGTTGACGGCGGTTGAAGACCGCCCTTCACGAAATTCTTCATGTAAAGAAACCCGACCTCTCTCGAATTCAGCAAACCATCGCCTCACGGTGCTCAAGCAAGGTGCTTCTCTCTTAAAAGCATTTTGAAGACGAGCGGCACAGTCTTGCGGAGAGAGAGAACTTTTAAAATCATAAAAAATCATCGCTCTAAAATATTTTCGACTAAATTCCATTTTCATTGCGTACGTAGAACGATTGAAATTATTTCCCGTCAATTGTTTTTTTATTACTAAAAAGGTTGCAACGTTCCAAAAAATATAACATTCGAAATTCAAATAGTTCCGATAAGCTAGAAGTGCAAACTCTTAGTGTGCCCCATGTAAATGTCATGTACTCACTCAATCACGTTTAATTTAAACATTTTCAGAGAAAATACTTGAACACTGTATTATTAATAGCTTTTTTATTTCATACATAAAACACTTAGAATAACAGAAGTTCTTCTGTTATTCTTCTGCTGCAGTAGAATATTTTTCTTCTACGATTAAATACTTTAGCCAAAAATAATAGTATATAAATATAATTTTTTGAGAGGTACCTACTATATTATTAAATTAAAACTGTGAAATGTTTATTAGTGACGTATAAATATAAAAATTCCAATATTGACAATCAAATATTTGTATGCCGATGTATTGGCGAATTGTGCTGTACAACAATTAATTGTTAACAACTATGTTACCACGATTCATACAAATAAATCATTTCATTTCATTTCATAAAAATAATTATCGCAATTGAGGGTTAACTGTATAAAAATCATGCCACATCTTATAAGTAACCAGTCTTCTCATTGGAAACCAATTTGCTAACTTGTTCCACAATTATAATTAACAAATGAATTCTTTAACGTGAACCGTTATCATATTATCGCAGGGAATCACAGCAACGAACAACACAGTATACAAATAAGCATCCTCACAGACCCTCGGGAAATCTTATGGATAAATTATTCCACCCCCGACAGACACCCTGTCAAATAGAATACTTAATCTACTGCAAAAGCATTGAATATTGTTGTATATTTTCAAGATTGGAGTCGACTATGTTAATATGATAGTTTATATTTATTTTGATGACTGGATGTAGTTTCATCATGCACAAGATATTCACTGAATAAAGGATGTTCATACTTGATGAAATAGTCTTTATTTATAAAATATTAGAGCTTTCATATATATTATTGTATTTAATAAAGGAAGCATTTGTGGCTGTAATCGCGTCGGCCGCCTTATTGAAGATAGCTACTGAAAATCAATGTTGGGTGATACCAAACTAATATGCTGAGTAGCAAACCTTTTTGGGACATAACACTGCAAATACCACCTTATTATGTTGATATAGAATAAGTCTTACTTTAGTTTTTAATGTATGTTAGTTTTAATTAGATTAGGCATATTATAGTAATTTTTTTAGATAAGTTTTTTCATATTTTTTGTTATTATATTTTGTAAAAGTTCACGTGTATTTCTAGTGTTTGTTCCAAATAAAGATATACTTACTTACTTATAAACTTCGCCATTATACACTTCGTTTATGTCATAGACAATATACAGACGTAAAGGCGGACAAAGGGTGCTACATAGCAACAAGATAGAAAAGGAAGGCGATTTATTCAAATTCTAATATTTTTATTCAAAATGGGATGTGACAGGACTTATTGAAAGTCAAAAACAATCGCCCATTCCAAAACGAATGCCTCAGATCTAAAAAGAATGGGCGCAACAAACTCAATAACGGGCTTTTTTTTCATCAAAGATATTACAAATAAACTTATTGTTTAATAGCGTGACGGCGGTCGCTCCATTCCCAATCTGTGGTATCATTGAGTAAGTCATTTATGTTACAGTACCTTTACCACACAAAACGTTTTTTAACAATTCTTTTGAATAACGTAATACTTTTGTTTTGAACATTTTCTGGCATCTTGTTGTAAAAGCAGATTTATACATCGCACCACAAAAGACTTAATAACTCGACTTAGCTGAGTAGTAGGCATTATAAGTTTATGTCTGTTCCTGGTGTTAATATTATGGTTATGACAGTTTCTAGCAAGTTCAGCAAGTTCACTTATGTGCCTATGAACATACATTATCAAGAATATAAGTAAATGAAAATTGTTACTGTAACCGATTCTGATTAAAAAGTCGTAAACAGTCCACCACGCTTGATATTAGCTCTTTAGTATTTTGAATATTAAGCCCCTAGCTAACGTACACATTGACAAATTAAAATAACACACTCATTATCGGCCTGTTAGATCGTCTATACGCTAGTATATTCCAGGTCTATGATTAAGGTTAACCAGTGGGCTCCTTTGCACAGGATACCGGGTAATTACCGGCACCTATTTCTACCGTGAAGCAGTAATGTGTAAACATCATTATGTTTTGGTCTGAAGGGCGCCGTAGCTAGTGAAATTATAGGGCAAATGAGACTTAACATGTTATGTCTCAAGGTGACGAGCGCAATTGTAGTACCGCTCAGAATTGTTGGGTTTTTCAAGAATCCTGAGTGGCACTGCATTGTAATGGGCAGGTCGTATCAATTTCCATCAGCTGAACGTCCTGCTCGTCTCATCCCTTATTTTCATAAGAAAAACCTAGCTATTGCTAGTATATTCTAGGTATAGACAGACCTAGTACATAATTACGTATGTACGTAACTATTTCACCATTAATCGGACCTTTTAAACAGTTTCAAGTAATTTAATTTGCGTGGGAACTTAAGTCATGGCTACATCTATACGTATTCATTGTACTTATGTAACCATGCTACACCACTATGTATCTCCCATACCCTATTCTATGAAAGGTTATATATACAGTTATTGAAAATAACAAATTATTGTAAGCGTAACGCAAAACACTTATTTTTAATGGAATAGGAGGACAAACAAGTGTACGGGTGTTAAGTGATGAAGGTGTACGCGCCTTTTTTGAAGGTACCCATGATGTATCGTTCCCGAAACACCTCCCATAGAAGCTCATTCCACAGCTTTGTAGTACGTGATGAAAGCTCCTTGAAAACCGTACTGTGGAGGACCACCACACATCTACATGGTGGAGATGATATCCTAACTTGTGGCGTGTCGTGCGAAGGTGGAATTCGGCGGCAGGAATCAGGTTAAACAGCTCTTTGGAACACTCCCCGTGATAAATACGGTAGAAGACACATAATGAAGCGACGTCTCTACGCAACGCCAAGTGATCCAGGCGTTCACAGTGCACAGGGTCCTCGACAACTCGAGCTGCTATGCGTTGCACGCGGTCAAATGGATCGAGCTGATACTGGGGTGCGCCAGTACTTTAACTCCTGCCCAACGATACCAACCAACCCGATTAATTTAAGAACTAGAATAAGACTTACGTCAAGAATTCATGAAAAGTTATTCGTAAAAAGTCAGAAAAAACAAAGGCTACTAAAATAATAGTCTGTCAAGACAAGTCTAAATATTATCAAGTATGTATGAACCTATGAAACTGGACTAAAATTTTGCAAATTTTTTGACGGAAAATTCTTTTATCTAACACATAATTAGTGTTTCGTAAAATTCAACTAGTTCGAAGACATTATAATCTTATATGATAATTATAATATTTGACAATAACGACAAACCACTAGATAGTTAAGTATTTTTAAATGTTAAAAATATTTTTTATTATCATATTTTATTGAATTGTACTATTAAGAAGTAATATTAAATAGCCAATATTTATTGAATTAATAACTCTGAAGGTAGTAAAAAATATATAGCAGTTGTTATATGTAGGTTCAAGAAATAAATAAATTCAAATTAATATATTACCAAAAATGCAATATAGCAACAGCATTATGGTAAGGGCAATGTCCATATAAAAGGTATTAAATATTAAAAATTCTCTCTCTATATTCCAAGTCCGACTCATGTCAGGATACCTTGTTTCCGGCTTGAAATACCTCACTGTCGCCTTCCGTTAAGGTCTCTGCATTAGACACTACACCAAAAGTTTAAGAAAGAAATCCTATTTCAAGGAACTAAATTCTCATTGATTTTGCTTTTAGGTAGGCATGGGAGTTCGCAGGTTATTTTCCAACGTCTACTGTGCGCCTATGTTACGAGCACCCTGGGTTCAAGCCCTTGTAAGCCCATTGTGAGTTGGTCAATTTAACACACAACTATTTTGGGTGTGTGTAGAACTCCTCACAATGTTATCTTTCATATAAATTTACATAGGGATTCGGAAAACCAAAACCGACAGTACGATACAAATTTAACGAGGACGAAGTCGAAGTCAAATGCTTGTATAATATATTATCTCATATATGAGAGGCAAAAGTTAAGCTTTTGAGTTGGATCTGAAGAATGTAATCGCGCTTAACCCTAAAATCAGTCTCAGTGTACAAGCTGCTGATCCATCTGCAATTATCCTCAGGAGTCCCAGAAAGAAAACTTCAAGAGCAGCGCTTTGTGCCATACACGATTAAAAGCCATTGCTCAGTACAGATCACGTCTCATGGATATGTATGGAAGATGATACAACATACGTATGTGAACTTGACTAAAGTTGCGCTGTCGATCTCACTAGCACATGAGCTCGTAATAATTAACAATATCAAATACACAGTGAGCATTGCAACGAACGACTCAATACCGGATTATTGCAAGCACATCGGATGCACTGGATATCAAACGACACCTGACATTAACGTTAAACCTCGTCTCATTGCATTCTTATTGACTCATGACATTTTGTATTTGCTATGAAGTTGTTTTCTGTAGTTGCTTAATGTTATATTAATGTCACAGTACGGCTTGTTGCATACCATATTACATGTGATACTCACGGACGAGTAAAAAAATGAGGCACCAAAACAAGCCGGTAAACATGTAAATACATAGCCCCACGCATACACTTACACTAATACAAGCCGATCGGCCGCCGTCATGAGATTTGCCATCGCCTGCGACAGATCAGTTTGCGTCGCAATAAAATATTTTAAAAATGCCGTCGTGCGTTGTGAACATAATATATAACATTATTTGTGGATATATGATTATTTAAGGAAGAAAAAATTGTGTAACTATTATCCAACGTAACCGCACACACACTAGCATAGGTGCTTCACTTGCCAATATCACGGCGCGGAGTCCTTCTTTTTTTACTAGTCCGTGATGATACTCAGAAAGTTTTATTTTTATTAAAGCTTTTCAATGAACTCTGCAACAGCCTCTATATAAGTTACATACGAATGAAATAATTTTCGAAGCACTTTTTCTTGTACGCCGCAGACACCTCTTCAACGGCCTTCTCGAACTCCGCCAGCACATGTTTCACTAATGGAAATCTTATTCATTTCGGTTCATAGATGATGATGATTTTAGGAATGATAAAAAGTCACCCCTGGGCAGATCTGGAATGTAAGGCAGGTTACTTAGGACTTTGACCGGTATGTTGACTCGGAAGTTTCTCGATTTGAGCACTGAATCAGCTGGTAAGTTGTCACGATGAAGCAGTAGTCAACTGAGCCTACAGTTCGGTTGCTTGCAAGGTGTGTAGGGATACGGATAGGTATAGGAATACACTTGTAGCACGCCACGCTCTACAGAGCTATCCCACAATAAAAACTGCCCATAGATTTTTTATATTAAATGCTCAGTGGAAATAATGGGATTATTTACTTATACAATGGTATGCTCACATAATATATCGCACAGCGTAGGCTCTAACCCCGTAAATAATAATAATAATATTGACACACTTTTTACACAAATTATCTTGTCTCAAGTTAAGCATATTATATAGCCTGTGTTATGGGTTACAAGACAATGATATATTTAATACAATATACTTACTTTAACATAAATAAATTCATATAAACATACATAAATACATTTAAACATCCATGACTCGGAAACAAAGATCCATATTCATCATATAAATGCTTGCACCTACCGGGATTCGAACCCGGGACCTCTAGCTTAGTAGGTAGGATCGCTAACCACTCGGCTATACAGGTCGTCAGGCTTGCTGCTCATTGCTGTAAAAACTTCTGCAAGGCATTTCACACTATTCGGTGTTGATGGTGCATTGATTTCGTAATGGAATCAAAAACTGACCATGAAGAAACTAGAACTTTTTCCCTGCGCCTTCCGATCGATTCACTTTTCCTTGGCAAGTTTTGAAACAGCCATATTAGACCAGTGCTGAAGCCTTTAAAAATGATAAAATGTGAAAAAAATGAAACCTTTTGGAAAAAGATTAGAGTATAACAAAAATGAAAGGAAAAATAAATGACGGGCGATCTGAGGTGGACAGAGGGGGGGTTGAGGGTAAAAACTGTTTATCTCGATTGTCGGCAAAACTGCAAGTCCTATGGAAAAAAGTTAAATGGCAAAGTTGTGGGTAATGAAAACATCTACAACTTTTGTGTTCACACTTTTTTCAGACAACCTCAAAATTTATGTGGAAAATTAAAATAACTAAGTTTTTCGAATTTTATTTTTTTCTTTTACAAAATATTTTTTTTCCACGTAGTTTGGTGAAAGGTTACCTTTCAATATCAAAAATATACTGTAATATTTTTGATTTGAAATATTAATTTATCACCTCATTTTGACTCTAATATCGAAAAAGAATCCAAATTTTTAAACAAAAATTCTCCCGTCAAAATATCATCTTTTTCAAAAAAGTCGGTGGGATTGATTGTACGTTGAAATCTGTACTTTTTGATGGTTTTAAAAAAATATACATTACTATGGTATATGTTCGGAAAATAAAGCCCATCAAAAGGCATTTCATAGGGACATCATACCTGATATTTCGTAGCAGCAAAAATATGGATCACAATTAATCAAATCTATTTATAAATATAAAGTGGATAATGATTAAGTTTTACATTATCCTTTTTTTCATTTTGAAGTTTTCACTCCCAAGTACATTCGCCCAGAATGAAGAGTTTTCATCTCATCACAATTTCTGAAAGACATCGTTTTAAGTTTCAAAGTCAAGTAGAAAGCAACTTCTTTGCAAACTTTCTCTGCAGGACGAGCTATCAAATTTACTTTAAATGCAAAGTTCGGTCCCTTTGGGTGTTCCGTTCAAGCTGCAAGTTTTATGCAGCGGCAAATTTTCATGAGAATAATTGTGAGCATAATTTTGCCCCGTGGTTTCAACAACGTATAATAATTTTTTAACACAAAGTATCTATATGGGAGGCTCCTTTGCACAGGATGCCGGCTAGATTATGGGTAACACAACGGCGCCAAATCCTGCCGTGAAGCAGCTATGTGTAAACATTGCTGTGTTTCGGTCTGAACAACGGCGCCGTAGCTAGTGAAATTACTGGGCAAATGAGACTTAACATCATATGTCTCAAGGTGACGAGCGCAATTGTAGTCCCGCTCAGAATTTTTGGGTTTTTCAAGAATCCTGAGCGGCACTGTATTGTATTGAGCAGGGCGTATCAAAAACCATCAGCTTAACATCCTGCTCGTCTCGTCCCTTATCATCATAAAAAAAGATGACACACACTCTAGGTGAGTTTAACATCACATGACACTCACAGAGACAATGATAACCGTAATTTATTTCGAGAAACTTCTCTCACCGGCAAAGAAAATGTAATAGCACAAGTAACATCGGGCAGATTTACAAACTTAAACCGAACTTTACAATTATTACACTTACATACTTATATTACAGTTATATTATATACAATCCCATTTATAATATACTAGCTGACCCAGCAAACGTTGTATTGCCATAAAAAGTAATAAAAAAAATTCAATAATTAAAATTTTTAGGGTATAAAAATAGATGACGACCAATTCTCAGACCTACCAAATATATCATACATAAAATTTATTGTACTACAATAATTATTATATTCGATTGCCATATTGCAACTCTATTGCGTGTCTGTGGATGGATTAGAATAATATTAAAATCGCGATACAAAAGTGACTTACTTTTGTATAATATTATTCGTAGATGGGTGAAATTTTGAAGTTGTATGTATTTTTAATGCTTAATTATAATTAAATAAATTAAAAAAAAATAAAAAATAAAATTGGGGTGAACTACCCTTAACATTTAGGGGGATGAAAAATAGATGTTGTCCGATTCTCTACCCTAGCCGATATGCACGCTAAGATTCACGAAAATCGGTCGAGCCGTCTCGGAGAAGTTCAATTACGTACACCGTGACACGACAATTTTTTTTATTAGATATATAATAATTTAAGTATAGATAGATATAAATATATTTTAAACCAAATTTATATCTATAATATGTTATATTCAAAAGTCGAGTAGAAAAAACGAGAACGAAGACGTTTCGGTACCTAATCGTCGTAGCTCGGGTGCGGTTGATCGGCGTGAGGTGCGAGTGCGGACGAAGTTCTTTTTCTGATTTAATTTACTATTTTGTGTGTGTATATTAATAATGTATGGCGTTATATTATATTGCTGATAAAATACGTTCACAAAATTCGTCCCCTTTTTATTTTATTATTATAACACTAGAGATAAGGGATTGCTTGTAACTAATTCTAGTAGGCTTCATAACATACATATTAGCTAAAGTGAAAATGTAAACACTTTTATAATAAAGTTCAGGCATTACCTATAAAAAATGTTTTATTAAAAAATGGCTCCGTCGTAAATCCTACTACTCCACAGCTGAATATCTAAGTGATCCGACAGCCTGGGACTAGATTATGATTATTTTAGCAATAGCAATGATACAATATTGTATATTTGATTTAAAAGATCGCTAAAAAATGCTTTGAGGGTTTCTTTCGCCGCTTCTTCTCTCTCAGAGCGCCATTTCTTTACGAAGCGGAAGTAGTTCTAGTATATTAGAAATAACATAACAAAAATAATTCTAATGGAATCAATTTTGAGAGAATAAATGCCTTTTATGAATTTTAAAGTTATTTCTATTTAAAGAGATTGAGTGAAAAAAACATGAAACATAACCTAATAGAAACTAACAATGTGGAAAAAAAATTGGTGGTAGTAGATGGGAGTCATTGCAGATGAACCTTGAAATCTGTTCGCTAAGTATATAAGAGTGTCTTAAGAACACATCCCTGAAAGTAGCTCTAATCTGAAAGGTGTGATAATAACTAAGGGTCGGTACAGCTATAATGTTCAATTTTATTATTTATTGTGGACACACAGATCCGCTGGGAAATTCGGCTAAAATTTCATATAAGATTTACCAAAATTTAATCTTTTAGAGGGCGTGTGATTTATATTAATTAAGAATCGAGTGATTGCTAAACGAGTTTGGGCGTTTTGGGGTTATTGAACTTGAGACGCAGAGAAATATGTTTTTACTTTGATTGTATGTTTTTTTTAATGAAAATAAGAAACGAGATGAGCAGGACGTTCAGCTGATGGTAATTGAGACATCCTAACCGTTACAATGCAGTGCTGCTCAGGATTCTTGAAAAACCCAATAATTCTGAGCGGCACTACAATTGCGCTCGTCAGCTTGAGATATAAGATGTTAAGCTTCATTTGCCCAGTAATTTTATTAGCTACGGCGCCCTTCCGACCGAAACACAGTTATGTTTACACATTACTGCTTCACGGCAGAAATAGGTTGTGGTACTCTATAATCTAGCCGGCTTCCTGTCCAAAGGAGCCTCCCACTGGTAAAATATTATATATAAATATTTTTAGTGGTATGAGGCAGGGATATTAGGGTCGATCTCTGTTATGAACGCAGCCAGTACAGATTTGATCCTATTTCTTGCACTATTGCAGTGACACGCATATTGTGTCAAATATATTATAAAATATATATATATGTCGGGTCAGGTACTTAGTTAGGTAGGTTAGGTAGTAGTAGTAAGTTGACAATAGTCAAAGCCATGATACTATAATTTCACTAGTGATATTATAACGTAACGGTAAATTGTCAATCGACTTCATTTGTTACAATTAAACGGCTTGGTTTTAGTGACATTGTTATGTCACGGGTACACTTTAATGATATTATTATAAGGCCGGTCCTACATTGGAAGCGGAGTCGGTCAGGCCAGCAGGCCCGACCCAGCCAGACCAGACCAGTCCAGACTCGGCGCTCCAACACTGCAGCTAGACAGGAGCGGACGGACCAGTCAGAATGCAGAGTCAGTACTGTGTGAACTCTCAACGAGGAAAGGTGTCGATATTGTCTGGACTCTGGACTAGACGTAAAACAAACCTGTTTGGTTGTTGTTAGACCAGTTCAGTCTTGTTTCCCCTCCCCGGAGCGAGCACTGGCTCCAGTGTCGGACACGGTGCGTCAATGTTTGTTTTGTTCAGTCCCGCCCAGACCGTCTGGTCAGGAGGAATTCCGCTTCCAATGTAGAAACGGCCTAAGGCAATGATATTTTGATAATTTTACTGGTCGTTACTTTATGAGGCCGTCTCAGATTGGTCTGTTTCTTGTATTTATTGTATACTCATTAATTAGTAGTGCATAAACTAATTGTAATCTAAGCGAATCGGCCTTTGTTTCTCGAATTTTAAATTAAAACGTGCAAACACACGGGGGACTTGCACATGGTATGTGATCTCTACTTTCTCCCACTTTCTTGTCTAGAAGGGCTTGGTAATTAAAACGCACATAATAAAACTGTTACATCTCCATTAAAAGTTTCCACTGAAAAATTACAATAGACACTTATTTTTAATAATTAAAAGACAATTAGGGCATAGTGTCCCCTTACAATTCACAATAAGTAATGCATACTCGAGCTGAGCGCTCTGGCTTATATAGGGCACGACCGTCTACCGTCATGATGCTGCCAACTGTTACTACAGCAGTGCCAACTAACTTACACGAATCAAGTTAACTAAAGATCTGAATATTAAGTATATGCTATTAGTAATTTCTAATCAGTGATAATTATAAAAAATAACATTACTATCACAGTAATAAGTTATTTAAATAAACGTAATTATTAATTGGGATATCTTATGGCAGTTCTTGACGTGGCAAGCGCTTGTGAACACATAAAGCTGAAACTTAAGCACCACACGTACCACAAACTGTAATTTCCTTAAGTTTCACAAAATACATAAACTCCTACGCTTAAAATACAATACTATTCCCTTGTAAGATCTCAGGTTGTATACAATTCGGTAGTCTGGTGCCTGTATTACAAAAAGTACATCACTAAGATTGAGTCAGTTGAAAAAAAATTGATATCCAAGTTGAGTTATGTTACTAATAATTACACTATTATAAGTTACAAAGACAAATTAAAATTCTTCAATATGAAAACCTTAGAATTGCCACGAAATGTATCACAAATTATTTTCTTATATAAATTATTAAATAATTAGACTGTTCATTACTTCTATCTGAGATTGGATAATGTGTATCACCTTATCCTTGTCGTATTAGTACATATCTGCCAGTACAAGTACGATTTTTCAGAAACAATTATGGCTCAAATTCACCTATCCAACTTATTTCAAAATAATATAACAGTACATTCCATAGTAATAGTAGTATAGATATAAATTTTAATACATTTGGCAATTTAAAAAAATACAATTTTGAACCCTTATAATTTGGATGTATAAATGTTAAATGCCACAACCTGAAAGTTGAACAAAGCAAACAGAATTTTATAACGAGGCAGTACTCGAACGGTTAGCTCAGTTGGTTAGAGCACCGGCACGGAACGCCGGAGGTCGTGGGCTCATATCCCGCATCGTTCATAAAATTTTGTTTTTCAAATTTTATTTGTGTATAAACTTATAGTTTTAGTAATGGTAAACATATATATTGTAGTAGTATTACTTAACTTTCAATTATAAATGAAGGCAACGCATTGCATACCTATAAGTTAGATATATAAGTATTAAATATAAGAAGTTTTATATTATATGTAGTCATAATATTAAATGTATATCAAGTTGGTAAGCCTTTTTCAACAAATAAATAAATAAATCACGTCGACACGTGCTTTGCTTCCACACGAGACATCAGGAGATGAATTAATTAAGCGTTGGACTGATAGAAGTCGTTCATTCACTCGGATGCCTTCATTCATTTGAAAATTATATATTAATAAAGTGTGAGATGTCACTCATAGACAATTAATTCCGCGGCCATGAATTCTCTGTGTACTGTGTGTTTTACATATATTGTGTTGAACCTAAGGTAATTATTAGGTCTAACGGCCGTTCCCAATATACTATCTACAGATAGAGATAAATTACTACCTTCTACTGTCAGTAGTTAGCTGTCAATAATCTGAAGCTCTCCCAATATACCCGATAAGTCATTCTTATCGCCTTAAATTGGGACGCATGAATTGCAATTTCCATATAAACTTTATATCGCTATTCGTCGTCCCATTGATAGACAGCGTGCACGGATATGTCAAGTCAAAACTTGTTTCCATTTTTATCTTAAGTAAGAGATAGACTGAATATTGGGAACGGCCGTTAATAGAGTCTCTTGCTGCCAGACAACCGATGAAAACAGGGCAGGTTTGTTAATTTAGTGTGTGTGACAAGCTACATCTCACACTCGGAGTTTGTATGCCACTTTGTCTAAGTAATCGTGCATTGCTCAAAATAGAGATTAACTGTCACCCTCTATTTTTTTCGAAGTTTTCACAGCTGTGACAGTCTATCTAGATGTATAAATGATCAAACTGTTGAACTTGGTGTAAGATCACTGCTTGACTTTTATATTTTGTCTTTTGATAGTTAATTAGTTAGGTCATAACGGTATCTCTTATACATAAGAACGCAAATTTCAAACAAAACCCATCATTCAAATGCTTGTTAATGCTTAAGATAGATTAAAGGAGTTGACTACAGCTGAACACAACTCTAAGTATAAACAATGAAGGACAGACGTTTTCTCTAGTACTTACTTATTATATAACTGTGGTCTGGTGCTTAAAGGCCCAAATAAATTTTTGCTCTTAATGATGTCTTAGTGACTTTGAATAAATAATTTTATGTATAGATAACAACCGAATTGCAAATGCTACTTTATTATAGAAGTGTATGTATTTACCATTGAGTGGTATTTTGTGTCTAATGAAGCCAAACCATTCCTTATTTACTAGATTAGTAACTAGAGCAAAAATTGATATTGGCCATTTTTGCATCAGACCACAGATATATAATATTTCCTTGTGATAGACCTCTAATAGTCTAAGCACATGGTTCAATTTGGTACGGCGGGACCATCGGACAGACTGGTTTGGCGCCTTGTACCGATTTGTCCGGCGTCGTACTCATTACGGTCCGGAAAGTAATAATAATAAATTTGTGCGGTGGACCATGCGGCATACCATCGAATATGGTCCACTACCAGACCGCGTCCACGATTGGTGCGAGGCGTCCATCTGACCGTCCGATTGTCTGGCCGTACCAAATCGAGACTTTCTCTTATAAATGCCTTTTTATTTACATTGTGATAAGTATTGTAAGGAGGAGATCCGTAGGAGAACCAAAGTTACCGACATAGTTACGGACAGATGGCCGTTGGGGCAGTAAAGTACACTAATGGCGACCACGTACCGGATGACGCACTGTTGGTAGGAGGCATTTGTCCCACAGTGGACGTCTTCCGGCTATTGATTAACTGTCCTTAATCGATCGACGTAATTAGGCAAATTAAAAGGGTAAAAAGATTTTTATTAAAAATGAAATACTGTCTTCAAACGTGCATAAACGTATACTGTTTTAATTTATATTAAAATTAGTTACCATTCTGGGTTTCAAACCCGCGCTTCTTGGGATACGCCCCATACATAGCATAGCATTGTACCAAGCGCTCGAAAGACGCATGATCTATATATCTTAGTATGTCTTGTTCAACTCTCATAAATTTTTAAAAATAAAATTTTATGAACGATGCGGGACTCGAACCCACGACCTCCGGCGTTCCGTGCCGGTGCTCTAACCAACTGAGCTAACCGTTCGAGTGACGTATCAGCATAAAATCTTGTATGCTTTGTTCAACTCTCAGGTTGTGGCTTCATCTACAGGATCTACTTTACAGTTGATTACCTACTTAACCAAGATAATTGTCTATTAGGAAATTGACTCGAGATTTACCTCTTTCAAACTTTAATTTCATTGTATTTTAAATTAAAATGATATAAAACAAGATAATTTAAAAGCAAAAATTTTCTCTACATCATTTTGAAGCTACTGCCAATATATTTCGTTCAATTCCTATATTTATTTTTAACTTCAAAATAATATAGAGAAAATTAATTTATTACTTTTTACTTCTCGTATTTTAAAGTATAAAAGTGGTTAGTTTTTAAAATTTACAACCTAAAGCATTAAAATCACCAGATCACCTACTAAAAGATTGCCAAAAATTTTAGCCAAGTTTTAATCCGTTTCATAATTTCACGTCATGTATGACTAACTTTCATATTTATTACATGCTTTCATGAGGTTCACACAACATAAACATAATGTTTAGCTGTCGTGTATCTAATAAAATGTTTATATGATATAAAAAGTTTTTCCATAAACCGCGAACGAAGCTTATATTAGCGTCTAAAATATCCTCGCATTCAAACAACAACGTATGCGAACGTTAAAACATATTTTTTTCATAAACAATGCGTAAAAAATGTAACAATAAAATAAAATAATGCTTTATGGCAGCGAAAGGTAAATCGTTGTTAGATCTTCAAACCTACGAAATTTTATTGATACGAAAACGTTTATTTAACCACTTTTTTTTTTGCGCCCAGACAATCAAGGAAAGGGCTACCCTCCGGGATAATGACGGAAGGGAGGTGGTGAATGCTCATGCATACCCACTAAACACCACCTGAGGATGGCTTTGGGCAGTGTGCCTTCTAAGCCTTCATCGGAGGCGACCATCTCTTGGGGAAAAGAGGCGAAAGTGGTACTCCCTTTGGAGTGTTCGCTGGGATTGCACAGAAGGTGCTATCTAATTGGACTTGGCGACATCAGAAGGATGATCACAAATGGGAGGTGAGGCTACATGTATCTGGTACCTGTCAATTCAGGTCAGAGGCCTGAGAAACGCACCGGGTCAACGTTAGCTGAGTTAGCTGTCACCGTTAGGTCTCCTTCAGCTCAACCGCGATGACACGCAACTCACTATAATAAAATTGCAGCAAACAAGCTGCGGGCCGGAACGTAATCAGTCGAACTTGGCGTAGAATACCTCGTAGCGAAGCTGCGTAGCGTAGCACTGGGCGTATTTTCGCGGACGCGGCAAGCTGCGGGCCGGAACGTAATCAGTCGAACTAGGCGTAGAATGCCTCGAAGCGAAGCTGCGTAGCGTAGCACTGGGCGTATTTTGGCGGCGTAGCGGAGTGAGCACAGGCGCTTGTAGTAGTGGACTGCTCGGCGCGGGGGCCGAGACAAGAATGTTACCCACATATCGATATGATAAGGATGTTATTATGCAAAGGTGGCTAACAGTATTTTTTTTTTTTATTATTTATTATTGAACCAACAGCACATAAAAATTAAACTAATAACTAAAATATTATGCGATGGCCGACTGCCAATTACAGGTTCACACTATTTATGGTATAACATTTAACGCTCTAATTAAACTATGATTAAATCAAAATAAAAAATAATTAACTAATAAATATAAAGGTGTGTATGAGTGTATGTGTGTATGAGTGTATGTGCGTATGAGTGTATGTGCGTATGTCTTAAGTCGTTTTCAACTCTTCGATTACAGTATACTTAAAATGATTTCCTTTTAGTATGGACGAAAATATCTGTTGGTAAGAAATGTTTATTATAGCAGCTAAGGGTACGGCAGACCACCGAATTCTGTGCATAAATAGAGTGAGTAATTGGGACATTAAAAAGGGTGGTATGCCTTGTACGCTTATTCGGGATTCTAAATTGCATGAATGAAGATGTAAGCTCGTGTAAGTATTATGGTAAGGTATAGTTATTCAGTGTTAAATATACCAAATAACTATTCCTTACCATAATGGATAAATAATACACCTTACAATGGGAGGCTACTTTGCACAGGATGCCGGCTATATTACCTTAGATTAGGAACCACATTGGCGCCTATTTCTACCGTGAAGCAGTAATGTGTAAACATTATTGAGTTTCGGTCTGAAGGGCGCCGTAGCTAGTGAAATTATTGGGCAAATGAGACTTAACATCTTATGTCTCAAGGTGGCGAGCGCAATTGTAGTGCCGCTCAGAATTTTTGAGTTTTTCAAGAATCCTGAGGGGCACAACATTATAATGGGACAGAGGCGTATCAATTACAATCAGCTGAACGTCTTGCTCGTCTCGTCAATTATTTTCATTAAAAAAAGTTACATAATGGTTTAGTATTCAAAATATTAAGGAGCTAATTCAAATTCAAATATTTTTATCCAAAATACGATTTAAAATCACTTATTGAACGTCAAAAAGTACCACCCATTCAAAATTGACTGCATCAACCCTGAGAAGAATGGGCGAAAGAAACTCAGCGGGCTTTTTTTTGCTTTTAAAATATGGATTACAATGTGATATCGGACAATAAACATTTATAATTAAAGAGCCTGAGGGTGTTCGCTTTATTCCCAGTCCGTGGTGTCATTAAGAAAATCGTTTATGCTATAGTAACTTTTCCCACACAAACGTTTTTTAACAATTCTTTTAAATTTCGTAACACATTTGTTTTGTTCATTTTCTGGGATCATATTGTAGAAGGATACATCGCCCAATAAAAGACTTACTAAGTCGACCCAACCGAGTAGTAGGCATAACAAGTTTGTTTGTTCCTCGTGTTAACAATTTAAATGTCACAGTTTCTAGAGAATTCTTCAATGTGCTTATGAACATACAGTACATTATCAAAAATGTATTGAGAAGCAACAGTCAAAATGTTTATTTCTATAAATTTTTCTCTTAATGATTCTTTAGGACCTAGGTTATAAATCGAATAGCCCTCTTCTGCAGCACAAAGATGGTATTAATATCGGCCGCACTGCCCCATAGCAATATACCATAGGACATAATACCATGAAAATAACTAAAGTATACTAATCGCGCCGTATCTATGTCAGTTAACCGTCTAATTTTCTTAACCGCATATACTGCAGAACTAAGCCAATTCGCCAATCCTTCAATATGGGGGCCCCACTGCAATTTAATTCAAGCGCGGCTGATTGTTTAGGCCTTGTCAACCAAAATATGTTACAGTAAATAAATATTCCCTTACCATTTCTATTTTGTTCTATCTCCGTTTGATGTTCTACACTCTGGGACCCTTTATTGGTATAAATGCTATATATATGCTATATATTTTAAGTCTGTGTGTCTATCTAAGCCTTCATCATCATCATCATCAGCCAGAAGACGTCCACTGCTGGAAAAAGCCCTCCCCCCAAAGATTTCCACGACGATCGATCCTGCGCTGCCCTCATCCAATGTATTCCAGCGATCTTGACCAGATCGTCGGTCCATCATGTGGGGGGTCTACCAACACTGCGTCTTCCGGTACGTGGTCGCCATTCGAGGACTTTACTGCCCCAACGGCCAACTGTCCTTCAAACTATGTGACCTGCCCACTGCCACTTCAGTTTCGCAATCATTTGTACTATGTCGGTAACCTTGGTTCTCCTACGGATCTCCTCATATCTGATTCGATCTCGCAGGGAAACTCTAAGCTTAAAACTCTATCTGAACCTTAGATTCTGAGATATATAGTCACTGAAACTATTGGTAAAGTGAACGAAGACGTATTGAAATAATATTATGCTATAAATAGTTATAAGATAAAATACAAAAAAAAACTACGTTTAAAAAAACCAACAACAAAAACTGAAAAGTATAAAATAACTTAATAAAAATTTAATTTAATGCACATCTTATGCAAACCTTTACCACAGCCTTTACCTTTAATATAAATAAAATATTACTATTTATATGTGCTACCTATTGATAGGTTTTAAGTCGGTGCCAAGCCCTAAAAACCAAAAATAAAACTTAATATTATAAACAGCTTAAGTACTGTAATTATTAAGGTAGTCTGGCCACGCGTGTCTGTCCGCTTGGGTTGTTTTGTTCTAGACGAAGCTATCACGCTGAGTCACGCGTGGCGAGTGTATGTACCTACCTACCTACCTACCTATGTGTGTGTGAGTGTTATACCTACTATTACATTTGGATTACGTAAATCGGATCTTAAATGTCAGGGTAATCGGTGTACATACATAAAAAATACCGATCGAATAGAGAATCTCCTCCTTTTTGAAGTCGGTTAAAATTTACAGGATTTTTCTATTTTAAGTGAATTTTCCAAAACAAAAACCAATATGTGTATATTCTCAGCTAAAGTCATCATCAATTACAGTTTCCTGACACAAGCAAAACCAAAAACACAACATACATTTGTCTCGAGCGCACGAACAATTAAACAGAACAAACGGGCGCTGTTACCGCTTCGTCAGCGTTTGACCTCCTCAGATATAAATAATGTTAACCGCTGAAAGCGCTTGTGTTTCAACATCATCATATTGCAGCGTTGTAACACAGATACATTTTATGTAACAATTATTGTTCTCACTAAAAATTATTTATTTCTATCCTAAAAAAACCCAGACGTACTGGCCCACCGAGGGTTCTTTACATACTATTAAGTACTTACCTAGAAGGATTTAATATTCTTTCTTCGTCATAAATAAAAAACATTATAATAATAATTAAATATCTATTTAAACTTGTGCCAGTAAAGCTCTTCAACCTAACTTATCCTGAGCGGCGCTGCATTGTAATGGGTAGGCCGTATCAGTTACCATTAGCTGAAAGTCCTGCTCGTCTCGGCCCTTATTGTCATAAAAAAACTCAGAAGTTAATTAATTTATTAGTTTAATTTTGTCACAGCTTCAAGATACTGTAGACTTGAGTATATCGTTTTTAATTCATTTCGATAACTCCACGTGTTCCGGAGACAAATGGACAATGACAGACAGACAGACGGACAGATTCTCGGAAAACAAAGTGATCCTTTAAGGGTTCTATTTTTTCTTTTTATGATGCAAAAATCTGAGAAGTAACAGACAATTATAGGCACTATCAATATACACACATCAAAAAAGTCTAAGCAACATGTACAAATATAAGTTTTAGGATGGTTTTGCACATTATAACGTTGTATTTTATTTTTTAAATAATATTTTTAGTGTCAAATAATGTAAAAATAACAGCTGTTGTCTTTATAAGTTCTTTTAATAACAGAAATTAACAATACTAGAATATACTACAGAAATTAGGTACATAAGCAACTAAACTTTTTTTAACAAAATTAAATTTCTAAAGATAATGAATATATTGTGAAAGAAGAAAAAAAGTAATAATTTAATACAAAGTATGGCCTCCTCTGCTATTCAGAACTTGTCGGCAAGGATACTTTATTGAATTAATGAGACTGTTTATGTTATCTTGCGGTATTCGCTCCCAATAGAATTGTAGCAAATCCTTCAGCTGTTGTGTTGTTGTCACTCCGTCCAAGTCCTTCAAAACATGTCTCTGGAGCATGTCCCATGCGAGCTCGATGGGGTTGAGGTCTGGCGATTGTGCAGGCTAGGGCAGTACCCGGACGTTCTCCGTTGCCAAGTATTGACTGGTCCGCGAACCCTATGTGAACGCTCATTGTCATTCATTAACGTAAAATCGGAGCCAAAGGTTTGTGTAAATGGATGGACATAAGGTCTGAGAATATCCTCATCGTAGTTTTCAGCGTTCATGTTTCCATTTACAAAAACGAGCTCAGTTCGCCTGTTCTTCATAATACCCGCCCATACGCTCCATGACGTAAAGAATATCTAACAATTCAATTTTATCGCTAACTTTATTTAAATGGTTGGTAAAATTATAAAATCAAGACTAGACGTAGCAATAAAAACGGACTTAAATTCAAACAAATTCCCTTTAATTTTATGAAAAAAAAAAAAAAACATAATTGTTTTTTTTTTACAACCAGCCGGTATGTCATAAATAACAAAAAAGTTTACATACATAACCACTTTGAGTGAATAAAGACTTAGAACTAAATAAATATAAATGGTAAATTTGTAATATAATGCATGTTGCTAGACTTTTTTGATGTTGTTGGAATGTGACAGAAAACACATGCAACGGTTTGTTATGTTTTTTTTATTGAAGAGGAGGACAAATGACAGTACGAGTCAATCATCTTGCAACACCAGAGGGATCACTGGTGCGTTACCGGCCTTTGAAGAATCTTTAAGAGAAAAATTTAAAGAAATAAACATTATGACTGTTGCTTGTCAATATATTCTTGATAATGTTCTATATGTTCATAAGCAGATTGAGGAATTTGATAGGAACTGTGACAATCATAATGTTAACAAGAGGAACAAACATAAGCTTGTTATGCCTACTACTCGGTTGGGTCGAGTTAGTAAGTCTTTTGTTGGGCGATGTATGTGCTTCTACAATATGATTCCAGAAAATATACAAAACAAATGTGTTACGAAATTTTAAAGAATTGTTTAAAAACGTTTCTGTGGGAAAGGTTATTATAGCATAAACGATTTTTTTATGATATCACAGGCTGGGAATGAAGCGGACGCCCACAGCCTAATTATAAATGTTTATTGTACGATATTCTACCTATGTTTTAATTAAAAAAGCCGGCTGAGTTTCTTGCGCCCGATCTTCTCTGGTATGAGGCGGTCTGTTTTGAATGAGCGGTTTTTTTAATCCTAGTTTGATTAAAAATATTTGAATTTTAAGGATATGTTATTTATTATCATTAATTTAAATTAAAATAAAAATAGTTAATAGTGTCAATGATGCAAAACTAATAGAACTTATATATATCATAATATATATATACATAATATTATCACGCCAAATTCCCTTCATTAATGTACCAGATAGAATTAAATACCTGTAAACTTCAATCTATACATATAAATAAAATTGGAGTGTCTGTTTGTAATACTGAAATAACCGTTTTTTACTAAAATAACATTTATTTTTACAATTTTTGTCTATCTGTTTGTTCCGGCTAATCTCTGAAATAGCTGGACCAATTTTGACTGGACTTTTATTAGCAGGTAGCTGATGTATTAAGGAGTAACTTTAGCGTTTATTTTAGAAAATATCTTTTATTTTAGAAAAATAAAGTAATTTTGAAATGTTCAAGAAATGGTCTAACTCTAACAATAATTTTAATGGCAAAACAACGTTTGCCGGGTCAGCTAGTTAATTAATATTATAATATTACTTGCCGTCAAGTGAGATCCTTTAACGGATGTTATTGCCAATATGTATTTGTAATGGAGATATCAATGTTATGTAGGAACGTCTATTGCTCCGGGCTTCAGATATGTTGTTCTGAATTCATTGGCCATTGCATAGTTATGTTACAAATACAAAGCCTTAACCATATCAATAATTATCATGAAATATTGATGCATCTGGCAAGTATTCATTCATTCATTTACACGAATGTTACAGTTAGAAAGAAAGTGAGAAAAATTATTAATTCGATTTGGTCAAAATGACACTTGTTATGAATGCCAAAGATCTTACCACTACTTCGGAAAATTTGAGTTTGAATGAGATAATGAAACTCATTGTCACTCTTTTTAGTCTAAACTTAGAGTTTCAGCCTTTTACATTATATTTTATACAATATATTATGTAAAGTGACGCACCAAAATTACTCAAACGTGTTCACTTACACAAGAAAGTTTAAAAAAAGAAAAAGAAGTGATTAATGATAAAAAAAATCAAAATAGTAGCGAGTGCAGTAGATATATCAATTCGCATACACTGGTAATAAGTAAAGTATTATAAGAATAATTACTTACTTAAATTAATAACTTAAACGGTATATTTTTGATTTCAGAATATTTATTATCTCGAAAAGTATACAAATTCACTTACTGAGATACTTAAACTAAAATGATACCCCCATATTCATAATAGTCTTCTAACATAAAGCATTGCTAATACTCACTCTGTCTTCTTCTATTGACCTAAGTCAGAATGAGAAAAACACTCCTAAGCGGCTGTAGTTAGCGGACCATTATGAATAAGGGGGTTAGTGTATATACTAACTATACATAATTTAAGACGTTATATTTAAAGTTACAATAATTACACACACACACATTACAGTTGCCGTAACTCAACGTCAAATTCGTGAGTTCATAAAAGCTACTCAAACCAGCCACAAGCTACTTCAGGAAGTCACCTTGCAGTATCTTGATATATACCAGTGGGTGCAAGGCACAGGATGCCGGCTAGATAATGGGTACCACAACGGCACCTATTTCTGCCGTAAAGCTGTAATGTTTAAACATTACTGTGTTTCGGTCTGTAGGCCGTAGCTAGTGAAATTACTGGACAAATGAGATCTTATGTCCTAAGGTGACGAGCAATTGTAGTACCACTCAGAATTTTTGGGTTTTTCAAGAATCCTGAGCGATACTACATTGTAATGGGCAGGGCTATCAAGTACCATCAGACGCCTTGCTCGTCTCGTCCCTTATTTTCAGGAAAAAAGAAGTCTTAAACAAGTTCTTCTGTCTCGTTTGCTTTGTTTGTCTTTACGTTAGTACACTGTAAATCTTAGTTAAAACCCATCAAAATAATTATTAAAAAATCATAAAGGCAATTTAAGTTTTCAGACTGATATTTCTGAATAACTTTACCAAATCGATCTCCCATTTCTCTATAAACTGTGAAACTAATTAAAATTCATTAACCGTTTCTCGTTGTCCAAATATTTGAATAATTTGATTTCGCTCCAGTGACTCGAAACGGAAATCAGGTTGGGTCATAATTAGGAAGGACACTTAACAAGGGTCCATTTTGTCTGAATAAGGAGGAGTATTTGTTTTATTTTAGCATTCGTGACAGTTCAGTCCTTGTTCGAATTGTAATATTATAGATTCAAAATGTTTATATGTATTTATGTATGTTTAAGTAAGTATATTGTATTAAATATATCGTTGTTTTGTAGCCATAGTGGAAAGAAAGAAAAAATGTTAATTTCTTATTTTTTATAGAATAAGAGGACAAACGAGCGTACGGGTCACCTGCTGTTAAGTGATCACCGCCGCCCACAATCTCTTGCAACACCAGAGGAATCACAGGAGCGTTGCTGGCCTTATTGACGTCATTATATATTCTGATTATAGTTCTTAAAAGTTATACTATTTTAATTATGATCTTATGACGCCAATGGGCCCCCAACTCAGCATAGTTGTGGTTTCGAAAGAATCCACAACGCTGGTCTTCCGTGGAAACCCAGAGGGCGCTACTAACGCGCAGTCCTATCACACGAAGGTTTACAGACTATTAATTCTCTATGAGCACAGAGCAAAATTCAAACAGTATAGGCTATACCTAGTTTGGGGCAAGATATTTTGTGTAAAAGTGTGTAAATATTATACTTATTACGTTATACTTCTCACTCATCGTATTATAAACTTAATCTGAGTCATAGATGATTATTAAGTATTTATGTATGTTTAATTGAGTATATTGTATTAAATATATCGGTGTTTTGCAACCCATAGTTACAGGCTATGACTAGTTGGGGGCGAGATAATTGATTCTGTAAATGTTTGTCAATATTATTATTATTAATTATTCTTCAAAGACTAACTCTATGCTAGCACATAGAGAAAGTCAAAGATTTTTATTTGATAAAAACATTAACAGCTAAAGTTGTTATAAATTTAAAACACATGTTTCGTCATAACAGATATGCAAATATTCCAGTGGTTGCGTTTCATACATATTATTAGAAACTAACATAAATCAATTGTAATTACTGACAAACAAAGTGTATAAGAGAGATGAACATCTCTAAAATACAACCTGGGACTAGATTATGATTATTTTATAGCAATAACAATGATAGTACAAAATTGTTTATTTAAAAAAAAAAAATCTCGGAGTGTTTACATTGCACGCGGTCAAGTGGATCGAGCTGATACTGGGGTGCGCCAGACCAGAGATGACAGCAATACTTCATGTGTGGCCGGACCTACGCTTTGTAGAGCGCTAGAATGTGGGGCGGCTTGAAGTATTGCCGTGCTCTATTAATGCCTCCCAGCTTCTTCGAAGCCAGTTTGGCTTTGCCCTCCAGATGGCCACGGAATTGGCAATTTCTCGAGAAGTCGAGACCCAGTGTTCCGATACTAGGCGAGGCTTTAAGGAAAGTGTTAGTAGCAATGTATGTTGAAGGTGTCCAACATATCATTGATATGCAGAAGAAACAGCGTGGGAGATAGCACACAGCCTTGGGGCACATTTATGTGTCAGGTATACCAGAAGATTGCCAGTCGACCGACCATGGCGAAAGCCGTACTGCCGGTCGTTGATCAACTGGTGACCCTCAAGGTATACCAAGAGCTGGCGGTTAATTATGCTCTCCATGATTTTGGAAAGCAGGGAGGTAATAGCAATAGGCCTGTAGTTTGCCGGATCCGAACTGTCTCCTTTTGGATGGACAAGGACTGACTTCCAGGAGTCAGGGACTACGCCTTTTGAATAAGAGTGCCGGAATAAACGCGTTAGCCCGGCGTCAACTCAAGGGCACACGTTCTAAGCACAATTGGAGAAATGCCATCTGGCCCACTCGACTTCCTGACGTCCAACGAAATCAGAGCTCGCCTAACAGTTTTCTCTCTGAACTCTACTTCAGGCATGGAGCTCTGACACCGCGGGATGGTCGGCGGTATTTTTCCGTTGTCGTCAAGAGTCGAGTTGGAGGCAAAAAGAGTGTACAGGAGATCGGCTTTCTCTTTTGCCGTATGGGCCAGGGTGTCATTCCTTAAGTGCAACGGCGGCATGGACGGCTGGTTGAAGTTACCAAGAGCAGATTTCGACAACGACCAGAACTTGCTTGTTCCGGTCGGGTAACTGGAAAGCTGCTCGCCGATTTTGACGACGTGCTTCGATTTCGCACGGGCGATTTGCCGCTTAAAAAATCTGGAGGCACGGTTATATTTCCTCTTCAAAACTCTGCAGTTCGGATCCTTTGAGCCCAGCGCCGCAACTCGAGTTCGATACGCCTGTTTTTTGCAGTCGGATGGTGCTTTAACTCACGCATCGAACCAGGGCTGTGATCTGCCACCGATCGGTATTACAGAGCTTGGTTAAAAATTTCCATGCCCTGTAGCATCACATCGGCTACTGCAACGGCGCAGGCACTAGGATCATCCGAAGGGATACAAACCCTGCTCGAAGGGTAGGATGCAAAAATGGCACGTATCCTATCCCAATCTGCTGACTTGTAGTGCCAAACGCGCATATTGCAACTCAGCAATGAACGTCAGCGCATTGTTATTTGATTACAGAAACTTAAAATTCTGCCACAGATCACAGCCTTACTGTTAGTCCTTAAGGAGTTCCATTGGTCATCATTTTCAACTACGATAATTACTTGACCACCGACGTTGCGGTTACGGTGACTCAAATATCCGGATAGCATAAAAAAGATTCGGCTGATTCTCGTTTATTTGCTCCTATGAATTGAAGAGTTCCGTTACTTTGTCATGGATTCCGTAATTAGAACCTCACCAAACTATATTTGAAGTATATTCTTTACAATAAAAAAAGAATCATCGGTTTGCGCGATATTGTGTACTTCGTATCATTGTCGCGCACATACTTACAGCAAATTTAAGACTTTTATGCTTTTCTCATAGATGCCATTGTCAGATCTGGACCAAATTACAACGGAATCACACGGGAAGTACCATCTTTCAAATAAAAAAAGAATGATCAAAATTGGTTCACCCATTCGAAAGTTCTGAGGTAACAAACAGGTAAAAACATACCTACGAATTGAGTACCTTCTCCTTTTTTTGAAGTCGGTTAAAAATAAGCCTTCCTTGTCAAAGAACTTCTAAACAGCATACCTTCTGGTACTTAATTGTGAAAAAACATTACTGATTAAATCTT
Organism: Leptidea sinapis; assembly: GCF_905404315.1. Lineage (NCBI taxonomy): Eukaryota > Metazoa > Arthropoda > Insecta > Lepidoptera > Pieridae > Leptidea > Leptidea sinapis. Next base: position 14,562,703 of record NC_066273.1, read on the forward strand.
TGTTAGTAATGTTTTTGTAACATACATAATAATAAGAATAAGCCAGGTAATCAGATAAGGATAAACTGATTATGGATGTTGTACTGTGGCTCTTAAATAAAAAATAAATAATCTTAGATAAAAGATAACATGTCAACCACAAGGGAATAGTTTTAAAAACTAGCTATATTTTAACAGATCAATTTAGGGCAATCAATATGTTTCAGTTTGTTTTAGTAAAGTGTTTATTTCATCAAATATTATGACAACGAGAAGTAAGGTGTGAAATGTTTTTCTTTATAATAAACTTTTGGGTTCAAAAGATTCTAAGGATTTAGTTTTTTAGAGAGAATTATACTATCAATTCTTCATTAATTAATTCTTTCGTACGCTTTCGTATGTGGTTTAGCGGTAGTGGTTAATTTTGTAAATTAATTCATTAGTATTCCATGCAAACCCAGCAGAGATTCTCAAACAAAACATTCATATAACTAAATACATTCAATCCTAATGAATAATTCAAATAAACCTTCTAATTTTATCAGTCGTATAAACACAAAACTATCAATTCTGTGTTACAAAAGTTGTATCAACTTTCAAAATTATTAGTTTATAAAATATGTAAATGAGCTAACTTTACATTTTATGTATTGTACTTTGTAACTTTTCAAAAGTCATACTTTTACAACGTTTGAGAAGGATTACCGATTGCTGACTGTACGTGTTTCTTGTAAATATTATTATCTTTTTTATACAGGAACAAACATAAACTTGTTATGCCTACTACTCGGTTAAGTCGAGTTAGAAGTCTTTTATGGGGCGATGTATATGCTTTTACAACAAGATCCCAGAAAATGTTCAAATGAAAAGCATTACGATATTCAAAAGAATTGTTAAAAAACGTTCGAGTAGTACAGGTTACTATAACATAAATGACTTTCTTAATGAGTCCACATGGGAATGGAACGACTGCCCTCAGGCTGTTGAATAATAAGTACAGTACAATTGTACAACATATTATTTGATGAAAAAAAAGCCCGCTGAGTTTGTTGCGCCCATTCTTCTTAGGTCACATTCTTTTTGGAATGGGTGGTAGTTTTTGATTTGAATTTATAGAAGAGGAGAAAAAATTGGCTACGGGTGCCTTCATTGTGAGTGATCACCTATGTCCACATTCACCTGTAACACCAGACGTTGCAGGAGCGTTGCCGACCTTTTGGGAACGTGCTGTTTTCCTGGAAACACCGCGCAAAGAGAATAACTGTTCTATAGTTTAGTTATACGTGGATACGTACATTTAGGAATGCCACCTATCAGATGGTGAAGATAATGTTTGTAATGAGATACAGCAAAATAGAAAGGGAAAACAAATCTATTGTTAGTGTAACGATTATGAGTGACGTAACACGAAATATAAGTCATAAACAGTCAGCCAAGCTTGGCATTAAGCGCCTCATTATTACACATTCATAAATCACGTATTATCGGGCTGTCAGGTCATGTAAACGCTTGTATATTCTAGGTGTATGCTATGGTTTTACAACAATTAATACCATACTTTAACCATTTACTATGGTAAAGCTTAGAAAATACTAAAGTAACTTATTTGCTGTGCACTATGGCTGAAGAATCAAAAGCCTGGAACAAATGCTTATTTTTATTTAATTATGAAAATAAGGGGCGAGACGAGCAAGACGCTCAGCTGATGGTAATTGATACGTCCTGCCAATATATTGCCGCTTGCTTAAAAACGCACAATAACGCTTATACATTACAGCTTCACGGCATAAATAGGCGCCGTTGTGGTACCCATAATCTAGCCGGCATCCTGTGCAAAGGAGCCTCCCGTTGGCAATTAATAGAATAAATGATAAACATTGGTAATTTATTGTATTGTATTTTATAGCTCAAGCATAAACACATTGATTAAAGTATTCTGTCAATGACAGCACAGAGTCGTCAGTATTTCTTCGCACCTTAGCACAGCAGTTGGCAAGGCGTTCACACGACTGTCCGTTTTGTCGACGTGCGTTTGTGAGACTCAAGTCTAGCTCGTAGCCCAGCGTGACGGCAGACCGGGACAATTCTTCGAGGCACGTTGTCACGTTCACACTGAAAACGTGACGCTTCTGAGTGTTCGAATTACAAATGAAAACACCCAATGTTCTAATAACCATTTCATCATCCAAACGAGTATTGTAATGTTGTACTGAATTTCATAACAACACTCCTATGTTTTTTTTCGATCCCTTCATGCGCAAAGAGTTTCAACAGACAGCCACATTCTTATTGCTCGATGCGTGGTATCTGTATGAATTTCAAAAAAAGAACATTTTCGTTTACACGCATTCCACACTACCAGAACGTCGCTCGCCGTAAAAAATAATAGATTATTCAAATCCCCGCCATTTTTTTTTTTCGATATTTTTATTGTTTTGTTTACAACAAATGACCGATTCATTTTAAACGCTGCAAAAGAACATTATATTCGAGTGAATTTTAATTATTGCACTATACAAAATGTAAATTACTACTAAAATAAATAATTGTTTCATTAATACTTAGTTTATTTGTATATAATCAGTAATAGATGATATTAGGTTACTACTAGGACTGACTGTTTTAATGTTAGCAGTAAGCTAACTGTTTCAGAATCTTTTAGAGGATATATATTTTGAGTGTAGATAAAGTCTTGTATGCAACTGTTGATAATTAGGTATTAAAACACTCATGTGATACTCCCTTATAATAATAATAATAATAATAATAATAATAATAATATATTTATTTGCAAAAAACATAGTATACAATGGTGTTTAAATTTAAATAAATAATAAGAGCTTACATGTTTTGCCATCACTATTCCTAGCATGCAAATATTTAAACACAATGTATATAATCAGAATTTCATTTCCATAAATTCCTTAATACTATAAAAATTATAATCATTTAGCCAACTATATAGCTTATTCTTGAATAATCTAGAATTTAAATTTTTTATGCTACTCGGTAACTTATTATAAATACGAACACAATTACATACACAACTTTTATTATATTTGGTAATTTTTGGAACATCATGAAGAACGAGTCTTTGTGGATCACGTCGTTTCCGCGGATTTAGATCATTAGCTGATTTAAACAATTCTTTATTTTTTTTTACAAACATACATATCTCGAAGATGTAAAGCGACGGCAAAGGTAACAATCCTAGTTTTTTAAATATGGGTTGACACGATTGCTCAGGATGCATCCCGTACATTGCCCTAATACACTTTTTTTGAGCAATAAATGCTCTTTTGATATCTGTGCTGTGTCCCCATAATATAAGCCCGTAGCGCAGTACCGATTCTACATGTGCGTGATAAGTCATTATAGCAGTTTTTAAGCTTGTTACTCTTTTGACTTGCTTAAGCGCATATACGAACTTATTTATTCTCTTACATATATTATCTAATTGCTCTTTCCAATTGAAGTTCTCATCTATTATTACTCCTAGAAACTTTGTATGTGCTTCTTCTTTAATTGTCGTTATTTTTAGTTGTATATTGTATTTAGGATTATAACATTTATTGAAATTGATATATACGGATTTATTAAGATTTATTTTCAAATTATTTATATCAAGCCATTGTATTAATTTATTTATAGTGTTATTAATTTCAATCTCATGATTATTGATACAGTTATTATTTTTTTCCGACGCTACAACGATTGTGATATCATCAGCAAATAACACACATTGATGTTTGGTTATGTTAATAATATCATTTATATATAATAAGAATAGGATAGGGCCCAGCACACTTCCTTGTGGAACGCCACATTTATTGTGCTTGTATTCGGACAAGAAAGGGACCATATCTCCATTGTCATCTATCTTATCAATAACGACACATTGTTGCCTGTTGCTAAGATATGATGCTATCCACTGAAGTGTAGGACCCCTGATACCGATTAATTCAAGCTTATCTAGTAGCAGATTGTGGGAGACTAAGTCGAAGGCTTTCGAGATATCAAAAAATAGTGCAGTAGTTAGATTGCTATTGTTGATACTTGTAACTATAGACTTTACAAGAGTGAATACCGCTAATGAAGTGGACTTATTTTTTTGAAAGCCAAACTGTTCGTTGCTAATTATATGAAATTTTTCGCAATAGTCGCTTAATCTTCTGTACATGCACTTTTCATATATCTTAGACAATATGGGTATCAAAGTTATTGGACGATAGTTATTAATATTACATTTTTCACCTTTTTTAAATAATGGCTTAACCAATGAATATTTCAGGGCATCAGGAAAAGTGCCCGTCTCAAACGATGTATTTATTAAATGTGTTAAAATGGCAGTTAATTGATTAGCACACTCTTTAATAATTTTGGTGTTGATTTCATCATAACCTACAGAATTGGAGTTAGTTAAAGACATTATTTCTCGTCTAACCTCATTTTCTGTCATGGGTTTTAGGAACATTGAGTTTACATGGGCACTAATATTATATGATTTTTTAATACTTTTTTGTGTTGTTTTATGTGTTAAGTTAATGTAGTGATTGTTGAAGGCAGTAGCAATATCAACGGGTTTTGTTATTGTCGTGTTGTTAACTATAATTTTTTCTATGTTTCCTTTGCAGTTTGTGTCTCGTATTTCATTTTTAATTACTGCCCATGTGGCTCTACATTTATTATCATGTTTGTTTATATACTTAATGTTTTCATTTTTTTTTGAATTCACAATACATTTTTTTAGAATATTAGAATATGTCTTATATCTATTTTTATTACTAGTATTTTTATTTTTATAGTATTTACATCTTAGTTTACGTTTATTCAAACAACTTTTTTTTAAGCCTTGACTTATCCAGTTTTGTTTATTTTTATTTTTGTTATTTATTTTTACTTTCACTTTTGGGAAGCAAAGATTGTAAAATAGACATAATAGTTCATGAAACTCACTGAATGCATTTGCGTCATTTTGCATATATATATGCGCCCAGGATAAATTGTTTAAGCATTCCCTGAACTTGCGAATATTGTCCAAATTATAATCTCTTTTATAAATAAAATATGTAGTACTTCTTTGCGGCTTTTCATTAACAGAAAAGCTTAACATTTGGCCTGTGTCATGGTCAGAGAGATAAAGCGGCATGACTGTAGCGTTAGCATTTGGAATATTGCTAAGAATATGATCTATGCAAGATGACTTGCGAGTAGGTACGTCAATGTGAATTTTCATGTTAAAATTGTAGGTTATGTCTCGTAAATGATTAGTAATATTGCCTTTTTTTAACGTGTTTATATTAAGGTCCCCTGCTATAACTATACGCATTTTAAATTTATATTTATTAGTTGAGTAGCTCAAAAGGTCGTTTAATTTACATAAGAATTGGGTGGGATCTGAGTTAGGTGTTCTGTATAGGCAAATAACTAGCAGTTTATAACACTCAATCTCTATGCCACAGGCTTCAAATGTGTTTTGGGTAGCATATTTTTTTATGTATGGTAAATCTTTGAAAGGAATGTCGTTTTTTACTAAGATACAAGTACCTCCTCTTTGCTGTTCTCTGCTGAAGTTGGCAGCAATTTGATAATTATATATTTTGATAAAATGCTCATATCCTTTTTTTATAAAAGTTTCTGACAGGCATATTACATCTGGATCTTTCTGTGACGCTTTTAACTGCTGGACTGTTATTTCTAATAGTTCCCGTTTTGATAAAATACTAGCAATATTTTGGTGCATAATATGAAATGTACGGGTGTTAGGCTCGAAAAAGATTTTTTTTATTTTTTTGTACAGGGAAGTAGTAAGGTATCGTACCTTTGCTTACATTTTCGATAGATGCCGTGGGCTTAACATTTTGTTTATTTTTATCACAGTTTTGTACATCGAAATAGAAAGGAATTGTGCCTTTTTTAGGCTCCTTTCTACACGTAGTCGTGTTGCCGCTAGTTGCATTACGCATAACAAATTCCCTAATATTCTTAGGGTACAAGTAGGTCTCATCATAGTCGTTACAGTCTATTACATAATTTATAGAGTTACAGATCTCTGAAAACTTAAAATATCGACTGTTTATAATGTAGCTTTTTTTAAACTTTTTACATAAATTTTCTATACTGTAATTCAATTTTGAAGTGTTAAAGGAGTGACTTTTATAAGCATTTAATACAATTATTCTATTGTTATAAAAGGACTGTAGTATTAATTCTAATTGTGATAGGACTTGCTTTAAATTGTTATCATTTTCCCCTATACATATCACTAGTTTATCGTCCGGATTTAAGGCTGTTCTTATGCAGTTCTTCACTATGTCATAACATTTCGCGTTAGGCTTCGTTTCCGCAAAAACTCTGTATTTTTCATACTTAGTATTGCTTCTCGACTGCAATAAGGCTGAGGCCAAGCCGACACATTGTTGGGTTCCGAATATAAGTATTCTTCGTTTAGGTTCGTGCTCGAATTTTCTTGTTGTGATCGAAAGGGTGCATGTATCGGGTGGAGGAGACGTTGTCAATTTGAGGTCCCCACTTTTATTGTGCAAGTATTGTGTTAGTGTCTCTATTTGTTTTATTAGAGTTGAAATTTCAATTTTAGCGCTATCCAACTGCTGCTGTAGATCTGTAATTTGTTTTTTCAGGGACAGTGTTCTATCTTCGTAAATAGGGTTGCCGTTTGAATAATTTTTGGGCGAAAAAGGGGTTGATGTTGTGCATTGTGCATTTTTAATACTGCTACTAGACATATTTTCCACTGACGAAGAAGTTTGTTGTGATGATTTTAATTTATTGTTTTCATCAGTCAACCTCTGTACTAGACTTCGAAGATCGATATTTTCCAATATTCTGTTATCAAGTTCATTTTGCCTGAGCTCAAGCTTAACGGTTAATTGAGAAATTGTATCTTTCATCTCCGACCAAGATACTAAGTCTGAGATTGGAACTGACAATGTGCCATCCAAACTATTTGATAGTTTCGCTGATGTATTGTATGATTCAGAGGATGTGTTGTAGTCTGTTAGTATATGCGAATCTAGGGTTTGTGATTACACAACAGTTGCATAAATCACTAAAATGCGACTGAGCCTTGGCCTTGTAATACTTGATCTGAGAGGGTGCTATCAGTCAGAACTATAGACTTACGGCCGTTTTCTTAATCTTAAAACATATTTCAGAATTGTATGTTTGTTTTTGAAAATAAAGCTTTATTATAATTATTTTTGTATAAACTCAAACTAAATGGCGGTAAGGGCAGTTAAGTCCTCGATTGGTGACCTACCGGATAGCGCAGTGCTGTTAGGCCCCCCACAAGATGGATGAGGGTAGCGCAGGACCGATCTTTTTAGAGATCTTTGGGAGAGGATTTGTCCACCAGTGGACGATAGTGATGATGAGACTCAAACTTATGCTTACTTCTCAAACGTTTGAGTGGCATCAGCGATGGCGGACTGCATGTGGTTTCTCGTGATAGTTATCATCTCCTCAGCATATTTTCCCATTTTCCCGATGGATGCTCTGGCCTCTTCAGTGCATTGGTAAGTAAGAGCGACATGCTTGGATGCTAACGTGCGGGCAGACCGTTTTTCCTCATCACACATTTCTTGAGATAAATTTAAAAGATTAAATAATGGAATTTTTTAAATCATTATATTATACAATGTTAGGATATCCAAATATTCCAAAGTGTAACAAGAAGAAATTCAGTAACTTTGAGTTAAGTATGAGAAATCAAACGATAAAAGATAACCCACTAATACCACAGAGAAAGAAGTCGATTGAAATCAATGAAAATGAAGAAAGAATGTTGTTCGTTGTTACTATAAGCTGTATAAATGCTGTAAGCTCTAAAGCTAGCTAAACGAATGATCACGAATAAAGCAATTCGCATCGCAAATTTTACTGTATAGCACATAATATAATAGAATTTAAGTTGCTGCTGGGGCTGCTGCTTGGACTGCCAAAGACAGCAAACGTCGCATATAATATTGACACACTATTGATACACTTTTTACACAAATTATCTTGCCCCAAGTTAAGCATATATAGCCTGTGTTATGGGTTACAAGACAACGATATATTTAATACAATATACTTACTTAAAAATACATAAATTCATATAAACATATATATAAACATACATAAATACATTTAAACATCCATGACTCGGAAACAAACATCCATATTCATCATATAAATGCTTGCACCTACCGGGATTCGAACCCGGGACCTCTAGCTTAGTAGGTAGGATCGCTAACCACTCGGCTATACAGGTCGTCTCGGATATAATATATTGGTCTAGTCAGTGATTCTTACATCTCTGAGCCGATTGGAGTCGAGAAACTTGACCCGAGGGGCCCAGAGGCGAGGCAAATATACAAATCTGCCCGCCTCAATAGGGCTACTGGAAACCCAAGTGCTGGCAGCTATGTCGGTCAATGGATCAGATGCTGCCAGTATTATAGGTATACTTCCCCGTAACGATAGTTTTAATTTAATGTAATTATAGTATTGTAATCTTATATATAAAATTCTCGTGTCACAATGTTAGTTACCTTACTCCTCCGAAAAAGCTTTACTGATTTTTACCAAATTTCATATGCATATTCAGTAGGTCTGAGAATCGGCTACTATCTATTTTTCATCCCCCTAAATGTTAAGGGTAGTCCACCCCAAAATTTTTTTTTTTTAATTTTTTGTCAATTTTTTTTATTTTTATTTTATGATGATTTAGCATTGAAAAATACACACAAATTTAAATTTTCGCCCTTCTACTTCTATTCTGTTCCACCCACCAAACCGATATAGGGCTGCACGATGGCAATCGAATACAATAATTGTAGTACGATATATTAGGTAGGTTGCATCAAAACTTTAATAATTGATTTTTTTAAATATTTTATATGGCAATACGAAGTTTGCTGGGTCAACTAGTATAGTTATAAGATTTGTTTTGTTAGAGTTATATTGTACAATGTATATTCTTATTTCTAATAAATGATTTAAAATAATTGCATATTACGTGGTACGTTCAAGGAGTCTGCTAATTGACTTAACTCCGAGTATATCTTCTGTTTCTTTCGCAGTGCTGCATTGATTTCATCTTTGATTCGCTTCAGTATTTTGTTGGTTGACTGGTGGTAAGATGTCTGTATGTTTCGATGGTAAGTGTCCAGGAATGGTGCTATCACTGTGGCCAAGTAGCGATTCACTTCACTATTAACAGTTATTAATGATTTGTCAAAAATGGCAGCAAACACTTTGAATTTATGGCAAAGCTTTTGTTTAACCTATTATTGGAGGGTACATTTTCTAGTTCTAAAGGGACACAAATTTAACTCTTAATACACTTTAAAAAAATTCAATCTTAATAAATAGAAACTTAGGTATTTGCGAATTCTGATGGCAAAGTTATAAATGTCTTAGTAGTGGGAGTCAATTATGGTTCTAATGCCTATTGCGCCACTAACGCTCTTGAAAATCGATTCTATTTCTAATTACATTCATGGTTATCTATAGTTTTATAAACAACAGGAGTAAATAGAATTTGTCATGGATGCAGCACCTTATAAACTAATTTGTTATGTATATTACAGCGAGTACAGACAGTCTGTCAATGAAAAGTAAAAAAAAATATAATGACTGTTTTGTTGTCAGTACATTTAAGAAAATTAAATATACGTTCACAAAAATCGTCACATTTTTGCTCTTAATAGTGATTATAACACTAAAAATATGGGATTGCTTGTAACCAATTCTAGTAGGCTTCATAAGATATATAATAGCTTTAAGGGTAAATGTATACACTTTTATAATAATGTCCCAGCCACTGCTCAGGCATTATCTATAAATAAATTTAAATGTTTTATAAAAAAAATGGATCAGTCGTAAATCCTATTACTCCACAGCTGAATATCAAAGTGATTGGACAGCCTGGGACTAGATTATGATTATATTATAGCGATAGAAATGATTGTACAATATTGTATATTTTTATTGAAAAGAGCGCAAAAAAAAAGAATGCTGGGAGAGTTTCTTTCACCGCTTCTTCTCTCTCAGAGCACCATTTGTTTCCAAAGCGGTAGTAGTATTAGTATATTAGAAATTGCATCAAAAAGAATTCTAAAGGATTTTAGGAAATAAATGCCTTTTATGCCTTTTTATGGCATTGTAAAATACTCTATTGGATTGGATTTAAAAGAGTGGCCTTTGAGTTTCTTGTATGTTCTTCTCACAAGCTCTACTTTTTTCGAAGATATTGTAGATTCAGTAATTTAAAAGAAATATTTATAGTGAGCAATCAAAAGAGTCTACTTCAATCTTATTGAATTAAGTTTTTTTTCTTCGACTTGGACAAATCCTTTTAAAATCATCAAATTACAAAGCACTCCATGTAATTGCAATTCTACCTGTTCAGAGCAGGTCTTGGATGCTGGAGCATTCGTCTCTGGGTGCTGGCCCACGTATTCTTCAGCTTATTGATGTGCTCGTCCACTTCCACGGTCCTATGAGGCCAGGATGCGATCTCGAAGCACAATCCGCCATCATGCCGTAAATGGTTACTGCGATCCTGTCATTAGGTTACAACGTCAGCATCTGATTTTTTTTTATTGAATGGTATTGTGACGTGAAGACTTCTTTAGCCGCTTTGGATATTTTTGGAAGGGGAAGAAAAATCTTATGGCATTTTGACACGCAAATCCTGTGAGATTGCGTTACCAAAATTCTTATTGATGTATATGTATCTAGCTATACAGCTGAGTAGTAGCGCTGGGAGACGAGAGGTCAAATCCCGCATCCTAAATTTGGGTACAAATTTTTGTATACTTAATTCTACAAGTGAGGCTATCACTTAAAAATAACAAACAGATTAAAATCAAATAACATCAAACAAATCATTTAAGTTTTCTTTAGTGTTAATTCCGCCAATATTTGTTTTTAAAACAATTCGACACGTGTTTCACCTCTAGACTGAAAGACGGAAAGTCTCGTACCAGATTTTGGCGAGACAACACGTCCTGAGGATGCCTCGTGTAGAGGCGGAACACGTGTCGAATTGTTTTAAAAACAAATATTGGCGGAATTAACACGAAAGAAAACTTAAATCATTTGTATAATTATAGATTTCCGCAAAGTAACGCCTAATTCAACAAAAATATCATCAAAATCAACTTCTACTTTAAACTTTATCCAACATCAATTGTATCATTATATTTGGCGTACACTAAATGAAATAATCATTAATTTCGAATTTCAAACTTGAAGATAAATAAGAGAATAGCGGCAAAATTAAAAATTTATTTAATTTTGCAGATGTTAATGTGAAAATAATAATACTGAAATAGAAATGCAAAGCCGTATGTCAGAAAATATGTACCAAAAAGGTCACAGAATCTCGTAGAGAAGACTGAGTGGGAAAAGGTGCAGAGGAAGACAAAGTAAAAACAGAGGCTGATGTTTTTATCTTTATTAAAATAAGGGACGAGACAAGCAGGATGGTAATTGATACGCCCTACCCATTACAATGCAGTGCCGCTCAGGATTCTTGAAAACAATCTGAGTGGCACTACAATTCCGCTCGTCACCTTGAGACATATGATGTTAAGTCTCATTTCCCAGTAATTTCAATAGCTACGGCGTCCTCTAGACCGAAACACAGTAATGTTTACACATTACGGCTTCACGGCAGAAATAGGCGCCGTTGTGGTACCCATAATCTAGCCATAGCAATAGATACTCATAATAATAATATTTAAGTTAAAATGTTCAAATAATAAAGGTTATTTTTGTATAAATTAAGAAATCATGCAGACATAATGAATATTATACAAGCGCCTTAAATTATTTGTAACTAGCTAGCCTTAAATTAGTTACAATAAAATTTGCATCTTAGTGCAAACAAGATTAGCATCTTGTGATTATTTCAGTGCAGTATAATTTTATTTTATGACTCGTGAGCGTAAATTTTAATAGCATTTGAAAATATACATATTATATATAAATAATATTGCTATATACAAATTATATTATCTTGTAAGTGTATCATAAGTATCTTAATAAGATGATTCTAAAAAGATATACTTTTCTAAGTAGATTCTAAAAAAACCGATTGCAAAAACTAAAAAGTATAAAATCTATATATATAAAAATTAATTGCTGTTCGTTAGTCCCGCTAAAACTCGAGAACGGCTGGACCGATTTGGCTAATTTTGATCTTCAATTATTTGTGGAAGTCCAGGAAAGGTTTAAAAGGTGAATTAATATGAAAGTGTTCGGAATTAAATAAAAACAACAATTTTGTTTTTCCTTTGATGTGTCCCCCGTCGTCCGATATTTGTTTTGTATGGACATATTTTCTATGAGAGAATTTATTGACGCACGGTTTGACAGTTCTGCTGTGAAACAATTTCATGACAACAACAGGGAGCATATTTTACGAAATAATTCTTGATGTTATGAAATATTATTGACAAATTCATAAAAAACAGTAATTTTTAGAATAGAATAGAAATTTTATTTATTATATACAGAACAAGTCGGGTCAAAGAGTCATTTAATAAAAAATTAATTTACTCTACAAATATAATATCAATAATATAATATTAAGAAACTACTATTAATTGAATGTGCTACTAATTGGTAGGTTTTAAGTCGGAGCCAAGCCCTTAACAACATAAAACAACAAAATAGTATGAGCAGCTTACTTACTGCTACTAACGACATTTGCCCGCTTGGGTTGTTCTGTTCTAGACGAAGCTATCCCGCGTGAAAGTCACGCGTGGCGAGTGTAGGTACCTACTATTACATTTGGCTTGGCACCGACATCATCCAGTTGATGTCATGTTTTCAGGTGACAGTCATCCCGCAATTAATAAGCACTTATTAACTTCTTATTCAGAGATCTATAATGTGTACTCCACTTACTTACTTCACCATGAAGTATTTTTGAAGTGAAACATCTTTAGAATCGTTGTGGTTTCAAACTCGATGAAACGAAAAAATAATCCATCCGAGATGGCCGCCAAATTATGATTTCAACCTTATGGATATCGTATCCGAGGTTCTCGAGGGTGCAGGGAACGAACGAATTTGGATCATTTTTGAAATCCAAGATGGCCGCCGTGCAAATTTATTATTACATCAATATGGATATTGAATCCGAGGTTTTAGAGGGTGTACAGAACGAATTTGGGATCGTTTTTTAAATCCAGTGTCTATATGTGCCAATAAAGTGTCACGAAAATCTGGGATGTTTTTGTCCAAGAAGAGGAAGAGGGGGATTGAACATCTTAACGTAGAACATCTTCCCCACTAGCTTTGTATCGTGCAAGTTTAGCGCGCGGATGCGAAAAAGTTGAACATCTTTCCTGCAACCGTTGTATCGTGCAGGTTTAGCGCACCGCCGCGAGTAAGTAAAACATCTTCCCTACTAGCGTTGTATCGTGCAGGTTTAGCACGCGGCCTCGAAAAAGTAGAACATCTTCCCTACTAGCGATGTATCGTGCAGGTTTAGCGCGTAGCGAGTAAGTAGAATAATAATTTCTAATATTGATAAAAAACAATTGGTTTAGGGAACAGATTAGAATAACTGATACAAACGAGATTTAAAAATTAGTTTTCCAAAGAAGTTTCACTTCCGACATGTGTACTTTGTACGCACGCCATTTTTTTTCTTACTATAGTCTTCGTTTGTTAGAGGCGATTCGGTTTAGGGATTTTGATAAGGAAATACAAGAAATTCAATCTACGGCACCGATACTATTTGTCCCATGCGAATTTACTGACCCAAGAAGAAATTGTTGATTACCCTTAGGTATAAAGAAAACATACTGTTTATTTTTTATAAAAATTATTAGTTTTAAGTAATACATTTAACTCTCAAAACGTTTGAATATTTTTGTTGTATCACTGTAAATAGATTTACAATCTTAAAATAATTTATAAAACGAAGAAGTTATAAATGGTGACGTAAAAATGGCAGTTTCTTGCCATTTCTTCTCGTTACAGCTCAACCTTGGCAGCCACCGTGGTGACCCGGTGAAATATACCCCTTATGGTACTAATTAAAAGCTACAAGAATTTTCTACTGTGATTCCACCAGACTATGTAACCATCTAACAAGTACTCGTCACATGTGAAACAAACTCCATACATCACCCTACAATTGACAGTTGCGGTGGCTTCGCGAACAGACACAAGAACCATTAAATAGGCGAACATTTCAGCGAACATTTCGAGTAAAACTTATTTCACATCAATTGAACATCTTGAAAACAATTACAGGCTTCAGCGAAACGAATAATTTGTTGGAGTGACGATTTAGTACATTGACTATTGCAGAAATTCATGAGTTTGATTATGCCTCGGGGCCCAATACAATTCGTCTTCCCTACAGACTTGGTCTTAGTCTGTGAATTTATTAATATATGTACTTACTAGCTTTTACCCGCGACTTCGACCACGTGAAATATTTACTATGGGCAACATTTTTTATTTGTGTTTTTGTATTATCCTGCAGAGTATCCAACTTTGCAAATAATACACACACGATACAGCGGATATCCCATGATATTGTCGGCAGTCTCTTTAATAGTATTTCCCTGCTACTTTAATCTCCTGTTTCATTCCCATGTAGGTCTAAATTTCGAAAATGCTCGAACAAATGTTTATAAATTACTTCTTATCAAGTGCCTAAATACATAGTTTCATGAATTAATCTCCGAAAATGACGAATTCCCGAGCAAACTTTCATACCTTATTTTTCAACCCGTTCATGCCTTTTTTTTTTATTAAATTTGGTAATTATGTCCTTTTACGGCCGTTCCGAATAATCAGTCTATCTCTTACTTGAGATAAAAATCGTAACTATCGTTGACTTTTCTGTTCCAATAAACTTATAAACGGTAACTCACCTTATCCGTACACGCTGTTTGTCAATAGGACGACGTATAGCTTACCAGCGATAGAAATTTGTATGGAAATTGAAATTCATGCGTCCCAATATAAGGCGATAAGAATGACTTATCGGGTATATTGGGACAGCTTCAGATTATTGACAGCTAATTACTGACAGTAGAAGGTAGTACTTTATCTCTATCTGTAGATAGTATATCGGAAACGGCAGTTAGAAGCTCTACTCTATCTTTGTATTGAATTTTATCGAAAACGGTCTAGGCGTGAAAACGTAACAAACAATTAATCTTAGTTTAGGCTTGTGAACCATATTATGTTATACATATTATAAAAACGGAATAGTGTCAAATTCTGTATATTATTAGTTTTCAAGTTATATTTTATATACACTAAGTAGTTGGTAACCGATGCGCTTCGATGCAACTAAATGCAAAAATGCATATGTAGTGTACTGACATCTAGTCTTAACAGAGTATATGTTATAATAATAATAATAAAATGTTTATTTCTTTAACAAAAAGTATTTAAATACCAGGGGCAGGTGTCTCCCGTTAAGCTTATCGCCTGTGTTGGGAGTCACCGCTCTTTAACCTTTATTTATAACAAACAAAATTACATTTTACTTAAGAGTTATTCATACATGTAAAAGTTAACTAATAAAAATATAATTTTGACCATTTTTTTACTATGCAAATTACACAAATGAAATAATATGTACTTTAAAACTATTTATGAAAGTTCTACCATTATACGTTACGCTACTACTATATATAAAATAGACATGATCAGAGAAGGGGGAAAGAAGGGAAATGAGTGTTTAGTGTGCAAGTGTGTGTGTGTGTGTGTGTGTTTGTGTGTGTGTGTGTGTGTGTGTGTGCGTGTGTGCGCCTGTGTGTGTGTATTTATATATATATACTTGTAGCATACACAACTAGCTACTCAGCAACTGTTCTACCCAGTCATAGGATTTGGGTTCTAACCAGTTAGATGTAAGTTTTTTACATTCATATATGTTTTTTGAATATATCTGTAATTCTTTATTTATTAAATTATATAATTTGGCAGAGCGCTCAATGAACTGTCTATCAGCAAAAGTTGAGTTTGACTTAAGAACTACTGCTACAACGTCTTTTCTTCTTTTTTGCAGGATTTTAGCGTCATAAGCGAGGGATTTATGCTTTCTTGTAATAGTGTTTGTAATATATAGTTTTCTAATTGTAGGTATTTTAGTTTCTTTATATAAGCTATCTGTGGGAAATCTGCGTTTTTTAAAGTACATTGTTTTAATAAGATTACGTTGTGTTCGTTCAAGTTCAAGGAATTTTGTTTTAGTGACCCACCCACCCCAGATCGTTATACAATACGTTAGTACAGTTTGTATCAACGATGTATAGATCTCTTTCAGGAGATCTTTGTCTTCCAATTTGGGGCCAGCCGGCACCCTCGGTACTACGTATCTTAATGATTTAAAAATCCAGGTTAGTTTTCTCAACCTCTGCATTATGTAGTCTATTTGTGGATGCCAAGAAAGTCTCTGATCCAATATGATACCGAGATATTTAGTTTGAACAACTTTCTGAATGTATGGGCAGTTACAATGTACGATATTAACGCAGTCGTGAATTTGTATTTTGAATTCTCTAGCAGCTTGGGCATCGTTATATAAACTGTAGCACATGTAGTTGGTCTTATCTGCATTAAGAGTAAGTAGATTCATATTTAACCAAGTGTAAATTTCACGCAAACCCACTTCAGTATATTTCCTTAAACCGTCCCACGAGTCACCAGTGAATATTATCGCAGTGTCATCGGCATACGAGAAGGTGTTTGCATTATTGAGCTTCATATCACATAAGTCATTTATATCTATTAAAAATAGGGTTGGGCCAAGAACGCTGCCCTGTGGTACGCCGTATGATACCGACTCGTATTCGCTGGTGCAGTCACCTAGTTTTACTTTTTGCTTAAGTTCAGAAAGATACTGACTGAATAGGTGTAGCTGATTTCCTCTAATACCAATAGCTTCTAGTTTATGTATAAGAATGGGGAGAGAGACGGTGTTAAAAGCTTTCTTGAGATCTAGAAAAACTGAAATACATTTTTTATGTTTGTCAACTTTCTCAACTACTAGTGAGGAAAGTGCGCATACTGCATCTTCAGTTGACCTACCTCGTCGAAAACCATATTGATGTTCTAAAAGTAACTTACTTTAAAACGAAAGGAAAACAAAATGTGTAAGGTTTACACTTCCAAATATAAAGCACCAACCTTATATATTATAATTAATAAAAATTAATAATGAAAAACTTGATGTAGTAGAAACGACAACATTCCTAGGCATTACATTAGACTTTAAGCTACAATGGGGTGCTCACATAAAAAACTTATGTAATCGACTTAGCTCTGCAGTATTTGCGATAAAAAAATTAGGCAGCTGACAGATGTTGAAAGGGCTAGACTTGTATATTTCAGCTACTTTCATAGTGTTATGTCTTACGGATTTATATTGTGGGGTAGGGCTGCAGATATTGAAAACATATTTGTGCTTGTTCGAGCAGTCTACAAAATGCGTTCAAGGGATTCATTGAGACAAAAGTTTAGTGAAATAAATATTATGACAGTACACTGCCAGTACATATACGAGAACCTCCTATACGCCCATAAAAATATCAGCCAATTTAAAAAGAATAGTGATGTACACAGTGTCAATACTCGAAACAAACATAAACTCGCAATTCCATCTACTAGGCTCCGTAAAATTACTAAATCTTTTAAAGTGGATTGTCTTGTATTTTATAATAAACTCCCAAATGAAATTAAGATGTTACCTATTAAAAAATTTAAATGTATCGTAAAAAATAAATTAACATCTTAGGCCTATTATAGCGTGAAAGATTATTTCAATGATAAAGATAGTTGGAATTCTAAATTTTGTTAATGAATATTGTTATACTCATTTGAATTCTATTGTAACTTTTGTACTTCATCCTGACTTGCACTAAATAACTTATAAAGTTTTACAGTGAATAAAGATTTTTTGACTTTGACTTATATTGAAGTTATCAGATAGTTTAGATGTCTTTTATTTATGAGCTTTTCCAAAATTTTGGATAAGACAGGCAGTAATGAGATAGGTCTGTAGTTACCAACAGCACCTCTATCCCTACCCTTATACACAGGGAGAGTAACTGATTGCTTTAGTGCGTTAGGGAACACACCTTTTTCAAAGCATAAGTTAATTACATGTGTAATGATGGGTACAATGTCAGTTTTAGCTGTTTTCAAAAATGAGGTTGGGATATTATCCCATCCAGGAGCACTATTCGATTTTAGATTCATCAGTGTGCTGGCAACCTCATCTGTATCTGTGGGGAGAAGAACAATTGAGTTAGGATAGTGTGTTAGAGTTTCAGAAGAGGGGGTAACATGTTTAGTTTTAGATTTGATGTTAACTATCATTGTCACTGTCACGACATGACATTAACCGTGTGACGTTGAGTGCTATATAACGAATGCCCAGTACAGCGGAAGGCCAGTTCTAATCGGCTATTGGTTGCGTGCAGACGTCTCCGGGTTTAGTGCTACATAGTAAAGAATAGTTGTTTCTCTCGTGAGAATAACACCATATATTATAATATAATATACGAAATTTCATATCTAAATATAATATCTTGTTTCTAAGACACTTTATACGTCTAGACATAGCCTCTTGCTGTTAGTCAACGGATGACAACAGGCCAGATTTATCACTTTAGTGTCCATGACAGCTACGTCTTACACTAGCGATACGTGAGTCATTTTGTATTAGTGTGCGTGCGTTGCTTAAAATAGAGGCTAACAGTTTGCCGCTATTCACAACATTTGATTAAAATCGGTTCTGTAGTTAAGGAGTTCATCGCGCACAAATAACTTGACACGAAATTAATTAATGTTAACGAGTTAGTGTGTAATTGTTTTTGGAATTCTTTTTTGCTTGTCAGTCTGTTTGTGCATTTGAGCACACCAATCTCAGAAACGTCTTCGCAAAGCCCCGTCATATTTTTATTAAATTTCTTAAGGATCCGCTTCATTCCAATCCTTTTGCAACTAATAATTATTTATTTATTAACCGCCTTCAAAAAAGGAGGAGGTTCTCATTTCGCCGGTATGTTTTATTTTATGTTTGTTACCTGAAAACATTTCTACCGATTTGGAGGATTAAAAAAATAACAATAATCGTAACTGGAATTAGATTAATTAATTAGACTGTATAAAACTTGCAATTATTTTTAAACTTTTTAGTGCATATTATATCTATTTTTTTGGAATAGTCGAAGTTAAAGTCGGTTGTTTTTTGTTAACTGTCATAATCTACAAAGTAACGGGTGGTTTTCCCACAAATTTTTAAGCCCATGTTAGGCATAGACTAAACTTTGAAAACCAGAGAACATTAATACATATTAAACATTCGTGCCTAAGAATACTGAGAGTTGAACCGAAGACTAATTATTAAATAAGCAAGGGCTTATTAAATAATTTCACAAAACGCAGGGCTAAGAAAGTCTTCAAAACAAAAGTCAATTTTGCTACAACAAAACCAGTGGGAGGCTCCTTTGCACAGGATGCCGGCTAGATAATGGGTACCACAACGGCGCCTTTTTCTGCCGTGAAGCAGTAATGTGTAAGCATTACTGTGTTTCGGTATAAAAGGCGGCGTAGCTAGTGAAATTACTGGTCAAATGAGACTTAACATCATGTCTCAAGGTGACGAGTGCAATTGTGGTGCCGATCAGATTTTTTGGGTGTTCCAAGAATCCTGAGTGGCACTGCATTGCAAATGGGCAGGGCGTTTCAATTACCATCAGCTAAACGTCCTGCTCGTCTCGTCCCTTATTTTCATTAAAAAAACCATTTAAATACACGCCTTTTGATGGCTAACGTATACTTACCCTTATGAAAAGCAAACATATTTGCATGACTCTGTAATTATGTTCCGTGCATTATTCTCTGTGTTCCAGTTATGTAGTTTTAATTAACTTTTATTATCTCAGGACTAACAGTATTACCACGTGAAACAATAACCTTACAGTAAAAGCGTGTTCTAATACCCGTATGAATGAATGAATGAATGAATAAGCCTTGATTGCAAACAATGTAAAGATTCGATTCGAAACAATATATATAATCTAAGTATTTTTCTAATCTAAACAATATTCTAAGCTAAGTAATAATCTAATATAAGTGAAATTATTAATCTTCTACATCGTTCGCTTGTCTTCCAACATAGACCTCCTCCAGAATTTTCCATTGTGATCTGTCCAGAGCAGATCGTCTCCACGTTGGTCCAGTCACTTTTTTAAAATTATCTATCCATCTAATGGGTTGTATTCCTGATTCCTTTTTCCTTGTCTTGGATACCAGTCCATAATATTTTTTTGTCCATTTTTCTATACTGCTTCTCAAGGTGTGCCACTTTAATACAATACACATAAATGTTATAATATACATATTTATACTCTACAACATTAAAAAATATAGTTTGTGTGCTCCTAAGAATTGAATAGTACTGTTACTTTGTCATGGATCCCTTAATCAGAACTTCTTTGAAGTATATCCTTTACAATAAAAAAAGAATCATCGAAATCGGTTGGCGCGATGTTGAGTTATTCGAAAATTTGTCGCGCACATACTTACAGCAAATTTGATTTTTTCATGGATGCCATACACAGATCTGGACCAACTTACAATGAACCTCACAGAAAGCACCAGCTTTCAAATAAAAAAGAATGATCAAAATCTGTTCACCCAGCCAAAACTTCTGTAGTAACAAACATAAAAAAACATACCGACACATTGAGAACCTCTTCCGTATTTGAAGTCGGTTAAAAATATAATATTTAAATAACATCACACAGTATTAGATAGATTTTCCCTTTTAGTAGTTTAACGGCCGCTCCCAATATTCAGTCTATCTCTTACTTGAGATAAAAATCGTAACTATCGTTGACTTTTCTGTCCCAATAAAATTATCGAGGGTAACTAACCTTATCCGTACACGCTGTCTGTCAATGGGACGACGTATAGCTTACCAGCGATGGAAGTATATATAAGGCGATAAGAATGACTTATCGGGTATATTGGTACAGCTTCAGATTTTTGACAGCTAATTACTGACAGTAGAAGGTAGTAATTTATCTCTATCTGTAGATAGTATATTGGGAACGGCCACTAGTCTTTAGTAGTCTCTTAGACTATTTCGAGATGAATTTATTATAGGTTCAGTTCTCAGTAGAGTGACTAATATAACATCTTAATATCTTAATATATTATATAAAATGCTAATGATCGTTCGTATGTCCACGCCCCACGGTTTTCTCTATCATTCGCAACTTCGATCAAATTCCCTTCGATTTGGCAAATAGCCTTCGGTCCCCTGGTGTGCATAAGGGAGTTCGGTCGGGATGCATGGAAGTAGGTGGTTGTGGGTGGCAAAAACGTTATATACATCTGTCCTTCTCTAACTAATGTAGACTTCTGTAAATTTCTGAAAATCTCGGGAATGATCTAGAAAGTTGCAGAATGTGTGCAACTGATGTAAACAATCTAGAAAGTTCTAAGGCTTTCTGGAATGATCTAGAAAATTCTAAAAATTTCAAAAATGATCTAGAAAGTTCTAAGGCTTTCTAGAAAGTTCTAAAAATGTCTAAAATGATCTAGAAAGTTCGAAAAGGTTTCAATGATCTAGGATGTTATTATCTAAGATAGAAATCTATGGTATTTATCTACTTTAGTAAATGGATCTTTAATATTTCTTATACCATTAAACTTGCGATGTAATTTAACCCGAACAACGACGGGTTTCGCTGCAACTTATTACTATAAAATATCTGATGACTTTTAAATTAACAAGCTGACCCGACTGCTGTTGTGTCAATTGAAAAAAAAAATGTAAGTATTCGGAAATGATGTAGTCTGAGGCCATCAGAAATGTGTTACCAATGTTAAAGAGTTAAAAATGAAACAAAAACGTATTACTGAATGATTTTATAATATATAGTAAGTAATAAAATGATAAGGATATTATTTCGTTTTTGTGTAAACAGCTTTTATATTACCGCTATAAAATTCCAAATTCTTAAAAGTATTTAAATGGATATTTTTTGTTATCCTTAAGAGATATAGTGATAATGCCAGTTTCGTTCAATTCTCCCAGACGGCTTATTTTTACCGACACTTCCAAAAAATATCATTGATGTATACAAAAATATAAAAAAAAAACTTAACAAGTTAAATACTAGAACCTTCCCCGAAAACCAGCATTATCCATGGTTGAAAACAGCATGAAAATTGGTGCAGTAGTTTTTGAGTTTATCGCGAACAGACAGACAGACAGACGTGATGAAAGACTTTTTTTGATAATATTATGTAGTAATTTTTAGGAGGAACTAGGAATATGGCAGTAAATCAGAAATGTGTAAACATTATTGTGTTTCGGTTTGAAGGGCGCCGTAGCTAGTGAAATTACTGGGCAAATGAGACTTGACGTCTTATGTTTCAAAGTCACGAACGCAGTTGTAGTGCCGCTCAGAATTTTCGGGTTTTTCAATAATCTTGAGCGGCACTGCATTGTGCGTATCAATTACCTTCAGCTAAACATCCTGCTCGTCTACCTAAATAGCCAATATAAAACACCTTTCTTTTGCTGTCTAACTACGTTGTTACTACATAAATAAAATTTGAAAAACAAAATTTTATCAACTATGCGGGACTCGAACCACGACCTCCGGTGTTCCGTGCCGGTGCTCTAACCAACTGAGCTAACCGTTCAAGTGACGTATCGGCATAAAATCTTATATGCTTTGTTCAACTCTCAGGTTGTGGCTCCATCAGTCAGTCGTCATTACTTTACAGTTGATAACCTGCTCAACCCCAATATTTGCATATTAGGAAATTGAGTTGAGATGTCGCTCTTGTAAATCTAAACAATTTCTTATGTTTTTAAACTGATAACCCTCACTTCTAGGATTAATACACAAATAAAAATTTGAAAAACATTGTTACTTTGAATATGAGAGAAACAGTGAGCAGACATGTTTTTACCAATTCACAGACACCGAAAGAAATTTAATCAAGCGCATAATTAATTCAGGTGAAGTCCAACATTGCTAAGAGAGTCTGAGGCACTTAGCGTTGGAAAAACACATTATGAACGAGCCTTTGTCGACGTAGACCGACGAAGTTATTCAAGAGAATATTCTCGATAAAAATAATTTTACAATTATATTATCGTAACTGTGAATATTTTTCTTTTTTTATTTTGGTTTATCTTATACTTTTAGTATGTTAATGTGTATGGCTTTGTGTAAATCCTTAGATAATTTATACGTCTAAATACACAGTGATATGTGTGAAAATGTTGAGAATAGTTGAGGTTGACTGTTAACCTTTATTTTGAGCAATGCACGCACACTAACACGAATCGAATAGGTGGTAGTTTTGGCGTTCAAAAAGTGATTTACAATTCTATTTAAAATAAATATATTTGAATTTGGATTAATTAACATACAAACAAACAGGCAAAGTTAATGTAGTACGTATGAACAACAAACTTTGGGTTACAGAAAGATAAAGAAGGTATTTCTCAATGGGCTCATCATAATTTTTGTTCATACATTATGTTTAGTAACCCTTCTTCATTATTTCCCAACAACAAGGGTCTAATTAATTTCCATGAGTTTAACCTTTTATAAGACGAATCTACATAAAATTTTCATTAATTTTAATACATCCCTTGTTTCAAGGATTAGATGTTAATATTAGAATTTCTAACTTCACCTTATAATTTTTCAAATGCTGTGAACCTTCTTCAGTGTAACATCTGCTAAGATTCGTCATTTTTCAATCATTTTACCAGTGGGAGGCTCCTTTGCACAGGGTGCTGGTTAGATTAAGGGTACCACAACGGCACCTATTACTGCCGTGAAGCAGTAATGTGTAAGCATTACTGTGTTTTGGTATAAAAGGCAGCGTAGCTAGTGAAATTACTGGTCAAATGAGACTAAACATCATGTCTCAAGGTGACGAGTTCAATTGTGGTGCCGATCAGATTTTTTGGGTGTTCCAAGAATCCTGAGTGGCACAGCATTGTAATGGGCCGGGTGTATCAATTACCATCAGATGAACGTCCTGCTCGTCTCGTCCCTTATTGTCATAAAAAAATTCAGTAATTATGGATTTCCAAAATAACGCCTACTTCAATAGATTTTCATCTAATAATGATTGGGATGGTACATAATTACTTAAAAGCCTTTCACTAGATTTGATTTGTGTGAGTAAAACTGTACTGCATAACATCTATAAGTAAATCAGACAAAAAATAACGGCTGGCACTCCGGGAGTGCCGGCAGAAATGAAAACTTGAATATGAACGTTGTGCATTTTTGAATATCTTAGAATATTTGAAGAATAATATCGCATGAATTGTTTTATTTATCAGAATAAAAGTACTAGCATATTATTTATTTATTTATTTTATTAGAAAAAACAGAAATAGAAATACAAATACATGTGTAGACAATGAGTTATAAGAACTATAATACATGTATTCTAAACCACGTGTTCCGCTGATTTTTAACAATATTGGGTTATCTACGCTTAATACTACTAGTTAAAAATTAAGATTAAAAATAATATATATAAGTAATAATAATAATAATAGTGACATATACACATATAAAGTATTTAAAAAATTAAATACAAAAAATATAATCAAAGATATATATACGTATACATATTATAGTAATACACTAAAATATATATATATTATATATTATATATATTTATATTATAAATACTATCTATATTATACACATTTACCTATATATATTATATGTAGTTAAATAGAATACTCATATATTGCGCACAAAACTTATAATTAATATTTCATAAAAAAATTAACCCTTCAGAAACATTACAATTATTTTATATAAAAAGTTTATCTCTCAGAAAAATCAACTTTCGTCCATAATTTCAACTGTCTTACGAATTTTCGATCAGGCCACGTGTCCTGAGGCGAGCTTAACATTTTATACCCATCCCAATAAGTTTTCACTTAAAAAAAACATTTCTTAGCCACACTTCATTGCCGATTCAAATTTGTCATAAATTTTTTCGAAATCAGCTGTTGAGAAGTTAAAAAAAAGCGGCAAAGTGCGAGTTGGACATGAAGGGTTCCGTAGCAGCAAGTAACATAATATAAAAGTTCTTGTAGTACGTTGTAATTTTAATCGATTTTTTAATAATATGGACACCAGGAACACCAGGAACAGACATAAACTTATAATGCCTACTTCTCTGCTAAGTCGAGTTAGTAGGTCTCATGTGGGGCGATGTATATGCTCTTACAACAAGATCTTACAAAATGTTCAAAACAAAAGTATTACGTTATACAAAAGAATTGTTAAAAAATGTTTGTTTGGTAAAGGCTACTATAACTTAAATGACTTTCTTAATGATACCACAGATTGGGAATGGAGTGACAGCCTTAAGGCTATTAAATAATAAGTTTAATTGTACAATATTACTTTCTAAACATATTTTTTTCGATGAAAAAAAAAGCCCGCTGAGTTTGTTACGTCCGTTCTTCTCAGGTCTGAGGCATTCATTTTGGAATGGGTGGTAGTTTTTGACTTTCAAAAAGTGACGTCACATCCTATTTTGAATAAAAATATTTGAATTTGAGTTTATTTAAAAAAAAACTTCTTTCTAGATCTCGTTCAAACCAATTTTCGGTGGAAGTTTGCATGAATGTCTGCGCCCTCTAGCTGTTGTCCATGACCAACGTGAAGTTGGTCGTGGAGTCGCCGTGCGTCGTGCGTCAACTGTCAACTAACTTTGTAAAAGTCAACGAGCACACTTCATTGCATTACGATCAAGACTTCTCATATTCGACACACGTATTTTTAATTAAAGAATTTTAATTAGAAGGAAAAATAAATAAATTTCAATATTAGAAATAAAATTTAATCATTGAAGAGCTACATACAATTCAGAAAAACGATTAGGCACGAAATAATCGATAGAACCCGCGGCCGGCTGAGCTACGTCACAGTACATCATATATTTTTTTTAGTTTAATCATTCTCTTATTTTAGAAGTTACATGGACACACACACACACACACACGTTTTATAACTTTAGAAGTGCCTCTAGCGCAAACTATTCAGTTTAGAAAAAAATTATGTGAGAAACCGCAATATAATTTTTGAAGACATATCCAAAGGTAGACACGTATTTTTTAGTTTCAGTTGTAAGTATGGGGCACCCCCAAAATTTACTGTTTTTTCTATTTTTATGTGAAAATCTTAACGTGGTTCACAGAATACGTCTACTTACCAAGTTTCAACAGTATAGTTCTTATAGTTTCGGAAAAAAGTCTGTGACATACACGGACAGACATACAGACATGACGAATCTATGAGGGTTTCGTTTTTTACCATTTGGATACGGAACCCTTAAACGAATGAATTTTGTAATAACAGAGAGAGACACATCGATTTCATATATTTATTTAGATGTAGAGATAAGTGAACGCACAGACACATTGAGCATACAAATGCAAATAATTATTTGTGCCCGAATTGAATTGTTGCGTTTTAAGCTTGCGGTGACATAAATGTGCAAATCTTATAGACGTGCTGTGAATCGAGAATCGCTTGTGTCTGGCTTCTTTATATTGACAACGCAATACTAGATAAAGTTAACTTCACATTGAGAATTACAATTTGTTATGTTTTTAAAATTATAACCCTCACTTCCAGGATTAATACACAAATAAAATTTGAAAACAAAATTGGCAAAATTACATGAAGCCTGAGCGTTGAACCAATCATACAAGATTTTAGCAAGACGCAACTGACGACGCGTGAAACGGAACACACAAATAATTAATTATTAATCTTACAGAGCCATAAAATATTAATTAAATAATGTCGCGTAGCATCGCTTCGACGTACAATATGGCGAGAGTTGTCAAACGTAATGTCATGCAGCAACGTACATGACGAGAGTTGTCAAACTTCAAAGCATTGATAATTTCAACAGCTCTGTGAGCAATACTCGTAGCTCAGCGGAAAAGTGTCTACTTCAGACGCTGTAGACCCGGGTTCGATGCACCTCCAGTGTATGGAATTTTTGGTTTTTGTTAAGTTAATGGAAATTTCTAGTAAGTTCAGGATCAAATAAAAAGGATAGAAAATGTGTAAGCTGGATAAAAATAGTTAAAAGAAGTTTCTAGTACAATTATTTAAATTTAAAGATGGAATGGAAGAGAATCATTTTGAAAATAGAACAGATCCGGGGGTATATTAGCCGTACTAAGCGTGACCTACGGCAATTCTAGTTCAGACTCAAAAGTGAAAAGGGAAAAGACTGAAGAGAAGAAGAAGTCTTGAAAAGTGGAAAGTGGTTAAGAACAAAGAAGAAGAAGTTAAAAAGAGAACTAGCGTTCGGTGCGGTGTGATCTGCTGCGGCACCGCTATCGACAAGAGAACAGCGGCAGATCGGCGAAGTGCAAGTTTTTAAAGTGACCGCAAATAAAGACTCGTTCCTTTAAGCGGAGTTATTATTTCCAATCCCTGACCTACTCCCGTGTCAATAAAAAACACAATTTTTTTATTCGATGTTTGGCTGATTATTATTAATTTGATTACGTAACTCGTATCGCATAGACAAACAATATGAAAATCATTTATTTTGTATAAAATGATTTCTAAACATGGGGGTTGATGGCTAACTTACAAGTTATTTAAAATAGCCTCGCATAAATAGAGAGTAGTTCTAATAAATGTAATTCACTTTGAATCAAACAATAAATTCAATAGCTAAGGAATGATAGAAGCAATTTTCCTTCGACGTTATCACATAAATTGGTTTCGTATGGAAAAAGCTTGCTGAAGGACTTCAGCAATAAAAATGGAATTATTTTTCCTTGATATGACCTTTCTGTGAGCTGAATGGGCATTTCCAAGGACAATGGACGATGCCCATTATTATTATGAATGATTACTGATTGTGTTTGAATATTATTTATGTTATTAATGTTTTTTATAATCGATGTATTGATCGTATTGTCTAACAGTTCTTGGCGTTGTCTGACAATCATAAAGTTAACACGAGGAACTTTCTTTTGCCCACTATTCGGTTAAGTTAAAGGCATAAAAGGCATAAAAGGCATTTATTTTCTCAAAATTGATTCCTTTAGAATTATTTTTGATGTCATTTCTTATACTACTAGATACTACTACCGCTTCGGAAACAAATGGCGCTCTGAGAGAGAAGAAGCGGCGCAAGAAACTCTCCCAGCATTCTTGTTTTTGCGCTCTTTTCAATAAAAATATACAATATTGTACAGTCGCTATAAAATAATCACAATCTAGTCCCAGGCTGTCCGATCATTTAGATATTCAGCAGTGGAGTAATAGGATTTACGATAGAGCCATTTTTTTATAAAACATTTAAATTTATTTATAGCTAATGCCTGAACAGTGGCTGGGACTTTATTGTAGAAGTGTATACATTTACCCTTAAAGCTATTATGTATCTTATGAAGCCTACTAGAGTTAGTTACAAGCAATCCCTTATTTCTAGTGTTATAATAATGAAAATCACTATTAAGAGCAAAAAGGTGACAATTTTTGTGAACATATATTAAATTTTCATAAATGTACTGACAATAAACAGTCATAATATTTATTTCTTTAAATTTTTCTTTGAGAGGACTAATAAAGGGTAATATGTGGACCCCACTGAAGCTTTTTATCTAACGTGATACCCAAGAAGACCGTAGTGTCCACAAGTTCCAATCTCTGGTCATTTATAAGTACATTGGTTTGTACCTCCGCTGTGTTTGGTGTAATGAACCGTAAACACTTTGTTTTTTTACTGTTTAAGTGCAGATTATTCGTCTCAAACCAACGCACTATCTTTGAGAGTGCATTGCTTACCTCGTCATCAATATCCGCACGTCGCTTCACTTTAAAAATAAGTGAAGTATCATCAGCAAACAATACAATCTCATGGCTATCATCTACCACAAACGGTAGATCGTTAATATATATAAGAAACAAGAAAGGACCGAGAATAGAACCCTGTGGAACACCTATTCCCACAGGTTTACCCGAAGACCGTTTGCCATTTACATCGACTATCTGAACTCTTTCGCTTAAATATGATTTTAACAGATTTAGGGCTCTATTTTTCACTCCATAATGCTTTAGTTTTAGGAGTAAAGTTTCATGGTGGACGCAGTCAAATGCTTTTGACAAATCACAAAAAATGCCCAATGCATCCTGTGACTCTTCCCAGGCGTCAAAGATGTGCTCAATGAGTCTAGTACCCGCATTAATTGTTGATAAGCACCTAGTGAAACCAAACTGATTTTTGTTCATTAATTTACAAAATGCATTTGTAGCTGTTGAAGCAAAAGTTTTTCAAAAATTTTACTAAAAACAGGCAACACTGAAATAGGTCTGAAATTAGCAGGGTCAAAAGAACTGCCCGATTTAAACAAAGGTATAACTATGCTGTATTTCATGAGGTCAGGGAACACACCCTCATCTATGCATTCATTAAATATTATTGCTAATTCAGGTGCTATAATGTCAAGTATGTATTTAACAATATTAGTCGAATGGCCCCATAGGTCTTTTGTATTTTTTAGGTTAATTAATTTGAAGATTTTTATTATATGGCTACCTGTAACATACTTAAATTTCAAGTCAGTAGAAGATACTGGTACGTGTAATTTAAGCATATCATATGCTGCTTTTGGCGAAGAGCTAAGCTATTTGGTCGTGACAATCGGGATTTCGGAGAAGTATTTATCAAATTCATTTGCAATTTCTATTTCCGAATTTATAACGCAATGACTCTTACGCCAATGTTCTGTAATATATAATATATCTATAAATATAAATATTACAGTAGCTCAAAAACAGTTCAATTTCTAATTCCTTACTTGAGATACCTTGTATATTCTGGTGAACTATATTTATGAGCTTTATATTATGATTATCTATAGCAGTAACATTTATATTTGGTGAATGTTGCCTATTTTGTATGATATTGCAAGAGTTGTCCCTTGTCAAATAACTTAATTTAAATTAATTGAAGAAAAATCTTCATTGTTATATTTTTGTACATTAGCACTAATACATTCCCCAATAGAGGCTTGTATGTCGATTATTTTACAATTTTGCCCAATAGAGGCATGTTTATTAAATAATACTACAGAGGAAGTAGTTTGTTGACTAAGACTATAAACTACTAAAGTAACCAGCAGTCGCTTAACTCTAAATGGTAGGTATAGGTTACCATTGGTTATTTTCAGTTTATAATTAATGAATTTATTTGTGTCAAATAAAATTAAATTTTCATTGTTGTGGAATTTCGCATTATACAAAGTTGTATTTAATTTAAATATTTTTCTATTTTTATTGTGCGATGTATATGTTTTTACAACATGATCCCAGAAAAAGTAGAAAATATATTAGTTATCAAATTCAAAGGAATTTCAAAACGTTTATGTGGTAAAGGTTATTAATACATAAATGATTTTCTTAATTATACCACGGACAGGGAATGGAGCAAATCTCTCAGGCTATTCAATTATACATTTTAGTGTATGATACTACAAACGAAAAAAAAGAAAAGCCCGCTGAGTTTGTGCGGCATACCTGTTCGAATGGCTGGTAGTTTTTTGACGTTCAATTAGTGATTTTAAATCCTATCTTGAATAAAAATATATGAATTTCAAAAAGTGAGGTCTTTAACCACATATCATCGTTGTATTCCTAGCAACAGGTAATTTACCTTGAATACTACTGGCATCATTTTTCTGTGAGAAGAATGAACATATCCAAGGAAGCATGCCCGGTTTTATTATGAACGCGAATGTTGATTAGTTTTTATATTATATAATTAGTTTTAAATCTAATTTAACTAAGTGTGATTGTAATTTCCAGATGGGTTGTATTTGAATTTCAATAAGTGATTTTACATCCTACTTTGAATAAAACATTCTATTTTTTTATAAGAGTTAGTGTAAGTTCTAAAAAACTTTCGATGAAAATATTATACACTGCAAAAAGACGTGAAAGAAGAACACTAGAGAATTTAGTTGCAAAAATTTTTGGATAGCACTGTTTTATTTTTGGCTTATTACTTCAGAAAACTTAAGTTTTAATGTTAAATGATAACATTTTCATGAGCTATTTTATATTGTCTTATTTAGCCTCTAAAGTTGTCATTACCTGTGCAACCATGTGCCAGATAACGATATCAATATTTAATACAATGTACGTATTATATTATTATCGTATTACATACCTATGAATTTCCAGGACTCAGAAACACATACAAAACCTAGGTCTGTTTCGACTCGAACCCGGGACCCCCAGCTCAAAAGCCAGGGGCACAAATCACTAGAGTAAAAAAAATATAACCATTGTGAAATATGATGGAGAGCAAATATTTTTTTTCGTTTGTTTGACAACTCATGATAGTTGGATTTTTGTTAGATCCAATTGAAAAGGGAATAAATATTGTATTATAATGTTGTCGAAATACAAAACATTTTATAACATTTATGTGTGTTAGTATACGCGTTTCTTGTAAGGTTATTGTTCCACGTGATAATACTAAATAAGTTAGTCCTGAGATAATAAAAGTTAATTAAAACCACATAACTAGAACACAGAGAATAATGCACGGAACATAATTACAGAGTCATGCAAATAGGTTTGCTTTTCATAAGGGTAAGTATACTTTAGCCATCAAAAGGCGTGTATTGTGTATTAAATGATATCTGGTAGAAAAACTTGTGTAGTAATTTAGAGCTCTTAAAATACAAAAATAATAAAGTCTAGCAGTGTATGATGTTTGGTGTTGATTATTTTTTAATTATTATCAAGTGAAAAGAAGTCAGATAATGAAAAGTACTAACTAACTCAAAGTACTAAAAACTCAATGACTCATTTGTGCAATATAATCTAATCATGCAAGAAGACTTTCGACGCATTTGAGACGTAATGATGAACACGACCGCATTAATGTGTCAATTCTTACACAGCTGCATATGAAAAACTCCATGATTATCATCGACGTATAGGTACGTATTTCCCTGATTCGACCATATACGTGTCGACGTTAGCCTTGCACTAAGGTGACCGGGGGTAAGATAAAAAAGGGGAAAGATAAAAAAAATACAATAACGCCGAATATCAAGGAATTCTTTTAATGCTGGCAATATCGTTGTGGACACCATTTGGTCCTGCCCCGCCCTGCAGCCTGCGTCAGTCGCTAAGTGAGAGCGCACGTGTGTTTTTTATCATTTTTCCGTACGGACACATGTCCCGCAAAAAATTGAGTTTTTTAATCTTACCCCGCTTGCTGTATCTCCTTACATAGGCAAGACGCTTGCTGGTTGGTTAGTAAGGTCCAATGGCGACCACGTACCGGAAGGCGTAGTGTTGGTAGGCCCCCCACAAGATGGACCGACGATCTGGTCAAGATCGCCGGAGTAGGATAGATGAGGGCAGCGCAGGACCGATCGTCATGGCGATATTTGGGGGAGGCCTTTGTCCAGCAGTGGACGTCTTCCGGCTGAAATTATGATGATGATAACGATGATGATGAACACCATTTAATAGTGGAATTCCAGGTCCAGATTGGCTTACAAACTTTAGAAAACGACAGGGATTATTATTGAAAAAGGCTCAACCTATTGAGCATGTCAGACGAAAGAATACAGATCCGTTCATCGTGGGTGAATATTTTAGCCTATTACAGGCTACTCTAAAGACATTAGGTCTTGAACAAAGGCTGGAACTCATCTGGAACCTTGATGAGACTTCCGTTAGTTTGGATCCCTCTAAAACCAAAGTAGTTGGGCGAAAGGGGGCGCCATGCTCTCGAACAACTCACGATACAGGCAAAGAAGATATAACAGTTCTAACAGCAGTAAGTGCTGGCGGACAGAAACTGACTCCTTTAATCATATTTAAAGGTACATATGTATGGGACACCTGGATGTCTGACACACGTAATTTTGAGTTATCTTACGCAGCTAGTAAAAGGGGATTTATTTATTTATTTATTTATTGGTTCCCATACAACATACATGTATTAATAATTACAAAATAACGCTAGTATAAGTAAATCATTATTAACATATACGTCAATTAAATGGAAACACTTATGATAGTAACACGTGATATTTAACTTAAATAAATGAAGAGTTATATAAAACAATAAATAATTTTATGTTACTATCATGACTTAGGAAAATGCATGTAACTTGTTAACTGAGATAAAATAAACATAAATTTAAAACACACAAACTAAAATTATATCCTACATACTATAAGTATAACATACAATAAAGCGAAACTGATACATATTTCAAAAAACATAAATATGAAGCACATAAAGATAAGCTAAGGCTCTAACAGGCGCAGAGTGTCTAAAACTAGGCGTCGAAAACTGCACAGACTATTAGAAAAAATATCAATACAGTTATTGATATTTGCTAAGTCATTATATGAACGAGATAATCTATTAACTGGTGCATTATGTGATGTCCACAAGCGAGAAGTTGGAACAAAGAAAGTCCTTACATTTCTAGTCCTACAAGGATTACAGTATAGAGAAAACCTGGACAACAGTTTAGTATGAATATGATGATTTACAACTTTATACATGTATATTAGATCAATTAATTTACGGCGCATTTCAAGTGAGTCTAGATTAAAATATTTTAATCTAGCTTCATAACTATGCAGTGATTTTCTAAGTTTGAAACGGTTACACAAAATTCTCAAAAAACGTTTCTGAACATTTTCCACGGTATCAATGTGGTTTTTATAAAAAGGTGACCATGCTACTGAACCATATTCTAAAATACTACGAACCAGAGATTTATATAATATTACAACACTATGTTGGCATTTGAAAGGTTTTGAAATGCGTAAGATAAAACCTAGCATCCGATTTGCTCTTTCAGCAGTAGTATCAATGTGTTCAATGAATGATAGTTTTTTATCAACAATGACACCTAAATCTCTAGTAAATTCTTTATGACTTAAAAGTGAATTCGAAATGTGATAGGAAAAATTTACGCTATTTATCTTATTAGTGAATGTGGCAACATGACATTTGTCAACATTTAGTTTCATTAAATTATTATGGCACCAAGTACTGAGAGCAGAAAGGTCACGCTGTAGATTGAAACAGTCATCAATGTTTTCAATTTTTCTGTATAGTTTAAGATCATCTGCATAAAACAGATATCTACTATTGCAAGTAAAACATGATGAGACATCATTAATGAACAAAGCAAACAATAAAGGACCGAGATGAGACCCTTGAGGTACTCCAGATGGAACCAAAATGGCGTCAGAAAAAAATCCGTTGATAGCTACAATTTGTGTGCGATTTTTAATATATGACGTGATCCAACGCATTAAATCACCATGTATACCACATTCCATTAGCTTTATAAGTAAGAGCTCGTGGTTGACCTTATCAAACGCTTTTTGAAAGTCTGTATATATGACATCTACTTGTCCCTTGTCATCGATTGTCTCAAATAGATAGTCAATATATTCAGTTATGTTAGATGTTGTTGATTTACATGATACAAATCCGTGTTGTTCAGGAATCAGCATAGGTTTAATAAAGTTGTAAATATGTCTATATATAACGCGTTCAAATATTTTCGCAAAGCAATTAAGTATACAAATAGGTCTGTAGTTACGAGCATCTGTCTTTTCACCAGATTTGTGAACAGGAATTACATGAGCAATTTTCCACTTTTTAGGAAAAGCTCCAGATGATAGGGATTTATTAAAAATAATAGAAAGGGGTGCAGAAAGTTCAACATGACATAATTTAACGAAATGTGACGGTATTCCATCCGGACCGGGTCCTTTATTCGGATTTAGGTTTTTCATAACTCTACTTACATCATCCATTTGAACAACAATACTGCTGAGACAGTCTAAATTACTATTATGGGCGTTAGTAACAAAATCACATGACATATTAGCCTCATACACAGTGTGAAAATAGTCTGCAAAAATTTGACATATCTGGTTACCATCTGTAGCAATTCTGTTATCTAATTGAACAGTAGGTGGAATAAGTGAGCATTTATTTTTATTTTTTACATAATTCCAAAATAACTTACTGCTACCTTTTTTAAGACTAGACTCGATATTACTTATATAAGTGATGTAACAATCTTGCATCATTTTCTTTGATCTTTTACGCAGAAAAGAAAAGGTATCATAATCCCGGGGGTTTTTAAATTTTTTGAACTTTTGGTGATATTTATCCTTTTCCTTTAAACATTTAATTAAAGAGT
The DNA here is from genome assembly GCF_905404315.1 of Leptidea sinapis. Classification (NCBI taxonomy): domain Eukaryota; kingdom Metazoa; phylum Arthropoda; class Insecta; order Lepidoptera; family Pieridae; genus Leptidea; species Leptidea sinapis. The sequence continues at coordinate 14,597,993 of NC_066273.1, forward strand.
TGTTAAACCAAACTGGTATAGATGATCTACGTTGCTGTTTGTAAGGTGTATTATTTTGAATTACATTATTTAGAACTTTATAGAAGTTAGCCAGATCATTATCTATGTCAGTAGATGAGAGAAGTGAATGCCAATTGATATTGTTAAATTCTTCTTTACATTTTTCAAAGTTACACTTCCTAAAATTAAATGTCTGACTACGTTGACAATATTTAAGTACTGGTTTAGATATACCATGATTCACACTGACCTCAAAGGCAGGATGGTGTACATCTTCTCGAGACAAGGCTTGAGATGGCTCAAGTGATACGGAAATTTGGCGGGAGAAAAATAGATCAAGCGTATGATTATTTCTATTTTTAATATAATTATGTTGTTTAAGGTTGCCAATTGACATTAAGTCCAATAAAAATCTAACTCGTGTGTCCATAATTGCAAAATTAGACTCTACAGTTTTTGATACATTATCTATATGCCAGTTTAGATTGGGCGTATTGAAATCACCTAGTAAAATTAAAGACTCATCTGTGTTTGATAGAATATCACTAGTTTTATGATAAAACATTTTTAACTTTTCTATAGATAGGTCCGGCGGCAGATATACAAGACCCAATTTAGTACTTATGGTTTTGTGCTTATCGTCACTTTTAGTAACAAGATTAAGCCAAATGCATTCAACGTTACATTCCCAAACAGTAACCCTATTGGCTACAAAACATTTTTTTATAGCAACCAATACCCCTCCACCAGTAATTTTATGACTAGTGTTAACATCACGGTCTCTTCTGAAAATATTGTAACGATCGTCTAAGAACTCATTATCCCTAATAGAAGAGTTCAGATTAGTCTCGGTTAAACATATTACATCATAGTTGTTATTTAATACATTTATATAAAAATCATATAGCTTCGTTTTAAATCTGTTTACATTCTGATAATAAATTAACATAATGTTAAAAACAACAGGAAAGGATATGAAATATATATAAAAATAAAATAAAGTGATAATTGCTTATTATCTAAGAAATGCTTTTGAGCTTATCTAAGCTGTTAATATTTATAGCTGGAGAGTGTTCGTCCTTTCTCATGTATACCTTACCGAATTTGACCCATACATACTTAAAATTCAAAACTTTTGAGGCTTTTCTTGCTTCCATATGCAGATGTTTAGCTTCAGGTGAAAGATTTTCAGCGACATATATTGGCTTTCTTTCTCCTATAATACCAAGGTCCAAAGAACAAAGCATTTCTTTTGGGTTAGCTTTATTATATCTATGAACCGCTGAAAAAATTAAATCACGATGTTTCGGTGTCATAAGAGTAACTACAATGGTGCGGGGACGATCAGATACAGTACGTTTAGCTACTCGATTGCATGAGATAACAACATCATCTGGAAGTGACACAGATATTTTATCAAATAATTTTTTTATAATTGTCTTTAAATTTTCATTCTTCCTTTCTGGCACAGCTTGTATTTCTATGTTGTGGCTTCTTGATATTCGTTCCAGTTGCATAACCTTACTCAGAAGGGATTTGAAATTGTGATCGAAAGTAGAGGAGTCATTCTTTAAATCTGAGATTATATAAGAATGGGATGAAGATTCAACTTGTAGTGCCTCAATTTTTTTGGAAAAAAAATCTAATGAGTCATTGTGTTCTTTAATTTGACTTTGAATGACTCCAATTGAATTTACTGTGTCATTAAGAACTTCTGTATTACGATTGTTGCTTTCTTTTATGTTATTTGAACATTCAATAACCGAATCGAGATCAGTTCGAAGTGACTGAAAACTTTTCCTCATATCAGCCAACTCAGTCTGCAAGGAATTAAGGCCATTACTGAAAGCATCAAACTTCTCCTCCTGACTGGTTAGTCTTGAATGCATTTCACTACGAAATGATTTAAGTTCCGACAGTATGGTAGAGCAATCAGTTTGATTATTTATTATACTCGATGTCGACGGCGATGTCTCTATAGGTAGTGGCACTCTTATAGGTGTATTAGTGTTATCACCACCCTTCCGAGTAACAGCAGTACATGCAGGACACACCCAATTGATACGGGCTATTTGTACTGAATTTGAGGATATGCATTCAGTGTGGTATAAACCATTACATTTAGTGCATCTAATTCTTTTTTGTGTTACTAGAACACCAATATTACATGCCAAACACTCTCCAACCATGATTATTTAGCAATTGTATGGATACGGCATTGACGACGAAATAATACCAATTATTACGAAAATTGAGGGTACATGAAAATTTTTTGTTCACTATGTGATTGTTTGCAAATTTAATAATCGTTTATCACTGTAAATACTGTACACTTTCACAATATAACATTTACCAAGGTTCACAACACTTTATACTACAAATACATTACAAAAGTCTGCAATTTAGTAAAGTTAGACACTAAAAATATAATTAAAATCTCTAAGCACAAGTTCCACTGTTGACAGTTGACAAACGATGATAATGGGGATGGATGGAGAAGGAAATATTCCATAATTACATGGAAAAAGTATTTATTCCAGAACTCGGCGAAGATATGCCAGTTCTGGTAGTCTACGACGGTCATAGCACTCGTGTTGATATAAAAGTGGTTGAGTTGGGACGAAAACATAATGTCACAATATTAAAATTACCCCCGCATACGTCTCATCTTTTACAGCCACTGGACGGGGCTGTATTTAAATCTTTTAAATCAAGCTGGGATGCCAAATTAGTTGAATGGCAGCGACATAACGTTGGTGTGAAGCTACCTAAAAAAGTATTCTCTAACTTATTTGCAGAAGTATGGAATAATACAAAATCTGAAAGTATAATCAACGGCTTTATAAAAAATGGAATATGTCCTTTTAATTCAGATATAATTTCAGTCGATAAGTATGATCCAAGAGCTTATAAGCGCTGGATAGAAAAGCATAAAATGGAAAACGTATTTCACCCTCCTCAACAGGGAGATGATATCTCTATGTATGTATGGATATGTGACGATAATATTTCTAATAATGTTTAGTTGTGTTATGTTTCGTGGTTTATTTTATAAAATAAAATACGAGTGCGCTACGTGGTCCTAAATAAAAACGTGTGTTTTATTTATCGACCCGACTAAGGCTTTGACAGTCATGAGCATGATTATTATTTTTTTTTAATATTTTTTCATAACATGTTGAGAACCCCTGACTGCAAACCGTTTCAACGGGGTAAGATCGATATATTTTTTTTGATAAATTATTGAATGCAATTTTTGAATTTAACTGATTTTCAAGCTATTTGGGTTATCAGAGCAAAAGGTTTATTGATCACCACATATACATAATGACCTTCAAAACGATTTTAGTCACTATTTCAATCTTACCCCTTCGGCATTTCATCTTTCCCCTACATATTTTTTTTCTTAAGACCAAACTTTATTAACGTTTTTTTCATAAAATATTGTTTCAAAAAGATTTCTGTCACCATTAAAGAAACAAGTTGACTATACTTTTTTACCCAAAACATCATTTTATACATTTGACTTGAATCCCTTTGTTGCACAACAGTTTCAAATCAACACTGTTTATAGTCACCTTATATCATATTATTTATTGCTTATTGTTTTATGATTAACCATGTTTATCAGTATCGTACATTTTACATTCAATCTATTATAATATAACTTCATTTTACAAAAATAGTTTCACAGACACAAATTTTTAAATATCTAATTTCGTAGAACTTTTATCACAGCGTTTTGAGGAATTACTTAATAAGCTAGAGGTCTCGGGTTATAATCTCAGTATATCTGGGAATCAAAGTATATATATAATATATATTTGGACTTAAAAATTTGCGTGAAAATTTACACAAATAATCACAATTTATATCAAGCGCTCGCTCGTTTCTTTGTCGTGCAGATTATAGATTATATATTTATTAGATGACACATTAATTAATAGAAATTTTTAGTTGTAAAGAGTTGTTATATATTGTATAGTTAATACATAAACAATTTGTTATATTTTTAAAGTGATAACCCTCACTTCTAGGATTAATATACAAATAAAATTTGAAAAACAAATACTATGAACGATGCGGGATTCGAACCCACGACCTCCGGCGTTCCGTGCCGGTGCTCTAACCAACTGATAATGATAATAATAGATGAAGCCACAACCTGAGAGTTGAACAAAGCAAACAGAATTTTATAACGAGACGGTACTCGAACGGTTAGCTCATATTATGAAATTCCCCAATTTTTTTCATGTTAGCGATTGTTGTTATTTTCTTTTTTTTTCGAAAATAAGGGTCGAGATGAGCAGGACGTTCAGCTGATGGTAATTGATACGCCCTACCCATTACAATGTAGGCTCAGGATTCTTCAAAAACCAAAAAATTCTGAGCGGCATCACAATTGCGCACGTCACATTGAGACATAAAATGTTAAGTCTTATTTGCCCAGTAAATTTCACTACTGCGTCCTTCAGTCCTAAAAACAATTATTTTTACAGATTATTGCTTCATAGCAGAAATAGGTGCCGTAGTGGTGCCCATAATCTAGCCGGCATCCTGTGCTCCCTTGCACAGAATGACACCCACTGGTGAACTGTGTTAAATAATAATTACATAAGAAGGTATATTTATTATAAAAAGTGACCTGCCCCACGACGCTGTCGCGAGAGATTACATTTAAGAGAACATGAGAAATAAAACTCTGCACGGGATTTAACTAAAAAACAAAAACAGATGTCTTTATTTATTGCAATGCTCAAGAAATACCTATAAATAAAATATGGACAATATTCTAATCAGTAACAACGAATTAAAAATTCATCTCGAAACAAATTGCATTTGCAAACATAATAATAACTTTACTTCTATAACTAAGTACGTCGTTAGTGGAAATATAAAATAATTTAAAATTATTCAGATTCACAAACACCGAGAGGAAATTAAACACTTAATTAATTCTGTACTCTTACACCCTTAAGACAGCCTAGGGCACTTAGTGTTGAAAAAAACACATTATAAACGAGCCATTACTGGCGTCAACCAATGTATTCAAGAAAATATTTCATATGAAATATTTTTACTGAATAAAGCATCGTCACTATACAACAACAAGTGATCTAACCGTTAACAGAGTACTGGATCTCCGATAATTTAAGCAGCTTTACGTTGCACGTGGTCAAATGGATCTAGCTTATACTGGGGTGCGTCAGAACAGAAATGACAGCAATACTCCATTAATTTGATGGGCAATGTTGGAAGCGTAGTGGCGAAGTTCATTTATTACTCTTATAGGATAAAATTTTGATGCTAATTAGGTACATACACAAATTTCTACTAAATATATTCAAGAATTATAACTAAGAATAAAATATATTTTATAATTAATAAAATATTTTATTTCTTACATAATCATCATCACGGTCAACGACATGGTCACGTCTCTAAAAATGAGAACTCGATGGAGAGACTGGTAGTTCAGGGCCACGTGGAAGGCAAGAGAGCACGCGGTCGATCGCCAACCCGCTGGATAGACGCCATCACAAAGGCTACTGAGTCCACCATAGTCCAGTGTACTCGCAACGCCTCTAACCGTCAGAAATGGAAGCACAGCGCCAGGAGACCCTCAGAAAGGATATTGACCACTGAACACCCCACCATGTACCTCGTCAGCGCAACCACGACCACTCTGACAAGAGTGTCCGACTAAGAAGAAGACATAATCATATTAATAAACATAAAATTTAAGTAATAACCTAAATTATCAATTCTGTCAGGCGTCCCGAGAAGCACCCGATTTTTGTAAAAACATTTGCTAAAAGTTGAGATATAATGTACAGCGAGTAACATGAGAAATAAAAACGAAATTGAATGCGCGCGAAAAATACCATTGCAAAAATAAAACAGGCAACGGTCGACCGGAGTTCAGCCTATATTTCATTCCTCAACCACAGCCCTCCAAGCCCGATAAATCTACAAGATTTCTATTACAGATAACGATTTGATTCTTTCCGTATATTTTAATTTTATGTGCGCTCTGCAGCTACTGTTTCTCGTGTTATTAGTTTTTAATTCTTAAACAGCAACAATCCAATTTTCTGCCAGAATTGATAATGTTTATGAGCTTGATATAAGAATACAAAATGATCGTACAACGAGTACGTTTGCAAGAATTTACAAAGTCGTTTATATTTAACAGATTTTGTTTATTTTTGAATGCATATTTTTGATTTGATGACATTGATATAGCAAATATCAATAACTGAATAGATGTAAGTATCTTTTTATATTCTTTGTAGTTTTACGTGCTTCATATTTATGCGTTTTGATATGTGTATCAGTTTTAGCCTATCGTATGTTTTAATATTTAGGATATAATTTTACTTCTTATGTGTGTTTTTTTATTACTTTACTTGTTTTTGCCTAAGTCGTGATAGTAACATATACTAACCTATTGTATTATATAATTTTACATTTATTTTAGTTAATTATCACGCCACCATTAGTGTTTCCGTTTAATTGATGTATATGTTAATCATGATTTACTTATTTTGTAAAAAGTGAAGCAGTAATATGTAAAAATTACTGTGTTTCGGTCTGAAGGGCGCCGTAGCTAGTGAAATTACTGGGCAAATGGGACTTAACATCTTATGTCTCACGGTGACGAGCGCAATTGTAGAGCCGCTCAGAACTTTGGGTTTTTCAAGAATCCTGTGTAGCACTGCATTGTAATGTTTAGCGCTTATCAAGTACCATCAGCTGAACGTTCTGCTCGTTCCTTATTTTCATTAAAAAAAGGTAGATATAAATTTAGACAATTTAGACAAAGATAAGACGATAGCAAATTATTCGTTATAACTGGTTTGATGAACAACTCTATCACACGCTTATTGTTTGATATTTAGCATGATCAATTTTAGTACAAAATATATTTAAAGGGTCCACTGCCCCAATCTCAACCTACTTACAAAACAAGAATTTAGCTGGTGAATACAATGACGTTCTACTGGGACCAACCAAAGCCGAAATATATAAGAACATTTCACAAATTACACCATAATAAGTTTCGCCTGCTATTATTGGGTGGCATAAGTATGTTAAGGGGCCTCACAAAGAGGCGCGATTAAAATATCAAATGTGGATTCTTGAAGGACGTCCCCCAAAGGGTAAAATATATGATGAGATGACAGAAGCTAAAAAATCTTTAAGTATAAATTAAAATGGTGTCAGGATAGGCAGGATCAGTTTAAAATGGACCAACTTGCTTCTAATCAGACTACCAAAGATTTTAAAAAATTTTGGAATAATACAAAGAGCCTGGATGTTAAACCGACCTTCCCTGTATATATTGGTGATGCAAACGAGCATAATGAAATTGCTAATAATTTTAAAAACCACTTTTGTATACGGTCACCCCTGCATTCCTATCTGTACAAGGTGAACGATGCTGAGGTCTTGAATACGCATGAAAACATAAAAATACTGGCCAAGTGCATTTCGGATATTTTTTCAAAAATGCAACGTGGAAAATCTCCTGGGTATGACAGTCTCAGCACTTTAATTATGCTGGTGTTCATCTTCCGCGTGTTCTGTCTCTGTTTTACACTTTGTGTATAGGTCATTCATATTTACCGGAAACATTAATGCGAACTATTATCATCCCTGTTGTGAAGAATCAAACAGGTGACACTTCTAACATGAGCAACTACCGTCCCATATCCCTTGCTACAACCGCGGCTAAGATACTTGACAGCTTGCTCAATAAGCAACTTGGTAATTATATTCAAATCCATGATGCACAATTTGGTTTTAGAACAGGTACGTCAACGGAAAGTGCTATATTAACGTTAAAGCATACTGTTGGGTACTATACCAATAGGAAAACCTCAGTGTTTGCATGCTTTCTTGACTTGTCTAGGGCGTTTGACCTGGTGTCATATCCAGTACTGTGGGACAAGATGAGAAGTGCAGGAGTGCCAGAACAGTTCACTGCCCTAATCAATATTGGTATACCAATCAAAAAAATCAGCTTAGGTGGATGGATGCTCTGTCAGAAGAATATCAATTAGAATGTGGTGTTAGACAGGGAGGCTTAACGTCTCCGTTACTCTTCAATCTTTATGTAAATCACTTGATTGAGGAACTGAGCAGCACACACGTTGGATGTCACATAGATAACACCTGTTGTAATAATCTTAGTTTCGCAGATGATATGGTATTGCTTAGTCCCTCAATCGGAGGACTTAGGAAGCTTATTTCCATTTGCGAGACATATGCAGCGGCTCACGGCTTCAAATATAACTCATCGAAGAGTGAACTTACGATATTTCGAACTCCAAAACACAAGTCACGAAGTTATCCTTGCTTATTTCTCGCAAATAAAAAGCTAAAGATAGTTGATAAGTTCAAATACTTAGGTCACATCATTTCGAATCACTTAAGAGATGACTATGACATAGAGCGGGAGCGTAGAGCGCTGTCAGTGAGAAGTAATATGCTCGCCCGCAGGTTTGCTCGAAGCACAAATAATGTTAAAGCGTTATTATTCAAAGCATTCTGCCAGTCTTTTTACTCGAGCGGCTTGTGGGTGTCATATTCGCGCGGGGCTTATAGCGTTCTACGGGGCTACCATGGCGTTGTAGCGCTTCTGGAATGTTTGCTGAGGCATCTGTGGATGGTTTTCATGCCATAATGCGCAAAAAAGCGGTTTCCATGTTGCAGCGTCTTCGTGTTAGCAGTAACAGCATCCTAAAGATGATTGCTGCCAGAGCTGACTGTTCCTTCCAGAAATACTGGATACAGTTAGCTCTAGGTTTATAAATATATTCCACTAATAATACTAACGTAGTACATAAGAAATATTGTTACTAATACATTTACTAATATATATGGAGATCTCTCTGAATTAATTAAATAAAAAAATAAAAAAAATATCTGCACATTGCCGTATTTACTCCAGTTCATTAAAATATGCTTGGTCAATAAGCAGCAATGTAAAACAATTATTCAGTTCAAGTTTGATTTAGACGGTGACAGGAGAAAAGTATGCTTAAATTGTCTTCAAGCACACTTTTTTTATGTCATGTCTTTAAATGTGTATAGAACGTCATTGGGTGAATCTATTAAAAAAATGTTATGCCTTCCAACATTCAAAAACTTCCTTGGACTTACTTTACAAAATATTAGTATGTTTAATAAATAAATACGGATTAAAATAAAATATCAACCAAACATATATATTATACAGCCATATTTTAACCCAGTAATTACTTCTAGCCAAAAACTAGCGTAAATAAAAATGGCATCTGACACAGTAAACATGAAAGATAAAATCGGAAAGTTCAATTTAAGTGAAACGTATTTACAGAAAATGTTTTAAAAACAATAACTTGAGTTTGGTTGCTGTACTTTGTTTTAATTTATGAACGTTATCGTGAATCTTATGTTACTAAATTTGAAGTCTTGGAAGACTATAAAAATGAAGAACTTTAATGTTATTTCGAGTTCTGAAACCTCTTTTAATAAGTGAGGGTTGAAATAAGTGTTGATATTGTGTTTGTTTGAGAAGAGGCTGTTACAATAATTATCAATCAAAGAGGATGTAAATACTACGTAATATGAGGCGGGACTGCCTAAGTAAACATTAAAATTTAGTTTAGTATGAAACGTGCAGTATTTGACTAAAGTTTGAAATAGTAGTAATTACAGTATAGCGAATGGCCACGAAGTATAATCCGGCTAAGTTTGAAAGCGAACAGTTACTTAAAACATAGTGGATTACGGCTTTCTCCGTTTTCAACAAGATGGTAGCCGTCATCTGTCATTCTGTCAATTACTGCACGTTCCATACAATCGAGTGAATCGCTTTTTTCTTAGAGAATTTCGCTAGGCTGTTATCAAAGTTCATTTCCCGTATATCTTCACACATAATGAAGTAACACTCAACGAAGAAAATATGCTGCTTACAGAGTTCTAGATCCCTGTGAATTCGAGCAGATATGCGTTGCACACTGCTTAATGATTCGACCTAATACTGGAGTACTGTCAACAGACCAGGAATTAGTGCTATACATCATAATTATGTGACCAGACCTACTATTTATAGAGCACTATCCGGTTCGAGCCGATTTGAAGTATTCTTGTTTTATTCAGCTTTTTCTTTCGTGATCTAGTACTCTAATACTATTCGAAGCTGAACAGAGTATCTTTGAAGAGCGGTATTAATTTCTTTATAGTTTATATTTTGAAGGTTAAATTGTATAAGGTTCATTAGAAATAAGTCCCTTACAATAAGGCATATATTTTTTTTCCAGCATTGGTCGTAGATTTCTGATTATTTGGAAGTGTATGCGGAATCTCCATTCATATCGGTATAAAAAGTTTGTTTTACGCATCCAAAATTATTGATATGTAAAAAAATAGTGAAGGACATAGCACATAGCCTTGGGGTACACCAGTGCAATGGGTTTATTGTTCTGAGCAAAACCATCGACAACGACCTGTATGCCGCACTAACCTGATGATCCATTTGCATATGCAGTCCAAGTACCTTAACTTTTCCCAATAATAAATAGGCTCAATAAGCATACCAAGTGATAGTAATATTCAAAAGCTACTCTTAAAATCAAGTAAAAAACATTATTAAAATTTTAAGACTTTGAAGAACTTCAAACATGATTCATAAATAATATATATTAGAGATTTTTTATCTATCAACAGCAATAAAAATATCTCTTTAATTATTATTTAATCTAATTATATTAATATCTATTACTACAATTGAATTCCGTACGAATTTTATCAAATGCTATATTTATGTGATTTGCTTACTTTAGATATGACATATTTACGATGAATGTACAAAAGGATTGAATTAAATAAGTATTTTTATGTTTTTCATTTTAGCTTTCTGCTTTCTTCTCTATGTAAACTTTCATTAGGCCAAATCTCACTCATAAAAGTGCTTCAAAAGCAATTTAAGGTTTTTCACTTCACATATAAATAAATGGATGTGAATGTTATACAAAAGATGTTTATATCAAATCTAAAATAAACTACTCAATACATGTTTTCCGTTTTCCCCAAGGACGTATAGATTTTTTCATATTACTGAAAGGAAAAGGCGACCACAAAAAGATTCACTTTCTGAAGCTCCATTCACCTTGTTCGCTGAGGACTTTTCTCCTTTTTATAACGACACAGACTACCTTCCTATAGAAAATTTAATTTCATATTTTTTACTAAAACAAATGCCTATTTATAAACTATACAATTACTAATTAATTATTTAATTAAACTTATTTAGTACTAACGCCACATGTTTTTGAACAAGTATCTGTCTGATTAAATATTACAATACAATATTTAGCAACTGCTACCTTTGTATGTGATATTGTTTTCTTTAGGGGTGCGGTAGATAACGAAGCCTTTGAGATTAATGAGCGAAGCAATTAGAGTAATTGTCACAGAATATAATAAAATCTGTTAAATGGCTTTTGGTTAACACTTATATTATAGTAATCCTCGGAATAGTATGTATGGAAATATACCTATTTTAGTTATTAAGAAGCTGATACAGATAAAGTATAACAAACACCAGAGGTATTATATTATCTAAGTGGCTTTTATATAGGTAAACTGTGATGACGTCACTGAAGTATTTTTCTGTGTACTGACACAAAATTCGAAAATTTACTGCAGTCAGTAAATTTTCGAATTTTCAAGCTAAAAAAATATCTGGACATCTTTCCAAAAAAAAAAAAAAAATGATTTTGAAAAATCAATTCTAATCTTTTTTCAATAATTATTTCTTAAATCATTTAAACCGAATGAAATTTGTTTCGTGAAAGCTGAAATAATAATGTTTCCATAATATTGCATTATATCCATTATAACCTGTGCACGACATTAATAATACAATTTGTTATGTTTTTTAAAGTGATAACCCTCACTTCTGGGATACTAATACACAAATAAAAATTTGAGCGTTGAAAAAAGCATACAAGATTATGACGATACGTCACTCGAACAGTAAGCTCAATTGGAAGAGCACTTGCACGGAACGCGAGAGGCACGACCTCTTTCGAGCCCCGCATCGTTCATAAAATTTTGTTTCCAAATTTTATTTGTGTATTAAACCTAGAAGTGAACCCTCTCTTTCATCACTTTAAAAGTAGATCCTGTAGGTGAAGCAAAAACCTGAGAATTGAACAAAGCATACAAGATTTTATGGCGATACTTTACTCGAACGGTTAGCTTAGTTACTTACTTATACTTACTCGAGCACTCGCACGGAACAGGAGAAGTCGTGGGTTCGAGTCCCGCATCGTTTATAAAATTTTGTTTTCAAATGTTATTTGTGTATTAATAATCACTGCTGGAGCAGGGATTTTCATCTAGCCAATTTGTTACGTTGCTACTTGACCTGTTGACAGAAATAATAACAACGTGGAAAATTTAAATGTTTATTTATATTATTTACTCACTGTCCCAACAAACGTTGTATTGCCAATAAAAGTAATAAAAAAATATATAATGAAAATTTTTGGGGTATAAAAATTTATGAAGACCGATTCTCACCTACCAAATATATCTTACATAAAATTTATCATATTGCAATAATTATATTATTCGATTTCCATCTTGCAACCCTATTGCGGATCTGTGGATGAAATAGAATATTATAAAAATTGCGATGCAAAAATAGGTGTTGATCATAGACGGGTGAAAATTTGAAATTGTATGTATATTTGAATACTGAATCATAATTAAATAAAAATAAAAAAAAGTTGTCAGAAAAAAAAAATATTTATAATATGAAAAATAGATGTTGGCCGATTCTCAGACCTACCCGATATACACACAAAATGTCATACAAATCGTTTATTATTCTTTGTTTTATGCTGCCGCATTGTAAATTTTACATAAATATAAAATCTTTTGGTGACTTTACATAAAACAAATTATATACATTCGTGTAATAATATGTGGACCCCTTCACTAGTTAATCCATTGTACCGGCAAATTATGTTATTTTCAGTTTTCGGTTTATGATAATCGGTCTAATATAAGTATTTTAGTTGTTAGCTTTTTCGAGTAGTACACAATTTTTAATTTCTGTCAAAATGTGGACCTCTAGGTCTATTACTTTTCATTTTTTTCCGTCATATTTGTTTAAGACTGTATGTTTCCCATTTAAAAGAAAAAAAAGAAAGAGAAAAATCGGTTTGGCCATTTCGGAGGAATTTGGTAACAAATATCGGGACACGAGAATTTTATATATAAGATAATATTGCAATTAAAATTTAAGTGGTTGAGGTCATAATTTGCCCGCAGAATCTCGATCTCAGAAATACCGTACGCCCCTTCGGTTCCCAATCTCTTGACACGCGTCATATAACTTTACTGTGTTATCCGAATCTAGATAACTGTGGCGAACGAAGTAGGAAAAGTATTCAAGTCCAATAGTGTTCCTGTAGTAACTATCACAAATTAAGCTTTAATTATCGCACTTTGGAAAACCTACGGAGCTTAAGGCAATCCAGAGACTACGCATCAAAATGACTCTCTACGACAAGGGAAGAAAATCGTGATTGCAATCATTATCTAAAATCAGCAACGGTTAGACATAGTAATGCTTGCGTGACGTTAGCAGGCAGTCATCAATGAGTAAACTGATTTGTTTGGTGATTTGTGAAGTGTACGGCTAGAGCTGACGTCATCAAGATGGCCGCCTGACCCTATCTCAACTCGCGGGGACTAATCAAATTCAAATTAAAATATTTTATTCAAAATAGGATTTAAAATCACTTATTGAACGTCAAAAACTACCACCGATTCAAAAGAGACTGCCTCAGACCTGAGAAGAATGGGCGCAAGAAACTCAGCGGGCTTTTTTATCAATATAAAATATGGATTACAATGTGATATCGTACAATAAACATTTATAATTAAAGAGCCTGAGGGTGTTCGCTTTATTCCCAGTTCGTGGTGTCATTAAGAAAATCGTGAATGCTATAATAACCTTTCCCACACAAACTTTTTTTAACAATTCTTTTAAATTTCGTAACACATTTGTTTTGTACATTTTCTGGGATCATATTGTAGAAGCATATACATCGCCCAACAAAAGACTTACTTACTCGACCCAACCGAGTAGTAGGCATGTTTATGTTTGTTCCTCGTGTTAACATTATGAATGTCACAGTTTCTAGAAAATTCTTCAATGTGCTTATGAACATACAGAATATTATCAAAAATGTATTGAGAAGCAACAGTCAAATTGTTGATATCTTTAAATTTTTCTCTTAATGATTCCTTAGGAACTAGGTTATAAATCGCGCAAATAGCCCTCTTCTGCAGCACAAAGATGGTATTAATATCGGATGCTTCTTTGACATTAGACATTTATCACAACAATTAATAGCAACAAACCTCTAATTCACTCATTTATTTGTTCAGTTTATTTCAATTTAAAATTGTTTTCGTTGTTGTTGAGGAAATGGATTTCTTCTTCAATCGCGAAGTCGTCAATTGTCTCAAAAATATCCATTATATTATAATTTCTACTATATTAGATATTTATTACACAAATTACGTGTGTAGTTGTCAAAAGATGATAGTTATTAGATCTTTTGACATGATCATAGATAATACACTTATAACTAGAGAATGACTTATCAACAAATATAGCTTAAAAAACTTATAAACACGTCCTAATTATCCCACCGATAGCTCTTAACCGGCTCCCAAAGGGGTCGATAAATATAATCACCCGATATAGTCTTAATTCGTTCGATAACTTCTATCTGCCTGTTGAAAAATTCGAAATTGCGCTATCCATCGAATTTCTCTTATCTAGTTGTTTAACTGAGGATTGAAAAATCGGCCCTTATACGATAAAATCCGGAAAAACTATTTCCTGTACAATTTTCTACACTGTACAGGTAAAACCATCGAAATTATAATATTTAAAAATAGCACACACCATTACAATAACGAGAGAACTATTGTCCAATTTTCTCAGGTACTCGACTCGGTGTCTCAATTATTGGCAAGCGTCCAAAAAAGTGATTTGAATCATTAGATTCAAAGACTTACTAACTAAATTATTGAGTACTATTGATAAGTAATGCAACTTGTTTTGTTACCAATGCTGCTTATATTATATTACAAAAGTGATTACTTTATTAATATACCAGTGGGAGGCTCGTTTGCTGAGGATGCCGACTAGATTATGGGTACCACAATGGCGCCTATTTCTGCCGTGAAAAAGTTTTGCTTAAACATAACTGTGTTTCGGTCTGAAGTGTGCCGTAGCTAGCGAAATTAGTTGGCAAATGAGACTTAACATCTTATGTCTCAAGGTGACGAGCGCAGTTGCAGTGCAGTTCAGAATTTTTGATGTTTTTTCAAGAATCCTGAGTGGCACTGCATTGTAATGGACAGGGCGTATCAATTACCATCAGCTGACTGACAGGACTCCATAACTTATTTTCGTAAAACAATATATTATATACTACTAGAAAACACGCGTATGCACAAAGTTGGTGAAGCGATACACTAGTAGTTGAAGTGATAAAGTATTAATTATATTCAATCAAAAAACTTCTTTTTTAATTGAAAAATGGAATTATTTTTTTCAAGTTAATGTATTATCATCCGTCCACGATAAATCTTCGAAGTTTGAACGAAATCTGGCCGTTGAAAGTGGGTCTAAATCGCGCCCAAACGAGTCAGTTACAAACAAACATACATACAGGTCAAGCTAATAAAATACCGTAACTTGTTAGGTTTCAAAAGGGTTTAATTGGGGCAAGCTCAAACATATTATTTTAATTTTTATGATGTTTGTAATATATAGGTAGTCTAGCTAACACTTGTCTAGTTTTTCATAGACTCATGATATTCTTTCCCATGGCATTCTAGCTGTACCAAACGCCACTTATCTTAAAAGTCATTTAGTTGATGTAAACGAGTGCTCTTCTAAGATAAAAATACAAAAATACTTCAAAAAGGAACTAAATCTTGTAAACTGCCAGTATCTATTAACCCCTATCCTATAATTAAAATAAATATAATGTGACATTTGAGCTAACGAGCCGCGAGTCGCGACGCTCCCGATTGCCTCAATATTTGTTTAGGCACGCCCCCGTGGCTGTAACGATATTGTAACATTTTAATACGCGCCCCATGGGCCGTTTGTATTCAGCGACTTTTCCCCTGATTTAGCATTTGTGGGGTTTGTTAAGATAATGTAATTTCTTGAGCACTTACAATCTTCATTCAATTAACGGGTGCAGATGTTTTGTAATATGCTTTTATAAACAATATGTTATGTTTTTAAAGTCTAAGCACTCACTTCTAGGATTAATACACAAATAAAATTTTAAAATTTTATAAGAAAATTTTATGAACGATCCGGGAATCTAACCCACGATCTCCGGCGATCCGTGCCAGTGCTTTAACCAACTGAGCTAACCGTTCGAGTACCGCCTCGTTATAAAATTCTGTTTGCTTTGTTCAACTCTCAGCACCAGAGCATAGGCACGGAACGCCGTAGGCCGTGGCTTCGAATCCCGCATCGTTCATAAAATTTTGTTTTTCAAATTTTATTTGTGTATATGCTTTTTTGCTTTATTGAGGTTGCGTTTTCCATATGACATTATAAATTATGGTAAAACCATCTAATTTTAATAAATCATAATTTTTACTACTTGAAATAGGACGAGACGAGTAGGATGGTCAGCTGAAGGTAATTGATACGCCCTACCCTATATCCGGCACTATAATTGCGCTCGTCACCTTGAGACATAAGATGTTAAGTCTCATTAATTTCACTAGCTACGGCGGCGACCGAAAAGTAATGTTTGCACATTACTGCTTCACGGCAGAAAAAGGCGCCATTGTGGTACCCATAATCTAGCCGGCTTCCTCACTGGAAATTATGTCCGGTGCTTAATCATATAATTTTTTTAGGTCAGCTGATTTTAAGTGATCAAACCTTGCAATATTAGAGGAATTACAGGAGCGTTGCCAGCCTTTTGGGAGGATGTATGCGCTTTTTTTGAAGGTACCCATGTCGTATCGTCCCGGAAACATCGAACAAGGAAGCTCATTCCACAGCTTGGTTGTATGTGGATGAAAGTTCCTTTACAACCGCACCGTGGAGAAACGCCATACATCCAGATGGTGAAGATGATATTGTAATTTGTTACGTGTCATCAAAATTGAATAATAAAGTTACCCATTCTTAACTTTTGAGTACAAATCTTTTTATTACACACTGAAATAATGCGTTTTTAACTTGGACATTTGAAGAATGTTCGTACGTTATTTACTTTTGATCCATTTTATAAGGCAGTTGTTCTAGCCTTCTTGAAGGAAGTCTTGATTGGCTTCTTGTAATGCATTCACATCCTCTTCAGGGCTAATAAATTATTTCCCGATAGAATAATTATTAAAATTGTTAAAAGCTTACTAATAAAAAGCTAGTTAACAACAATAACATTCTATGTATCTTACTGAGTTTACTTTTAAGGATATTTTTTTAATAATTTTATACGAGAAAACAACTTTTTTTAATAAAACAATGACTACAAAACCTTATTTTTTAAATAGGTCACAACAAACATTAAAATATATCATTACAAACATAGGCCTTCTAATTCTAACCAATTGAAGCTATCCCTACTTAATATTATAAATATGAATTTAAGTTTGTTTGTTACGCTTTCACGCCTAAACCACTGATCCGATTTTGATGAAATTTAATACAGAGGCTGACTAGAGCTTTGGAAAAGAACATAGGCTACTTTAAATTGCGAAATAGAGACTTGGAGGGGTTGAAATAGGAGTAGGAAGTCCATACAAAGTCAGGCTTTCACGCCTTGCTGTGAATTCATATTTGATCATTTCCTTATGATTTAGCAGAGGATGGATTAATCAAATAAAATACTTTAAAAATACTTTTAAAATAAGAATGTATAAAAATAAGCAAATTTATAATAAAGCGCAGCAGTTTGTTTATGTATAAAGTTTGCAAAGTATTCTTAAAACATGCTGCCCTAAAGCTATTCTATGCTATAAATGAAATTAAATTTTTTTATTGCGTCGAATACAGGATACAATATAGATCTTAAATTTATTGTAGTGTCTTCTCTTCGGCTAATTTAAATTAGGTGGAACCTGGTGGAACGAGGATTCAATTCAATGGCGCTTTCAAATAAATGATTATTTTGTTTTACAAATTTTCACGCTTCAAATATATGTATATTGGGCAATGTCAAAATATCAAGTAACTTTTCCACGCTGACGAAGTCGTGGATAAAAGCTAGTATGTTACAATTTCATACATAATCCATGAAAATGACGGCCTTCAGAACGCTCTACAATCACACTTATGTAAATATTAATAATTAAAAGTATTTTATACTTGAGGGTGTTTCCTTAGTTATTACTTGCGGTATTTATGAAACCGTTACGTATGTGTGATGTATTGTAATCAACAAAAACTTGACGATCGGCTCACAAAGGGGCTATATAATAGATTCGTAGGTTGTTGCTACGTCTTAGCACAATGGAGGCTTTGATTGATTGTGCGTTCGCGTTATATGTTAATAATAAGGCATTTATTTCTCAAAATTGATTCCTTTACAATTCCCTTCAAGAATTATTCTATGTCATTTCTAATATACTAGATACTACTACCGCTTCGGAAACAAATGGCGCTCTGAGAGAGAAGAAGCGGCGCAAGAAACTCTCCCAGCATTATTTTTTTGCGCTCTTTTTAATAAAATATACAATATTGTATAATCATTACTTTTGCTTAATAATAAGCCTACAATTATGATGGTAGATTGGTTTGAGCGTTGGATATTTATTGAAGGTATCACGTTTTCGTTAGCGGTTAGATCGGACCAAGATGGATAGTCGTAATATACTTGCTATAATTATATCTGTCGAAAAAGAAAAACTTTACAAACTTGGAACTAAACACGATATTTTAAACCAATTGTACTCCAGAAAACAGTTTACAGAGTGCAAAGAAAAGTTCATTTCGATCGAGGATGTCCCAAAAGTTGATATTACTCTTCGAGAATGTGCTCGAAGAGATGGAGCTCATTTTGAGGCTTCCAGCATTGTAACTGTAGTGGTGACTGTAATTCAAAATCAAACATTCTTTGCAATTCCAAATGTCACAAAAGCTCATCTTGCAAGAATAAATAATTTTAAACTTAATAACTTTCTTGCACAGTTCTTTATTATTAGATATTTTTGTTGATTTTTCTCAGTTTACTAATTTTTAAACTATTGTTCTTAAGTAATATTTTTGTCAAAATAAAAGTAGGTGTCTGTAGGTATGATGTTATTACATTTTTAAATGTTTATTTTTTAACTACTATGTTCAATAGTTTATTGTTTGTTAACTTTTCATGATAATTTTGTGAGTTTAATTTCATTTATTATACAAAGATAGGGTGGGCATTATTCATAATGGCCGGGAAAAGTGAATAATCATGCTGTTTTAATCACATTGTCCAATTGAGTCGGGCATTATGAATACAGACCGGCCATTATTAATAATGCCCGTAACATATACATTTATATATTCTCAAGTTTTATAATAATCAAAGTGAACCCATAATTTTATTTGTTCAAATCATTTTATTGAACGTTTTGGTAGCAGGCTTTGTTGGTATTTGTTGATTTGGACTTATTGTGTGGTAGACTTGAATATATTTATTATTAAATGATTAATAACAAGATAAACATTATCAAATTGCAAATAAAATATCACCGCAGAGATTTATATTCATAATACAATATTTAAATATATGTCATTCATATCGAAAGCATCGGAGACGTAAGAGATTGAACCGTTGACTCTCACCACAGAGCCCTCGGTTCGATTCTCGTCCGTCAAGTACCAATGCGCCAATTCTGGTTTCTGAATTCATATGTATATTTATTAAACGCTTTATAAGGTCGGCAACGCTCCTGTGATTCCACTGGTGTTATATGAGAGGATGGGCTGCGACGATCAAATACCACTAGGATACCCATATGCCAATTGGTCTTCCTCTATTATAAAAAAAATAACTACAAAACTAACTGCATATCATGTAGATTTTAGTTTTATATGTTTTGGACATCCATTGGCATATAGCCAGTGTCTTAAAAAATATGAATGATCTTTAAAAATGTCAATAATTTTCGGTGTCTTGTTCAGATTCCAATTCCAAAATAACTATTGTTAATATTTTAATGAACATAAAATATTAACAATAGTTATTTAAATTTAAATATAAATAAACACCGCATTATGATTGTAGTCAGCCAGTTATGTGCGTTATTATTAGGTTACGTTAGGTGAAACTTCTAATGCGACTTCAAACAAGGTTGCGTTAAACGTTTAACGCTACCTGTGCTGTAGAGTGCATAGTTAACGACAGCAAAAATATTAAATTTATCTTTTTATGTAATGGTCCACCATCAGATATACATCATAAATACAAAAATCAAGCAATAAAATAATATAAATTATCACTATTGAAATATAGATCGAATTATAGGCACACACAATTTGGTCTTATTCATCGGAATACAAAGGCGTATAAGGCAAAACTAAAATTAAATAAACAAATGTTAATACGCGTTTTATATTGTAGGATACTTTTTGAAGTAAAAACTTCTTTAGCATGGTTGGGATTTGAAAGTCGGTGAAACGAAAAAGCGAGACACATAAAATACGATCAGGAGACAACAGTCTCAGATAGTTTAAATAAATCATTTTTGACTGAGAAAAAATATCATGGTACTGAAGTAAAGCAGGACAAGAGAGCAATTCCAAATAATCCTAAGAGAGTAGTTGAGTGCAAAATCCAGAAAGAGGACCTACTGAAGCTTAAATCTAGAAAAAGGATCGTGATTATTGCGGATGAGCAAGGGAGAGGTACTCAAAGAATATTGCAAAATTTGACTGAGCCCATGTATGAGGCCACTTGTTTTCTGAAACCAGGTGCAAAATTAACTGATATACTTCTTTCCGAGACAAGGTTGATGCAAAGCTTAACAAAAAATGATGTTGTCATTATAATAGGAGGCACTCATGAAACTAATTCCTACGATTTTCAACTAAGTTTGAATAGATTTTTCTATAATAACACACATACAAATATTTTAGTAAGTGAAATACCCTATAATAGAGCCTTAAATGAAAATAAGTTAGTTTACGATTTAAGATTTATATGCGGAAAATTCCAAAATGTATCATTTGTTGACATGGATTATAGTAGAAGAAGAATGAAACGAAGTATGCAAATACGACATATATGCCAGGCACTCATAAAGGATATTTTACGCCTTGAATATCGAAGCAAAATAGACAGTTATAAAAAACAAATAAAGAATACGCAGAGGAATATAAAAAATACAGAAAATAAAGCTACCCAAACTGAACATGGACAAAGTGAAGGTGAAAACGGTAATGAAATACAAGAGGAAAAGGATGATGCCAAAAATATATTCTTGAAATAGAGAAAAGTGGAGCTAACGGAAACAGTGCAAAACCTAATAATTTTTTTCGAGTCTCATAAGTTATACATATTACATCAAAATATTAATGGACTTATTAATAAATCTGAACAGCTGGTAGTACAACTCGACGAATTAGAACTTAGCAAAAATATTTTTATAGATGTACTTTGTTTTACGGAACATAATTTAATTGAACACGATTGTGAGTATATTAGGTCCATTGTTGTTCATAACATATATAAACGATTTCCCTACGGTAACCAACCATGAGATGATTTTATTTGCTGACGACAGCACAGTGATATTTATAGGTGAAAATTTAAATTCTTTTGAAAGTGACATTAATATTACTATAGGCAATATTATAAACTGGTTGACATGTAACAATTTAGTCATAAATCTTGACAAAACTAGAATAATGACATTTGTAAATAGACACAATAAGATAGCATTGAACATTAATTATCTAAGTAAAAAAATATCTGAAATAACACAAACAAAATTTTTAGGCCTACATATTGATGATTGCCTAAATTGGAAAACCCATATTGAAAATTTGCGCATGAAGCTAAATAGATTTTCATTTGCATTGCACATGCTGTCTAAAGTAGTAAACCAGTCCGCAGTGCTAGTAGCTTTTAACGCATATGTCAAATCAAATATTCGGTACGGGATCATATTTTGGGGAAATTCCACAGATAAGGATAGAGTCTTTAAATGTCAGAAAAAATGTATAAGATCTATATTTCATTTAAGCCCTACTGATTCCTGTAAACCATATTTTGATAAATTTAAAATACTTACTTTCCCGTGCCTATATATATATGAAGTGCTAGTATTCATTAGAACAAATGATCAACTATTTAGTTACTCTGATAGTAAACGTAGAAAAAATAAAATATGTTTCACGCAGCATACAACGGCACTTTTTGGTAATAGTATATTTAATATGGCTCCTCAGCTATATAATAAACTACCAGCATCATTAGCGGACCAAAACTTAAATATTAACTCTTTTAAAAATAAAATTAAGGAATTTTTAATGACGAAGAAATATTATTCAGTTAAAGAATATATAACAGACATGAATGTTTAGTCATTAGAATAAGTTAATTCAGATATTTCAAATTAACATTTTTAGTAAGCAAATTTTTATTTTTCACATTTTTATAATATTGTGGTGGATAGACTTTTATGAATAATTTGGTTTTTATGTTGTATGTTTTTCACGGTAAACTTAGAGTAAGAATTGTAAAATATTATTTTTGCATGCCTACCCGGCAGATTGTTAGCACATATGATTATAATGTAACACCAATGTACCCACTCAATCTATGCAATTAAATGACTTGACTTGATTTGATTTGATTTGATTTGACGATTTAACGTGGGAAAACACGAATACAGTGTTTTGGTAACGGGTGATTTATATGACGCGAGTATACCATAATAACGTGACGTCATGCGCACGACCTATTACTACATAAACACCAGGGAAACATATGGTCGGTGATAGTAATGTCTTTCATATCGGTTGAAATCTTGTGCCATCCTAGCAACATGGACCAGGACTTCATATGTTGTTTAGAGGTCCATGCACAATGCAGGTTTCATTTCTGACATGTGTACTTTGTACGTACGCAATTTTTTATTCATATTTTTGCATATACGTCATAAATGTTTCATTTTTTAACTTAATTGTCTTTAAAATTCATGTATTCAAATTGTTTTTTTAAGAAATTATAAAATGTTTATTTATAACTTGTAGGCTATTCAAACTTCCTCAAGAAATCTTTTAATAATATTTAAATTATCATAGCATCGTGCTACAATTATTGTATTCGATTGCCATCTTGCAACCCTATAGCGGATTTGTGGATGGAAAAGAATAATATAAAAATCGCGATAAAAAAATATTGTAGATGGTAGAAGGACAAAAATTTGATTTTGTATGTATTTTTTAGTGCTGAATCATAATAAAATAAAAAAGAAATATATATATTTAGGGGTTGAGTCACCTTTATCATTTAGGGGTTTAAAAAATTGATATTGGCCGATCCTCAGTCCTACTCAATATGCACGGAAAATTTTATATAAATCGGTTTAGCTGTTTCGGAGGAGTTTGGTAACAAACACCGGGACACGAGAATTTTATATATTAGATGACCTTTCTATTATATTAAAGGTATTAATTCTAAATTACAATGGAGATTTTCAAACAAAAAATTTGTTTGAAAACTACTGGAAAAAAGGTCTGCTATTAATTTCATCTCATACAAAGGTCATTGCATCGCATAACTAGGACGTCCCTTCGAACAACTGCTACAATACATAATTTTGTACTTAGTAAGAAATAAATATTATTCAATTAAAATATAGTATAATTCCTTTGTTAGTTTCATAAACAGCTGTCTTTAATAACAGCACTAAGCTAAAATAACCTTTTAAAATAAGGAAACTAAAACTTTTCTACTGATCATGTGGTGCCAGGTCGACCTGTTATAGATAATTAATCATTGTTTTTGTTGGATGCAATTACTAATTATTACAGTAATCATGACCATCATGTTCACGAAGCATCCTTACACAAACAATGAATTCAAGCTCTAAAGGTTGCTCCATCGAATATACGATAATTTATATTTATACAGTTATTTCTTTATAACTTTTTATGAAAGAGTTCAGGTATATCATTTAAAGAGGACTCATATATTGTATGCAGCATCTTACAAACTAATTTGTTATATATATTACAGCCATTGTAAATTACTCTATTTGGTTGAAAAGAGTGGCCGTTGAGTTTCTCATACGTTCTTCTCACGAGCTCAACTTTTTACGAACCTAATATGGTAAGCTCAGTAATTTAAAACAAATATTTGAAGTAACGATTCAAAGGCGCTTAGTTTAAGCCTAATTGAATAAAGTTTATTTGACTTTGACTTTTACTTTGAATCTCATACTAAATGTATGGGGATTATATATTAAATTTTTGACGGTTTGATTTTTTAAAAGTTATTGATGTCGATTTACTGATTAGGTAACGTTCTTTCGCTATTAGTATAAACTTCTTTGGTATCTGTAATAGTTATCTATGGAGTAATCGTCTACACCCTATAGCCTATTTATATTTTCACATTAAGCTACTTATAGCTATTTAGTAGGTACTAAATCTCAAGCTATGAGGCGGATAAATGGCACTTAGGTACAAGTTACGTCAACTTTAAACCTCACCTTCTACGGGAAGGAAGGCATCATTTTAGAAAATCTGATTTATAACTACATCATATCTCTTGGCACATTTTTGAGTTAGCAGCTTAAAGGTTTCACTATGATAAATCTGTATTAATAAATGGAGAGACGGTTTTTCCTTCGGTTAAACTTCGAAAAACTGTATCACCCATCAGAATAATATTTGTACCATATGATGCAGCGTGTTTTGGAGAAGGTTTTAAATTAGATGGTGTGTGCTTTTCCCAAACCTAAATTTTTTGACTTAGAAATACCTATATTATGTTCACAATACAAATAATTCAGTTTTTGACATGGTAGGCACCTTGCGCCTTTATTACATCTTTAAAATGCATAAAAGGCATTTATTTTCTCAAAATTGACTCATTTAGAATTTTTTTAATGTAATTTCTAATATACTAGATACTACTAACGCTTCGTTAATAAAATATACAATATTGTATAGTCATTACTTTTGCTTTAAAATAAGCCTACAATTATGATGGTAGATTGGTTTGAGCGTTGGGTATTTATTGTAGGTATCACGTTTTCGTTAGCGGTTAGATAATTGCCTCCTAAACTACAGACGAGACGGGTTAAATGAAAAAGTAGATTGCACATAGCTCACAAGGATTTTTGCATATGAGATGTTAACTCAATAAATACTATCTCGTTTCCATAATAGTTTAATATCGGGGAGCCTCGATCAACATATAAAGAGGCTTTTCCTAAAAAGCTGGTTTATTATAATTGAATAAATGAAAATGTAATAAATAGGAATAATAATAATGATAAAATTTATTTAGTTATCCTCTATTTACCTTCTTTTAACTAGTGGTGTCGCTTTGATGCCCAAGAAAGCCCAAGGGGTGAGCGGGAATGGTGTGGAATGTCAGTACTTGACTAATAATAAACCACCACAGGTTCGCTTTTGGTGGTACAACAACTGGGTCTTCCGCGTAGGTCCGGGCGAAGTGGTCCAGGCTCTCCATGCGCAGGTCTCTGCAGATGACCTGATTTCGTACGAAGCATGGTGCTCCGGAGATGGTGCGGAGCGTCAGCGACTTGCGACCCGTCTCGCTTGTCAGCGCAAACCAGGCGGGGGCAGCGTAGGTGAGCCGCGTGCGAACGTAGGCCTTGTATAAGCACTACTTCGTACGGAGAGGCAGGAGGGACGCCAGCACGGGGCGGAGAGGGTCCTGTCGATGGTCACACCGAGGCATTTGGCCTTCGGGGACCATTCGACGGTTTCACCCATGTGTGACACCGGGGGCGGCAATAGTCGCGCCCGCCCGATGGAAATCTCCTGAGTCTTCGCCACGTCGACCTTGAGTCTCCAGTCCTTCAGCCAGGTGGGAAGTGCGTCCAGTGCTCGATGCATCTTCAGCGCTGCATGCGGGGCATTCAGCGAGGTGGTAATGAACGCCGCGTCGTCGGCATACAGCGCTAAAATGGCGACTGGAATATCGTCCGTGTATCTGCCGTAGCAGACGGGCGACAGGCAGCTTCCCTGGGGCACACCAGCTCGATGAGGCGCTCCGTGGACAGAGCGTCTTCAAACGCCACTTGTAAACGTCTGTTCCAAAAAGGTGGCCACAGTCTTATGGGGAGAAGTAGACGTGGACAGCCTGTACACGAGGCCGGCGTACCAGACACTATCAAACGCCTTCTCCATATCGAGGAATACCGCGACAGACTGCTCTCGCTTGTTGTAGGCGGTAGCGAGGTGGTGCAGTACCCTCGTCACTTGGAAAGTGGTGGAGTGTTCGGCATCGGCGACTCGAAGTAGTCCTACACATGTCGTTCGATGGTATCTACGCGCTGCACATCCGCGGTCAGGTTGGGTGTAAACTGCGTCTCCAGGTGGTCCGCTGGAGCCGCCGGTTTAGGTGGAACGTCGATTTATTCAATATTTAATTAGGTACTAACACATTTACAATAAAAATAACATAGCGTGTTTTAGAACTATTATACATTCCAGTATAATAGTTCAAAAACAAAATTCTAGCGCCATCTAATCATGGCTATGGGAAGTAATGGGTAGAATTCAAATGTGGGTACAAAAATGAATGGTTAAATTCGACGTTAACAGAAGCACATTATAGCATGAAACCAAATGAAGGTATTTTCCAAAATTATAGAAGCACTACAAGGCAATGAAATTTAAATTTCACAACACTTTATCTTAGAAACTTTTAATGTAAAATTTCAATAAGTCGAAAACTATCACAACCAATAAAAATGTTTCATTCCCTCTCCTAAACCCCAAAATCTATATTACTCAAAATCTAAACGATCCTTAAATCGAATCAATCCAGTAATTTTAGTAAGAATATATCTCAAAATTAGGTAAAATCAATCACTCCT
The DNA here is from genome assembly GCF_905404315.1 of Leptidea sinapis. NCBI lineage: Eukaryota > Metazoa > Arthropoda > Insecta > Lepidoptera > Pieridae > Leptidea > Leptidea sinapis. Next base: position 14,625,122 of record NC_066273.1, read on the forward strand.
ACATGTCGATTCATTTCATTTTCATTTATTTATTATTAATTATAATTACATACATTGTTCTTCATGCCTAATATAAATTTACAGTATCAGTCTCAAAAACAGAAACATAGAGGCACCTTTAATGTATTAAAATCCTCTGGATGGCGCACTAGGAAATCCTGTGAAGAGCCAACCAGTGATTACCATCTGCTATGTAATTTTATTTAATGTTAATAATGAATGAAATAGAGCTAAACTCACAACTAAAACAATATTTATCAGACTGACTAAAGGTATGCTTTAAAGCATACCTTTCTTATAATAATACATTATAATTACAACACAAAGCTGCATATTATTATGTCACAATTAATCATAAGTCGAATACCATATATTTACAGGTCTTTTCTTGCCCCTTTGATGCTCGACTTACATAAGATTTTCGGTAAATAGCCACAGCCAATAGTTACTTGGTAACTCCAAACCGCAAAAATGAATTATTATTGAAGATAGAATAAATAAAATTACAAAATCTATTTTCTTCATGGTCTTCTCAAGTTCCGACGAATTTCTGCGCAGTACTGTTTGCAAAACGTAATGGAAGTGTTCTGAAGTGTAACGTTATATATTTGCTGAGTTAATTTAACATACTTATACATTAATGGAAGGCTTCTTTTCGCAGGCTTTAGGACGTACCACAATCGCCAAGAAGTACATCTACAGCATATCTACAAGGATTATTGTGTTTCGGTTTGGAGGGCCTATGAGACTTAGAAGGGCCTTCCACACACTCGACGAGTGGCATGCGAAGTAGCGAAGAATGGAGGCAGTGACGTAGTGTGTCAACAATACTCCTCATAACGGACATCATACTTCTTGTCGTGCCCACCGCTCCCTATTTTGTCGGTCTTTTGAGCGCGAGTCAAAGAAACAAGTGCGAAGCGTCACGATTAATTACGAGAGTAGAGCAGTGTGTGGGCAGAAACAACGCCATCGCGGTAGCGTGAGGAACATGGCAACACAGCAACGAGCAGCGCAAAGAAATATAGTGTGGTGGGCCCATTAAGATGACGTTCAGAAGTTTGTTATTTTTTTTTTGTTCAATTAAGAATCCTGAGCGGCACTGCATTGTTTGTTATGCAAGGTGTGTCACTTCAGGTGAACGACTACAAGACGTGTCTTCACTTTCTCATAAAAAAATACGAACATTTTTATTGAGGCGGCATTATACATTTTATATAATAAATCAAGTCATAAATTTGCATAGATTGAGTGGGTACATTGGTGTTACTTTATAATCAAAGGTGCTAACATTCTGCCGGGTAGGCATGCAAAAATAATATTTTACAATTCTTACTCTAAGTTTACAGTGACAACATTCAACATAAAAACCACATTATTCATAAAAGTCTATCCATCATAATATTATTAAAATGTGAAAAATAAAAATTAACTTATTCTAATGACTATAGATTCATGTCTGTTAAATAATCTTTAACTGAATAATATTTCGTCGTCATTAAGGTATTCCTTAAATTTACTCAAATTTTCTTTGCTGTCTCTTCTTACAATAAACCAGTATACTATCTAACGAATTTTTTTAACAGTAAAGCTGAAAATTTGTGCTGTATGATCTGATAGAGCCAGTTCTTCAACAGAACAGATATAGCTCCTAAACGCGTTGGCTGTTTAAGTGCTAATTTAAGATTAAAACCATGTAGTAATTCTTTAAAGGTTTGCGTTATGTTATTATTTATTAACACGTCTATATTTATATCACCACATATAATGATTTTCCTTTTTTGAAGCAATTTTTATTAAGTATATTGTATAAACTGTCAAAAAATGTGTCTCCGTTAAATTTATCGAGTTTTGGTGGTCTATAAATACAGATTACTATTGTGCTTTGATCTATTAAGTCGACTTCACTACATTCTATAACACCTGGTACGCTTAAGCGTGTGATATCCTTTAACTCTTTAAATTTAACCGAATTTCGTACAAGTATGGCTGGCTGACCCACTTATTCTATTATTACGAAAATATTGACACGGGAGTGGGTCAGGGATTGGAAATAATACTCCGCTTACAGGAACGAGTCTTTATTTGTGTTCACTTTTTTTGAACTTGCGCTTCGCCGGTCTGCCGCTCGTCCTCTTGTGGGCGGCGGTACCTTCAACGCGTCACACCGCACCGAACACTAAGTCTCTTCTATCTTCTTCTTCTTGGAACACTTCCACTTTTCACTGCTTCTTCTTTTCTTCTTCTTCTTTACACTTTCGAGTCAGAACTAGAACTGCTGTAGGCCACGCTTAGTACGGCTTATATACCCCCGGATCCGTTCTATTTTCAAAATAATTCTCCCATTCCATCTTTAAATTTAAATTGTACTAGAAAATTCTTTTAACTATTTTTATCCTGCTTACACATTTTCCATCCCTTTTTTTCTGTTCGATTTGATCCTGAACTTACTAGAAATTTCCTTTAACTTTACAAAACCCAAAAAAATCCATACACTGGTAGGTGTATCGAACCCGGGTCTACAGCGTCTAAAGTAAACACTTTTCCGCTGAGCTACGAGTATTGCTGAAGGAGCTGTTGAAATTAACAATGTCTTGAAGTTTGACAACTCTCGTCATATACTTCGAAGGGTTGCTACGCAACACTGCACCCTCCCAAGACATGATCGTCCCGATCATCGTTGCTTCCGTAGTACTTAGCCACCCGATCGACATGTACGATTTTCGGGGGACTTCGAGGGGTACGCTGGATCCTGAGAGTCACATCATTTATCCTTGTGATTACTTTGTATGGTCCCTCCCAACTTGGTTGGAGCTTCGGAGACTTCCCTTTTCGCCTTACAGGATTGTGTAACCAAATCAGGGTTCCCTCTTCAAAACTAGGAATATTAGCTCTTCGATCGTAGCGGGTCTTCATCCGTTCACTTGCCTTAAGCCCAGTTGTTCTAATTTCCTCGTAGATGTCAACCATCTTTTTCCGTAACTCATCCACATATTCTGTTATACTTTTCGGAGTATCCGGTGGACAGCCTGAGAGTAAATCAGCTGGCAATTTCAATTCCCTTCCAAAATTGGCGTACGCAGGAGTCACCGTTGTCGTCTCGTGTATTGCGCTTCTATACGACATAAGAAACAGTGGAATGTACTCATCCCAGTTATCCTGATGACTGTCCACTACTTTTGCCAGATGTCGCTACAATGTTTGGTTAAACCTCTCCCCCATCCCGCCCGACTGTGGATGATATGGCGTAGTTCTGGTCTTATGGATTCCCAAAATCTTGCAAACATCTTGAAATACTTGTGACTCGAAGTTCCGCCCTTGGTCACTGTGCAACTCCAAAGGCACACCGAATCTGCAGAAAACTTCATTCACCAGCTTCGTCGCAACGGTAACTCCTTCTTGATTGGGTAGGGCAAATGCTTCCGGCCACTTCGTGAAATAATCCATCACCACCATTATGTAACGCTTTCCAGATTTGGTGACTGGGAACGGTCCGGCCATATACAGAGCTACTCTTTCCCACGGAGCCCCAACATTGTACAACTTCATAACTCCTCTGCTCCGGGTCTGAGGTCCTTTGACAGCAGCACAACTATTGCATTCTCGGAACCAGTCTTCCACATCATCACGGCAATGCAACCAGTAAAATCGTTCTTTAATTTTTGTGAGAGTTCTTCTTATTCCCATATGTCCACCTGAAGAACCATCGTGATAAGCTCTCAAGATCTCGTTCACCTTCTCCCTGGGAACGACCAGTTGCAGATGGCAATTCTTTCCTTGCGGGGTTTCCCATTTACGGCGGAGCAACCCGTCATGCATAACCAAACTGTTCCATTGTGCCCAGAGACTCTTGGTAGCCGTACTGTGTCTAGCCACTTCAGACCATTTTGGTTTAAGTGATCCACTTGCTAGCCAATGTAAAAGTGGTTGAAAATCCTTATCATTTTCCTGAGCTCTCCTCATTGCATCCAGTTCCCATCGATCGAATCTGTTCTGATCAGTCGGATTATTGGATTTTCTTTCTCCTCCTGACGAATGCAATGTTTGCATTCCGTCGGACAAGGTCTTCTAGATAAAGCATCTGCGTTTCCATGAGTTTTTCCTCCTCAATGTTCGATTTCAAAGTCATACTCTTGAAGTTGCTCAATCCATCTGGCCACTTGTCCTTCCGGATTCTTGAATTCTAGTAACCACTTCAAGGCGGCATGATCAGTCCTTACGAGGAATTCGCGACCCAACAAGTACTTTTTAAAATGTTGTAATGTCTTCACCACGGCAAGTAACTCCCTACGAGTTACACAGTAGTTTCTCTCCGGCTTCGATAAAGATTTGCTAAAGTATGCAATTACAACTTCTTGATCTCCCCTCTTCTGAGATAACACTCCACCAATTCCAGAATTGCTAGCATCAGTATCTACTATGAATCTTCCCTCCATGTCAGGATATCCGAGGATAGGTGATTCACATAGTCGTTTCTTCAACTCTAAGAAAGCTTGTTCGCAGTCTTCATCCCAGAAAAAGGCTCTTTTCTCCTCCGTCAGTCGATGTAAGGGCTTAGCAACATCGGAAAACCCTTTCACAAAGCGTCGATAATAAGAGCATAGTCCAAGGAATGCTCTCACATGTGTCTTTTCTGTCGGCGTCGGCCAGTCCTTGACAGCACTTATCTTGGCAGGATCCGTCGCAACGCCTTGCTCCGAGATAACGTGCCCCAAGTAATTCACCTGACGTTGAAAGAAGGAACATTTCTTTGGACTCAACTTCAAGTTGGCACCCTGCAGTTTTGCGAAGACTTTTTCGAGCTTCTTGAGATGATCTTCAAAACTTCGTCCCATAATGATTATGTCATCCAAGTAGACAAGGCAGGTTTCTCCCAACATACCTGCCAGCACATACTCCATCAACCTTTCGAAAGTAGCTGGGGCGTTGCATAATCCGAAGGGCATTATTTTGAACTGCCATAATCCTTTTCCGGTTGAGAAAGCCGTCTTCTCCTTGTCTTTAGGGTCCAGATCAACTTGCCATTAGCCACTTTTCAAATCCAGAGTAGAGAACCACGTCATGCCACAAAGTGAATCTAAGGTGTCATCGATTCTTGGCAATGGATAACTGTCCTTCTTAGTAACATCATTCAGACGCCGATAGTCCACACAAAATCTAGTTGATCCATCCTTCTTCTTCACCAGAACCACTGGAGAACACCATGGACTCGACGACGGTTCTATCACACCATTTTCTTTCATATCCCGAATCATGTCTTCCACTTCTTGTTCGCGTGCAAACGGAATACGTCTTGGTCTTTGCCGTATCGGAACAGTGTCTCCTGTGTCGATCTTGTGTTTCACCAAACCAGTTCTTCCGATGTCCCCGTCGTTCTTTGAGAAAATCCCGGAGTAGCGTAGCAGGAAATTTCTCGCTTTTATTAACTGTAGCTTGGTAAGATTGTCCTTACAGCTATCCAGAAGTTTCTGTATGTTCACATCCTGGTTTGCAGCTACGGTCTTCACACTTTCTTAACCAAGCTATCTCCTCACAATGTCCTCACTCCTCACTGTTCCCTTCCTAATGATTTGTTTGTCCTCATGAGGATTAAACACGGGAACCATCGCAATCTGGGAGTTACCTACAACAGTCCTGGCTGGGATCCATGTCGTGTCCGATGTCTCCCTTTCTATTATAGCGCATTTACAAGGTCTTCCTCTGTCATCCTTTGGCAGGACTACCGGGACTAGGATATGCGATCTCGGATTTAAAGTAGTGTCTCTTAAACACAGCACTTTCCCAACAGTTCCGCTTTTTATTAGAATTTCTTCACCTCCATGCTTCAATACACCATGTTTCATGTCAATGGTACACTGATGATTTCGAAGAAAATCCAACCCAATGATGCAGTCATCTGTGATATCCGCGATTACCACTTTTTGCCAGTACAACGTATCCCCGATTTTCATGGCCACGATCTTCTCTTCCTGGACTGGTATGCGCTGGCCGGTAAATGTTGTGAGTGTTAAGTTTACATTTTCTCGCATGTGTCGTCTTCCGATGCTCTCTAGTCTTCTTTGGCTAACGACTGTACGTGAGGCTTTCCATCCAGAAGATTTTCCATTTATCATTCCTTCTATAACTTAAGTGTTTCCGTCACATGTCTGCTTAACGAAGATCCTTGGGGCTTTGCTTCTACCGGCCAGCGCCCACCCCACTGCCCTGGCCCTTTCCTGCTGCTCCAGCGGTGATGTTGAGACCGTCGCATCCTTCCTACCTTGCGTTATGCTCTCACGCCTGGGGCAAGTGCTTCTAATGTGTCCTCGCTCCCCACAACCATAGCATGCTGGGTTATATGCTTGCCTTCGGCTGGAATCTGCTGGTACAATTTTGCGGAGTCTCAACGCCCGAGAATCGTGGCGAACCGCTTCCACTTCCAACGCATGTGCCACTGCTTTCTTCAAGCTGGTATGATGACTCAATCGTACGGCTGCTCTAACTTCGGCGTCCCGTATTCCATCGTTGAAAACTTGGAGCAACATTTCTTCTATTGTAGCTGGCGACGACTGATATGCTTTACGCACTAGTTTCTCGGCTTCCACGGACCACTGCTGAAGAGTTTCGCTGGCCCTTTGACTGCGGTCCTTAAGTTGCGCCCGGTACACATGTTCGAGGTGTTTATCACCATAGCGTGCCTCCAACGCGTCAATAAGGTCTGTGTAGGTCACTTCCTCCTTCCCAGCGCCGAGTGCTTCCAATACGGAGAGTGCTTCGTCACGGAGCGCTAGTGTGAGGGCAGAGAGCGCTTCTTGGTCACTCCAACCGCAGGCTCTTCTGATCGTCTCCAATTGTAGCTTAAAGGCAGCCCAGGAAGACTTGCCATCGTAGGGAGGTACTTTTAAATTTCTGCTCGATGTGGTTCCGCAGGAAACTCCTGTGTTGGCTGAAGGACACACGACCCTCCCACTGAGCTGATTAATAGTAACTTCCATCTATCCCATCTTCCGTTGAAAGTTCTCTTCAACTTTGTCCATCTTCTTTTCCACACTGTCAATCCGGGCGATCTCTTTTTCCACAGCGTCAATACGGGTGGAGTTTTTCTGCACAACGGATAAAATGTCTTTGGAGAGGCCTTCATGCAGGCCTCGCAGCTGCTCCTCCTGTCGGCATGCTTGTTCCTCCTGTTGGCGCGCTTGCTCGTCTTTCAAGCCTCGCAACTGCTCCTCTTGTCGGCACGCTTGCTCCTCCTGTCGGCGCGCTTGTTCCTCTTGCAAGCCCCGCAGCTGCTCCTCCTGTCGGCGCGCTTGCTCTTCCTGTCGGCGCGCTTGCTCCTCCTGTCGGCGTGCTTGTTCCTCTTGCAAGGCTCGCAGCTGCTCCTCTTGTCGGCGCGCTGCCTTTTCCATCATGGCGGCCATCTGCTGCATGAGCGCGCTGATGTCTACGGCAGGAGCCTGCGGTGCTGACACGGTCGCACTGAGTCCAGAGCCGGATGTTTCGTCCTCTGCCGCTGCAGCTGCTCCCGCTCGCGTGGTCACTCCCTTCTCGTTCCTGGGCACTAATGGCATCTTTCCAATCCCACTTCTGACACCAATTGACACGGGAGTGGGTCAGGGATTGGAAATAATACTCCGCTTATAGGAACGAGTCTTTATTTGCGTTCACTTTTTCTGAACTTGCGCTTCGCCGGTCTGCCGCTCTTCCTCTTGTGGGCGGCGGTACCTTCAACGCGACACACCGCACCGAACACTAAGCCTCTTCTATCTTCTTCTTCTTGGAACACTTCCACTTTTCACTGCTTCTTCTTTTCTTCTTCTTCTTCTTTACACTTTCGAGTCAGAACTAGAACTGCTGTAGGCCACGCTTAGTACGGCTTATATACCCCCGGATCCGTTCTATTTTCAAAATAATTCTCCCATTCCATCTTTAAATTTAAATTGTACTAGAAAATTCTTTTAACTATTTTTATCCTGCTTACACATTTTCCATCCCTTTTTTTCTGTTCGATTTGATCCTGAACTTACTAGAAATTTCCTTTAACTTTACAAAACCCAAAAAAAAACATACACTGGTAGGTGTATCGAACCCGGGTCTACAGCGTCTAAAGTAAACACTTTTCCGCTGAGCTACGAGTATTGCTGAAGGAGCTGTTGAAATTAACAATGTCTTGAAGTTTGACAACTCTCGTCATATACTTCGAAGGGTTGCTACGCAACAATATGCAGAATCAATGCGAAAATTTGATATCTGAAGAAGCTCACAATCGTGTTTAATTAAATTATGTTCCGTAAAACAAAGTACATCTATAAAAATATTTTTGCTAATTTCTAATTCGTCGAGTTGTACTACCAGCTGTTCAGATTTATTTATAAGTCCATTAATATTTTGGTGTAATATGTATAACTTACCAGATTCGAAAAAAATTATAAGGTTCTGCACTGTTTCCATTAGCTCCACTTTTCTCTATTTCAGGAATGTATTTTATGGCATCGTCCTTTTCCTATTGTCTTTCATTACCGTTTTCACCTTCACTTTGTCTATGTTCAGTTTGGGTAGCTTTATTTTCTGTATGTTTAACATTCCTCTGCGTATTCTCTATTTGTTTTTTATAACTGTCTATTTTGCTTCGATATTCAAAGCGTAAAATATCCTTTATGAGTGCCTGGCAAATATGCCGTATTTGCACTTTATTTCATACTGTTTGTACTATAGTACACGTTTTTTTTTTATGGAATAGGAGGACAAACGAGCGTACGGGTCACCTGGTGTTAAGTGATCACCGCCGCCCACATTCTCTTGCAACACCAGAGGAATCACAAGAGCGTTGCCGGCCTTTAAGGAAGGTGTACGCGCTTTTTTTGAAGATACCCATGTCGTATCGTCCCGGAAACACCGCACAAGGAAGCTCATTCCACAGCTTTGTAGTACGAGGGAGAAAGCTTCTTGAAAACCGCACTGTGGAGGACCGCCACACATCCAGATGGTGGGGATGTTATCCTAACTTGTCGTGCGAAGGTGAAATTCAGCGGCAGAAATCAGGTTAAACAGCTCTTCGGAACACTCCCCGTGATAAATGCGGTAGAAGACACACAATGAAGCGACGTCTCTACGCAACGCCAAGTGATCCAGCCGTTCACAGAGCACTGAGTCCCCGACAATTCGAGCTGCTCTACGTTGCGGTCGGTCAAATGGATCGAGCAGATACTGGGGTGCACCAGACCAGAGATGACAGCAATACTCCATATGTGGCTGGAACTGCGCTTTGTAGAGCGCTAGAATGTGGGCCGGCTTGAAGTATTGCCGTGCTCTATTGATGATGCCCAGCTTCTTTGAAGCCAATTTGGCTTTGCCCTCCAGATGGCCACGGAATCGGCAATCGCTCGAGATTTCGAGACCCAGTATTCCGATACTAGGCGCGGCTTTAAGAGAAGTGTTCTCGAAGAGCGGTGATACGACAAATGGGGTTTTTTTAGTGGTAAACGCGCAAACTTGAGTCTTCTGGGGGTTAAATTGGACAAGGTTCAATTAACCCCGTTCCGCGACCTTCTCGAGAGAGGACTCGATAGAAGACACAAGTTTCTCCCGGCACTGGTCGACGATTTCCCGAGAGAGACCTGCATGGCCCGTGTATACGGCATCACCAGTGCTGTCATCTGCATAGCAATGCATGTTGGAGGTGTCCAACATATCATTGATATGCAGAAGAAACAGCGTAGGAGATAGCACACAGCCTTGGGGCACTCCAGCATTCACGGGCTTCGGGTTCGAGCAATATCGCGGGACAGACCATACGCCAATGCAAAATTATGCACAGATCGTCCTGCGTAGTCTGTGGTACGTGATCCAAGCCATTCGGCATTGTGCCCGTTGAAATCACCCAAGACTACGATTTCAGCGGAGGGGATCTGTGCAAGCACGTCGTCAATTGCCGCCTGAACGCAGCCCATGAGATGATCGGTTTCTGCGTTACCACTATGGGACCTGTAGACACACGCATAGATACAGACGCGGTCGTCTAAATCTACGCGGAGCCAGAGAGTAGACAGGTCCCTACCCTCAAAATTGCCGAGACGGCGACAGCAGATATCCTCCCTAACGTACACACATACCCCGGCATGAGGCTAAAAGTTGTGCTCAATTTTGTACCCGGGGTACGTTAAATATGACGTATCGCTAGGTCGAGATATCTGCGTCTCCGTAAGGAAACACAAGGCCGGCTGCGCCGTCTCAAGCTGGTGGTGGACGGCGTTTAAATTGGAGTTAATTCCCCTGATATTGCAAAAGTTGAGCGTGGAGCGGGGTGCCGTGGTGTTACTGCCTCGTTTGTCCTCGGTCATGCGCGGTTCTGTGCCCACCCCAAAATACGAAGGGCAGCCCGAGCGAGAGTGCTCGGGGAGGGATTTTCCGGCTCTGCTAGAGCCGGTACCCTCCTGGGGAAATATCTTTTTACGGACCGCTCTCATATTTTGTTGGGGGGGGGGGGAAGGGATGACCTCCGGTCCTCGACACTAACCTATGCGAAACATAGCGGCACTAGGCCGCTACTTCACGCCGGTATTCTGTGCCAGTAAGGTAATTAACCCGGACGAGTCTGGCCCGATTGTGCTGACGTCATAAGCCCCGGGGAAAGTACAGGGCAAAACGTACATGTCAACATATGATAAATTATGGAATTTTCCACATATAAATCTTAAATAGTAATTTAGCTTATTTTCATTTAAGGCTCTATTATAAGGTATTTCACTTACCAAAATATTTGTATGTGTGTTATTATAGAAAAATCTATCCAAGATTAGTTTAAAATGTGCTTCCTATTATAATGACAACATCATTTTTTGTTAAGCTTTTTATTAGCTGATTTCAGAAAACAAGTGACCTCATACATGGGCCCAGTCTATATTTGCAATATTCTTTGAGTACCTCTCCCTTGCTTATCCGCAATAATCACGATCCGTTTTCTTGGCTTTTTTCTCCGCTTCAGTAGGTCCTCTTTCTGGATTTTGCCCTCAACTACTCCCTTAGGCTTATTTGTAATTGCTCTCTTGTCCTGCTTTACTTCAGTAACATGATACTTTTTCTCAGTCAAAAATTATTTGTTTAAACTATCTGAGACTGTTAACTCCTGATTTGATTCCTGTGTCTGCGCTGTTTCTAGGAGTAAAATATTTGTACCATTTTTTAACTCCTTCTTTTTGTCATAAGTTAACTGCATCGGCGTATTGGTATTTTCGACTAAATAAAAGTAGATTAAGTTCTCTAGCATTATCTTACAGGAGACTAGTATAAGACATCAATTCATTCAATAAAAACTATGTTGATATTCATTTAGATTTAAATATAATAAAATTAACACAATGTAAAAATATAAAAACAAGAGAATAACAGCACAGAGATAAACATGAAAACATGCTAACAATGTTCCTGCCGAAAGTTAGCTTACGGTCACCACTATATACATCGCGTCTTGTTCTCTCTCAAGTGGTTGCTGTACGTATGAGTGAGTAATAAATATGTAAAGTGTAGATCTGTCTTTGATTTAAACACTACAATACATGATCTATAATGAAGTTAAATATTCTGTAAAATTAATTGTTTTTTCCTAAATGTTCTGTTTTAGAGCTGTGTCGATCAATCATTTTATGTAACCCGGGTCAATCGCGACCCATTGTCAAAGTGATCGAGTCAAAATGATTCGATCACTTCGATACTTCTATCGCGGATCGCGGTTCAGTCGTGTGATCAGCTCGTTCCCCGAGTCTCTTACGGATTTAGATCAGAACTAGGGTAAAAAGAAGAATAAATCCAAAAATTATTAATAAAAAATAATGTTATGTATTGCTCATTACAAATTATAATTTAAAAATAAAACTTGTGAGGCCTTTTCGGGTTTCAATGTACTTCTTTTCTGTGTGATAGTCAAGCCAGACTTAGAAAATACTCTCTCGCACGGAACCGATGTGGCAGGCACACATAGTCGCCTCTTCAATAAAGTATATAAATTAGGGTATAGAAGACGACGGTCGTGCCACCAGTTAAGGGGATCATCTGATCGTTTTATTAGTGGCTCATTTAAATATTTGTCAATCTCAACTATGCTAGCAGCTGTGGGGTTTCGAATTATTGCCTTTTCGACTTCTTTGTCAAACGCATCCCAAATGCTGGAAGTTGATTGTTGTGACATTTGTGGCGGTGGTTCTGGCGACGACGTTATTACTTCGCGCGCACACAAAGCGCGAAGTTTTCCTTTAATGGACTTTAAACATAGATCATATATGTATTTGCTGATAAATGCATGTTTTTTGAAGCGTGGATCTAATAAAGATTCTTCTGCAACCAACGGGTTGCTCTCTATGTCGTAAAACCGATCGTTTAACTGATCACGAAGGGTAATTAATAATTGAATGTACTGATCAGGACCACTTTCAATTAAACATTTCTCAACTTGTGTTTTCATTATTTTAATAAGTACCATTACTTTCGAAATAGACACAGATTTCTCGGCGCTCATTTCAACTGTGACGTTATAAAATATTTTCAGAACTTCGACACACTTCTCTAAGAGCCTCCAGTCGTCAGGTGTTTGGGTGTTAAGCCGTGGTTGTTCTATAGCCAGTGTACTAACTACTGCATCTTTTATTTTGAGTAACCAATCTAGCATGTCATATGTTGAATTCCACCTTGTAATGACGCTCTGTTTTAGTTTAAGAGGAGGCAGTTCCATCTGAATTTGCATAGCTTGCAGTCTACTAGCAGCTGAAGAACTGTGTTTAAAATACTGCACTACCGCTTTTATTTTATCCAACTGATCAATAAGGGGTAAGGCATATAGCGTCAGCTTCGGCGGTCAGTTGTAATACTTTCTCCTTGGTCGATTGGTAAAGTTTCGGTATGAAACTTGAAGATATAGTCTTACGACTCGGTATCGCGTATGTTGGCAGTATCATTCTGTACATGTTTCTAAATTCTGAGTCTTCTACTATAGCAAACGAATGGAATCCTTTAACTATAAATTTTACTAATTGTTCGTCTAGCTGTTTTGTTTTACTTACTGGTAACGGCCTGGTTGACTTTGCAAAATGATCTATACTTAATTGTACAGGTGGATGTGTTGTTTGGCGCTGAATCGTGGTAACGGCAGAAGTGAGAACATGCTGTTCTGATGTTGAAGTTGAAGGAACAATACTGGGACCTGCTTCTGTACTGTTTGACTCAGTCCGCGTTTCTAGGGTTGTTTCTATTGACACTTTAACGTGCAGTTTTTTTATATGCCTGTTCAAATTACCAGTACCGCCTCCACTGTAGCTAATAATCTTCGAGCAGTACTCGCATTTAGCCTTGTCCTTATTAATAATAGAAAAGTGTTTCCATATTTGGCTTTTTTTTCTTGCAAGTTCTGACATTATTATTGATAGGTATGATAAAAATGAAATAGATATGGGTAATATAAATCGTTAACCACAACCACTGTGTTAATAGTCTATAGTAACAGTTTTATGAAAACAATCAAAACGTTGTTATTGTTTTAAGAAGGTACACTGTTAACCACTACCAAGTTCAAACAAAACAAAAGCGAGCATGTAAAATAACACCAGAAATAATCTTTAACTATACATTACACATCAAATAATACACAAAACACCGAAAACTATGATCGTACCTAGACAGGTCGCATACGCGGGTCGTGGGTCACAGCGCAACTGGATTGGTATAGGTATATCCACTGTCAAGTGTCAATCATTCGATCGATCGCGAGCCGCGCAATCTACCCAATCAAATAGGTTTTTACAGGTGTAGCGCGCGAACTCAATCCGTGAAAGCGAGCGATCGAAGTTCCTATTTGTCTGCATGCGATCGAAATAGACAAACATAGTTGTAATAGTTAAACTCATTCAAATTCAAAACTTTTATTTACACCCATAAAAAACAAAAAGTACAAATTAAAATAATAACAAAATAAATGCAAAATAACACCAACATTAAATTAAAAATAAATAATAAAAACCAAGCTATTTTTTTTCTACATAAAATTAAAATGAAAACATAAACAATACTTAAAACTAAAATTCTGGGACTAATTTAGTTGTCATTGTGCGCGCGGCGCTGTGTGTGTGCGTGGTGAAGTTCGTAAACAAAGTTTCTGTCTGTGTTATTTACGTTGCGTTTCGTTCAACGCTCGATGAGTCGCGGGTCGCGAAATGATCGAATCTTTTGGAGATTGATGATCGAGTCACTCGTGTTTGGAACACGATTCAATCATTTTGATTCGGTCAATCGTGATCGACACAGCTCTATTCTGTTTCAGTAATCGTTAATTTATTAAACTGTTCTTGTCACATAAGTAACTTTGAACTTAGTGAGAAATTTCTAAGGAACTAATGTTTAAGCATAACATATTATAAGCCACTTATATGTACCTATTTATTAGATAATTGTTCTGTGTTTTTTTTTCAAATAAAAAAAACTGAACTAAATAAATGGTTTACATTGCTGCTTTTTCACCAGGAATATTGCAAGCAACTAGAGTAAATGCGGCAATGTATAGTTATAGCAGTCGAAGTGCACAATGGGAAATGAGGTCCAACGTCGTATTTCTTGGCACAGTTAAAGTAAAAAACTGAAGTGTCAACTCGATATTGAATATTTATTTGAAACTTTACTTGACAGGTCGCTACTAAGCTATTTAACATTAACAATAGCTTTAAACGGCGAAGCTTGCACTGTTACGGTAAACAGTTAAAGTTATGACGTCATCTAAAAATTGTCTAATGGTGCAACTCATATTTTGCTTAACCGCTACTTTAACATGTTTGCTATTGATAAAGTTAGTTGATGAAAACCAGTCACAATATCCTATGATCATAACGTTTAAATTATTCTTATCTTCATCAAGTCATTTCATATCGGCTTGATACTTTGACGTTTTGTAGAGACGTAGGTTATCTCTGCATCTTTACATTTATCACGGGGAGTGCTATGATACGTTGACATCTGACATTCCCAAACGGTGCGTTTTGCAAGAAATTTCTTGTTTTCTCGAACCGAAATGACTTAGGTACCTTCAAGAGCATTCTTTCACCTTAAAGGCCGGCAACGTATCTCTTGACACCCGTTGTTGTGGATGTCCATGGGCGGTTGCCTCACCACTCCCCACCCCATGAGCTTCTTGCCCGTTTGCCCCCTTTTATAGAAAAAATAATACGACTTTTTTAAATCCATCAGTGTTCGAAATTCGATTAAACTCTTGTTTATACAGAAGTAACTGTCGTATTTATGATTCCCAGGTAGTGTTTACCTCATTTCAAATTGACGATAATGACCAACAAATCCCGTTATCTGGCCTATTTAGCGAGATTTATTATTATGTCTCCTAATTACGCCTCGCGGGAAACAAGGGAGCCTTGTATACGCATTAACCGCAGAACAACTTTTAAAATTCGTGTTTACGCATAATTGCCAACGAATTTCATTTCGGCACTCGTAAATCTGCTTGCTCTTGTTATTTATTCGATGGTTTAAATATTCTTTATATTTACTCAAAACTTATAACTATATTTACAATACTATGACTACATAAAATTTAAACTATCATTACGTGGAAGCGTACCAAGAACACTGGCAGCATTTCCGTGTTGCATAGCTAGGCTGATCCGTTAACCGAAATAGCTGCCAGTGCTTGGGTTTCCAGTAGCCTTATTGAGTTGCGAAGATAGTATTTTGAATATTTTCCGCGCCTCTGGGCACCACGGGCTAAGTGTCTCGACACCAAACGGCACAAAGATTATGACTCACTGAGACCAACATATTTGCGATGCTTGCTGTCTTCGAAGTCAGTCGAAGCAGTAGCCCCTACACCAACTGACGTAACTTGGACATGAGAAGGAGCTAGAATGTCGACACAAGTCGCGTCCCACACCAGCGCCCTTCTCCGTGCCCAAGCCACCAGCGTCATTCCATCAGAATGCTTGCCATTGCGGCGGGTAATTTTTTTTTAAAGCTAGAGCCATTTGGCTCTAAAACAGCTGGTATATTAATAGCGGCAAATGCCCTGCGGATGACTTCATTAATGCTGGCATGACGACTGATACGGCCTGCCGATTTTAGGCAAATAACCCGTGATGCCCAAGAGCATCTACCTGAACTCCAAATCTACATTGATGTTGTTCATTCAGTTTTATACATAGCCGGAGTGATATGCATATTGATAATGTCATATAGTCAAGTAGCGTCCAATCGGTGCAGATGGCGAGGCTTGTAACCAAAAGCCCGACTCATTTTGTGTCACGGCCAAAAGACGAGCATGCTCTGTTCTGTCAGTAGATGAGATCAAAAGATCATCAAAGGTGGACTTACAAAGAAGTGCGTCCCATGCTTTTTGACACTTTAAATCGTCTGGAATTTTTTCAATATTTAGCCAAGCATTGTTAGCTTCGTTGAAATACGTAATCTCTGAGTTACCTGGTACATAATTTACAATACAAGTAACCAAAGGCTGCGCACTATGAACTGATTATAGAAATACTGCCAAACCGTATCGGTAAAGAAGCTTGAGACCATGCACGATCTGTAAACATCGAATATTTATTTGAAACTTATTTATTAACAATAGCTTTAACTGGAACCGAAAATTGTATGCTTACGATTAACAGTTAAAGTTATGACTAGATAAAAATTGTCAAATGGTGCAAAACATTTTTTGCTTAACCGGTAATATAATATGTTTGTTATTGCTTAATTTAGTTGTTGCAACTCAGCCTTAGATTCAAATATATTCACACAAACAGACGGCTCTTAAATAAATCAATTTAACATTATAAAGTCTCAAATTACATCTGTTATACAAAGACGAAACATCATTTGAAAATCAGCAAAGCCGCAAAGCAAATCTAATTGTAACGTCGCGACGCCCTAGTTTGCAATAGATAAATCATATTCGCAGTGGCGTACAATATTTGCTTACCAACATTCTGTAGGATTCAGTTAATGACTTGTAAATAGGAGGGTAGGCTTGTCATTAATAACCGGGGGAGGCTGTCTTGCGCAGTTCCTTGAAGCAATTACTCGGGTCGTTGTGTGGTATATGCTCTGCATTCTGATTCTGATATGCTAATTATGGTTTTGTAAACTTTAACGCTAGTTGCAGAATACTGAAGAGTTATTACCTATAGCAGTTCATACCACGCTTTTGTAAAGCAGTTTTGATGCCTTTAATCTCAAAATAATCTGAACACTGGGAAGGGTAACAAACAGTTAAAAAAGATATCGCGGGGGTCTAATATAGTGTTTTTAATATGAATTCTCATAGGAGAATAGATGAAAATTTATCATTTTTCACCCCTTAAGTACTATCTGTTACCGCCTGTGATTTATATTTTATAGTTCACTCTACGAAATAATACGATCCATGAGTCACGGAACCAGTAAAAAAGTCCTGTCACGGTCGCCACTTTTATGTTCAGTACTTGAACATAAATAAAAGATGTTTGAACTTAAATGTATATATTAAAAACTCTGACACATTATTAAATACAATATTATGTGCAATAACTAGTATGGCGTGGTTGAAGGTTTGATACGGAATGAACGAATGCTCGGACTTCGAGAGCCGAAGAACTGGTTCCGCGACTCATGGATCGTATCATTTCGTAGAGTGAACTATAAAATATGAATCACAGGCGGTAACACTATCATACATCTAATATTTAAAAAAAAGTAGATTTTAAATATTTTTTTAATCCTTAATTTGAATGACTATGAATTTGATAATACAGTCATATGTTTATCAAAATCAAAACCCATTTATTCGAGTAGATCAAAGAATTATACTTACCTTATAGGTACTAATACTAATTCTTCCGAAAATATAATGTATGTAAATAAGTAGCAAGATACTAAATGCCATTCTTTTACGTCAATATTTACACCTATATCATTTCACAAATTATCTTGAGTTAATTTCATTCAATTGAGTGATTTATGAAATAAGTATAAACTTATAAGTAAATAAATAAAAAAAAGTGTGGCGAAACAACGTTTGTAGAAAAGAACAATATTGTATTAAAGAAGATATTAAGTATAACCAATTAAAAAAAATTAAATAACGTTTATTAAAAAAATATGAACATAAGGGACGAGACGAGCAGGTAATTCAGCTGATGGTAATTGATACGCCCTGCCCATTACAATGCAGTGCCACTCATGATACTTGAAAAACCCAAAAGTTCTAGCGGCACTACAATTGCGCTCGTCACCTTGAGCATAAGATGTTAAGTCTCATATGCTTATTAATTTCACTAGCTACGGCGCCCTTCATAGCGAAACACTACACACAAATAATGTTTACATATTACTGCTTCATGGCAGTAATTCATCAGGCATTTTAGCCGGCATCCTGTACAAAGGAGGCTCCCACTGGTAACTGGTTAAAATAACATCAAATTGTTTTTATACAATTAGAATGTTAAATTTGGATATTAAGAATAGTTTGGTATAACTGCAATTGATAGATTCGTGTGTACACTACAGTTATACATGAATCAATAAAAGCGGTTAGGACAAGCCATCGCTTTCCTCGCACATATCATTAGGGAAGCTAACGACATGCACCACAACACCTCCCCGACCAACGTCATGAATCTTCATTAATTTTATTTTATTGGGGTTGACAACAGCCCAATACAACACACGATCAGAGAAATTAAAAAAAAAGTGTTTAAAAGTGCCTGCGTACCTGTATACTAATAGAATTAGTTTAGTATTTTCTTTGATTAACGCGAGTGTTACACATTTAAATAAACACATTTTTAAAGGATTAAGACTCGTGTAATTGTAACTGTTTTACATTAGATGTTTGCATAAAAGTTAAATTTTTATTTTAGTTAACCCGACGTTTCAAGACCATTCCAGATCTCGTTTTCAGATGACTGCAGATGAAGTGAGTGAAAGATAGTATTTGTCATAGTTGTCATTATGAAGTTTAGCGCCATTTATTTCCTCGGAGGTGGTATTTCTGTGTATCATCTGTGTACAGCTTTTACGCAAACATCTAATGTATAAAAATAACTACTTTATTAATATTAAAGGTAAAGGTTTGCATAAGAGGTGTATTAAATTAAATTTTTAGTTATTGATACTTTTCAGTTGTTGAAGTCGGCTTTTTTAAGCGTAGTTTATTTTTATTTTTTACGTTTTAGTGTCAGTTAATAATAATATATAATCAACCTGAATGAAAACTCCAAAAAAAAAAAGCCGTACACAGAAAACAATTATGTCATCCAGGTAGACATAAATTTCATATAAATGTTCATAAAATGAAAACTACTGGGCCAAACTATGTAAAATCTATTTCACATCAAACAAAAGAAGAATTACATAAATCGGATCATAAATCTCAGAGTAATCGGTGTACATACATAAAAAAAAATACCGATGGAATTGATAACCTCCTCCCTTTTTTAAGTCGGTTAATAACCGTTACAATCACACGCGTTTTAATCCTTTAAAAGTGTTTTATTTAAATAGGATTAGTTATTTCACGTCAGCCCGATGTTCTTTATACAAAATCAATTTGAATAGTTAATCTCGGAAACAATTCTACAATCCATTAAAAGTGGAAAAATAAGTTTCATAGACCATTAGTCACTGTTATGTCGTCAGACACCGCTTCAGAGCTCATAATATACGTCCCATAAATCTTGTTAGAAAAAGACGATCATATGCTGCGATGCACCTGCTTACAAAGTGACGCCGCACTGGAAATTTAATCTCACACTATATTGTGTTAAAAGCTTCCTGAAATATGGCTCTGTTGATACAAATTTATGTGTAATAGAGATATCTTAACTATGCCATAGAAGAGTGTTTAGATTGTTATTAGTTCAAGCGGAATTTGCTTAGTATATTTAATCATATTTTAATGTCTGAAATTTTGCTGGTATTTTATGGTTTGACAATATTGTTTGGCAAAAGGGTTGTGACTGAATTAAAACAAAAGAATGCTGGGAGAGTTTCTTGCGCCGCTTCTTCTCTCTCAGAGCACCGTTTGTTTCCGAAGCGGTAGTAGTGTCTAGTATATTAGAAACTAGCTGACCCGGCAAACTTTGTTTTGCCATATAAATTATTTTTAGAATTAGACCGATTCTTGGAAATTGCAACATTACCTTATTTTTCTAATATAAACGTAACCTAAGTTACTCCTTATTACATCTGCTACCTGCTTATAAAAGTCCCGTTAAAATCGGTCCAGCCATTTCAGAGATTAGCCGGAACAGACATACATACAGACAAAAACAGTAAAAGATGTTATTTTCATGTATACGTACCGACGTACCGTATGAAAACGTATATATATGGATATACATGTAGTAAAAAACGGTTATTTCAATATTACAAACATACACTCCAAATTGTATCTATAGGTCACTCTCTTATCTATCATGCGTCGTTACAGCACTGATGTTATCTTCAGTAGTCGCTGTTAAAGGACTTCCCTCACGCGGATCATCATTGAGATTGCAACGTCCACGCTTAAACCAACTGTAAATAGTGGCACGAGATGGGGCTTCATTAAGAAATGCTAATCGCAGCTTATCATAGCTTTGTTGTTGAATAAGACCACAACGAAAGGCATAATAAATCATTAACCGAAAATTTTCACGCGTTAGGTTCATTTTAGTTAGATTTGCCGCCAATACACAAAACAAATGACAAATGAATGCAATATACTACATTGCGTTACCAAAGAGTTCTAAAATTGAAATTCAAAAAAGTTTTCATTAGCAATGTTTCTAACTGGCCAGTTCTAAACATTTTCAGTGTTACCTAGGTATTATAGATGACAACACAAATAATTCTACAGGAATCAATTTTGAGAAAATAAATGCCTTTTATGCCTTTCAATGTATGAGGTTGATGTTTATTATACATTATATTATTATTATTATCTAAATGTTCTCTATATTCATCATATATATGAGACCATTTTAAATTTAATGTGACCCCCTCCCGTTCCCCTTTTATCCCCTCGCGCCCATCCTGTTGCGTCAGTACGGTTTGCAGTTTTATTAGATGTCGTGATATTTTCGTGCTATCACTGCATTTTTTTATTTTTTACTGTTTCGTTTTGATTTTTGTTGATAATAGACGTTTCATCATTATAAATATAATCAGCAACATAATACAACACCTTTACATCAATAAAAAAATAATCGTAGTTTATTTATTAATAATTAAATGTTAGTCAAGTAGAAACATTCTTAACCTATGTTAGGGAATACAATAATCAATTACTTATAAACGTTAGTTACAAACTTTTTCTATATTTATTTATTTATTTATTTTATTTTATTAGGAAAACAAACAGTATTACATGACATAAATAGGTTACAAAAAATATACATCTATTAACCATTTACAGTTTTCGCATATAAGAGACTATAAGCGTGTTACAAATAATTAACAAAAATACAAAAAAAAGATCAAAAAGTAATACAATAAAAGTTAAACATAGATATAAATACACGAAGACAAATTGAATGGATATTATAGTATTCAGGTATTTAGCAATCAAGAGAACACACACTCTTAACGCGTTTGGTGACGTATTGAATATATCGAAATCTGGCAAGTCTACTGATATCTGATTTATTCCTTGTGGACACCTTATAAAATATGAATATTGCCTGTAATCAGTACTGCAATGAGGAACGTATGTAGTACATTTTGTCCTGGTGTAGTTATTGGGCGCTTTGATACCAATTTGTGATGTTAATTTAGAAGAGTCTATCTTAGAGTGAAGTAACTTAGAGTAAAAAACAGTATCAGCTATTTGACGTCTTATTTGTAATGGAAGTATGTGATCCCTTTTACATCTTATTTTATAATCTGCATCATATGTATTACACTTATATTGTAAATATCTTAAAAAATTTGTTTGAATTTTTTCAAGTCTATTAACGTGAACTTCATATTGAGGGTTCCAAACCTGAGAACAATATTCAAAGGTGCTTCGAACATATGAAGAGTATAGTATTTTAATGATATTAGTTGATATAATTAATAAACTTACAAACTAAAGCAGACATCCAGTGCGCTTTGAGTGCGCTGACCTGTCTGCCGGCTATCAACTTCAAAATTATATTTGGACTCCTCTATAATAATAATAACATTTATTTCAGGCATACGATCCATATAAATTAAAAACACGTTAATACAATTTTTGACAAAATCTTATAATAATTTGTTAGTTACAATATTCACTTAAATCTATGTTAGTGCCTATCGCTAATTCTTAAATTTACCTTATAAAACTATTTGCACCTAGTACTAATATGAGCCTCGTTCCAAGTTTTTCAGAGAGAACTGTCTAGTCTAGATGCCAGTGTGCTGAGGAGGACATTAGTGCTACTGGCAAGTCTGCTCATCATGGACGCAGCGCGTTTTCGCATAACCGCAAAGAAATCGTCCACGCGGGCATCCGCAAACATTGCTGACGCGCTGCAGCGCCACGGCCTCCCCAACACTGCTCTCAGCACGTTGTTGTACTGAACACGTAGGGCGCTGTAACTTCTCTGCGTGTAGTTAGTCCACAGACTGCTCGAATAAAAAGACTGGCAGTATGCTCTAAACAGAGTTAATTTGACCTGCGCAGTACACCGTGCAAATCTACGAGCCAACATGTTGCCTCGGACCGACAGCGCCCTACGCTCCCGTTCCATGTCACTGTCGTCATCGAGGCGTTCGGTCACTACGTGTCCAAGGTACCTGAACTCAGATACTTGTTTCAGGGGGGCTCCGCACAGATATACAGTTGGAGAAGATGTGA
Organism: Leptidea sinapis; assembly: GCF_905404315.1. NCBI lineage: Eukaryota > Metazoa > Arthropoda > Insecta > Lepidoptera > Pieridae > Leptidea > Leptidea sinapis. The sequence continues at coordinate 14,647,920 of NC_066273.1, forward strand.
CTCTTTTGTTCCTCCCCCTGAAAATTAGAAACTCACTCTTTTTTGTGTTGTAAATGAGTCCATGTTCCTCAGCATATTCTTCGCATATGCGCAGCAACTTACCAAGACCACCGATCGATGGACTCAATAGAACCATGTCATCTGCATAGCTTATATTGTTCATGCTGACACCATCTATCGAGCATCCGACACCTGCTCTACTGAGCCTCTCGATCAGCTGGTTTACATATAAAATGAACAACCTCGGTGACGTCAGTCCTCCCTGTCTCACTCCACATCCTAGTCTGTATGGGTCACTATATTCGTCACCTCACCTGACCACATTAGATTGTTTACCGTACCAGTACTCCAACAACGACTGCAGTTCAGGACTTAAGTTTGTCTCATGTTTAAGCTTGTGCCATAGGACGTCATATGAGACTAGGTCAAAAGCTTTAGACAAGTCCAAGAAGCACGCGTATACCTGCGTATTCCTATCGGTGTAGTAACTAACAGTTTGCTTCAGACACATAATAGCGCTCTCAGTAGATAATTCCGATCTGAAACCGAACTGCGCTTCCTGTACTTTAAAGGATTTGTTTAAATGAGTGTCAAGCAAACTGTCCAGTACCTTCGCGATTATTGTAGCAAGGGATATGGGCCTATAATTGGACTTGTCTGCCGCATCACCAGTGCTATTTTTGATTATTGGCACAACCACTGTCATCATCATAGCATCTGGCAGGTAATTGTGGCTTGTACACAGGTTAAAGAGCAATCTGAGAACTCTGGAAACGTGCACACCAGCATATCGCAGATGCTCAACGCTCAGTCCGTCGTGACCCGTCGATTTACCACGCTTCATATTTCTGAGAGCAGTGTTCACCTCTTTCAGTGTGAAGCGTATCGGGTCTGGGTCAGTATCTCCAATGCCCTGAGCATAACACGAGTTTTTACTCTGTGTTCTGGGGGGCTCTAACCTAAACTGTTCTTTGAAACTATTAGCTATGTTTTTAGAACCGCTAATTCCATTTACCTGCATGGGATGGCTCGCCTTTGCATTCAGCCTGTTTGTTTGGCGCCAGAAACTGCCAAATTGTTTAGCCTCGCATGACGTGGCTAGGATATCCATTTTAATCTGGTCTTCATTGTCCTGACACCACTTAAGACTCGGACATGTCATCATACACAACTCCACTAGAAGGCCTCCCCGCTGAGACCCAGGACTGAAAACAATGGCGAGCTCTAATATGTAAGGGTCTTACATGCCTATTCCAACCCATTATGTACCTTTTCCTATTCAGCGGAGCCGATTTGTAACGCAGGCTAGCGGCATCCTGCAATATATTAATAACAGCCGAGTACATTTTGTTTATTATACATTTATGTTCAGGCTTGTCACATCGTCTATCACAGCATACCGCTAAGTCTCCCGGAAAATCAATGTTACTCAACCCATTGTTACAAATATCCATATAGAGGCTAATCTGAAGGGCATTTCCCCATACTATTTTATTCACATGAGAGCGTGGTTCAAAATTTGATTGCGTTGGTAGCAGATTGAGGTTACAATTTATTATTAAAGGGTAGTGATCGGACCATACAACATCGTATAATATATTAATACTTTCAATATAATTCATTCCCATACTCGTAACAATACAATGATCTAACCAGTGGGAGCAGCCGTGACAGTCACTTATGTATGTATATACATCCCTACTATTAGACAGTAAGTCCATGTCTGCACAGTACCATTTTTGTTCATTGCAAAACTGTAACATTTCTTTACAAAACAATTCCCCCGGGTGCGCATTAAAGTCGCCTACCATGAAAACACTAGCAATACCACACTCCTCTATAATAGCATTCATTTCGCTAAGGCAACCGGTAAACTCCGAGAGATTGTCAAAACAGTCAGTGGGCATGTAAACTGAGAAGATCAACATTTTAATTTCACGTACCTGGCACTTAATTGCACACAGCCTTACGTTATTACACTTTACCACAGACACCACAATTTTTGACTGAGGCGATTCTTTTCCGTGTGATTGCGGAGAAACCATCGACACGGCTCTCCACAAACATAAAGAACGCGTTACAGTACCGAGGTAGTCCCAACATTATTCTGTTTTGCACATCGTAACAAAGCGACGTAGTGTTCGACGATCAAGACTTTTAATTTGTTCGAGGTTACGTTAATATAGGCCATAGCTATATAAACAATATAATATATGCAATATATTATACACATTCTACATAGGAGAGATAAAAAGAAGTTGCAGTGTACACGACATTTAACACTGCGCTAGGTTCCCAGAATGCCTACCGATGCACATAAACAAATGGGACTCAACGTGTCTCGAGCTCCTTTGGAACTGTTACAACTTAAAATGTGTTCAACATTTTAGCTTAATTTGTTACCATGGATGAAACGTGGCGTAACCATTTTAACCCGGAAGCAAACAACAATGATAATCATAAATAACATTGCAGGTATTGCCTATTTATCTGCAGAATCAGTAAAAATTCTGTGAAATAAAATTCCGCACGGCAAGCCAGCAAAAATTGTTTTGTTCCATCAAGATAATGCCCCGGCTCACAGATTCGCCCTTGCTATAAGCTGGAATTAGAGATGCCGGCTTTGAAATTAGTATTTTTTTCTCTAGCCAGCAACCTCCATATTCACTCGACATAGCCTCCAGTGCCTCCTCCATATCTATCGATGTCGTAGTTGGAAGGATTATTTGAAAGGACAGAGCTTCAAAGATTTTAAGTTTAGAAAAAAGATGTTCCAAGCCTATTATGCTAAAGACGACTATTCTAAAAAAATAAAATTAGATTTACTAAAAGTTACCTTGTTAGTTACTGAAAGTTGATTGTTTAGTGTTACTATTAGTATATACTAGTTCTTTTCTGTGAATTATTTACTGTATATTGTGTATGTTTAGATTATATGCATATCGATAACACCACCTTCTGTTATCTTTTCAACTAAAACTACTTCATTACAGGTTGCCAGGTAGAAATCGCTCTTAAGCGATAAGGCGGCCTATTGTTTTTATTAGTCTCGATTTTTGTTATGTTATAGGTGGTGTAAAATAAGGATATATTTCATTTAATTATTATGAAAGTTTCGATTTCTTTATCTCAATTTTCAAATTTTTCAATTTATTTATTAAGAGATTATTAAAATACAAAATAAGAATAATGATACAACTTTTACTTAAAAGCTAGTTAACACTGTGACTGAACTAGGTAAACCTGTGTTTCAGGCATAAAGAGCTTATATTAAAACTAAATAATCACAAAAAAGAGAAACTTAATAAAGTAAAAATAAGTATATAAGTAAACAATGTCTTCAAAGTAATGACTATTAACTATACAAATAAAATATAGGTAATGTTTATTTTAACACTATTCGTAATTTTTTTCTGTATCTTCATAGGAAATATTTTGAAGTGCTTCATGAAGAGCCTTCTTACAATTAATATAATTTAGGGGATAGATGTTTGCTATTGCGTTCAGTTTATTTATCTGCGTTTTAATAGTTATTAGTTTGCCCTCTCTCTACAATGTATCCCACCTAACACCTTAGGGAGATGGGCATGGCTGAAAACCAGTGCTGCATGAAATAATAATTTTAAGTAGCATAAGCTGAGCCCACTCCCCTTTGTTTTAGTGTATGTTTATAATAAGTTGTTTTTGTATATTTAAATTTACTTCAAGGCAATACATTTTATTGTTGTTTCTCGGAAAATTTTCTTTTGACTACCAGATCATCAAAAACTATACCTATTAAAATTCAAATTTTTATTCAGAACAAAATTTTTAAATCAAAATATTAGTATACGACATACGATGTTAAAAGCTAAATGGTATATGCCAGATTCTGAACCATCCATTGGTTGTGAGCCGTGTTAGTAATTAAGTATTTAGCTGATTCCAGACTATTCTTGTCCTTCTTCATGCTAATATCATCTACTGCAGGTTAGTATCAGCTTAGTCCTTATCACCAAAATATTAAACACACTCACTTTGGCCTATCTAACGGCTGATATATAATCGCGAAACTGAAGTGGCAGTGGGCAGAGAACACAACCCGAAGGAGAGCTAGCCGTTGGGGCAGTAGAGTCTTCGAATGGTGACCACGTACCGAAAGAAGCAGTTTTGGTAGGCCCAGAAAGTAAACCAATAATCTCGTCAAGATCGCTGGAATAAGCTGGATGAGCGCAGCGCAAAACCAATCATTGTGAAGAGCTTTTGTCCAGCAGTGGACGTTTTGGCTAAAATGCGTATGTTGGTATGGGCTTTTGTAGCATCATATTGGAGATCAACAGCAATGTCATCATTAATCATAGCACAAGTTGTTCCTTTATTTTTATAATATTGCCTCTAGTTTTACTACTACCGCAAGTTTGACGACCCATATAGCCGAATGGTTAGTGACCCTGACTACTAAGCTAGAGGTCCCGGGTTTGAATCCCGGTAGGTGCAAACATTTATATGATGAATACAGATGTTTGTTTCCGAATCATGGATGTTTATATGTATTTATGTATGTTTGATTAAGTATATTGTATTAAATATATCGTTGTCTTCTACCCATAGTACAGGCTGTTCCTATTTAGAGGCTAGATAATTTGCGTTAAAGTGTGTCAATATTATTATTATTATTAAGTATTTATAATTTACAGAGGAACTATTGAGTAAAGTGTGCTAGTAGTGTAGTAAATCTCTATAAATCCTCATCCCAAATTATATCCCTATTTCGACAAAAATGTTGAGTTTCAAAAACAAAGCAATTAGCCCTTTTCAGAAACAAATTATCAATATAAACTAGGCGTGCCAATTACCAGCATCTCTCTCGGTAAGGGACAGCAGTGGCCAATTTGTGGTAACGCAGACCTTTCTCCAATTGATTAACATAGCTTACTAAGACACATGGCGGACTCTCTCCAAATTCAGTTACTGCTAAGACTTTGTGGTTGCTATAATTCGAAATGTCATGTTGGGTTTAGTTAAATTTATGGTTCTAATAAGTATCTGATTTAACAGTACTAATACACTCGCAATGTTTCTTAATATTATTAAGAAAGTGTGTGTTCTTAGGTTACTTTATATATTATACAGTATTGATGTAGTGTAATATAGATACATAGATAGAGTGATAGATATGTTCGGGGTTTTCATAGATATGCTATGGGGCAATGCTGCCGATATTAATACAATATTTGTGCTGCAGAAGACGGCTATTCGCGCTATTTATAACCTAGGTCCATAGAATCATTTGGAGCAAAATTTAAAGAAATTAACATATTGACTGTTGCTTCTCAATATATTCTTGATAGTGTAATGTAGGTGCATAGGCACAATAATGAATTTTCTAGAAACTTTCATAACCATAATGTTAACACTAGGAACAGGCATAAACGTATATAATGCCTACTACTCGGCTAAGTCGGGTTAGTAAGTCTTTTGTGGGGCGATGTGTTTGCTTTTACAACAAGATCTTAGAAAATGTTCAAAACAAAAGTGTTTCGATATTCAAAAGAATTGTTAAAAAGCGTTTGTGTGGTAAATATTACTATAACATATGTGACTTTCTTAATGATGCCACAGATTGGGAATGAAGCGACCTCCGTCAGGCTATTAAATGATAAGTTTAATTCTACTTTTAGTTGTAATTGATTTTGATGAAAAGAAAAAGCCTGTTGAGTTTTTTGCGCCCATTCTTCTCATGTCTAAGGCGAATGTTTTGGAATGGATGGTAGTTTTTGACTTTCAATAAGTGATACCACATTCTATCTTGAATAAAAATATTTGAATTTGATTTATTTGAATATGTACAATGTGTAATGGATGGAGTAATAACTAGGAGTAGGGACTATAAACTATTTCATCGACAAAAATACCCCATATAGGGGCAGGGGGTCAAGTCCAAAACATCTTGTCTAAAAGTCAAAGTTTCCGAAGTCGTGGTGAAATTTGCTAAAATTGTAATTTAAAAGAGTAATAATGAGTTTCTTGCTTCTTCTTATCATAACAACTCAATCTATCTGCCAAATTAAGAACTTTGACATTTTATAAGTGTCACTTTTGATAAGATTTTTGATTGATATTTTCACAGACTCCTTTCTGAGTACTTTGAATTTCAGCTATAATAAATCACATGCCACATATAAACATTCATTATTTAAACCGCAAGACGTCCACTGCTGGACATAATACTCCCCCAAAGACCGCCATGACGATCGGTCGCATCCAACCTATTCCGGCGATCTTGACTAGATTATCGGTCATCTCGTGGGAGGCCTACAAACACTACGTCTTTCGATACGTGGTCGCCATTTGAAGACTTTACTACCTCAACGGCCATCTGTCCGTCGAGCTATGTGCCCTGCCCACTGCCACATAAAACATTAACACACGTTATAGGAACTAACGTATTACCCAAGTGCGACTACAATTATACCGCTTAGTAAAAACAACGAACGAATTAAAAAGTACAAATAGTCCCGACTTAATTCCACAAGTTCGATCGTATCGAGGGTTGCGGCATGTCAGAAGTTGCAATGTAGTTAAATCAGTACCCGCATCAGAGAACGATAGCGAGGTAACAAAGAGATTTTAATTAAAACGGCAATGAGTCTCAGCTCTCTCGTTGAGACACAACCCGACGCGTCGTGTCGACCTCTATGACTGGGGTGGCTATCATTTACATTTTTTTGACCCATTCGGTTACATGACAATCACTATTATAACACATGATTATTAAAATTAAAAGTTCATATACCTAGCTAAATGTCAATGTCAAGCGTGACTGACTGCTTACAACTCGTGGGAGTTTATAACCAGTGGGAGGCTCCTCTGTACAGGATGCCAGCTAGATTAAGGGTAGCACAACGGCGCCTATTTCTGCCGTTAAGCAGTAATGTGTAAGCATTATTGTGTTTCGGTCTGAAGGGCGCCGTAGCTAGTGAAATTACTGGGCAAATGAGACTTAACATCTTATGTCTCAAGGTGACGAGCCCAATGATTGTAGTGCCGCTCAGAATTTTTGGGCTTTTCAAGAATCATGAGCGGCACTGCATTGTAATAGGCAGGGCGTATCAATTACCATCAGCTGAACGTCCTGCTCGTCTCGTCCCGTATTTTCATAAAAAAAAACTTGTCAATCAAAATCGGTTACAGTCGCAATATAATCGTTTTCTTTTTCTAGTTTCTTTCTCTGTTCATCTCTCTCACACACTTTGTTAGCAAGCTTTAAAGATAAGAAGAAACAAGCAACATAATGCAAATCATTTAAATTGACATTCGTTGAATTTAAATTTCTATAAACGCCTCGTAAACCACACTGTGGAGGAACGCCACACATCCAGATGGTGGGGATATCGTAATAATAATAATAAAACATTTATTTCGGATCAGATCCATATCTCTGTTAGTAAAGTTTTACTTAAAAACTAATGTTAGTAGGTACCTAAATCAAAATTATTTAATATTGGTGTGAAGCCAAATCCACCTTTGTAAAACAGGGGACTCCCACCAATCTGCAAAAACACTCAGGATAGTGTTGGTGCTGCCACGGACTCGAGCGAGCAGAGATGCGCATCTTTTTCGTATTATGGCTGCGAAACCATCAATGGACGCCTCCACAAACATCCCTGATGCACTGAGTGCATTATTGTATTGCACACGTAGATCACTGTATACCCTCTGCGTGTAGTCAAACCACAGGCTGCAGGTGTAGAAAGATTGGCAATATGCCATTTTCAATGACCCAGTGGCCCAAGTATTTAAATTTTGTCACTCTATACAGGGGAGTTTCATAGATTGAAACATCAGGAATGGTTGGATAGGAAAATCTAGTTGCCTTGAAGAGCATCAGTTCACTTTTTCGAACGTTATACCTATGCCCATGGGTCACCGCGTATTATTCACACATTGACACTAGTCTTCTCATAGCACTAATCGATGGACTCCGCAATACCATGTCGTCTGCTTAATTAATATTATTTGTACACACTCCGTCAATATGACATCCAACCTTAGTCATGCTGAGCTCAACGATGAGTTAATTTATATACAGATTAAAGAGGCGAGGTGAGCATAATCCTACCTGCCTCACTCCACATTCCAAACGATATACATTTGATAATGATCCATTCCAGCGTACACAGTTTCTCTGATTGCCATACCAATACTTAAATATTGAAAAAACCTCGTGTGGCAGAGATATTTCAACATATTATAACTTATCCCACAATACATCATAACTAACAAGATCGAATGCCTTCGACAAGTCCAAAAAACAGGCAAATGGATGTGGATAGCCACATGCCGTCCTTATTAGATCTTCTGCTGACTACACATCCCGATGGTTACCAGGTCTCTGTCGACGCCCCTCTCGGAACGTCCGACCATTGCCTGGTCAGGAGTGTAGTGCCTATCCGACGCCAATGTCGCAGACCACCAGCGACTCGCCGCGTTTGGCACTACAAGTCAGCAGATTGGGATAGGATGCGTTCCTTTTTTGCATCCTACCCTTGGGGCAGGGTTTGATTCCCTTCGGATGATCCTAGTGCCTGCGCCGTTGCAGTAGCCGATGTGATACTGCAGGGCATGGATATTTTTATACCAAGCTCTGTAGTACCGATCGGTGGCAGATCACAGCCCTGGTTCGATGCGTCAGTTAAAGCAGCATCTGACTGCAAAAAACAGGCGTATCGAACTTGGGTTGCGGCGCTGGGCTCAAAGGATCCGAACTGCAAAGTTCTGAAGAGGAAATATAACCGTGCCTCCAGATTTTTTAAGCGGCAAATCGCCCGTGCGAAATCAAAGCACGTCGTCAAAATTGGCGAGCAGCTTTCCAGTTACCCGACCGGAACACGCAAGTTCTGGTCGTTGTCGAAAGCTGCTCTTGGTAACTTCAACCAGCCGTCCATGCCGCCGTTGCACATGAGGAATGACACCCTGGCCCATACGGCAAAAGAGAAAGCCGATCTCCTGTGCACTCTTTTTGCCTCCAACTCGACTGTTGACGACAACGGAAAAACACCGCCGACCATCCCGCGGTGTCAGAGCTCCATGCCTGAAGTACAGTTCCGACAGAAAACTGTTAGGCGAGCTCTGTTTTCGTTGGACGTCAGGAAGTCGAGTGGGCCGGATGGCATTTCTCCAATCGTGCTTAGAACGTGTGCCCCTGAGTTGACGCCGGTGCTAACGCGTTTATTCCGGTACTCTTATTCAAAAGGCGTAGTCCCTGATTCATGGAAGTCAGCCCTTGTCCATCCGATCCCAAAAAAAGGAGACAGTTCGGATCCGGCAAACTACAGGCCTATTGCGATTACCTCCCTACTCTCCAAAATCATGGAGAGCATAATTAACCGCCAGCTCTTGGTATACCTTGAGGGTCACCAGTTGATCAACGACCGGCAGTACGGCTTTCGCAATGGTTGGTCGACTGGCGATCTTCTGGTATACCTAACACATAGATGGGCGGCGGCTATTTAAAGCAAGGGGGAAGGCCTGGCAGTTGGTCTGCATATAGCGAAGGCCTTTGATCGTGTATGGCACAAGGCGCTCCTCGCAAAACTTCCATCATTTGGGCTTCCCGAGAGCTTATGCAAGTGGACCTCCAGCTTCCTCACTGGGCGCAGCATACAGGTCGTTATCGACGGTTATTGCTCGAATCCCAAGCCCGTGAACGCTGGAGTTCCCCAAGGCTGTGTGCTATCTCCCACGCTGTTTCTTCTGCATATCAATGATATGTTGGACACCGCCAACATGCATTGCTATGCAGACGACAGCACTGGTGATGCCGTATACACGGGCCATGCAGGTCTCTCTCGGGAAAACGTCGACCAGTGCCGGGAGAAACTTGTGTCTTCTATCGAGTCCTCTCTCGAGAAGGTCGCGGAATGGGGTAAGTTGAACCTTGTCCAATTTAACCCCCAGAAGACTCAAGTTTGCGCGTTTACCACTAAAAAAACCCCATTTGCCGTATCACCGCTCTTCGAGAACACTTCCCTTAAAGCCTCGCCTAGTATCGGAATACTGGGTCTCGAAATCTCGAGCAATTGCCAATTCCGTGGCCATCTGGAGGGCAAAGCCAAACTGGCTTCAAAGAAACTGGGCGTCATAAATAGAGCACGGCAATACTTCAAGCCGGCCCACATTCTAGCGCTCTACAAAGCGCAGGTCCGGCCTCACATGGAGTATTGCTGTCATCTCTGGTCTGGCGCACCCCAGTATCAGCTCGATCCATTTGACCGCGTGCAACGCAGAGCAGCTCGAATTGTCGGGAACCCAGTACTCTGTGAACGGCTGGATCATTTGGCGTTGCGCAGAGACGTCGCTTCATTGTGTGTTTTCTACCGCATCTATCACGGGGAGTGTTCCGAAGAGCTGTTCAACCTGATTCCTGCCGCCGAATTCCACCTTCGCACGACACGCCACAAGTTAGGATTTCATCCCCACCATCTGGATGTGTGGCGGTCCTCCACAGTGCGGTTTTCAAGAAGCTTTCTTCCTCGTACCACGAAGCTGTGGAATGAGCTTCCGTGTGCGGTGTTTCCGGGACGATACAACATGGGTACCTTCAAGAAAAGCGCGTACACCTTCCTTAAAGGCCGGCAACGCTCTTGTGATTCCTCTGGTGTTGCAGGAGAGTGTGGGCGGCGGTGATCACTTAACACCAGGTGACCCGTACGCTCGTTTGTCCTCCTATTCCATAAAAAAAAAAAAATACAGGTGTTTTCCTTTCTATATAATACTGTACAGTCTGCTTGAGTCACAAAACAGCAATAGCTGGGTCTGGAGCCAAACTGAGCATCATGCAGTTCAAGGTGTTTGGCTAATTGTTTGTCAAGCAGACTGTCCAGCACCTTCGCTATAGTAGTGGCCAAGGATATAGGTGTGTAATTGGACATATCGGAAGCATCCGTGGTTTTTTTTTAACAATAGGCACTACAATTGTGTGCATAAGATCGTGAGCGAGGTAACTATGACTGACACACAAGTTAAAAAATATTGCGAGTACACGTGGCAATTGAACCCTGGCATACTTAAGATGCTCGATGCTGAGGCCATCGTGCCCTGGTGACTTACCTCTTTTCATTGAAGTAACTACAGATGCCACTTCGCTTGCAGTAAATCGCATGGTAATATCACTAGAGGTAGCTACAGCATCGACAACCTGCATAGTTCTTGTGAGAGGCGACTTGACCTTGAACTGTTGTCTAAATAAGTTAGCAATGGCAGTCGGCTCGCACACGCTCGCCACGCTCACTGGAAAGCTCGACCGAGGATTTAATTTATTTGTTGACTTCCAAAAAGCTCCAAACTGCATGTCGGAGTGCTTTTTGGCTATAATGTCCATCCGTATCTATTGTTCATTATCTTGGAAATATTTTAATTTATCATTGAAAAACTTTCTTTATTGACACATTTTTTTGTGAACATGCCCAGATGTGGGTTTACCATGTAGCAGCCATGTTTGATAATGCATTCGAGCTTCCCTGTTCCATTCCAACCTGGTACATATTTTCTTTTCTTACAATTATTTTCAGTACCTATGTACGTTAGAGATGCGCTATACATATTTACTAAAAATTGGCGGTGGCTATCATCGGAACACATTCTATGCGAATATTCACTAAGCTCCGAAGGAAAATCTATTAAACTTAACTTAGAATTACAAAAATTTAAATAATTTTCAATTTGATCACTACCTCTTTCTCCCTATATTATTTTATTAGTAGTAGAATGGGAAGTATGTACTAGTTAAGGTATTATCAAACTAATATTGCATTCAATTATCAAAGGGATGTGGTCTGACGAGTAAACATCATCGAAACAGTTGCCTTCATTACTAAGGGTCTCACTGCACTACACATTACACAATGGTCTAACTAGCGAAGCGCACCATTAGCAGTACTCTTAAACATATAAGTATCCGCCGGTAACAATTCCAAGTCAATACATGACCACGTCTGCTCCACACAAACTGTTGAAAGTCCGTTTGCGAAACGTTCACCCGGATGAGCGTTGATGTCTCCTACTACGTACACCGATTCCGTACCACTGTTCTCACTTATAGCAATTATCTCACTTAAACATGCAGTAAATTCTATTAAATTATTACCCGAGTCTGTAGGCATGTAAACTGAAAAAACGAATAAAGAACCATCCGCATGCTTAGTTTTAATGGCTGTTATACGATCACTGTTACCGACAACACTGAAACCTTTGAGAAAGCCGACTTTCTCCACAATAACGAAACTCCTCCTCCTTCCAGCTGAAGTATCAACAGCGTAATTCCTGTGTACGTGAAATATTCGTGTAAATTGCCCAGATATGCTACATCATGAGGTAAAAGCCAGGTTTCCTGAAGTGCGATGATGTCAGCAACACGATATAATCATCTCACGCAATCACTCGATCGGATAACATTTTTACAATTGAAAGTTGCAACAGTAATGTTTATAATTCTTGTATCCATTGTTATTAGCTGCATTTTCATTCAATATCGTATTATCTATTTGTTTCTTAAAATGTATGAGACGTCTGAAAGCAATACCCTCTGGCCACAAGTTATCATCTAGAAACGTATTTAATTTGTTTTCGGGTACAAATAACTTGTATGAGTTATACGGCCTTTCCGTTTTCATACCAATTCTTTCAAATGTTACGACTTCATTTGCATGTCTTTGTATGTATTCACTTATATCAGTTTCTTTGTCTCTGTCGTTTCTTTATTGACATATGATATAAACAATGGTATTTTTATATCAGCGGCCCTAAATTTTCCTGTCACATTTGAAGCCGCTTTCCCTGTCATACCAGTGAAACGGTTACTACGATTCGACCTCTGCACCAGGGTTCATTCATCATCTTTCTTGTTTTCTTTCAGCTTAACATTTCTCACAATCTCGGCCATAGTCTGTTATCTAAATGTCGATGCGAAACAGGCCGAACGTTGTGACACGGTCTTCACTGATAGGTATCTTCGTAGAACGTGACGATTGGGCGAGAGTGAGTGAGGTATACATCAGCTCAGAGCTCACCCGTTCGTGATTCATTGTTTTAGAGCTGGCACTCGGTTCACTCTGAATCTGACACCACTATTGAACAGTCTTCTTCGATATACCCTCCTCTTTTGCTGTTAATATAATTATTCGACTTTATTGATTTGGATTTTCTTTCATCTAATTTCATGCCTTTCAACTGTTCTTTAGTAACATAATCGCTTTTGATAGCGTTAACATCAGACTGTAGAACCAACAAATCTTTCAATAATTTCGTCACATCTACATGATCAAAACAAACTGGTGGCAATTTGTGAAGGTTATATGCCACAAAAATTGGTATTTGCTCAGGATCTATGGTCTTGAACACAGTAATCATATCCTCCAAGTCTTTCTGTTTTTTATTTTTACGTCTTGACACTTGTTTCTGGTGAGTCTTCGTAGATATAAATAACAATTTCTTAGCTTTATCGATCTCTTCTTCAGCAAAAGCCGGTGCACAGATTTTTATCAAGCTTTCATTGTCTACCACGTCGTGTCTATTTCGTATGTAAGAAAGAACTTCCGAAATAACTATGTTACAGCTCGTACACTTAATCGCTTTTGGAGTAGACACAGACATATTCACTCTAGTGCACAATCGGCGACCGCTTAACAGTGCGCGCGCGACTAGACTGTTTTAAATTTATGGCGTGTCGTGAGAAGTTGGAATTCGATGGCAGGAATCAGCTAAAACATTTCTCCGGAACAATCCTTGTGATAAATGTGATAGAAGACACACACTGGGTCCCTGAAAATTTCAGCAATTCTGTGTTGACGCTTGACCAGAGATAACAGTAACACTCCATATGTGCATTGTAGAGCCTTAAAATGTAGGCCGGCTTAAAGTATTGCCGTGCTCTCTCTCTCTCTCTTTTGATAGACCCTTTTTAAGATTTAGCTTGTTCCAGTAGAGCCAGGAGTTAGTTAGACATTTCAGTTCTTTACTACGCAGATGAATTTACGAATTGTCAAAGCACTAATTTTTGTTATGCCAAAGTAAACCTCCGTCGAGTCTCCCGTGGACCAATTTGGGAAATAATGCTGTGAATGATAAAAAAAAACATAATAAGAATGTTTTTATTCTTATTGTGTTAAATTGAAAAGGTAAGAACCATTGGAATCTAAATAAGAAGTTAATAGAAATGTTGTAAGTGTTAATTTCTTGCGGGATGACTGTCGAATTTGTATAACAATACATACATTACTATGTCTAGTTACAACGGTCTAGATATCGAACTACTTTTGCAGCAATGGTGTGCAAAATAACGGCAATATGAATAAAATAAGAATGTCGTGTATTTTATTTAAAAAACCAGTAGTCAGGCTAAACAGAGAAATGTAATATTTTGCTTTAGTACAAACTAAATCAATAAGCGGTATATTAACTATCAAATGTGAGGCGACATGTTTAAACGCAGCTATGGCATTTGTAGTATCGTTTTACTGAGATGTTTATATCTATTTTCTATTAACTATTTAAGCTGTTGATAGTGGAGTTAGTAATATTTTCTAGTCATATGAAATAAGTTAGTTACTGTCGCAATTTATTTTAGTCATTGTAGCAGCTATACATTGTCTTAACGATATTTATGTTGTTATGTTTGTTAAAACTTTAATAGGCTTATTCTTTCCTCAAAGTTATGTAGTAGCCATTCTCATGTTTAATGCTCAAACTTAAATTGCTGTACATTTCTGTTGTATTATCATTTATTAATAATGAAATGAAATAGTAATAGTTTCCACAAGCCTTTATCTTACTTATTGCTTGCTTACTTTGACAATACCAGAAGACATAGTGCGCATTTGTCGAACTAAAATGCTCCAAATGTTATAAAACTTTGAAGCTCCATCGTATTTATAAGACTCCAACAATACATCTAACTTAGCTAAATCGTAAATTTTATAAAGACTGTGAAACTTGGGTACTTTAAAGTTGTACACTAAACAGAGCGTAACTTTAGGGCAAGTCCCTTTATTTCTAACATTCATGGGTACCCTACACGACTTTACATTTAAATTACAAAGCGGGTAACTATAATTTACTCTCCCTTGGGCTACAGCTGTCTTAAATATGTAAGAAGATGTAAATTGTTCACTTTTTAAAGTGTTTTTTAATGATTTTGTATTGGTTTGATATTTCCGATTTTTGTTTTCAATTATTTTCCTTTTTATTTCATTTGTTTTTGGTTTCGGCTTCAAACTTGCCATTTACAGTTCAGATTTTATTTATGTTAAACTGATGTTTAGTAATCACAGTCGCTTATATTCTATCGCAACAACAGAGGAATCACAAGAGCGTTGGTGGACTTTTAGGAAGTTGTACTTTTTTAAGGTACCCATGTCAGATCGTTATAGAAAGACTGCTAACTAAGGAAGCATATTCAATAGTTAGGTATTACGTGGCAGAAAGTTTGTTGAAAACTATACCATATAGGAACGCCACACATTCATGTGGTAAGGATAATAATATTCAAATTAGTGTGGTGTGAAGGAGAAGTTCATAAATCACGTAAACAACAGAGTATTGCGTTTTGGTTGGACTCGAATCTTGGGTAGGTCTGATGATTAAAACATAATATTATGTTTATATGATCAAGTATTTTAAATAATGGTGTCTTTAATGCATGAAATATCATTTAAATCTTACAATGAGAAAAAAATAGAACGTAAAACTATAAAGTAAAGGGATAAATACTGGTCGATGAAGGAAATTTTTAAATTAAATTTGCCAACGAATCTGTAAACAAAAGTGGAGACCTTGAGAATCTATGCTTCTCTTACGCCTACCAGATATTGACTCTGACCGATAGAAACTTTGAAAAAATTAAAGTTTGTCAGAGAGGAATTGAGAGAAGATAAATGGCGCTCATACTAAGACTAAGCAAAGGATGTAGACATATCTGTTCTACGTTAAAAATTTAAATGGGCTGGACATATACAAAGAACATCAATTATATTATATCCTAACCATAAAGTTAGTATACAACCGAAATAGACAAACCCTGTGTTAAAGTGAGAGAACTATCCTTACATAATAACCAAGGTGTGAGAAAGAGACGGAATAGCTGAAGACCATGAATCCGTTTCGAAACAATTTAGTTTCGATTAGTCTCCTGTCCACCACTATTGCATCTGTGGCGGTGGCGAGGCAAAGTTAAGTTAGAGACTGCAAAAACCAAAACTACATGGAATTCTTTGGAGGAGGTGTTTACCCAAAAGGGGTCCATACAAAACCAGGGATAGTAACTTAGAAGTAATATTAAATAATTGTTATTTTTGCAAGGAAACAAATAAAACTTCATTGTTATTATCTTATATATAAAATTCTCGTGTCACAATGTTCGTTCCCGTACTCCTCCGAAACGGCTTGACCGATCCTCATGAAATTTTGTGAGCATATTGAGTAGGTCTGAGAATCGGCCAACATCTATTTTTCATCCCCCTAAATGTTAAGGGTGGTCCACACGAATTTTTTTTTTAAATTTGTTTGATTATGATTCAGCATTAAAAAATACATACAACTTCAAATTTTCACCCATCTACGATCAACAGTTACTTTTGTATCGCGATGTCAATATCGGCAATACAACGTTTGCTGGGTCAGCTAGTTTATTATATATACTATATAGTCTCCTGTCAAATTAGACCGTGTTTTGCTTTTAGTGTTTTGAGGGATATTAATTAAAAAATATAATGTTGTCGTGTTCTGTATTACATTCTGTTGTTATATAATATAGCAACAATTCAACTAAAGAAACATTTCACAGGTAATTACTGATTCTCCAACACTACTTTCGTGATGCTAATTTTCGTAGAACATATGCACTAAAATACTAAATATTACAAATTCGAACCGTAAGGCGATCGTGACACGTACACACAAGTTCTCTCGAATATAATTATTAAAACGCGGTTTATCATTGAATTTAGTTAAATTAAATTATTGCAAGTTTTTATAAGCATATATTTTTGATAGTCAATGTGTTTTCATTAAATGTAAAAAGTTAAATAATTATATTAAGTGAATTTTAAGCAACAGTGAGCAAAAGAGTATTTAAAATTGACGGTGATACGTAAAAAAGTTCGAACAATTGCGTGCAGTTATAGCCCTATATTTAGATGATTGAGGCGATTGCGGCTTGTCGCTGGCAACTATCGTATATAATATTATCCGTAAGTGATGCAAATATTATATTAACAATTGAGTCATTGTTATAAATTTTTGAGTAAAATCTATAAATATACTTTGGTTGAGGCATTAAAAGGCAGTTTGTGTGTTGTGTCGAGTTGAGAAAGTATACAAGTTAAGTAATATTATACTTGCACACGCACCCATACCTGTATCGAAACGAGCGACGCATTATTAGTAAACAAAACATCTCATAATTACATAATATATAATTACTGATACCGATAACAGCTGATTGACTTTTACCTGATTATAAATTATACAATAAAATAAGTTAACAAGCATGGATTGCGAGAAGTGTAAAAAAGTTGTAAGCGAGAAGGATGTTATAAAATGCGTAGCTTGTAATTTATATCAACACTACTTCTACGCAGATATGACTGAAACCGAATTTAAAAAGATATTACCAATGAACAAAATGAAATGGAAATGCTCTTTATATAAATCTAAAAAGACCGGCATATCGGGGATTATCTCAACCAGAATGCAGGGCTCTCCTTCATCTATGTTGAACGTCGATACACAAGCATTCACTGAATATTTTGATGCAAAGTTTGATAGTCTGCTTCAACAATGGCGGGAAGATTTGCACATCGCGATTCAAGAGGTATCTATGAGTGTAAAGCAGGATATAGATAAGCTCGAAAAACGCCTGGATGCCTCGGAGGGACGTATTAAGGAGCTGGAAAATGCCTTGGCTTCCTTCACATCACGCCCAGAATGTACTGAGGAAAGCACCACATTACGCGCCGTTCTAAATAATTTGCAGTCTAAGTTTGACGATCTCGACCAGTCTTCGCGCAGCTGTAATGTTGAAATACAGAACGTACCTGAAAATAAATCTGAAAATCTGATCCATGTATGTATGCAGATTGGCAAATTAATTGATGTGGACATCAAAGAATGCGACATTAGATCGGTGCATCGTGTGACCCCCGGCCCAGGAGTTCGCAGTGATCGCCCTAAAAACATTGTGCTACAACTATGCACCCGGCGTCAAAGAGACGAAGTGATAGCATGCGCGCGCGCCCGTCGCTCCTTGACGACTGGCCAGCTGCTTGGCGGAGCCCCAACCACCGCGGCCGCCGCGACTCAAAACACGCGCTTCTATATAAACGAACATTTAACACTAAAAAATAAAATATTATTTATTAAGGCAAGACAACAAGCCAAAATTAAAAATTACAAGTTCGCATGGATTAAAAACGGCTGTATTCTTCTGCGTAAGAATGACGATTCACGAGTAATTCAGATCCGATGTGAAAATGACTTGAGCAAAATATGACTAAGTTACTTCTTTACATTAGATTGTATAATTTTAAGACATAATAGAACTTCATATTCATACCTTTATTTAAATAATATGTTTGTACTCGGAAGCACGAAAACAATCGTTAAATTAATATTAATATTTATATTGTATTTTTCATTTTACTTTTCTTTCCATAATGATTTCTGATAATATTACGATTTTTTACCAAAACTGTGGTGGCTTAAAGTCAAAACTTACAGACCTAAAACTTAATTTGCTTGTTTGCAATTATGACGTGATAGTTGGTAAACCTGGCTTTCCCAAGCCATACTAAATTCAGAATTACAATCAAATGAATATGTGACTTATCGTCGGGATCGGAACTTGGCTTTGACTAATAAGAAGGGAGGTGGGGGTGTATTAGTATTTGTCAAAAAAAACATTAATACAATTAGGAGGTCGGATTTGGAGGCCATTGACTTAGAAGAAATTTATTTACATTTCCCTGCACATGACGGACTACTTCTATGTGCATGCTATATACCACCTGCATCCAAAACCATAGTATATGATAGGTTTTTCTCCAAGCTCCATAATGTTCATACTAACATGAATTTTAATAACTACTTACTACTGGGCGACTTTAATCTTCCCTACTTAAAATGGTCAAATGATGCTCCTTTTCTTCACCCTTCTCAATCTGATACGGAACCCTCAAAATTATTAACTGATACCATATATTTTCTGAACTTTAAACAAATAAATACTATTGTACACCAAAACGATAGAATACTAGATTTAGTATTATGTAATATTTTAAATTGCACGGTGAATATTTCAGACGATCCGTTACTTAATACTGTACCTCACCATCCACCACTACATATATTTTTTTCTATAAAGAACACAGCTGCTATGCCCGTCAAACCTAAATTAAAAAGAAATTTCTTTAAAGCTAACTATGATATCATTAACGAAGCAATATCTAATGTTGACTGGCTCTCTGAACTTAATCCTTTAGCTCCTGAAGATGCAGTTGATAATTTCTATAAAAATATCAATAGCATAATTGAATGTCACGTGCCTCTTAAAAGACATGTATCGCCTAGGTTTCCAGTTTGGTTCTCAAGAAGTTTGATAAGCACATTGAGACGTAAATCAAAGCTTTGGTTGAGATGGAAAGTTTACCAATCACTACGCGATTACCAAGAGTACGCCCTTTTGCGCAAACGCGTTAAATTGCTACTCTCCGATTGCTATAATAAGTATATTGAAAATGTCGAATCATCCTTAAAAAATAACATTAAATTCTTTTGGAAATATACATCTAACCTTAAAGAAACGAATTCCGGATATCCCCACACAATGATACTAGAAAATGACTCTTCGGATAATCCTACCACTATATCAGAGATGTTTTCAAAATACTTTCAATCGGTTTTTGAACCAGTATCACCCGAGGCTTATAACATTAATCAACTTGTAAACGATGTTACATCTGATAGCCCAGTGTATCTAAACAGTATTTACCTTACCAAATCTGAGATATGTAAAACTTTAAAAAATCTGGATCCCAATAAAGGCCCCGGTCTAGATCAAATAAGTCCACTATTCTTAAAGCAAACATTTTTAACTATTTCAGTCCCATTGGAAATCATCTTTAACAAATGTCTGGAAGCTGGTGTATTCCCGATGCAATGGAAGCATGCTTACATAACACCTATATTTAAATCGGGTTCTAAGAGTAATGTTGAGAACTATCGACCCATATCCATTCTCTCAGTAATTCCAAGGGTCTTTGAAAAACTGGTGCACAATCATGTTTATTCAACCTGTAAGCATTTCATCATTGACGAACAGCATGGTTTTGTAAAAGGAAGATCTACTTTGTCGAATTTACTCACTTTTACAAACTATACTTTCAATGCCTTGGATCAAAAAAGACAGATTGAAACTATCTACACAGACTTCAAGAAGGCGTTCGACAAGGTGGACCATCTGATACTCTTGAAAAAACTTTCCTACAACGGAATCAAAGGCAATCTATTGCGTTGGTTCAGTTCGTATTTACAAAATCGTGTTCAGTCTGTTGTTATTAATGGGCATGTCTCTGCCCCTGTCATAGCCTCTTCGGGCGTCCCTCAAGGATCTATCCTAGGACCATTACTATTTCTACTCTTCATAAATGATATCTCATCTTGTTTCAAACATTGCAATTTCCTTTTATATGCGAATGACTTAAAGATATACTCCTGTGTTCGTGATCATAATGATTTAAAATTAATACAGTCTGATTTAATGAGATTTGAAGAATATTGTAAAATTAATAAACTGTTTTTGGCCTTTAGCAAATGTATTCATATGACATTCACAAGAAATTTAAATATATTAACTACGAGTTTTCAACTAGGTGGCTACATTCTTAACTCAGAAAAAACCGTTAGAGACCTTGGTGTGTATCTAGATACAAAACTTACTCTTGATGTGCATGTAGAAAATGTACTTAATAAAGTTTACCGAATGCTAGGTTTCATAACAAGAAATACTAAACACTTTAAGCGGAAAGACACATTTACCTGCCTCTTTAATAGTCTAGTTAGATCTCATCTAGAATATGTGTCACCAATCTGGAATCCGTTTTATGCAATCTACATTCAAAAATTAGAAATTATTCAAAAAAAATTTTTAAGAACCCTTAATTACCGTATGCGTATATCCCGCTGCTCGTACAATGAACTGTTAGTTAAACATAATACCCAATCCTTGAGTAACCGTAGACGGTTAATTGACGCAGTGACCCTGTATAAAATTTGTAATGGTGAGATAAAGTCATCCCAATTGTTATCTGAGATTAATTTCCGTGTACCATCTATAGCCACTAGATCACAAAACTTATTTCACCTCTCTAAAACTAGGACTAATATTGGTAAACGTGCGCCACTTCACAGAATATGTACACTACATAATCTCACGTTGAATAACATTGATATGTTTTCGTGCTCCCTTTTTACCTATAAAACTAATCTTAAAAAAATATTCAGTTCTAATCAAACTTAAATCTTATTATTTCTGTTTTCTACATTCTAGTTTTACAATTATATAGCTTACTTTTACCAAGTTTTACTTATCTTTGCTACGATTAACTTGTATTGTAAATTGTACGTGCACGCTTGCCCTTAAGCAGATGTCGCTTTTATCTTTAACATCTATGTTCTCAGTGAGACGTTCCAAGGGAATAATTGTAATTATTTTAGTTAGTTATAATTTGTATATGTGTTTAATCTTTTGTTTCTGTTTTTGTCTCCAATAAAGTAAATAATAAATAATAATAATTTTATATACGCTGTAAACACTCTTTTTTCTTAAAATTATAATCATCTATGAAAATATGTGTTAGATAATAAAATATTGTATACGTGAATATGATGCCGTTTATCAATATTTGTCATTTATTTTATTTATTTATTTATACTTTAATAAAACGGCGCAAGCCAATTACAATATTAAAGTAAGAATTAATTACAAACTAAACATATAACCCAAATAATAGTTAATAAATATACAGTTAACTGTAAATAACTAACAATTAATTAACATACAAATCCCATTCATCCATTCCTCTCACAAAAATGCAAGCACCCTGTTAAAATCGTCTGCCATCCATCCGCAGATAAATCGCAAGCAGGGTTGGCTTCGAGAAGAGCGTTGAGAACAGAGAGAGACTTCGGTATAGGTGACTTGGTGCGAGCCACAGTACGATGTGTCGGACTCGCGAACAATCTATGCCTGCGTCATAAGGATTAACCAAAAGCAAAATACTACACACATCACTAACACATCTGTAAAACTAGCACACTTTAACATTTTAAATTTAGTCTCTCCGTAATGAGGAGAGTGTTTCTCTATTACGCTAGTATACAAAGTCTATAATCCTAACAGAAGTTGAACCGGCAATTTATTTCATCAATCTGTTAAAACTCTATTCACAAACAATTTTATGATAAAAATTTCAAAACACTGTCTAAAGCGTAACAATAGCATTATCACTGGATAAACCCAACGGAGCGTGCTATTAGGAACAAAGGCTTATTTTCTTTTTAACGAAAAATATAAAATTATATCCATCTCTATTGTAGTGAATATTTTCTTTGATATTTAAATCTATTGTTTGAAATATGTCAACAATTTAATGTAAAGACGATGAACAAAATGTGCCCCAAAGTTTAGAAAAATAAATTTATTTCAAAAAACATTTTATAGAATGTTAAGAATATTAGAAATTTATTAATTCACAATAATAGATGTCGGAACATATCGTTCCTTTAGTAAAAAATATAGATTCGTTAGATAACGTAACCCAAACTTATTTTTTTTATAACAATGACAAGAGGAACAGGACGTTCAGCTGATGTTAATTGAAACGGGCAAAGGCCCATTACAATGCAGTTCCGCTCTGCTTCTTGAAAAATCAAAATTCTGAGTGGAACTACATATGCGCTGGTATTCTTGAGACATAAGATGTTACGTCTCATTTGCCCAGTAGTTTCAAAAGATACGGTGCTCTTCAGACCGAAACACAATAATGTTTACACATAACTGTTTCACGGCAGAAATACGCGCCGTTGTGATATCCATAATCTAGCTGGCATCCTGTGCAAAGGAGCCTCCCACTTGTGAATTCTATTGAAGCAGTTTTATTATAACTTTTAACCTCTATTATTGAATAAAGCTTAGCTTTAGATATAATAAAAAGTTTATTTGGTATGGAAGTTAGAATAATAAGGTTAATTTGAAAGATTATTTAAATTACTTCATTCGTCTTATAAATCACATCTTAAAAATTTTATTTATGGGATAGGATAAATGATTTTTAAATCACTTATTGAAATAATATTAGTTTATACAACCTGTTTCATATAGGTTTTATTTTAATATCAAGCTCAGTAGTAGATAAGACTTAAGGCTAGACAAAAATAAATTTAGAATTTGAAAAATTTATTTGTGTATTAATCCTAGAAGTGAGGCTAATCACTTTAAAACATAAAAAATTGTTTAGATTTGCAAGAGCGACATCTCAAGTCAATTTCCTAATAAGCAAATACTGGGGTTGAGCATGTTATCAACTGTCATGTAGATCCTGTAGACGAAGCCACAACCTGAGAGTTGAACAAAGGATACATGATTTTATGGCGATTGGTCACTCGAACGGTTAGCTCAGTTATAGCACTCGCAAGGAACGCGAGAGGTCGTGGGTTCGAGTCGTACATCATTCATAAAATTTTGTTTTTAAATTTTATTTGTGTATTTAGCATAGATGTGAATATCACTTTAAAAACATAACAAATTCTTAAGGCTTATTTATTTATATTAATATAAATTTTATTTATTTATTTTATTCTTACTTCACAGGGAGACCACGGTGGTGCAACCAATCGCACCACCAAACCGACACCAGGTGAGTATATTTTGTTGGTATCGGCGACTGGTTGCGACACCGTGGTGTCCCGGTAAAAATATAGCCCGAGTTACTGACGTACTGATGATAATATCGACACAAATAAATATTCAATTAGAGAGAAATAAAATATAATTGAACTTTTAGGTGAATTCAAAACCTCTACCTTAAATATCTGCCAAAGTAAACTTATTCCTCGAGTGGGTAGAGCTATTAACACAAAAAGGCCACTCAACAGCAGACCTACTCAGGAATTACTCGGTACATACGGAGCTCTCAGACCTTAGTGTAAATTTAATCTCACGGTACATTTACGGTAGAGAGAGCGCATGAGCTACTTTTGTGCTTGGTATAAACATGCACAAGGTATACAATTTTAATTAACTTAGATTAAAGCCAGTTTGAAACATATTTTGTGACGAAGCATTGAAAATATTGACGTCTTATTTAAATTATAGTGAATTAGTTTAGACGACCCATATAGCCGAATGGTTAGTGACACTGACTACTAAGCTAGAGGTCCCGGTTTCGAATCCCGGTAGGTGCAATCATCTATATGATGAATATGGATGTTTGTTTCTTAGCAATGTTCATATGTATTTATGTATGTTTAAGTAAGTATATTGTATTAAATATATCGTTGTCTTGCCCTCATAGTACAGGCTACGCCTAGTTTGGGGCAAAAGATAATTTGTGTAAAAAGTGTGTCAATATTATATTATTATTATAGTTTGTGTGTGATTTTGTTTATGTCATTAATCGTTTTCAGTATAAGACAATAATGATAAACTTCTTAATGAAATATCATTTTGCTATTTTTATAACTTCTTAGAAATTGGGTACATAAGGCTTTAGATTTTTGTTTCGTATTAAATTGAAGCTATTTTATTGTTATCGACATGCATACAAAATACAAGTATTTTTATTTTATTATTTTCAAACTAATTTAGTAAAAATTAATAAAGTAAAATTTAAAATATAATTCAATAAATTTTATTAAAAAAATAATCTGCAGCTGCTACAGTGAATTAATAGATTTCTAAAATTCTTAACATATTTTTAAATTATTTTTTGTAACACATTTACTTGAATACACTCCGTGGCACATTATGTCCATCTTCTTTAAATATTCAATCAGATAATTCACATGTTTCACACAAAACCTGATATTTTATATCTTTAAACGAGCAATTCTTGTATATAAATATATATAAAATCTGAATCTCGGAACCGGCTCTAACGATTTTAATGAAATTTAGTATACAGGTGGCTTTGCGGGCGACAATAGATCTAGCTAGGTTTCAATTTAAAAAAAATGTTTTATCCGTGTTTTAATGAGAAACAGCTACAATAACATTAGAATACAAAGGTATAATTTGCCCCTATTTACAAGACTATAATAGCTCGAATCCAGATGTCCTATTAGTTTTTTTTTGTTCAAGTTTTGTACTTAAATTCCGAGCAAGGCTCGGTCGTCCAGGTACTATTTATAAGAGTCATAAGAGATAAGAGTAGTAAGTGTGTGATACTTATTCGGGAAGTCACTGGTTTAAGCTAGTTTATAAAGATAATAAGCTTAAATAAGCTTAAGGTTTAGTTTCAAAACTGTCAGTATGAAATGTTTTAATTCGATACTGACGAAATTGAAATTTTGCATTGCAGCCGCCAAGGAATTCAAAATAGCACCAAGTTCATTCTCTGCACCCTGAAGACAGTTGAAAATGATACCCATATTGTTGCAATTTCAAAATACCTCCCAAATTGTCCTCCTATTCCATAAAAAAACAAACACTTGCAAATATGATTTTATAATTAAAGATACTAATTTTTTTTTTGTTTACTTATATTTTAGGCTCGTCAATGTTTTCTTAATTATGTTTAACTTGTGCTTTGTTTACATGATCCGCATTGTTTGTTGAAAGTTAGCCAAAACAATGCTAAATTACTGTCTTGTTACATTGAAAAAGTAAACAAATATTTCAACGCTTTTACTATACAGACTCTGACTTGCGTGACAATAAACTGTTAACTTATTTTGAGTCATATTAAAAGCTTGTAACTGTATCTCTGGATAGACGAAAAAACTATCTATTTAAATAGATCTAATATTATTCTTAATAAATTGTATAGTTTTATAATTTTATCCATCTTTTTCTAAGCATTTTACTATTTTTAAGAATTTGTTCTGGAATATCTATGGACGATGTGGATTCGGAACCTTAGTGAATACGAAGCCGCTCCGAGAAGACTGCGAACACCCTAAACTTCTGGTAAGAGTTGTGCTGGTTGGAATGACTGGTCAACACTGCATGCAAAATGGACTCAACTAAGTGGTCTAATTGGGGAAACAGAAGTCACTTATCCATACCATACCATACGATGCGGAATTCAAACCTATGCCTCTCGAGATACACCCTGACGCTTTTAACAACTAAGCCAACCATTCAGATGACGCCAAATCCATAAACCGGTTAAAACTTAGTATCCCGTAGCACAAAGCTACGCTCGGCTCGTGCGTTGTTTTAACTTTTCTAACATAACCTAACCTAGGTTAAATTTAAATAAATTGTAGTTGATAGAGCATTGGGGACTTATGAACATGAACAATGAACCCTTTTATAAATGTTTTCCTTTTATCTAAAAATAATTATTAATGAAGCCGTCTAATCTGTCACAGACTATTTTTTACATTTCATTTCACTGTTTTTCAGCCTCCCAGCGCGATGTCAGCGCTCATGTAGTGTTTATTTACCTGTTAGGTTAGAATAAAGAGAATTTAAACACTATGTTCTGGTTAGAATTTTTTTCGTTATTTTCTTGAAAACCTTGTAATAAGAGTGGTATCATTATAATCGTGGACTTTAGTGCTTTACCTCTATCAACTACAATATTTTTTACCTCCAAATTCGTGCTACGGTATACTAAGTCCAACCCCATAAATCTTGTTACATTTGTCTAAATCTAGATGGTATACCTTTTTCCATATAACCCAAGCTCGTCAACATTTCGTGGAAATGAAATAGCAAAACTATACAATCTTGAATATTAAATTGACTCACCCTATATCGGAAAACACTAATATTCAAAGCTACATAAACTATCGAAGTAAATGAAGCGTTAACCAAAGTCCAGTAGTCGTAGATATAGTATAAACAAGAGTGGACCGACGCCGCACTAAATAGGTATTGTACGAGAGGAGACACGTCGGCTAAGCTCTCGGATAAGCCACGTAAAGCTACTCCACATTCAATAAAGACAGGAGATGTTCCAAGCTAAAGTTGATTTTGAGGTTATACAGGCTTCAGTGTTCTCTTTGTTTAGAGTAAACTTTATATATAGTTATACTAGCTGACCCAGCAAACGTTATATTTCCGATGTTAAAATCGCGATACAAAAGTAACTGTTGATCGTAGATGGGTGAAAATTTGATGTTGTATGTATTTTTTAATGCTGACTCATAATCAAACAAATTTAAAAAAAATGTCAAAAAAAAAAATCGTGTGGACGACACCTTAACATTTAGGGGGATGAAAAATAGATGTTGTCCGATTCTCAGACCTACCCAATATGCACGCAAAATTTGATGTGAATCGGTTAAGCCGTTTCGGAGGAGTTCGGTCCCGCACACCGTGACACGAGAATTTTATATATTAGATGTACTAGCTAACCCAGCAAACGTTATATTGCCATATAAAGTAATAAATAAAATTCAATAATTAAAATTGTTGGGTATGTCTTAAGAAGAGATGGACCGATTCTCAGACCTACCAAATATACGATATATTTATCGTACTACAATAATTATTATATTTTATGGCCATCTTTCAACCCTATTGCGTATCTGTGGATGGAATATTATTATTGGAATATTAAAATCGCTATACAAAAATAGGTGTTGACCGTAGACGGGTGAAAATTTGAAATTGTGTGTGTTTTTTAATGCTGAATCATAATAAAAAAAAAATATAAAAAAAATATTTAGGAGTGTACCCTTATTAGAGGTATGAAAAATAGATGTTGTCCGATTCTTAGACCTACCCAATATACACACAAATTAAACACATTGGTTTTGCTGTTTCGGGGAAGTTTGGTAACAAAAACTGGGACACGAGAAATTTATATTTATCCTCGGAATATTTAGCTTAAGGCCTCTTGTACACGCACGGTTTACCGCCGTGAAAATGTACGGCTAATTCGCCGCGTGTAAGCACGGTCGTCAGTGTTGTATGGGTTACTATGAAAACTTGTATACGCGCACGGTGGCGCCACGGCACGGCGCCGCGGCCGTGTGCGCCGTGCCTGCCCCTCGGCGCGCCGCGTCTACGCACGGCGCGATTTTCATCAGTGTTGTATGGCAGTCTATGGGAGCGTGTCGACGGCGCCGGACGTTTGCACGGATTCGTGACGGTTTACATACGCTGATTCCCGATTTTGTAATAAAATGAGCATAAATCAAGAATACATTGATTCAAGAAAGGCCTATTATATGGGATAAGATCGTCGATGATTATAAAAATAAGAGGCTTAAATATGATTCCTGGAAAGATGTATTTATTCATTTACAGCCCACATTTGAAGATTTAAGTGGTGATGAAAAAAACAAGTTTGGTAAGTTACAGATAATTATTGAATTAACTTTTTACTTATGCATAGTTGTTTTGATAAGAGAGGCGACCTTCGTTAGACATAAAATATTGTGCAAATCTGTTGCGAACTTCATTAGCCGCCAAACTTCCGCGAACTGCATTCGTCATAGGTAACTGTGTTAGTTCCGATTCTGAAATGAAAATTCAAGGGTGGACTCATTTTCACTCGCATTATAAAACTGAAAGTTTTCCTGCTTATGTATAAAATTTTGCAAAACACAACAGGTTTTCACAATATCAACTGCCAAATCGATAGACACATTCAATGGCCGGTGAAAAATGCGCCATTTATTGGATAAAATTCCAAACGCACATTCAACAAATCTTTGTGCTCTTGTGAGTCTATAGTTAAAAGTTCGTTTTAATTGATCGAGATGATGACCTCCAAATGGACGAAGTATGTGGTGATGCAAAGCAAAGGCTTCGTCTCCAACGAACACAAATGGCAAATCATAATCAGTTCCAGGCAAACGTGTTGCATTGGGTAGGTTTAATCTGTTGTTTGTTAAATTTTCCAAAATGGTGTTTCTTTAAAAACACTGGAATCACACTCCTTTCCGTAGGCGCCAACGTCAACAAATATAAAGTTGTAATCGCTATCTGCTACAGCCATCAAAACTATAGAAAAAAATGTGTGTAGTTTAAAAACATTGAGCCACTGTCGATTGGCTCAATAAGTTTGATGTGCTTTCCATCGACCGCCCCTAAGCACAGCGGAAAGTTGGAAGATTCGTGAAATTTGCTAGCAATTTGTAGCCAGTCTTCTTTAGATGGCATTTTCATATATTCTTTATAGAGTTCTAACCATATGTAGTGGCATACTTCACGTACGATGCAACTTATGGTTTTTATTCCAATTCTATAGCTGTAGTGTAGGTCAGTAAAGGTATCCCCTGTTGCTAGATACCTGAAATATAAAACAAAACCTCATTAGTACAGATATAAATTACTCTCATCTGAAAAACTATAGAATATTTATTGTGTAAATAATTAAATATATATTGTAATGTATTTAATACATGATACCCATATAATTATTTGTATTTTTTTTTAATGAGGGTTAAATATTAATTATATGCACTTTTATTACATATACACACAGACACATCCATACATACATACACAGTACACACATACCGGTCTAAGTAATAATTAACTCTTGGCATCACCGTACTTGAGTATTACTATATTATTTATTTTCAGGGCAAATGGTGATGAAGAAGTGGACGAATATGAAAGATAGTTGGATAAAATATGACAAAAAAATTAATGAATGTAAGTCTGGCTCTGGAGCAAAAAAAATAAGAAAATACATATTTTATGATGAAATGATGTTCCTAAAAAAAATTTTTGAGCATCGCAAGAACGATTCTAACATGTCTGAACAAGTTTATGATTCTAGCCTCAATAATGATAGTGCAGATCCGAATGAATCAAGATTGGGAAATAGTGAAAGGAGTGAGACACAGAGGGCTAAAAAATTAAAAAAGAATAAAAATGAACCAAGTGAAGTTGACATTAGGTTCATGAAATTTATGGATTCTACAGAACGAGATGAGACAGAGAAAAGCCGTAGTATGAACTTTTTTCGAAGAATTACTGAAACAGTTGACAAGTTCAATGATGAAAATATGATAGAGTTTCAATTTCAAGTAATTTCAATAATTAAAATGATTCAACAAAGACAGTGTTCTCAGTATATACCTACATCAACAAACCAATGGGATTAAGGCCATCAAGGATATCTAAGTGGTGCAGCATCCTCAAATACGCAATCGTCACATGGATATTCTACAGCTGCTAGATGGGGCTTTGGAATAAGTAGTCCACAGACGTCTTCACATGATTTTGGACAGGGTTCTGGTATGGAGCCAATACACTACCGACCCGAATCGCAATTATCTAAATCTAAGCCCGGTTTCAGTGCTCCACCGACCGTCGGTGCGTACGTCAGTCGCGCTTGTCATTTATATGAAAATTCATTAATCGTACAGTACTGGACCGACCGTACGCATGCGTATATTGCTACGCACTGCGTACGACGACCGTCGGTCAAGCGCGTCCGCATGCGTGCCGTCAGTCGACCGACGCGCTAGGAAATATATGAATTTCATGAACGCGTTCAGTGCTGTACCGTTCGGTGGACCGACCGTACGTCGTAAAAGTGATTTAGTACTGAACATGAACAAATATATCGACACCGTTTAATCACCAAAATTCGACTTAGCAAAGCACTTCAGGATAACCATGAGCTCGAAATAAGTTTTGATGTTTCAAGTTGCCTTGTAATTTTGCCTATAATTCATCAATACTTTTGATCGGCATTCTGAAGTAAGTAATTAAAAAAAAATCTTTTCCTTAGCGAAATAGTGAATATAAAATAGTAAATGTAATTGTTGTTATGCTCTTTTAGCGACGATTGGGTGAACTTGATATAATAAGAACGACTTCTGTTCCTAAAACGTCTACGAAGATAATAAACAGTAATTAAACTATTCGAAATTTGCGTCCATTTCGTGTACGACTGTACCAGCCAGGTCAGTTTGTTTGTCAGGAGAGCACTGAATGATACAAACTGACGGTCGGCTAGTACGTATCGTCAGAACGTATCTTGCTCGGTATAGCACTGAAACCGGCCTAAAAGTTCATTTAATATAATTTTATTAATAAAAATTTCTTTTTCAAAATTTTTTACATTCATCAATTAAATAATAATTATTTGAACCTTCTTATATTTATCACAAACAAGCTGACCTGACAGACGTTGTTCTGTATATTTTAATAAATAAAATAATTTTTTATATGAATTTGTCAATAATATATCATAACATCAAAAATTACTTCGTAAAATATGCACCCTGCTGTCGTAATGACATTGTTTCAGAGCAGAACTGTCAAACCGTGCGTCAATAAATTCTCTCATAGAAATTATGTATGGACACATCAAAGGAAAAACAAATTTATTGTTTTTATTTAATTTAGCAGCATTTTCCTATTTATTCACCTTTTAAACCTTCACTGGACTTCCACAAATAATTCAAGACCAAAATTAGCCAAATCGGTCCAGCCGTTATTGAGTTTTAGCGAGACTAAAGAACAGCAATTCATTTTTATATAATACACTGGCCTTCAAAAGTAAGTATCACACTTTTAAAATTGGGATAACGTTTTAAGTTCACAAGGTATACTTTCGAAATAAAAAGGACTCCAAAGAGAATTTAATTTTGTACATAAAAACTTTATAGTCGGTAACCTTCTTTTAAGAATTGGCTGAAAAAAAACTTCCAAAACAAAACCATTCCTTTTTCAAAGTGGACGTTTCCGAATTACAATTTTACCATTCACATTTTTCTTTCTGTTTTAAATTTTTTTCAAGATCGATGGGTCTTGTTTTAAAAATTTATGCTAAAAAGCACATAACATTTATTTATCATGCCTCTTTCAGTTGAAGAATGTGCTAGGATCATGGCTTTTCTGGAACTAGGCATCAGTATGCGTCGCACTGCAAGAATGGTGGGTGTGACGGTACGAATGGGCCAGAAGGTAAAGCGAAGGTACGAAGAGACTGGACACCATATGAGGAGACCTTGTAATGGCAAACCCAGGTGTACCAGTGCCCGAGAAGATCGTTATACTATTTCCACTGTGTTAAGAAATCGCCACCAAAATGCAGTTGAAGTCCAGCAACAGCTATTTCAGACCCGGAGGGACTACATTAGTGACAGTACAGTGAGAAGAAGACTTGCTCAAGCAAATTTGAAACCCCGAAGACCAGCGAGTGGCCCAAAACTCGAGAGACAGCATTGAGTAGCGAGACTGCGATACGCCCGTGAACACATGCAGTGGGATGAAGAAGAATGGTCAAGAACTTTGTTTGCAGATTAGTCTCGATTCTCCCTTTACACTTCTGATGGAAGGCGAAGTGTTTACAGGCGACCTGGTGAGCGATACCTTCAAGCCTGCATCTCAGAAAGAGTCCAATACGGTGGAAGCACTGTACATGTATGGGCTGAAGCTCGAAGCTGTAATCAGAGCTCGAGGAGGCAATATTAAAAATTAAATAACATGTAATACATTTTAGTTGAATTTTTTTACACTAAACTAAAAATGTCTATTTTCATTGTTTTATCTTTTTTAAGTTAAAAATGTTACTAATGTATAATTTTAGTTTCTAAGAATTAAAGCCTATAAAATTTGCAACAAAACGTTTTTAATCTTAAATCTCTACCTTCTATAGTTAAGAAAAAAATTACGCGACTAAACGACAACTTTCTAACCTTTTTATAAAAAATGCCACATAGACAATTTTCCAATATAAGATATTGTACATAGTAAATTTTCCCTGATTTTTATTTTTAGTACTTTGGCTTTTAGATTTTTTTACTCGAACCCAAAAAATTAATTAAACACACTAAGACATTTTTGCCCTCTTGCTTAATTTTTATTTTTGTGACTTAGATTTTTTTACCATACCGTAAGTTATTGTAATTTGGCGGTTAGTCAATAATTGCACTTTCTCACTATTTAAAATATGTCGTTTAGTAATTTTTTCTTGAATAAATTCAATTTGGTAGTATGTCGCTTGGTAAAACATGACCTGCCTACTTTATAAACATTTTTGTCGCTTATGTATATGTCACGTGATTTGATTTTTATATGAATACGGCGGTTGTCAGATTTGTAAGGGATACGTTGTCGTTTAGTATCTTCGCGGTATGAGCTTTATCGGGCTGTTAGGAACAAAAACACATTCAGGACGCGACGCACCGTCACTTGGTTATCCCGTGTGTCTGCACGCCGGTCAGACTGCTTTCTAAAGTAAGTAAATTTCATTAAAATATTTTTTTCACCTTTCGATGTAACTAAGTTTATAGATAATGAATAATGTAATAGTAAATTTTACACTTACTTACATGAGCTAGGTTATTAAAATTATTTTCTATTGGATTTTAAAAGTCTTTTGTATTTTTTTTATATTTACAGCTATGAAGCGAAGATCTTGCATTAATGGAAGAGGTAAAGGAATTGGATAGCCTAATTACTAAATCTACTACGTACATAGATTTCTTTTTTAGCATTTTAGTCTAATTGATTTATAAATCTTCGGTAAAATCTAGATAGGTAGAAAAAGCCTATATATGGCTGGTTGTAAAAACGAAACTAAGTTTTGATTTTGGATTTTAGTAGTTAAGGTTTTGTCTTTTTTTAATAATATTGACAGATTGATTTTGTCTTTCCATTTGTTTCCAACAATTAAAGAAAGGGATTTTTTATCATTATTGTTTTGTTAAAACTATTACGAAAGACATTATTTATGTTACAAAATAAAAGTGAGTCGATTTTTAAATGTTTTCTTTATTTTGTCTTAATTTAAGCTTTATTTACTAATTTTTTTCGAGCCCCAAATTAAAATATTTCAGTCAACACCTACAAACATATTGTTACTTGGTTAAATTTATCCTGTTGTTAACAACTTATTGGAAGGTGTTTGACCAATTTTGCCCAGATCATGAAAACATTGGATTCAGGCTTAGGATTTTTTACCGGACTAAAAAAATACAAAAAGAAGTATAAACTATTTATTTCCTGCATTTAGTAATTTGTTTCTTGACGGTTGGTAATTTTTTCCGGTTTCTCATTTTTGTTCAAAATTTACTAAGCGACACTAACTCGTTTAAAACACAACATTACGTACATCTGTTCAATGAAGATAATAAAAGGTATTATAAGCAATCATATTTCGTTGAAATCAAGTTAATCCAATAAACTGATATTTTTTATTAATTATTTTCTGATATCACGAATTTCTTTGCTCTCCTGTAAAGTTACCTCCATGTCGCTTAGTAAATTTTGCTTTTCCACCGTCGATATAGATTATTACAAGCACAAAGAAAAGAAAAACAGAATCAACATATTTATATAGTAAGAGATTTATAGTGATCAAGGTTCAGCTACTATATAAAAACTATAGCATCCATCGCGATATTTTACAAATTCGTATAGAAATTGGGAAAGCATTAGGTATTTCACAAAAATTTTAGAATTTTATGTAGACAGGAACTCTAAAGCATAATATGTAGGTAGTTAAGACTAATGAAATTGCTTTTGCTACAAGTAACAACCATGAAATTGCACTCTACACTTTTGTTAGTAATTGGCGTTTTATATTGTTTCGAGTCAGTAACATTCAATAATTTTCAGTTTGAGTATGTTTGTTTTTGTAAGTAATATTTTTTTAATATTTAATGATTTTTTTTACAAAATTACATCTCAATGAATTTCTTTTTCTGAAATCAAACGGTACAATATTAGCTATGAAAAACAAAAGACAAAATTGTCATCTCATTCACATTTAGAACAATCATATTTAACAGCCAACTGTTCTCCCAAGGGAGAACTTATCGGGACAAAAATGAGAGCCAAAAATAAATCAGGCTAGCTAAAATTGTTGTGTCAACTCATCTGACCTACGCTCATAGCGAGATTAACGGCGTTTCCCTACCGCTTGGCGCGCCCGTGAGGTCCTCTGTATTTCATACCTCCATCCTATATCGGTCGGCGATAAATTATTAGCGCGTTTACGGCGACGGATTATATTTTAATATTTAATGCTCAAGCTTGATTTAGGGCAAACAACTTAAGCATAGCTTAACATTATTGGAATTTGACGTTTAATTTTTTATTACACGTAAATTTAAAAGGAATAATTAGTGGGTTTTTATCACATTATAATTACATTTTTAATAGGAATATAAAGCATTTGTTTTTTTTTTATTGGTCATTATGCTGATATTAATATGTAATTATCAGAAACAATGTTTCATTTGCAACGTGGTTTCATAAAACCACACAATGCAATGCTAGATTACTTAGATGATTTTTACGTCTATACAGAAAATGATAGCTGTGAAAGCGTCGATAAAAATTTTACTTAGAAAAAGCCTTTATTTTGAGAAATTCACGTACACTGACACAAAGTGTCATACAAATCTTGGCATAATTTTGCATTGGTGTATGGTCTGTCCCAATTGGTTGAGACACTTACGCGACTCCCGGATGTGGATAGCGATCCTTATTAGATTTTCTGCTAACTACACATGCCGATAGTTACCAGGTCTCTGTCGATGGTCCTCTCGGAACGTCTGACCATTGCCAAGTTAGGAGTGTAGTGCCCAACCAACGCCCACTTCGCAAACCACCAGCGACCCGTCGCGATTGGTAATACCAAGTCAGCAGATTGGGATAGGATGCGTTCCTTTTTTGCATCCTACCCTTGGGGCAAGGTTTGTTTCTCTTTGGATGATTCCAGTGCCTGCACCGTTGCAGTCGCCAATGTGATACTACAGGGCATGGATATTTTTATACCAAGCTCTGTAGTACCAATCGGTGGCAGATCACCGCCCTGCTTCGAAGCGCCAGTTAAAGCAGCATCTGACTGCATAAAACAGGCATATTGAACTTGGGTTGCGGCGCTGGGCTTATAGGATCCGAACTGCAAAGTTCTAATTAGGAAATATGACCGTGCCTCCAGATTCTTTAAGCGGCAAATCGCCCGTATGTAATCGAAGCACATCGTCAAAATCGGCGAGAAGCTTTCCAGTTACCCGAGTGGAACTGGCAAGTTCTGGTCGTTGTCGAAAGCTGCTGCCCCTGCCACCGTTGTACATGAGGAATGACACCCTGGCCCAAACATCAAAATAGAAAGCCGATCCCCTGTGCGCTCTTTTTGCCTCCAACTGAACTCTTGACGACAACGGAAAAACACCGCCAACCATCCCGCGGTGTCAGAGCTCTATGCCTGAAGTTCAGGCAATAAACTGTTCGGCCCTTATCCATCCGATCCAAAAAAACGAGACAGTTCGGTTCCGACAAGTTTGCCTGTAGTTATAGGCCTGTTGCTATTGCCTGCCTGCTCTCCAAAATCATGGAGAGCATAATTAACCGCCACCTCTCGGTATACCTAGAAGGTCACCAGTTTATCAACGATCGACAGTACGGCTTTTGCTATGGTCGGTGGATTTCTTCGAGATTCTTATAGCGAGAATAGCTATAAGTCGTATTTTTAAGTGCCCAACATGTTTTACTTAGTAATGACTTTTAAATAAATCTGTCTGCCACTATGCTCAAGGCGTTAGGATTAGCGACGTCCCAGACTTGAACGTAACCTCATAGGCTTAGACAGGTAGCCAACTAATCCACTAGAATAGGGTATTTATGCTAATATTTTATATACTTTCACATATTATCTGCTATAGAGGAAGTTCAGCTTGATTATAAAATTTCTTGTAGCAGAAATGTTTGACTAACTTAAATTCGGACAAGTATGCGGTGTTTACTATGTAAAAATACCACATCTGCAATCTAGCGACGGTAAGGTGTACTAGTAACAACTTGAAATTTAATCTCGCCAATGTGTTTATAAAATCCCCTTTTTGTTCTGGAAATCCTATAAAACCGGTAAAAGAATTCTTAGGAACAATAACAGGCATCGTAAACGTAAAAGAACCACTTAAAACTAAATCGAATCCAAGTATTCGAATGTATGGAAACAAGAAAAGAGCAGCTTTGATCTCTTTATGAAATATACAAGATATTTGTCACAAAGCAAAGTCAATGATCTCTCGTAACAAAACGTGGAGCACTTCGCTGAGCTATATGTCACTGGAACAATACACAGGGACGGACTGACAAACGTGGACGCTCTTTGCATTTATTTATTGAAATATTTTATGATCAAAATTATTATAATTATAAAAGATGAGACGATATAATATATAAATAGATTCAGAAATCATTTAAAATACGTGCGATGAAAAGACAGAACTAATATATTCGAAATTTCACTTTCTTGACAAAAAGATCATTATTCACTGAAAAACCTTTTTTTTTATGAAAATAAAGGACGAGACGAGCAGTACGCTCAGCTGATGGTAATTGATACACCCTACCCATTACAATGCAGTGCCGCTCAGTAATCTTGATAAACCCAAAAATTCTGAGCGGCACTACAATTGCGCTCGTCACGTTAAGTCTCATTTGCCCAATAATTTCATTAGCTACGGCGCCCTTCAGACCGAAACACATTATTGCTTACACATTACTGCTTCCTTGCAGAAATAGGCGCCGTTGTGGTACCCATAATCTAGCCGGCATCCTGTGCAAAGCAGCCTCCCACTGGCAACTGGCGATAAAATATATGAAATAACCTTTATCATAAAATACAGAGTGTATTATCCTGTATCATTTTTGACCTACAAGTTTATATACCTTTGTTTGTCGTCACCCGCTTAACCCGACGACGTAATAAGATAACATATTATGTGCCCGAGTGTAAGTAAGTAAGACTTAAAAAAATTGTTATAAACAGGAGCCGTTGAAGTCCGTTTGGATCCCAATACCAGTTAAGGGTTAATATTTAATATTTGTTATTTCATTATTTATTCAAACAGTAGCACGTCTAACAATAATTACTAGTACAACATTTTTAAAGTTCAGTGTGCGATACTGAACAAAATTAAAACCTGATACTTGAAAATTATGATTATATGCTACACTTAATATTATCCACATTTATAAAAAATATTGCTAAATACGG
This sequence comes from Leptidea sinapis, assembly GCF_905404315.1. Classification (NCBI taxonomy): domain Eukaryota; kingdom Metazoa; phylum Arthropoda; class Insecta; order Lepidoptera; family Pieridae; genus Leptidea; species Leptidea sinapis. Next base: position 14,686,109 of record NC_066273.1, read on the forward strand.
CCCTGTCATGAACATGGAAATTCTAAACGTTTATTTGAAGTGCGGAAAATGTGTTTCGCATCCGAAAGAGGGACGCAAATGGGTTGACCGCCATCACTCACGTACTTGTAATAAATACTTGATATTAAGCGGTATGTTGATGGAAACAATTTTATATTCGCCATACGATCCATACTTTTATGTTCAGACAATATTTCATGAGATCGCCTCAGGGAGACCCTAGTTCAATGAGTATTTTTAAGTGTAAATTCAAGAAATATCCTTACTCGTATGACGGTAACTTGTCATGAGAAAACGGAAAAATTTCGTATGAACAGAAATAAGACATGACATTTCGTATGAAATAAGACATGGTCACATTCTCAAATGTCGAATAGTCAATGCCTTCCACGAGTAAGTCAAAAAAGTAAAAAAAAAATCTCCACATCTTTCAAGGATACTCAAACGTTCAGACCTGACATTCGACTGATGAAATATGAAAAGCAAGATGAGCTTCCCTTGTAGAACTTAATCCGCTGTTGTTTTACAAATTAAGGTGCATTTTGCTAAGATAAAAAAAGTGGCTGCAGACTGGTAGGGTTTTGGAATTGACCCCCTATATGGGGTATTTTAGTCGCTGAAATAGATTATAGTTACTACTCCCAAAGTTTTATTACTACATCCTGGGACACATTGTACATATTCAAATTCAAATATTATTTTCCAAGATAGAATTTGATATCACTTATTGAAAGACAAAAATACCACCCATTCCAAAAGGAATGCCTCAGATCTGAGAAGAATGGGCGCAACAAACTCAACGGGCTTTTTCTTTTCATCAAGATCAATAACAATTACAAGTAGAATTAAACTTATTATTTAATAGCCTAAGGGCGTTCGCTTCATTTCCAATCTGTGGCATCATTAAGAAAGTCACTTATATTATAGTAACCTTTACCACGCTTCTTAACAATTCTTTTGAATACCGATACACTTTTGTTTTGAACATTTTCTGGGATCTTGTTGTAAAACCATATACATCGCCCCACAAAAGACTTACTAACTCGACTTAGCCGAGTAGTAGGCATTATAAGTTTTTGTCTGTTCCTAGTGTTAAGATTATAATTATGACAGTTTCTAGAAAATTCATTTTTGTGCCTATGCACATACATTATATTATCAAAAATATATTGAGAAGCAACATGATGTTAAATTCTTAAAATTTTGCTCCAAATGATTCTATAAAAACGCATAAAGGCATAAAAGGCATTTATTTTCTCAAAATTGATTCCTTTAGAATTCTTTTTGATGTCATTTCTAATAACTACTAGATACTACTACCGCTTCGGAAACAAATGGCGCTCTTTTTTTTTATTTTTTTACTATGGAATAGGAGGACAAACGAGCGTACGGGTCACCTGTTGTTAAGTGATCACCGCCGCCCACAATCTCTTGCAACACCAGAGGAATCACAGGAGCGTTGCCGGCCTTTAAGGAAGGTGTAAGCGCTTTTTTTGAAGGTACCCATGTCGTATCGTCCCGGAAACACCGCACAAGGAAGTTCATTCCACAGCTTTGTAGTACGTAGAAGAAAGCTCCTTGAATACCGCACTGTGGAGGACCGCCACACACCCAGATGGTGGGGATGATATCCTAACTTGTGGCGTGTCGTACGAAGGTGGAATTCGGCTGCAGGAATCAGGTTAAACAGCTCTTCGGAACACTCCCCGTGATAAATGCGGTAGAAGACACACAATGAAGCGACGTCTCTACGCAACGCCAAGTGATCCAGCCGTTCACAGAGCACTGGGTCCCCGACAATTCGAGCTGCTCTGCGTTGCACGCGGTCAAATGGATCGAGCTGATACTGGGGTGCGCCAGACGAGAGATGACAGCAATACTCTATGTGTGGCCAGACCTGCGCTTTGTAGAGCGCTAGTATGTGGGCCGGCTTGAAGTATTGCCGTGCTCTATTAATGACGCCCAGTTTCTTTGAAGCCAATTTGGCTTTGCCCTCCAGATGACCACGAAATTGGCTATCGCTCGAGATTTCGAGACCCAGTATTCCGATACTAGGCGAGGCTTTAAGGGAAGTGTTATCGAAGAGCGGTTATACGACAAATGGGGTTTTTTAAGTGGTAAACGCGCAAACTTGAGTCTTCTGGGGGTTAAATTGGACAAGGTTCAATTTACCCCATTCCGCGACCTTCTCGAGAGAGGACTCGATAGAAGACACAAATTTCTCCCGGCACTGATCGACGTTTTCCCGAGAGAGACCTGCATGGCCCGTGTATACGGCATCACCAGTGCTGTCGTCTTCATAGCAATGAATGTTGGAGGTGTCCAACATATCATTGATATGCAGAAGAAACAGCGTGGGAGGTAGCACACAGCCTTAGGGCACTCCAGCATTCACGGGCTTCGGATTCGAGCAATATCCGTCGACAACGACCTGTATGCTGCGCCCAGAGAGGAAGCTGGAGGTCCACTTGCACAAGCTCTCGGGAAGCCCAAATGATGGACGTTTTGAGAGGAGCGCCTTGTGCAATACACGATCACAACCCGTATTGTCGGTCGTTGATAAACTGGTGGCCCTCTAGGTATACCAAGAGCTGACGGCTAATTATGCTCTCCATGAGTTTGGAGAGCAGGGAGGTAATAGCAATAGGCCTGTAGTTTGTCGGATCCGAACTGTCTCCTTTTTTTGGATCGGATGGACAAGGGCTGACTTCCATGAATCAGAGACTATGCCTTTTGAATAAGAGTGCCGGAATAAACGCGTTAGCCGGGCGTCAACTCAAGGGCACACGTTCTAAGCACGATTGGAGAAATGCCATCCGGCCCGCTCGACTTCCTGACGTCCAACAAAATCAGAGCTCGCCTAACAGTATTCTGTCTCAACTGTACTTCAGGCATAGAGCTCTGACACCGCGGGATGGTCGGCGGTGTTTTTCCGATGTCGTCAAGACTCGAGTTAGAGGCGAAAAGAGCGCACAAGAGATCGGCTTTCTCTTTTGCCGTATGGGCCAGGGTTTCATTCCTCATGTGCAACGGCGGCATGGACGGCTGGCTGAAGTTACCAAGAGCAGCTTTTGTCAACGACCAGAACTTGCGTGTTCCAGCCGGGTAACTGGAAAGCTGCTCGCCGATTTTAACGACGGGTTTTGACTTTGCACGGGCGATTTGCCGCTTAAAAAATCTGAAGGCACGGTTGTATTTCCTCTTAAGAACTATGCAGTTCGGATCCTTTGTGCCCAGCGCCGCAACCCAAGTTCGATACGCCTGTTTTTTGCAGTCAGATGCTGCTTTGACTGACGCATCGAACCAGGGCTGTGATCTGCCTCCGATCGGTACTTCAGAGCTTGGTATAAAAATATGCATGCCCTGCAGTATCACATCGGCTACTGCAACGGCGCAGGCACTAGGATCATCCGAAGGGAAACAAACCCTGCCCCAAGGGTAGGATGCAAAAAACGAACGCATCCTATCCCAATGCTGACTTGTAGTGCCAAACGCGTCGCTGGTAGTCTGCGACGTTGGCGTCGGATAGGCACTACACTCCTGACCAGGCAATGGTCGGACGTTCCGAGAGGGGCGTCAACAAAGACCTGGTAACCATCGGGATGTGTAGTCAGCAAAAGATCCAATAAGGACGGCATGTGACTATCCACATCCTGGAGCCGCGTTGGCGACTCAACCAATTGGGACAGACCATACGTCAATGCAAAATTATGGACAAATCACCCTGCGTAGTATGTGGTGCGTGATCCAAGCCATTCGGCATTGTGCCCGTTGAAATCACCCAAGACTACGATTTCAGCGGAGGGGATCTGTGCAAGCACGTCGTCAATTGCCGCTTGAACGCAGCCCATGAGATGATCGGTTTTTGCGTTACCACTATGGGACCTGTAGACTCACGCATAGATGCGGATGCGGTCCTCTAAATCTACGCGGAGCCAGAGATTGGACAGTTCCCTACCCTCAATATTGCCGAGACGGCGACAGCAGATATCCTCCCTAACGTACACACATACCCCGGAATGAGGCAAAAAATTGTGCTCAATTTTGTACCCGGGGTACGTTAAATATGACGTATCGCTAGGTCGAGATATCTGCGTTTCCGTAAGGAAACACAAGGCCGGCTGCGCCGTCTCAAGGTGGTGGTGGATGGCGTTTAAATTGGAGTGAATTCCCCTGATATTGCAAAAGTCCACGTTGAGTGTGGAGTGGGGCGCCGTGGTGTTACTGCCTCGTTTATCCTTGGTCATGCGCGGTTCTGTGCCCTCCCCAGAATACGAAGGGCGGCCCGAGCTAGAGTGCTCGGGGAGGGATTCTCCGACTCTGGTAGAGCCGGTACCCTCCTGGGGTAAAATCGGATGGAGAGGGGGGGGGGGGAATAGCCACCGGTCCTCGACACTAACCTATGCGAAACATAGCGACACTAGGCCGCTACTTCACGCCGGTATTGTGCGAGTGTGGTAATTAACCCGGACGAGTCTGGCCCGATTGTGCTGACGTCAAAAGACGGCAGCGTGACTATTCCACTTCTAAAAAGCCCTTAGTCGCCTCTTACGACACCCATGGGCTTGGGACTCCCCTATTCTTTTTACGACCCAGGGAGAGTACAGGCAGCGCTCTGAGAGAGAAGAAGCGGCTCAAGAAACTCCCAGCATTCATTTTTTGCGCTCTTTTCAATAAAAATGTACAATATTGTACAGTCATTTCTATCGCTATAAAATAATCACAATCTAGTCCCAGGCTGTCTGATCATTTAGATATTCAGCAGTGAAGTAATAGGACTTACGGCAGAGCCTTTTTTTATAAAACATTTAAATTTATTTATAGATAATGCCTGAACAGTGGCTTGGACTTTATTATAGAAGTGTATACATTTACCCTTAAAGCTATTATGTATCTTATGAAGCCTACTAGTTACAAGCAATCCCTTATTTCTAGTGTTATAATAATGAAAATCACTATTAAGAGCAAAAAGGTGACGATTTAGTAAATAACTGAATGTTCCATGTTTGTCTGTAGCTGTATTACCACACAAAACCTTGGTGTACTCTGTAAGGCCACACAGTATCTCACTACAAGTCACCGCATGCAACTATAAAAGGCGCAAATTTAGGCTCGCATTAGTACTGCTCTTACCTTTGGGCGGGCGATACCCAGTACTATAGTATTTTCCATTTGACCGCATACAACGAAGAGCGGCTCGAATCATCGACGATCAAGTCATCTCCGATCGGCTTGTTTCTTTAGCATTGCGTAGAGATGTGGGTTCTCTCTGTGTCTTCTACCACATTTATCACGGGGAGTGCTCAGATGAGTTATTCGGGTTAATACCAGCGGCCGAATTTCATGGGCGGTTGCCTCACCACACCACATCACGTGAGCCTCTTGCCCGTTTGGCCCTCTTATATAAAAAAATCTGTGTATTCCTGCCCCAAAGTTTCAGTGAACTTGTACTGTTAAATAAAAAAATCTTCAAACAAAACAAATCTTATAACTATATTTACAATACCATGACTACATAAAATTAAAACAAGCATTACGTGGAAGCATACCAAGAATACTGGCAGCATTTCCGCGTTGGATAGCAGGGCTGATCCGTTGACCGAGATAGCTGCCAGCGCTTGGGTTTCCAGTAGCCTTATTGAGGCGCGAAGAAAGTATTTTGAACATTCTCTGCGCCTGTGGGCCCCATGGGCCAAGTGTCTCGACACCAAACGGCACAAATATGTATGACTTACTGAGAGACCAACATATTTGCGACGCTTGCCGTCTTCGGCACTCGAAGCAGCAGCACCAGCACCAACTGACGCAACTTGGACATTAGAAGGAGCCAAAATGTCGATGCAAGTCTTAAGCGCTAACAATTACAAATTAGTTGTCTAAATTAATATTAATGAAGGAATTATATTAATGAAGGATTTTGTACAATGTACTTTTTTAATGCTGACTTATATTCATTTTTATTTCTATATAATTTGATTTTATATATAATGATTGCGAAATTGATGATGATGATAATATATAATTTTTGAATTTCTACGGGACTCTCGTTTAAGTATAGAAGAATGACGTAGTTACTTGCTCTAGTATCATATATATTTGTAGATTTAGGTAAATTAAATTAAATGTTTGTTCCAGTAAATTGTCTCAGGCAGTCTGTCTCTGGATTGCTTGAAGAAATTTTGATTCATTTATTTCTGACAATATACGGGATTTAACTTTATCAAAGACATTTATAACCTTGCAATGTTTAAACAATCCAAGGTCCGTCTCTTTGTATTTAAAAAAAGACGTGTGGCACTCGGGGACTGCCGCGGTAAAGCTATTGCATAGCATTTTTTATCAACTTATGCAATTATAATTATTTATTTATTTTATTTATGCAGTATTTTTTGTTTGATAAAATTAATTTAAAAAAAAGCAAACGGGAAGTGAGTAAAATTTTACTTGAAAGATTTGACTACAGACAGACAACGGGACAGGTGAAACTAAATAAAAATGCTTGTCATAATAATAAAAATTAAAAAAACGTGATAATAAAAATAATTAAATTACAAAAAATCAAGACGTAACCCCAGGCTCGAACCTGGGACCTTATGCACAAAAAGCATACGTGATAACCGCTGTTCCACGGCAACTGTAATGACCGTGGCGAAATATCTATATATATCTAGTAAGTAAGTGTTAGGTTATATCGTTACGGATTTTCTGGATTCGGTGTCCACGCTCAAGGCCTGCGATAGAAGCTATGCAATTGCTTAAAAATAATTTGGAACTATAGTTTTAACAAATCCTTTTTGTAATTTGTTTATATCCCCTAAATATAACTTATACCAAAGAATATATAATAGTACACGTACGAAGACTCACTCCGCAAAATCAATTAAAGAAAAAGGGACATTGACATTCTTGCGGTCATACAATAAGGTGTAATTCATATCGCACAGCCCTACTAACCTTCATTTTTATTCACCTAGAAGTTGCCTCTCTTTCTATCGCGTCACTTCCTCTTCCAACGACATTAGCGTTGACTTCCTAAAACTGTACCTACATAGTATAAGGTCATCTTATAAAAATAGCTCAGTTTTTTCTATTATATACAAAGGTATGTACAAACCGTAATTTTAAATCAATATTTTTCCGTTGTCAAACCTGCTTAGTATATAGTTCGTTATAATAATAATATATAATATATTCCTGTTGATCTGTAATACAGGGTCAACTGTTAAAAAATGTAACACTACAGTACTGTTTTAGCTTTAAGATCTTTGTGAGGAGAAAATAAATAGATATTTTATTTATTATTATTACATAGAACATAAATAGGTAGCTATCATGAATGGTACTGCAGCTAAGTAGTACTGCCGTATAGAGTATCATAGTGTTTTTAGTGTTTAATGTCAATGTTTTCCCAATATTTTCAAGATTTCCCAAAGATGCGCGATTATGGAACGGAAAAGTCGCAGGCAGAAAAATCGTTATCACATATCTATCAGCCAATCACATGATTGACTGTCATCATCGTGCAACCAGTTCTTGAGTTAAAAAACAACCAACAGAGAGATAAATTTAAAAAAAATGTGGATTTAGTGACACTCGCGTATAAAATGTTTATTCATTACAAAAAATAATGTTATTACAAAGAGGTGATTTAAATATTAGTATATATTATAATGAATTATTTAACGTAATTATACAGAGGACTGTGTTAGAAACACTTTGAATTGCAAATATCTGAACTTTGCTAATTGCTCGCCTTGGCTTTTTGAATTTGAATAATTGATTTAATTCCTTTTAGATTATTGATAAATACAAAAAGTAAAGTTTATTGAAGTAAGATGTATAAAGAATTATCTCGTTCTGAATATTGATAGGACAATTAATATATAATAAAGTGTAATTTTTTTAAATGTCGTAAGCTACTAAATGTTATAGAAACCGCCTTAACGTTTTTTAACAATTATTTCGAATTTCTCAATGTAGGTATGTAATTGGTACATATTAAGCTTACTAGCTCGACTTAGCCGAGTAGTAGGTATAAAAAGTTACCCGGTATTAAATAATACTATGTTTACCATAGTTTCTGGACAATAAGTTAATGAGCTTGGCCTGTGTATGCAAGCATTAGGTATTGTATGGTATTTATCGTGTACATCAAAATGTATGCGCGTGCTTGGGGCTGTGGCAATTACCACGTGATGGCGGAGCGGCTTTGTGTTAAGAAGGGAATTAAAGTACAGGAACGACCTACCGGATATTTCTCTATTCTCCTCTTGTATTTTGAGCACAGACCACAAACTGTATTGTCTAATTACCGCGGCGTATTAGCGGTGTCTTCTACGTCTGACAACGCAGACAGACTAGCGGTTCACTCGCATGTTGCCATGGTCGAACTAGACGTGTTCTTGCTCGGGCGGCGGATTTCTCTGTGGCTAGCCTTCCATTAGGGCACGTGGAGGTCGTGTAGAGACGGATAAGGCTTAGGTGAGAGAATGATGAATATATAAGGAGAAATGTATTATGGCGTGGAAAGTGAGTCTCATATATCAAGGATATATGAGTCTACAGTAAATAGCTATTTTGATTTCAATTAGTGAATGAGTCGTCACGCTCGTCACGTACCTAAAGGAGTAGACGTCAATAGAAGACTAAAGTACACTAGTTCGGTAAGAACTTATAAAGAATTTCATCTAATTTTGCACCTTATGTCCTGTTAGTCGTTATAGCGCATGCAGGTACCACCGATTTATACTTTTGCTATTTTTTCATAGTTAAGTTATAGTATGTATTATTTTGGTGTTGGCAGGTTTGTTTGGTTTCTTGTTTTCATAAGAAATCTTCTTCTTCTCTTTCCTTCCGTCATTTGTTTTATGTGGTTCTGACCTAAAATACGTATCGTGTTCCCTTAAAAAGTACCCCAGTTCTGTTTTCAGTACCTCTAACAACGTGTCTGCGAAATTTAACGATGATGCGTTGATTAGTTAAAGAGTAACAAACAAAGCATTTATAATATTAGTAAGGAGTAACGATTGAGTAAGCATGTATGGCCAAGTGTTTGGCCAGAAGATGACCACTGCTGGACATAGGCCTCCACCAAAGATTTCTACGCTTATCGGTCCTGCGCTGCCTTCAGCCTACGTATTCCGGTGATCTTGACCAATTTTTCCAATTCCAAAACGACATTGATTTCAAGAGTACGGTATTGACGAAAATATTAGATTAAAATTGCCTTTGTCTTCTTCCGGTACGTGGTGGCCATTCGAGGACTATGCTGCTCCACCGCCCGTCACTTCTGTTTCGCAATCATTTGAAATATGTCAGTGAAGTTAGTTCGCCCACGGATCTCCTCAGTTATGATTCGATCTCGCAGGGAAACTCCGCGCATAGCTTTCCATTGCCCTCCGAGTTACCGTTAGCTTTCTCACCATTCGCTTTTTTTATCTAATTGCGGCCTATAATTTGTTAGCAATAACTTTTATACGTGCTATTTGTACTACAAATTACCTCACTTTAAAAAACATAATCTGCAAAATCTACCATGTATGTACATTTTCTTGTAGTACATGTGTTGCAAAATTCTGGGTAACTACAGATATCTTTTCACGTCAGCTGTTGAGGTGAATGCTAGAGTAACAAGACAGCCGCATAGACTTGTTTTGAAACATTGTCCTAAAACAACACTTTTCTTAAAAATAGCCATAACATGTGTTTAAAATTATATAAAAAATTGCCTGAGGACTTGAAAATATTGTCAAATAAAATGTTTATACCAAGACTCTATAAACGGCTGCTTGAAAATATTTTTTATAATATTAATGAATATTTAAATTAGTGTTAAGTTTTTGCATGCTTTTTTTAGCTTTAAAGCTGGGTAGAGGACACATTGTAATATTTAAGATCTAGACGTATCCTATCCCAAAGCAAAATAAATAATTTCATTTCATTCGTTCACTCGTACTAGTCACTTCAACTGCAATAGTTGCGATATTGCGATTTTTATTTTATCTCAATATTAAAACATGCTAATTGACTGAAGTAGTCTGAGCCCTGTTTGCAAATAATTATCTTGGAAGAAGGTAGTTATGTATCGGGCGTCGGGAATTAAGTTTTTAAAAAGCACTTTATTTAACAATATTTAATGTTACTCACAGAAAAATTGGAACAAGACTGAATAAACAATATTATAATTAAGCTAAAGAAATGTAAAAGACAATGGGTGCTCGATCAGCACTACGTCGAGGTACGGGGTGGCAACGTATGCAGGTTTAGCCGTGTTGGGCCTGCGTAACTCCTCCCTCCTTAAGCTGGAAGCTGACCCGGCAGCTTCCCACAGTGTCCTCACTGTGTTGTACAGCGGTGTCCTTGACTGCATGCGACTTCCTCCAGCTAATGATCCTTGTGACTCCAACAGCAATCCGCAAGCCATATAGGATAAGGGTAGTCCAACTTGGTGTTGCCATCATGGTGGTCCAGTGTGGTTCCTCCGTGACAGATATGTCTTGGGCTGTCTCCAGAAGGTGCTGCAGGTTGTCCAGTTCTATATTTTCCAATTTTATATGATACTGTACTGGTACACTCTTTTCAATATTTCTAGGTAGTGGAACAACTTCATTAAATGTAATCTCTTTGCGGTTTGAGTTTAATGTTTTATTCAGTATCTCAACTTGGCATTCCTCTGTAAGGGTAAGTAGGAATGTACCTGAAGCCTTTTTGTATGTAGATTTTGCTAAACACTTGATGTGGATGACTGTTTCTTCTCTCAGGACAATTATCCAAGTATTGTCCTTGATCCTCTGCACTATACTTTTATTAATTTGCATTTTCGCGTATGAACAGTTTGACATGCGGTGTTGAATTCGCGATATAATACAATCTTCTGATGCCCTCGTGGATGCTGTGTTGGACATCTCGCAGAGCTGCGTGTTTCCGTTGATTGTTCTGCATTTGCCTTCCAGGTATTCGTACTCATCGCTACCAAGTGCTAGGTATTTGGATTTTGGAATAATAGTTAGGTTTAACGAGTTAGGAATGGAGTACATGTGGATGAGGTCATATATATTAGAATCAATGGAAGGGATTTCTAAGATAAAAGTCAAAGAATGTTCCGTACTATATGATTTTACTTTTATAGATTTTTCGAACTCATGAATCTTATTTAAACTTATATCTGCTACTGGCAAAAACTTATGTTTTTTATGAATTAATGAAATTTCATTTAAAAGGTTGTATGGACTTATAATACTGGGGTGCATTACTCCTAATTGCGCAAACGTCATTGCGTCTTCTAAAATTTCTAGTCTATCTAAAATAATTTGTAAGCTAAAATCTATTTCTACGTAAGGGAGGTCATCCCTGACCAATAAGTTTATTTTCACTAGGTCTGGTCTGGCATCTTCTGGGTTTGAGGAAGATGCTGGTACTCCTCTTCAGGTTCCTGTACTACATGATATGCGTACTCACCTTCATTGTAGTTGCTATGGCATTCATTGCCATATAATACTGGTTGACCTTGAGTATAGAAAACGTTCTGAGCAGCATACTGGGGCGTATCCGGTTTTCTTACGGACCGCATAGTAACATCGGAACTTATTTTAGGTGTTACCTGTTTTTGAGGTACATTAAATTCCCTTAAATTCGCGCTGTTACTATTTCTAAAATTACCTGAGTTTCTCTTAAAATTATGTGTAGTGGGTATAGACATATTTTGACGATTTACGATATTTGAAGGCTGGTGGTGCTGAGGTTGCGTCCCTATAAAATTCCTTGATGGAATATTCCGTTGTTGCGAAACTCTAGGGGCATCCTTTTGCTTAAAATGGGAAGTAGGTGACCCGTTATAAAAAGGTTTACTGTGTACGAGCCTAGCCTCTTCCTGCCTTGCTGCCATAATTGCTGACTCTAATGTTAACGGTTTACTTATTCTAACTCCTAACGAAACATTGATATCTAATTGATTAGTATATTGCTCTATAACCATTTCCTCATAGTACGAACGGTCTCCGTGTTTACCGACCGAGTAAAGAGTATCTAACAACTCACGGAGTCGTTTGCCAAATGTCTCCGCATCTTCGTATTTATTCCTACGGGTCCGCGTGAGCTCCTGCATCACCTGGATTTCGTTGCGCGGTTCTCCTAAACGTCTAATTAGAGCGTTTTTAATGGAGTCCCACGTTATGAACGACTCTTCGTAGGCTATCGCATCAATAGCGACACCTCCTAACTTACTTTTCAATAAACATATAAATGCTGGGTGAACCCGGGAGGGTTCACTTAAAAGTTGTATAATATTTTCTACTTCTCTAATATAAAAGTTTAATAACTTTGGGTTCCCATCATACCGTGGTAGTAAATCGGCAAGGAATTTAAAATCCTTATCACATTCATTGAAAGACATTGCGTTTCGGATTACACTATTGTTCTAATACTCGGTAATTATCACCTAGATACACCTTTCTTGTCACTAAGTAAGTGTAACCCGTTATTTAGCGATATTAGCTTTACGCAACGTTCTTTAACTTTTATAATAAAATATATATAATACTAGGACAGTAGATATAGCAGGATACTTGAATAGCGAGAGTACTCACCAAATCAGCATCTGCATCTGCTGTCGAGTCTTGCCCAGCGCGTGAATTCCCAATGTTCCGGGTTTTCGTGCGCGTTGATGATGATGTCCCAACGACCGACGAGGTTCTTTGATTCTTGCGGTTTAGCGGCTCGAAAACCACAGCTACTTTACACTCGGAAGATTTTATACCGACGAAAAGAAGCTACCGCGAGACTACTCGACTGCGCCAGTTATGTATCGGGCGTCGGGAATTAAGTTTTTAAAAAGCACTTTATTTAACAATATTTAATGTTACTCACAGAAAAATTGGAACAAGACTGAATAAACAATATTATAATTAAGCTAAAGAAATGTAAAAGACAATGGGTGCTCGATCAGCACTACGTCGAGGTACGGGGTGGCAACGTATGCAGGTTTAGCCGTGTTGGGTCTGCGTAACTAGGTTTATAATTTTTTTTTTATAGAAACAGATTTTTCACTTAATAGTTACTTTATTTGGATCTAAGAATATAATACGTAGGTAGCACTGAAAATGTTTTGAACTGGCCAGTTAGAAACATTTGGTAACCTAATGTACTATATTGCATTCATTTATCATTTGTTTTTGGGAATTGGGGGCAAATAAAACTCTTGTTACATATGAAAATGATTTATTGAGACTTTCGTTGTGGGCTTACTCAACAACAAAGCTATGTTAGCCTACGATTAGCCTTTCTTAATGAAGCCCCATCTCGTGCCACTGTTTACAACTAGTTTAACGAGTTTTAGCGTGAACGTAGCAATCACAATGATGACCCGCGTGAAAGACGTTAACAGCGACTACTTAAGATAACATCAGTGCTGAGCGACGCATGATAAAGTAAGATAAGAGAGTGACCTATCAGCAGATACGGGCAAGCCTAGGCATTGGTATGAGTCAAGTGCAAAAAATATTACACGAACATTTAGGCATCAGGAAGCTTTGTACCAGATGGATTACCCATACTTTAACCGACAATCAGAAACACATTCGCATGGACTGGTCTCGCCAAATGTGAGATAAGTTCAACGACGGTGACTCTAATGCTGTATTTGATATCGTCACAGGTGATGAAAGCTGGATATATTGCTAGGAACCCGAAACCAAAAGACAATCAGCTCAGTGGGTGTTTCCTTTCGAGGATCGGCCAACTAAGGTAGAGAAAGGAAGAAGTCAAGGAAAAAGATGATTGCTTCATTCTTTGGTCGGAAAGGTCGAAATGACCTTTCAGACCGTTCTGACCGACTGTTGTGCTAGAAGATGGAAGCAAAGTTACTGCAGACTGGTATGTCAATCTCTGTTTGCCTGTGGTCTTGGAAAAAGTTCAACAGCAGTGCCCTCGAAGCAGGATCCTCTTTCACTACGACAATGCTTCAGCACACTCCGCAAATCGGACTGTTGAATATATGACTATTACAGGTGTCGAGATAATAAGTCATCCGCCTTACAGTCCTGACCTGGCGCCCTGCGACTTTTATTTATTCTTCCCTTTTATGACTTCCCAAGAACTATAGATAAATTTAGTAAAACGCGCTTTTATCGAGGTATTCGCTTTACGAGCCCTGAAGATGCAGTGAAAGCGTACGAAAACGCCATAGAAGAGATCTAAGGAAGAATGGGCCCACTATTTTCTCAGTGGTTCCATCGAATGCGACGATGTGTAGAGAGGAACGGAGATTACTTAGAGAAACAATAAAAGTATTGGCAACTTTCTAAATTAAGCCGTTTTTCATTTTCTATACATTTTCAGTGTTACCTAGGTATTTATATATAGAAGTCACTAAATGTTATAAAATATTCCCACGAAACTCAAAGCAACTATTTAAGTAACAATTTTCAAATAAGTGCCCTAGAAAAATTACCTTTTTAAATTTACCCTTTAATTAGTCCTATAGCTTGATGAGGGCGTAATGCGGGCGGGTTCGTAAATGGCGAGACCTAGTAACGTCAATTACGATGTGAAAATTGCTCACAGAACTCATTACATATAAAAAAACTTCGCCGCCATTTTATAACCTATACTTATGCATGTGTATAACGCGCTTTTATCGTTTTTTTACGTCGCTGGCATAAAACATAATAACAAACATGGCGGCTTGTTTTTAAATGTGAATATTTTAAAAGCAGCTAACGTTTTGAAATATAATTCAAATGTTAGCGTGTTTTTATTGAGCATAAATGTTTTGGTTTATTTAATGACAGTTTATGTGATTTCTAAAATCATCTGCATGAACGTGTGCGTGTTGAAGGTTACTTTAACATAAATGACTTTCTTAGTGGTATCCAATCAGTGTTATGGGAATAGAGCAACCGCCCACAGGCTATTTAATAATTAATTTTATTGTACGATTTTACATTGTTATCATATTTTTATAAAATACTAGCTGACCCGGCAGACTTCGTACTGCCACAATCGATAAATAAAAGATATAAACTTTTGTAAAACAAATAAAAATAAATGCTCGGTATGAATGAAATTTTATTATTATTTTTGATTAATTACACATGATGTTGCTTACTTATAAAACAGAGAATTACGGAAATACTGGCTATTTAAATAAGGTTTCAATTTGATATTGACAGACACACACAGTTATGATAGTCTGGTAATCAATTTTAAACATTTCTGATAATTTTTTTTTTTGTTTTGTTTGTGGTGCGGTTAGGTTCAGAAATTTAATTTTTTGACAAAACTTATCAGATTTATCAGCTGTAGTTAATCTACCAACTATAGTAACTAAAATTAAGTAAATTTTTTACCTCCTAAGAAATTTTGAAAGATATAATAATTCTAATTACTTAATCGTTACTTTGATTTCTGAACGACGGGGGACACATCAAAGGAAAATCAAAATCGTTGTTTTTATTTAATTCCGAGCATTTTCATATTTATTCAAAACTTTATTTTAAACCTTCTCTGGACTTCCACAAATAATTCAAAACCAAAATTAGCCAAATCGGTCCAGTCGTTCTCGAGTTATAGCGATACTAACGAACAGCAATTCATTTTTATATATATAGTAGAAGCCAGCTAAGGTTGTTATGCCCGTTCTTCTTAGGTCTGAGGCATACCTTTTATAATGGGTGGTAGTTTTTGACTTTCAATAACTGATTTTATATCCTTTTTTGAATAAAAATATTTGAGTTTGAAACAATCATCTTTAAATCATGGTTTCGTAATTTTGGTTTAGTGTTCAGTTTAGATACATTACAAAATTTATATGTAAAAGAATTACTATAATAAAATAAACGTTTATCCTAACTACCTAATCCAACGGTTGTAGTCGCTATTAAGGCGCTTATACGCGCCAGTGACCTTGCTCAATGGGCGAGCCGTACGTGCCGTATTTTAAAGGGTAAAATAATTATTAATTAATTATAATTGATGACTTTAAAATTTCGTTCAACTTGATTATTTTAAGGAATAATAAAAGCGATTTTTTCGTACTGAACTAATACTTTATATTTAACAAAACATTGATGAAATAATAAACAGACGCGACAGTAAGCTTTTAACACCTTAAAAATAACTTTCTGCACAGCCGAACTGAAGCCACTTTTTGTTTTCAACTGACGGCAAACAAAGGTGGACTATTATAACATTATGTGAATGAAAAAAAACAAAAGTTTTGATAATATAAGGCAAACGTTGTATAATATCGATCTTAATATCTATTTTATAGACAATGTTTACTATTATCATCATCAGCCGGAAGACGTCCACTGCTTTACAAAAAAAGCCTCCCCCAAAGATCTCCACCATGATCAAGGTTTTTTTAATTTTAAGTGGGTTTTGCCATAATCGCCACGCTTGGCAGGCGGGTTAGCGATAGCAGTAAATGGTGTACTGTTTGTATCCCTTAGTCACCCACGTGAGGAGATGTGGTGGTGCTATTCTGGTGCGACACCACATACAAGTTTACTATAATTCACAATTATAAATATAAATATTAAATAACTTTGCAAGATACGTTCTATTCATAAATGGTTATACGTATTATCATCAACATTTACCAGTGGGAGGCTCCTTTGCACAGGATGCCGGCTAGGTTATGGATACCACAACGGCGCCTATTTTTGCCGTGAAACAGTAATGTGTAAACATTACTGTGTTTCGGTCTCAAGGGCGCCGTAGCTAGTGAAATTACTGGGCAAATGAGACTTAACATCTTATGTCTCAAGGTGACGAGCGCAATTGTTGTGCCGCTCAAGCTTTTCAAGAATCCTGAGCGGCACTACATTGTAAAGGGCAGGGCGTATCAATTTCCATCAGCTGAACGTCATGCTCGTCTCGTCCCTTTTTTCGTCCACTGCTGAACAAAGCTCTCCGCGACGATCGGTCCTGCGCTGCGGTCATATATACGTATATTATACACTGGCCTGCAAAAGTAAGTATCACACTTTTCAAATTAAATTTTTTTCTTAACTATAGAAGGTAGAGATTTAAGATTAAAAACGTTTTGTTGCAAATTTTATAGGCTTTAATTCTTAGAAACTAAAATTATACATTAGTAACATTTAAACTTAAAAAAGATAAAACAATGAAAATAGACATTTTTAGTTTAGTGTAAAAAATTCAACTAAAATGTTATTTAATTTTAAATAACTGGTATTGCCTCCTCGTGCTCTGATTACAGCTTCGAGCCAGTTTGGCATACTGAACACTAGGTTTCGGAGCCGATGTTGGGGAATATTCTCCCATTCTTCTACCAGGGCCTGCTTTAGTGCCCTGAGG
Source organism: Leptidea sinapis (assembly GCF_905404315.1). Classification (NCBI taxonomy): domain Eukaryota; kingdom Metazoa; phylum Arthropoda; class Insecta; order Lepidoptera; family Pieridae; genus Leptidea; species Leptidea sinapis. Next base: position 14,703,428 of record NC_066273.1, read on the forward strand.
GTAGTAGGTGGTGGTCTGCGATTTCTGACTAGCCTCCCAAGCTCATCCCACGCGTGTTCAATCGGGTTGAGATAAGGACTTCTTGATGGCCAAGCCATGACGCTGATACCGACCTCCTGAATATACTCTTGTACGATATGAGCCGTGTGTGGCCGGGCATTATCATGCATCAGCATCGATCCATCACCCATATTTGCTAAATACGGCCCTGCATACTCATTGAGAATCTCTTGAGCATATCTTTGCCCAGTGAGGGTGCCATTTTCTATGGCTACTAGCTCTGTGCGATCTTCTGAAGATATGCCAGCCCATACATGTACACTGCCTCCACCGTATTGGACTCTTTCTGAGATGCAGGCTTGAAGGTATCACTCACCAGGTCGCCTGTAAACACTTCGCCTTCCATCAGAAGTGTAAAGGGAGAATCGAAACTCATCTGCAAACAAAATTCTTGACCATTCTTCTTCATCCCACTGCATGTGTTCACGGGCGTATCGCAGTCTCGCTACTCGATGCTGTCTCTCGAGTTTTGGGCCACTCGCTGGTCTTCGGGGTTTCAAATTTGCTTCAGCAAGTCTTCTTCTCACTGTACTGTCACTAATGTAGTCCCTCCGGGTCTGAAGTAGCTGTTGCTGGACTTCAACTGCATTTTGGTGGCGATTTCTTAACACAGTGGAAATAATATAACGATCTTCTCGGGCACTGGTACACCTGGGTCTGCCATTACAAGGTCTCCTCAGATGGTGTCCAGTCTCTTCGTACCTTCGCTTTACCTTCTGGACCGTTCGTACCGTCACACCCACCATTCTTGCAGTGCGACGGATACTGATGCCTAGTTCCAGAAAAGCCATGATCCTAGCACATTCTTCAACTTGAAGAGGCATGATAAATAAAAGTTATGTGCTTTTTAGCATAAATTTTTAAAACAAGACCCATCGATCTTGAAAAAATGTGAATGGTATAATTGTAATTCGGAAACGTCCACTTTGAAAAAGGAATGGTTTTGTTTTTGAAGTTTTTTTTCAGCCAATTCTTAAAAGAAGATTACCGACTATAAAGTTTTTTTGTACAAAATTAAATTCTCTTTGGAGTCCTTTTTATTTCAAAGTATATCTTGTGAACTTAAAACGTTATCCCAATTTTAAAAGTGTGATACTTACTTTTGAAGGCCAGTGTATATTTAAATAAAAAAAAAGTTTTTATTGTCCTCATTGTGAAAGACAACGACCCTAAAAACAAAGAATAGCGGCCAAACGTAAAGACGCAGTAAAATTCGGAACGATCAAAGAAATTTAAAGACAAATGAGGAACAAATCCACACCATGAAAAAACAAAGCGAGTCGAGGTCGTTTAGGTGATTCTTATTAATTCGTACTTTTGTCCCTTCCCCTTTTCATTTCGCCGGGAAACATTGGATTAATGATGCTCTACAGGAGCGCGCTTAATTAAAAACCTCAATTAAAAACCGAGTTATGGCAACATTTCAAACTGGAATGCAATAACGGCTTCTGTGTCGCAATTTTCAAAAGTTGTTCTAAATTGGAATGACGCTTGTTTTAGACGATTTTTTATTGTTTTAATAATGGCATTGTTAGGGTTCCACTTTACACTGAAAGGGTTTACTCGGGGCTTTTTTACACAGCCAAGACTCCATGGTATAAATCTATTGATATAAGAATTTGAGGCACAGGGCTTTTGTATGAAAATGTAGGGTTTAGTGAGAGTTGGTAAACTGATTAAAAGAAGTTATGCTCTCTCGTAACACCAAATGGATCACAAAGGTATCGGTGGCCATTTCGTAAGGTGCTAACAGTTTTGTGCAGGAGTACGTATCGAGAAGACGAACTGAAATGTAGTGTTTTTGATGTGTTGTGATTTTCCAACTCCAACACAATCGTCCTCCGCCGCGTCTGTCTGTCTGTTCGTGATAAATTCAAAAACTACTGCACCGATTTTCATGCTGTTTTCGTCAATGGATAGCATGGTTCTTGAGGAAGGTTTTAGTATATTTTTATTTTATTTTATTTTATTTGGGAAACTTACAGCCATTTTTACAAATTTTACACAACAAATAGATTAATAAATGCTAATTACAAGCTTCCACATATGTTTTTAAATTGCTTAAGCTCAGATTAATATATAACACAAACAATACTGTAACACAAAATAGGTTCTAACATATGAGATTAAGTGCTTTCTTTTTTTTTATGTTAGACTTACATCGACACTGTCTTTGGTAAGCACATTCTTAGCTACACGAGGACTACAAGTAAAGAGGTCAAAACGGTCATCATGGTTAAGCTTGTTGAACTGCCGCATGCAACGAGGAAAAAAGCTATTTTTCCGGTAGTTAGTGTGGCTGGAATCGATGCCAAACAAAGCTGGTTTCCTAAGACTACGAGTAGGAACATTAAGATTAATTTTGCTAAGAAGCTCCGGACTATCAATGTTATTTTGGGCTAATTTCAGTAAGAACGCGATGTCAGATATGTTTCGCCTCTGATGTAATGGAACTAGATGGAACATCAGGCTTCGCTGTGGATATTCAGACATTGGTATATTAAATTTATATGACAGATAACTCGTGAATTTCCTTTGGATTCTCTCGATGTTGTCTGAGTATATTTTATAACAGGGATTCCAAATTTGAGACCCGTACTCTAGATGACTATGTACGTAGGCGCAATAGATAATTTTTATAGTTTTCATTCTTTTAAAATTCTGTGAAGCACGGATTATAAATCCAAGAGCCTGATAGGCTCTATTTACTACAGCATTAACAAGGTCATCGAACATTAATTTATTGTCATGAATTACACCTAGATCTTTAATGTTTTTTATAACAGCTAAATTTTGATTTTTAATCTTATAGTTATATTCAAATTCGTTTTCGAGAAAAATTTATAAAAAAGCATTTAGAGACATTGAAATCTAACTTGTTGAGTGTACAATAGTTATCCAGCCTGTTCAAGTCATCTTGGAGAAGTAAAGCATCATGAAGATTGTTAACAGTCTTGAAGATTTTCATGTCGTCAGCAAATAATAAAAACTCTGAATTCGAAAAGCATGAGCTGATATCGTTAATAAATATAACAAATAGCAGGGGTCCCAACAATGATCCCTGAGGAACGCCTGACGGAATATTAACCCACGTCGAGATATAACCATTCAGAACAACCGCTTGAGACCTATTTAGAACGTAGGAAGAAAACCATCTATACAAGTCACCATGGATGCCTAGAGAATATAATTTTGACAGTAGTATACTATGGTCAACACGGTCAAAAGCCTTGCTGTAGTCAGTATAGACAGTGTCAACCTGAGAACCTTTATCCATATGAAATGTTGAGTAATCATTAAAAGTAATTAGATTTGTCACAGTTGACCTTCCTCTCAAGAAACCGTGCTGTTGAGGGATAAACGTTGATTTAATGTTATTGTGTAGCTGGTTGTACACAATACGCTCTAAGATTTTTGCTAACAAACATAACTTACTAATAGGTCTGTAGTTTTCTATTTGATTTTTAGAACCTTTCTTGTGAATCGGTGATATTAATGCTGATTTCCATACAGCTGGCATAATTCCCTCAGTAACGGAACGACGAAAGAGTATTGTCACTGGCTTAAACAGTTCGTTGGCGCAATTAACTAGAAGTAGTGCTGGTATGGTGTCGGGACCAGCTGACTTACTAAGATCTAGATGATTCAAGAATCGTCGAACCTCCTCTGCAGACACTTCAATAGAGGAAATACTGCAAGACGTATTTTGTAAATTTGGAAAAGACGAAACATTGTCAGGTTGAGTGTCAGGAGCCAAAAAAGTCGATCGAAAGTATGAAGAGAATAGATCGCAGATTCCTGGACCAATGTCACTGCTAGTACCAGAATAAGTCATTGTTGCAGGATATATACTACTAACCCTTTTACTCTTCATATAAGACCAAAACTTCGTAGGGTTGGCAGCAATGTTATTTTCTATTTTGGTTATGTACTCTTTATAACAATTATCTTCAGCTGCTTTAACTCTATTTCTAAGTAGTCTAAAGTTGTGTTCGTTTGATTTATTACCATAAATTTTGAATTTCTTGAGGTACTTAAATTTTTCTTTTATCATTTTTATTATACCATGGCGGATACTGGCCTATCTTTGTAGTACGCATCCGAATAAATTGTTTTCTAAGTTTATAAAGGATTGAATAAAAGTAATTAACCGCATCGTCAACACTACCTAAAGCAAGGCTATTGTCCCAGTCAATTTGCGATAAATGTAAACATATTTTGTCGTAGTCACCTCGTATGTAAGAATAAGCAGTGCGTTTTGGTGTGTCAAGTGCACATAGTTCGATAAATAAAGGTTGAATAATTAGGCTCGGGTGCAGGGCATCCTCAGGCGTAAGGGGGTCGGAGCAAGGCGCAACCGAAACGAAGTAATTACAGAAAACTAAATCCAAAATGCCACCTATATTATTTTTATGAAAATTATATTGCCTAAGGCTGCAATGGTTCATGTGATTAATAAATTCTTGCTTTCGGGGATTCGTAGGAATAGAAGATACATAACCAACGTCAGACTGAAGCCATAAAATGTCACTCATGTTGAAGTCTCCAACAACAAGAAATTTCTGTGACAAATTACAATCAACTATGTTACTAAGATTCCGACAAAAGCTATCTAATTGTTGAAAGAAATTCAAACCTCCTTTTTGATCGCATAAATATAAGACACATATATTCAATGTAATTACCGTCCTCCGAGAGTTACGCAGTTTGACAGAAACCCACAAATCCTCTGCGCTCGATAACCAATCCACATTACACAAAGATGTATATCGACGGTGAACTGCTATAGCCAGACCGCCACCCTTTTTCTGACCTGTAAGAACATAATTTCTGTCACGCCTGTAAACTAAGTACCTGTCATCGAATAACTCGTTATCAAAAATACTATCAAGCAACCAAGTCTCAGTTAACAAAATAATGTCATAATTATTTATTCCGACATTACGGTAAAAAGATAATGTTTTAGTCCGAAGCCCACGACAGTTTTGATAATAAATTGATAGGTTAGCCATTTGAAACCGGTATAACACTTCTTAATTGATTATAAAAATGAAAATAAACAATTGAAATCATTGTTTTGCATCGAATTCCAGCACAGATAAGTGAATAACCAGCTAATTTTGTTAAATAATAAAGCATATGATATGAGTATATAAGGTTCAAACAAGCTTGACTGTACCACCTTAAAATATGTAGGTACACCTCAGTAAAATAGAATAACACAAAACACACAATACGTCGCTCATTAGCAGCTAATGACATACCTCGAAGCGGGAAATACTTAGTGATAAAGTTATTAATGCTATGAATTAAGTTATAAACAACACTTACAAATATAATATAACAAACTGAGTTATTATAAAAAATAGACCTCACTGCATTTTTAACAAGTCTTTCTCGCTCTTGATAGTTATTATTTTGGATCCCGGGTTTTTTCTTGCGAATATTTTGCAGTTTTTTACCCAGACGAAATCAAAGTTCTTTTCTTCCTTCAATTTTTTAGTTTTCTTAAGAAGGATCTTATTTTCCACAGTTAAATGGTCATTAATAAATATTGGCGAGGTACCTGGCAAGTCAATGTCCGCAGCAATCAACTTCTTGAATGAACGTGCAGAGGCAACAAAATCCTCTTTCACATACCTACTTAAAAATGAAACTATAATCGGCTTGGCCATCTCTCGAAGGCACTCTCGCCAAAAAATTTATATTTTGTTTTGTGATGGGATATTGAATTTTATTTCCAATTTTGTTTATAATTTCAAACAGGTTTTCACGGTCCTTCATGGGAACACCTTTGATCTCCACATTATTCAGCCGCATCCACTGATTTTTGTCATTCAGGTCACTTTCCATAGTAAGAATACGGTCACTTAGCTTCAGAACCTCAGCTTGGGCTTGTTCTATAACATGGAACCTTTCTTCTAGACCTTGAAATTTTAATGTGAATTGACCCATTGAGGTTTTCAACTCGCTGACGTCACTTTTAATGCTTTCGATACCCGCAACAATGTTTGACACCGAATCCACTGTGCGTTTGATATTTCTGAGCTCTTGCATGACTTGATCCAATGTCACTGGCTTGGGTAATAAGCCGCTTTCTCCTGAAATTATACGAGGTGAAACAGCTGATCCACCAGATTTGCAGGAAGGACATCTCCAGGCTGCCTGCCTTTCTATGCCAAGTTTACGGTACCCGGCCTCGGTAATACCTGAGCATTGGTAGTCAAAATGCCTAGAACATGAACTGCATTGAACACAGTCTCTTGCTTCCTGACCACAACTTCCACAGTTAACCATAATTGTGTAAATTATTTAAAGCAGACCAAAAAACACCGCGAGAGGTTTAAGAAATACTAGTTGTCGCTAGACGCGTGCGCCACAAGTGCGATCGTGTCGAGTACTGGTATATGATTTGTTAAGTTTTTATATAAATTCACGATACTTGTTGGAGGTGTCTCCATTTAAATCTCACTATATTATGGAGTCAGTCTGCTACCACGTATTACACCACGGGCGTGCTGGTATCATATAAAAAAAACGAACGCTTACCTAAGTGGATATAATATTAGTTTCAAATTGTATAAAAAATAAAAGTTTGAAAATATACGATTTCTGCGTAATGGCTGCATCACGGGTGCATAAGTTTTCTAGTAAGGTAGTCAATGTAGATTTAACTAATCGTAGTTGCGCTGTTGTCCAACAGCGTTAGATTTTGAGAGCCAAATATTGAAGTTGTTTATGTTTTGTGTAGAATTTTATACAGAATCATTTGGTCAACCTAACACTGTTTGTGTCATTCAAGGTACAAGTACCTAATGTACAAGATATACCAAAATTTACGACCGTAATTTGGCTCAGTTGGAAAGAGCACTCGGACGAAACCGGTTCGAATTCCTCATCATTCATAAATTTTGGTTACGAATTTAATTTGTAAATATATTTAGGTTCATAGCGATATAGGCATGATATGTACACCCCTGAGTCCAGTGTACTTTCTGAGAATGATTTAACTAGTTAAGAGAATAAATTAAGCTAGAACCAATATGTTCTGACATTCAATAAATTTAGAATGGAAGCAAGTAACAAGACTAAGAACCCCATCTCGAACAGGCATGCTTTTTCTTGTTGAAGAATGAAAGCTGACACACAAATAGATTGCAACGAGTTAGTCTTTGCCACTTTTCGAGATTTTAACAAAAAATCCAGTTTATGAACGCAAATTTTCAATACTACAGTACTAATGTAGGTAACTTTTTTACTGCTTAATGATGCTGCTAATCGATGATTAGTACTCTAGGTTTAATAGTCTCGATTAGTCAATAGATAACTAGTGTAGTACATTTTCTGTACAACATGATATCGTACGTTAAAATATACGCGATAGTAATAGTTGTACTTAGTACAATTAGAACAATACGCGAGCAGTCCCGACCTAGTGTGTACACTGTTCTCTAATTCTTTTAATATATAAGGCAAAAAAGGCATTTGTTTTCTCAAAAATAGATTCCTTCAGAATTCTTTTTGATGATACGCGGCACGAAAGGAAATACGTCACGGATTACTATGATCTTATATAATTTATACGTCTAGATAGAGCCTCTTGCTATACAATGAGCCAGGTTTATTACTTTAGTGTTTGTAACAGCTATATGTTGCGATACTTTCGTTGTTTTAGTGTGCGTGCATTGCTGAAATTAGAGGCTAGCAGTTGGACTCAATTTTTTTTCAAAGTTTTCAGAGCTGTAACAGTCTATGTAATTATGATCATTAAGTATATCAACAGCGTATCATATCCGTATTTCACACGATATTAATGACCGTTTTTCATATCAGTATGATAACAATATCGGTTTTAAGTAGTTCACCTGTTTTCAGTTCAGTAATAAAGAGCAAGTTAAATCTTTTGTTGGATTAATTATTTCCTATAATTATACGATGTCTATCATATATCATAAGAATTGGTAATTTTTTAAAAGAGAAAAATAGATGAACAATTATAACATGACCATTTGGTCATGAAAATTTGCGATGAAAGAATAAAAAAAAAAGAGAAAAAATGTAATAAAGCATTTGGTTTCAAAATTTTATGTATGTATTAAACATCGTAATGGTCACGTATGAGCCCGTATGTGTGATTTATTTAACTTATAGGGACATTTAATTAAAAAAACGTAAATTTCTACTAATCCTTATTACTGTTCGAAAGGGAAACAAAATATCGCCCGTAAATAATCTATAGCTTAATCTTGAATTTGAAAGTATTTCAATAAATTTATTTGAAAATTGTATATTATTTTTTTGATAAATTCTATAATGATAGCTTTTGTACCAGTTGACCTACCAATAAATCAGATAGAAAAATTGCTTAAAGTGTAAACAGGCGCCAAAAATTTCAAATATTTTTATGATTTTAAATCACTTACTGAATGTCAAAAACTACATAATATATTCTTAATGCTATCTTACTCTTATTAACAATCAAATTTTATTGGATTATGCAACAATTATATTAAAGCATGTATATTACTTAATCTTTTACATTTGACCCAGTGTACCATAATCTTTAAGACTTTTATAGTTCTTAGAATTACCCGGCACGACGCGACGCTCTATTCGAGGGCTTAAGTGTATTTTAATTTACCCCTAATTACTTTGCCTATTAATCTACCGGCGCTTTGTACTTTATCCTTTAAATTACACCCACTCGAAAGGATATCTCGCAGTTTCGGAATCTATTTCTGCCCTAAAAACAACGGCATTTATTTCAATTTCATTGATAGTATTTTGTATTGTTTTGTGATTAAAATACGCTAATTGATATTTATTTATTAAATAAAGCCTATCGCAAAATTTATGAATAACCATTTATTTCCTCCTATTATTATATTCTATCAATAATTTATTTCAATAATTTTGGTCCAAAATAGATCGATTCTCATTTAAATCTCTCGAATAAAATTAAAATAATTTATTAATTCCTGAATGTAATGAATGAACTGAAACAGATAGGAAGACCGCTATGGACTGGAATAACAAGGAACCGGAAAGAATGGAAGACCTTGGAGGTGGTCTTTGTCGAAGGACAAACAGTTAACAGAAAGAGGACACAGACTGTTCAAAAGTTACTGTTAAGTTAATAATATAGTTATGTAAGATAAGTTAATTAATTGAAATGTTTTATAGTATGTGTATTAGTTAGTAAGTAATTTTTTATATTTTGTTAACTGTAATAAAGATTTTATTATTATTATTATTATTATTATTAATTCCAGTAGCGTTCCCGTTATAAAGTTTAAAATTAAGTAAATTATGTTATGTAAATGATGAAATGACGTTTGTAAAGTAATTTCGTGTAACAAAACAAACACTGAGGTTTGTTTTGTTACACGAACGGCTGGTAGTTTTTGACTTACAATAAGTGATATAATATTATGCTAAATTGAATGAAAATATTTGAATTTGAAATTTAAATGTGTTTTAAACGACTAGCAATGAGTTTCTTGCTACTTCTTCTTATTAAAAAAAGGTTGAGCATCCTTCTTTTGAAGTGGTTTTAAATGGTTAAAAGTATAAGTAATGACCTTCATCAGTGTTTGACCAGAATAAAGTGGTATTGATTTGATTTCAGAAAATGATATATATTATCCCGAAATTTTCAAGAGATCAACGAAGTGCGAAAATGAAGACCAATCCTTATTCCACGCGAACAATGTCGGGGCCAGATGCTAAAGAATTAGATTGGATGAATTTATTTGCATTCAAATCTGCTTTTGTCTTGTGCTTCCTCGGCGCATAATAAGAATAGGAAAGTCCCAGGTCCAAGGGTGTAGTAAGGCCATTTACCAGTGGCTTCTTTGCACAGTATGCCTGCTAGATTATGGATACCACAACGGCGCTTTTTTCTTCCGTGAAGCAGTAATGTGACAACATTATTATCTTTCGGTCTGAAGGGTGCCGTAGCTAGTGAAATTACTACTTAAGTTACTTAACTTAGTTAAATTACTTATTATAATATGTCAAGATGATGAACGCAATTGTAGTTCCACTCAGAATTTTCGGGGTTTTTCAAGAATCATGTAAACTGTATTGTAATCCGCAGAGCGTATAAATTACCATCAGCTGAACGTCCTGCTCTTCTTGTCCGTTATTGTCATAAAAAAAAAATAAGGTAAGAAGTAAGATATCAGTATCATAATCATATTCGCAGTTAAAGATAATTAAAACGATTGAATCTTTATTTTAATCACGCACATGACGTACGAGAGTCATTGCCGATCACTGCGTGAAACGGAAATTGAACCCGAGCCATTCGAATAACGACAATATATGAAATTATTGAAAAAACATCTTATGAATTTTTATACTTTCCTGTTAGGAGTCGGATGTAATAGAAAATCAATTACAAGTTTAAATATAATAAAGGACTTCTAGTGTTATTAAAAAAAAATGGCTTAGACACGTGTTTTGTTAGACAGTGACCTAACTTTAATAACGTCAGTAACCTAACAATAACGACGTGTAAAAAATAATTTATCTTTTTCTATTAAGAAACAGTATTTATCTTGTGTTTAACTAAAACGTCGTTAAACATAACATAAACTAAAGTTGAAGGAACATATTAAGGAACAGATCGTAATTTTGACAGCTGTCATCTATCTCTTATCATATTATAATCTGAGTCTTCCATGAAAAAAATGATTTGTCCGTCAGGCACACTTTAGACAAGCTTCGACTCGTGTTTAAAATATATAAGTGATATGAAAAGAAAATATGTTTATTGACAAAAATGGATACATAAAGACATGTGAACATACAAATACAATTAAGTTACAAAATAGGTTCATGAGTGAGCTTCAAATTAAATTTTAAATGAGTTTTGAAAATATTTATGGAAGTAAAGTACTCCTTTTTTAAATGAGTATAATATTATAAGTAACCATTATCTATGTGTTTAAGCACGAACACAATATTTATTTATGATTTTTAACAGTGGTAAGCAAAGTCTGAAGATTTTTTGAACGCTAAACAACAGAATGATACAGATTTGAAATAGAACTTTTTTTATAACAATTGTTCAATACATGTTTAACTTTTTTGTAATATCACAGTATAAATAATTGAAAAAGTATATAATATAGTTTGTTATACATGAGGCACACTAAAAGTTTTGCACTTATAGTTAATCGAAACTATTTTTTTTTTTTTTACTTTATTCGACAAGCCAACAATATTTATGCACATGTAAAAATATCAACAAGGACACTTAAAACGAAAAGACACATAGCAAAAATATCAGTAACGGGCATGTACAAAAGATTTAGAGACATACAGATTATTTAAAGTAGTGTAACAAAAATAATAGTAATTTCTACAAATTAGCTCCCTTACGCAGGGAGTCAATGACAATATGACGAAAGCAGGTTGATGTGGAATTAAATAAATTGAGTTGCTGATTATTTTGAGAAAGTGTATTAAATTGGCGACAAATACGATTGATGCAGGAGTGATATGCTAGGTTAGTACGGCTACGATTATCTTTAAATATGTTGTTGGTACAAACTGTACGTTTAGCGATTTTACAATTGAAATTTATTTTTGGTAATGATGAAGTATCCGTTTGATTATTAACTATTTTATGAAGTAGCATCGCATCAAGCATTGAATTTGAATTTCGAATGTTATATTTTTTGAAACGTTGCAACCTTCTTAGTAATAAAAATAACAATTGGCGGGAAAACTTTTGTCAATGTTTTTATCACACATCAAAGTTCTAGGTACGCAACGAAAATGGAATTAAGTCGAAAAGATTTTAGAGCGATGATTTTTTATGATTCCTGCCGCCGAATTCCACCTTCGCACGACACGCCACAAGTTAGGATATCATCCTCACCATCTAGATGTGTGGCGGTCCTCCACAGTGCGGTTTTCAAGGAGCTTTCTGCCAGGTATTACAAAGTTTCCTTGTGCGGTGTTTCCGGGACGATACGACATAGGTGCCTTCAAAAAAAGCGCGTACACCTTCCTTAAGGGCTGACAACGCTCCTGTGATTCCTGTGGTGTTACAAGTGAATGTGACTGGCGGTAATCACTTAACACCCGGTGAGCCGTATGTTCATTGTCCTCCTAATCAAAAAAAAAAAATTGAGAGAGGTCGGGTTTCTTTACATGACGAATTTCGTGAAGGGCGGCCTACAACTGCCGTCAACGAAAATAATGTGGCTACTGTTAAGCGGCTAGTTGAAGAAAACGCGCAATTTCCTGAGACAATTCGAGGACTATTGGGGATTGGTATAAATAATTCAGAAAATTTTGCACGAAGTATTGAAAGTTTGGAACTTTGTTGTCGTTGGATCCCTCATGAACTGACAGCGGAGCCCCAACTCGTGCTCACAGATACTAATCAAGTATGACCACGGAAATTCTAATGCTGTTTATGACATTTTAACAGAAGACGAAACGTCGATTTATTGTTTTTTTACCGCAATCTTGTGAATGGGTGTTTGAAAATGAGATCAGGCCAACAACGGTGAGGCAGGCGAGAAATGTTGGTGATAAAATGATCGCATTTTGTTACTCAGCTTCGGGTCCCATCTACACAACTCCACTTGAAGACCAAAAGAGTGTTAATGCCAAGTGGTATTTTACTACTACCATTAGTTTACCCAGGGTGTTAAAAAAAAGTTCGCGAAAGACGACCAATAAGCCGCGTTCTCCTACTTCATGACAACGCTTCTTCACACACGGTCAACAAAACTAAGTTATTTTTAGCTTCTGAAAAAGTACATCTCGTCACCCATCCTGCACATAACCTCGACCTAGCACCCTGTAATTTTTGTATTTTCCCGTAAATCAAAGATTTGATGAGAGGTTTCACTTTTACCAATTCCGAAGAGGCAGTCATAGAGTTCAATCAGCACGTAGAAACATGCGTTCAGATCTGTGGTCCTCCTGTTATAAAAAATGGTTCGATCGCATGAAAAAATGTTTAAAATGAAAAAGTAAAATGACCAATCATCTATAACTCCTCTAAATAAGGGAATGATATTGCAAATAATAAAAGATCAAATGTCAGAAAATGAATAAATGTAAAATGTATTTTGATAATCAATAACTATAATATTTTGGTTTATAACACGCTGTTTTTTAAGTTACGCTAAACTTTTAGTGTGTAATGGACGACGAGGTCAACGTGTTGTGTTAGTAATTGTCTGTTCTTGTTACGTAGCGAGTTTTCAACTAATATTTCTTACCATTGCAATTGCATTACATTGCATTGCTAAGCTAGTGCTACCAAAAACTCGAAAGGACGTGGGTTCGACACGCGAATCGTTCATAAAATTTTGTTTTCAAACTTTATTTGTGTATCATAGTACAAGTTATAACAATATCTACGTTTAAGTAGGTTTTTTGGAATTTGTCATATTGGTTCTATAAGTTAAAAGAAGATTTATATTTATTATTAACAGAAACTACTGAACTATTAACAACAAAATTAAGTACGTTACTATGAAAACTTATAGAACAAAGCAATGATAACACAATAATATCACGACATGTACCTAATGATAACGAAACTGCAATCTGTACTGTCGCAACAGAACGAGCGCGAGGGGGTGAAAGGGGACGGGAGGGAGGTTCACGTTCCAGTGAGGTTCACAGATATGATATGGTCGTGTAGTACGAGTTGTTTCATGTCCGCCATTCCGAATTATACTAAATCACTACTTTCTTCAAGGTAGTCAGGCAGGTGTTACCTGTCAGGCACCATGTTTAACTATGTCTCTTCTTCCTTCTTAAATAAATAGCGTAATACTATTCGTTTATGGTCAATAAGTTGTAAATGTACTCAAAGAACACAGATTTCACCGCTTTGTCAAAGGTACCACTCACAAAATAAAGGTTAAGTATGAAATTCCTGTTTCGGTGTACTATCTACATTGTGTAAATTATATTAAGCTGTGTTGTGCGAGATTTAGAGCGAAACATTTTATATTTAAGATTTTTTTTGAAAATAAAGCATGAGACGAGCAGCACGTTCAGCTGATGGTAATTGATACGCCCTGCCAATTTCAATGCAGCGCCGCTCAAGATTATTGAAAAACACAATTTTTTTAATGAAAATAAGGGACGCAACGAGCAGGACGTTCAGCTGATGGTAATTGATATGCTCTGTCCATCTGTCTGTCAAAAAATCTGAGCGAAAAAAAAATTCGGACTGAAACACAGTAATATTTACACATTACTGCTTCACGGCAGAAATTGTTGCCGTTGTGGTACCCATAATCTAGCTGGCTTCCTGTGCAAAGTAGCCTCCCACTGGTAAAAAATTCTGAGCGGCAATGTTGCAAATTAAAAGTTTTGACTTTTCATAGTTTTTCAATAGGCTTAAAAAGTAAGATTTTAAGGCTTTGGTGACTATTGTTACAGTATCAGTGAGGAAATAGGAGTCTAAGTATATATTTTTTTGTTTTGGTGTACTGATTACATGGGATTAAAATATAATCTCCATGGTGAGAGATTTCAGAGCAAAACTTTTTTCACATGACAACTAAAACATTCTAGATTAAAAAAATATTGTAAACATTGGATTGTTTGACTTTTAATAGTTTTTCATTTTGTTGGTTTAAAAGTATAGAGATACGAGTTCCGGAGTTAAACTAACGCTGCAGAAACAGCACACAATATCAATGCTGTGTTTGAAGAGGATAGAGTTAGGGAATGTACCGTGAATTTTTAGTTTCACCGCTTGCATAGAGGTTCCGTTGAATTTTGACAATTTCACATGATTTAAAATATTCTCAAGAAGCAGTGCAAAATACCTTTACAGAGTTTGTCGATTCTGGTAAATTTCAACCGCAAAGGCATTTATTTATTTATTCATTTGGTAATCGTACAGCGAATTAAATACAGAATATCCATTGATTGAAAACGGGTGTAATTGTAACTGTGTTTTACATCAGTTTTTGCGTAAAAGTCACATTTTTTAATACTTGACTTGACTACACATACCAAACGAGAAGAGGACACTGTCAGATACACATACAGAGATAATAGACAAATACTATCTCGACTTCTGTCAATCTCAGTCCCCCTGAAAACGTGTCCTGAAAAGGTGACGAAACGTCGGGTTACCAAAACTATTAATAAAAATGTATCTTTTACGCAAAGACGAATGTCACAATAAAAATTACGGGTTGGACTTAGTATCCTTTAGCACGAATTTGAATGTAAAAAATATTGTAGTTGATAGAGCTTTAGTCCACGATTACAATGATACCACTCTTATTACAAGGTAATGCACCGTTTTCAAGAAAATCACAAAAAAAATCTTACCTAAAACAGGTAAATCACGTAAATAAATATCCCATAGCACAAATTTGGTTGTAAAAAATATTGTAGTTGATAGAGCTTTAGTCCACGATTATAATGATATAACTCTTATTACAAGGTAATGCACCGTTTCCAAAACAATAACGAAAAAAATTCTAACCTAAAACAGATAAATAAACACTAGATGAGCGCTGCCATCGCGGCGGGAGGCTACAAACTGTCATAAAATGATTTTGGTTTCTTAGTAAAATATAAGTACAGGCAAAGGTTCAAGCTCATACAGCCATAAATTAGTAAAAGTAATAAATCCCCAAAACTCTATCAACTGCAATTCATTAAAATTAGGTTAGGTTAGGTTATGTTAGAACAGTTAAAACAACGCACGAGCCGAGCGTAGCGTGCCGCGGCAGCGGCCGGCGAGTGCCAGAACCAAATTGTAGGCGTTTCCCCCCATTAACAAATTAGGAAGGGGGAGGGTCGACTTTTATTTTGGGTTTTCATAAAAACTGTGTATTACGTTGTAACAAGAGTGGTAGCACTATAATCGTGGACCAAAGCTCTATCAACTACAATTGATTAAAATTGGTTAGGTTAAGTTATGTTAGAACAGTTAAAACAACGCACGAGGCGAGCGTAGCGTGCCGCGGCAGCGGCGATAGATGTTTGGGGATTGATGAACATGAACAATAAACCCTTTTATAAATGTTTTCCTTTTATCTAAAAATAATTATTGATGAAGCCGTCTAATCTGTCATAGACTGTTTTTTACATTTAATTTCACTGTTTTCCATACAATTTATGGCTGTATGGGCTTAAGCCCTTTGCCTGTCCAAATATTTTAGGATGAAACCAAAATCATTTTATGACAGTTTCTAGCCTCCCGCCACGATGTCAGTAGTGTTTATTTACGTGATTTATCTGTTTTAGATTAGAATTTTTTTCGTTATTTTCTCGAAAACGGTGCATTACCAATTAATTAGATTAATAAGAGTGGTATCATTGTAATCGTGGACTAAAGCTTTATCAACTACAATATTTTTTACATCTTAATTCGTGCTAAGGGATACTAAGTTTTAACCAAAATTACACCCGTTTTAATCCTTTAAAAAGAGTTTTATTTTAATTAAATATAATAACAGCTGTGTCATATTTGAAACTCTTCCTGAGTTGTGGCTTAGCACAGCTTTAAATATAAACTGGTGAAATACCGTCGCCAGGTCTTTTACTGATATCTAATGATTTTAATAGTTTAAGTATGGCTGATTCAGTCGTGACTAGGGTGATTATGTTATCGGTCAGTTCCTTGTTATATAAATTTGTGTAGTACAATTAGGTTTTGGAAAATACTTACAAAAAGTAGCTTACACCCACCCTTACAGACGTCGTATTAAATATTCTAAGTATTATTACCTAATTTTAAAACAATTGTGCTGATTTTCGAATAGGTTTAAAGTATTTGGATTATTAATTTTGAACTAGATATTGTATGTTGTCGATATATGATGCACAACAATTTTTTTGTATTTATTGCTTTAGTCTGGCACGTAAGGTTGAATATTCGTTGTAGGGGGGTATAATTAAGGGATAACCTTAATTATGTGTTTATATATCCCTTAATTAGCTCTTTGTATGACAAGTGGTAATTCGTACGTAACACTTTGTATTTTAGTATAGAACTGAATTACAATGTCCTCTATGCTATTAACGACTAGAACAATTTCTCAATGAACACTAAAAAGGTAGTAAATGACGTTCTTATGACTGTCAGAACTGTATAGATAACGACGGTATCATCATCATATCAGCCGGAAGACGTCCACTGTTTGAAAAAGGCCTCCCCTAAAGATCTCCACTACGATCGGTCCTGCTCTGATAAGATAACATGTAACTAAGTATAACCTTATAAAAAATTTTTCATCAACAAAACAAAAAGTCCATATTTTAAATCCTAATATTTTGTCAACAAAGATTATTTGCACAGATCAGATGTGAATGTGCTTAAATCTTCTACACAATATAACTACATGATAATACTTAATAATTACTAATAAAATAAAATAATTGAAAATAAGAAATTGAATTTTAGATCATTAACATAACAAAATGACGTTATTATTGAAAATAAACGAATATGGCTGTATGAGCTCGAACCCTTTGCCTGTCCTAATAATGGACGACGAAAGCAAAAACCGGATGGTACAGAAACGTGACGCCATCTTGGCGTAACGGACTTCCGGCTCCGTTGCATTATCGTCCAGTTACCTAGTAGTCGCGTCTAAAGAAGTTATACTTCAATTTTGAAAAATTTCCACTAAAATTTGAAATTAATTTTTGTATTTATTGTATATTTTATGAAATATAAATATTTCTAACCAAAACATTTTACTCTTACCTCATAAATTTTCACGTGAATTAATTGGTTCAACATTCCCTACGTAAGTCCATATTATTCTATCATCCGTAGAAAAAGCCCTACGGACAAATTTGGAGTAGGACTACGGCAGAAGTTGAATGATTGCGGTAGAAATGAAAGCTGTGTGTTATATATGTGGTGCTTTTTTGAAAGACAGATCAAGAAATAAAGAGATAAGAGAACGATTTGAGATATAAGAAGAGGTAGTGATTGTTACTGGTAAGAAAATGATGGGGTGATTTTTGGTGTAAAATCTAGGTGCATATTCCAGGATCAGACCGAGGAAGAATTAAAAAGATCATCATCATCATCGTTATTTCGGACAGAGAGATGCAGGACAAAAGATGCTCCTCTAAAGATCTCTATGATGGTCGGTCCTGCGCAGCCCTCATCCAATCTACTCTAACGATCTTCACCGTTCTTCGAGCTATGAGCTTCGGTCCACTTCTGCCTCATTTTTATAATCATCTCGGTTATGTCGGTGACTTTGTCAAGCTAGTGTCATAATTACATTTCATACATGCTCCCTGCATGTATGAAAGGTTTGATATTTGTGGTAGAAGCAAGACAAGTATGTTAGGACCGTTGCAAGTTGAAGTTAACATCTCTGCCTACACTCTGGGAGACAAGCGTAATTTAATGTATGTCTAAAATTCCATATATTTACTACAGGTAATTCGTTAATATAGAAGATAAGACATTTCATTTTATATAGAGGAGAAGATATTCCAAAAATAGAAACTTAACTCATCGATAGTTTTATTAAAATCGCACAAACGACCACAAAAATAAAATAATTTCAAATTTACAAAGTCCCAGCAAAAACACTAATTAAGTATTACGAAATTTAATTAAATTACATCCCAGTAAATTGGACAGGGCGCCGGGTCAAAGTGAGTCAACTTATTTAATTTTACGTGGGACAAGTAGAAACTTTCACTTGTGAAATATTAAAAATTCTCGCTTCATTATCGCGAACATTTTGAAAGAGGCTTTGAGTCAACACGGGATTTTGCTTTTTAATTTACTAAAAGGTTTGTTTGGATGTTGAACTCGTCGTTTATTTATTGCATTAGTTTATCATTAACACTTGGTTATCTAATTTACAAAATATTCTAGCATCTGCGCTAGACATTGCCTACGTGGACTCCCGAAATAATAGTTCAGGAAAAAGGGTTTTGTCCAAAAATCCTAAAATGTTTGCGGCAACGGGATCATTTCACAATGAGATTGCAAACAGTCATCGAACAAAATGGTACATATTACTGTGATGTAATGAAAACAAACTTGGCAAAAAAAAATTTTCATATAAAATGCGAAGATACTCTTTCCCAACGTATTAGGATCTTTCACTATCTAGGTGACATACGGAACACACATGTGGTGGCTAACTATGGGCCTTATGAGGAAGCTCGGAGTTTCCCTGCGAGATCGAATCAGAAATGAGGAGATCCATAGGAGAACCAAAGTCACTGACATAGCCCAAATGATTGCGAAACTGAAGTGGCAGTGGGCAGGGCACATACCTCGGCGTTCAGATGGCCGCTAGGGCAGTTAGGCCCTCGAATGGCGACCATGTACCGGAAGGCGTAGTTTCGCCGGAGTAGGTTGGATGATGGCAGCGCAGAACTGATCGCCATACCGAGGCATGCATGAGGCCTTTGTCCAGCTGTAGATGTCTTCCGGCTGAAATAATGATGATGACTATCTAGGTTGTAATTAATTAAACACGCGCAGTAACAAAGATGCAATTATACAAACTTTCCCTTAATAAAAATGAAATACATTTGATTACGTATAAAAACTTTACAGCTTAAAAGTACTCAGATTATCGGCAGGCATGGTTGAGTATTTCAAGTGCTATCTATGTTTATCAGTTTTCCACTCTACAAAGCACAAAATTGTATAACATTTTTTGTTAAAAATTATAAACATAAATGTAGTTCAACAGAGATACTAAAATCCTATGCAAAAAAAACGGGCACTTGTGATTTATTCGAGTACTTTTAGTATTGACAATAATTGTAAAAGGGATTTGATGCAACAAAACAAAATAAGTAATATTATTTACTGATTTCAAAATACTTTGGTGTGGCACTTAAAACGATCTTTATTCGTGTAATTCTTTTAAACTAATACGCTGAGTAGCAAACCTTTTTGGGACACAATATTGCAAACACCACCTTATTATGTTGATCTAGAATAAGCCTTGTTTTAGTTTTTTCTTTGGTTCTTGATATATATTAGTTTTAATTAGATTAGGCATGTCTATTATCATCATAATTATTTAGATAAGTTTTTCATATTATTTGTTATTATATTTTGTATTTATAGTGTAATATTTATCTGTATTTGTAGTGTTTGTTTCAAATAAAGATTTATGTACTTACTTTTTTGTATGTAATAGCTAATATATTTGATACATAATAGCTTTAAGGGTAAATGTATACACTTCTATAATAAAGTCCCAGCCGCTATTCAGGCATTATCTATAAATAAATTTAAATGTTTTATAAAAAAATGGCTCTGTCGTAAATCCTATTACTCCACTGGTGAATATCTAAATGATCGGACAGCCTAGGACTAGATTGTGATTGATTGTTGATTGGGACTGGATTTTATAGCGATAGAAATGACTATACAATATTGTATATTTTTATTGAAAAGAATGCTGGGAGAGTTTCTTCCGCCGCTTCTTCTCTCTCAGAGCGCCATTTGTTTCCGAAGCGGTACTAGTATCTAGTAGTTATAAGAAATGACATCAAAAAGAATTCTAAAGGAATCAATTTTGAGAAAATAAATGCCTTTTATGCCTTTATGCCTTTTATTTTAACTTTTAGGAAATTACTCATCGTGACAAAATTATAAAGTAACTTCAATTGAGTTATTCCTTTATTTAAGGTTAAAAACAATAAAGTAAAAAACTGCTGCGATTCTTTGTGGCATGCTTTGGACGAGGTTTTTATGAGTTCTTGGAAAACGCTTCCATTCGATCGCCATAATAATTTTAAACTCTCGGATGTTCTGTGGGGCTCGGTGTACAGTTCTAACACGTCGTTTTAGAAATTCCCATAAATACTTAAAGGGATTGAGGTCGGTACTTCGTGCTGGCCAATGTAAACCGATTCCGACTTCACTTAGGGCGACACTAAATGCCGGCGACCTTGAGCGATATGAGTTCACGTTTCCTATGTAACAAAGCCAATACTTACAAAATTCTTGCGTCGAAAATTTAACATTAAGTTTTAATTTTTAATTAATTTTTTTAATTAAGAGGCGCAAACAGTTTAATTGCTTACAATCTTCATTATTGAATACTTATCTTAATAAATGTACCAACATAAAAAAGTAAAAGCTACAAGAACAACTTTTATGAGAGCAGTATACTAAACAAATGCATCATGCCGAGAAAAAACTTGTTTAACTGCAAACAAATCTGGTAGTTCATAATAGCTTTGGACTGTTAAGTTTAACTAACAGCAAGCATTAGCAACCTACAAGTAAGACTTAAGGGTATGTGTAACAGGATAAAATAGTGTTCATCCATCTCCCCTCCAAATGCTATATTTTCATCGCAAAACATGTCTAAAAACACCTTGTTTGCGTATTTTCTGCTTACTCTTCGCCGTAAGTAAGCGTCTGTGTAGCCAACTCAGTGTGCTCGAGCTTTATCGTGTATAAAGCTAACACAGCTAACGCTGGTTGTGCATAAGCAATTAGGAGTTCTGTGATGTAGCGTTGGGCATTTTCTACGAAAAGTAACTCTGTACGATCTTCAGAAGTTATGCAGCCCAAAACATGACAGAGCCCTCACCGTACTGAGTTATTTCTTCAAAATGTACCGCTGCAAAACTTTTGCCTGATCCTCTTAGCAATTTACGATTAATGAGAGATTTTGGCTTCATCAGAAATTAAACCTTGCTCCAGTCTACATATTCTGTTCACGTCGCATAATTTTCGGAAAATATTAACTTAGCAATGCGGTGACCATGAAGAAATTTACGAGGCCTTCGACTGTGTATATCGATGTCTAAAAGTCTCGTTCTGACAGTTCATACGCTCACATTTCCATTCATTTCAACATCTTCAAGATTGTTTTCGATGTTATTGTAGGTAGACTTCCGATTTTGTGAAGCTTGGCTCATAATAGATCGATCGTCCCTGGGCTCAGTACATTGTTTTCTTCCTGAACCCGGTCTTCTTTTCAAATAATCGGTTACGACCAAACACCTAGTCCTGGTGCTCTGAATATTTAGTGATCGCTTAACACCAGATGACCCGTACGCTAGTTTGACCTCATTTTCCATAAAAAAAGAGCGACGTCCACCTAATTTTGCTTCCATAGCCGTTATGTACATTTTTTTTATTAATTCATTCAAATAATAAATACCCAATATACAGAGATCAGTGAGCGCTAACATGTAGGCAAGAATTTGCACGGTGTTCAAAAGCCGTGAAAATTACACTGTTTTAAACTTAGATTATTTATTTGTCTAGATAGAGCCTAGGTGCTAGACAACCAATGAAAACAGGCCAGGTTAATTACTTTACGTTATCTCCAGTTGTGGCCCACTTGAGATAAAAATGTAAATATCGTTGACTTTTCTGTCCCAATAAACATATCGACGGTAACTCACCTTATCCGTACACGCTGTCTGCAAATGGGAGGACGTATAGCTTACCAGCGATAGAAGTTTGTATGGAAATTGCAATTCACGCGTCCCAATATAAGGCGATAAGAATGACTTATCGGGTATATTAGGACAGCTTCAGATTATTGACAGTAGAAGGAGGTAATTTATCTCTATCTGTAGATAGTATATTAGGAACGGCCTTTAGTGTGCATGCAGGCGAGCGTGGATTGCTCTAAATAGAGGTTTAAAAGTCAAGCTCAATTTTTCGACGTTTTGACAGCTGTCCCAGTCCATTTAGACACATAATTAATGATCTTAACATTAAAGACTACCAAACAAAAGCTTTTTGTTGATGATTTTACACTTGCAGTCTTTGGGCCAACTATACATACCTAATGCCCTTAGAGTGCAATACAGTAATACATTTATATGACTTGGGTTAACTAGTTCGTCATTGCAGTGCTGTTCACAGAATCGAAATTTATTATTACGCAATAAGAACGAGGTACCGAGGAACGAGGTTAGGTGAGCCGGGAGCGCTGGTGATGTCCTGGAAATAATAGCAGGGAGACTAGATTGCACTTATATTAATATTTTAACCCAATCTTAGCTGGTGTATGGTACGCATATAGTCATAATATTGTAACATAAATTTATAACTTATTTAAAATTATAATGAAACTAACCCAAATAACTATTACTATCATTTTATGAGTATCTGAAAATTTGTTGAGTAAATGTTATTACTATTATATACAAATTATTTAAGTTTTCTTTAGTGTTAATTCCGCCAATATTTGTCTTTAAAACAATTCGACACGTGTTTCGCCTCTACACGAGGCATCCTCAGGACGTGTTGTCTCGCCAAAATCTGGCACGAGACTGAATCAAATGAGCCGGAAGCCGCTCTTTTATACCCTCGTCCCATGAAATGACGCGTTGTGATTGGTCGGCTGTTGTTACGTGTCTCTTCCGGGGGTAATACGTCACAACAGCCGACCAATCACAACGCGTCATTTCATGGGACGAGGGTATAAAAGAGCGGCTTCCGGCTCATTTGATTCAGTCTCGTGCCAGATTTTGGCGAGACAACACGTCCTGAGGATGCCTCGTGTAGAGGCGAAACACGTGTCGAATTGTTTTAAAGACAAATATTGGCGGAATTAACACTAAAGAAAACTTAAATAATTTGTATAGTTATGGATTTCCGCAAAGTAACGCCTTATTCAATAAATTTTATTACTATTATAATTAAAAAAGTAAACTATTTAAGGAAGTTTTATTTTATAGATCTCTTGGTTCAAATTCAAATTCAAATTCAAATATTTTTTTTATTCAAAATAGGATTTATAATCACTTATTGAACGTCAAAATCTACCACCCATTCAAAAGAGACTGCCTCAGACCTGAGAAGAATGGGCGCAAGAAACTCAGCGGGCTTTTTTTTTAATATAAAATATGGATTACAATGTAATATCGTACAATAAACATTTATAATTAAAGAGCCTGAGGGTGTTCGCTTTAATCCCAGTCCGTGGTCTCACTAAGAAAATCGTTTATGCTATGATAACCTTTCCCACACAAACGTTTTTTAACAATTCTTTTAAATTTCGTAACACATTTGTTTTGTACATTTTCTGGGATCATATTGTAGAAGCATATACATCGCCCAACAAAAGACTTACTAACTCGACCCAACCGAGTAGTAGGCATAACAAGTTTATGTTTGTTCCTCGTGTTAACATTATGAATGTCACAGTTTCTAGAAAATTCCTCAATGTGCTTATGAACATACAAAACATTATCAAAATTGTATTGAGAAGCAACAGTCAAAATGTTTATTTCTTTAAATTTTTCTCTTAATGATTCTTTAGGACCTAGGTTATAAATCGCGCGAATAGCCCTCTTCTGCAGCACAAAGATAGTATTAATATCGGCCGCACTGCCCTATAACAATATACCATAGGACATAATACTATGAAAATAACTAAAGTATACTAATCTGGCTGTATCTATGTCAGTTAACCGTCTGATTTTCTTAACCGCATATGCTGCAGAACTAAGCCTATTCGCCAATCCTTCAATATTTGCCCCCCATATTTGCGCCCCACTGCAATTTGGAATCAAGAGTAATGCCAAGAAATATAGCAGATTACACTGGTTTTACCACCTCTCCATTTAATAAAATATTCGCATCTACATTTTTGACATTTGGCGCGGTGAATTTAATATATTTGGTTTTATGATTATTTAACAAAGGTGATTGATTTATATTTCTTCCGTTTGAATCGGAGACGTTAGCTTCGTTTGTTCGACCGCAACAATCCCCGCTTAACTTCATAATGTTAAGAACTTACCAAATAGAACAGCTTCAATAATTCTTTTACAGTAAAATATTCGGTTACAATATAAAAAAATAAGTAGGACTTAGTAAATAAACAATTAACAAAAGATGTTTAAAAAATCTTAGCAACAATAAAACTAATAACATAAGGCAATTTCCAAATGCAAATCCGTTGTATTGTAAACATAATTATATAATAATCACAAGAGACAGGTTATATATGTATATTGCATACGTCTCATAGATTCACTGCATCAATTACTGAGCTATAGAGGATTTCACGATATTAATTACAGCAAGGATACTCGCACACCTGTCTTAATCAGAGATTGTATTACGATAGGCCTATATTCGCATCTGTCAGCATTACAAGACGCTCGCAGTATTACTAAATCGAATCAAAATGAATTGTTTCTAAGCGATTTGTTCTAATTCTGTTTCATAAAATATTTTACTGATGAGGACTTAGATAATTTATACGTCTAGTCAGGGCCGGTGGGAATTAGAAAAGTTGGAAGACCGTGTAAGAGGTGGGCTGATGATGTGATTGAATACGCTGAAAAAGACTGGCTAATATTGAGCAAAGACCGAATAGTGTGGAAAAAAATGGAGGAGGCCTTCACCCATAGAGGGGCCCATACTACTTATTAAACATTTATTATTAAGAAATAGAAAAAAATACTAACATAAAACTATTCTCTTTTTAAGTTCTTATAATATAAGGCTTAAGTTAAGTTAAGTTTACTAACAATAATTATAAGTTTGTTTTAATTTTTAAATTTAGCTTAACTTAATTATGTAATTTAGTATGGGAATAAAATGCTTTTTTATTTTATTATAGACAGTGCCTGTTGCTGCGAGATAACCGATGAAACCAGGTTTATTACTTTTGTGTGCGTGACAGACTACGTCTTACACTCGTGATTTGTATGGATGTCACTCTGTGTCAGTATGCATTGCATTGCTTAAAATAGATGGTAACAGTCAACCGCAATTTCTTTTGAAATTTTCACACCTAAACAATCTAAGGATGAAGATATTGAAGTTTATTTGTTGATGTAGGGGAATAATGGTGTAATTTCTATGATAGCACGTGTGGGTGAGACTCGAGCATATTAATACCACTTTTGGAAAGGTTTCCTGACTATGAACGGCAAGATGCGGTTAACAGGTGAAGCGTTAGGAAATTATCTACAGTATTCCCAATTAGATATTACTTATGGACCTGCAATTCAACAGTAAACTCTCAGGCCAAAGAGCGTCAATGCCTTTTCCACTTCTGTCAGGAAAGTGGCTTATCTGATGAATAGTAAAATATTAAAAATAGTAAAATAATAGTTATTATGGATATTAACAATATCAGAGCTTATGATGTATACTCTCATTGGTTATAATTTGCCTTGTTGGTTGGTATATTTGGGAGGGCATAAAAATAATAATGAAAGTGGCAATCCTCAGAAATGTTTTTGTCTGAGGGTTGGATCTTTAATGAGCTATTTTGTATTGTAATATTTTTGGTGGACTGTATATTAATTAGGAGCTAATACGTTAATGACTTAATACGTCGATCATTATAGCCGCTCTTCGTCGTGAAATCGGTCGTCGACGACCTGTATAGCTGAGTGGTTAGCGATCCTACCTACTAAGCTAGAGGTCCCGGGTTCGAATCCCGGTAGGTGCAAGCATTTATATGATGAATATGGATGTTTGTTTCCGAGTCATGGATGTTTAAAGGTATTTATGTATGTTTATATGAATTTATGTATGTTTAAGTAAGTATATTGTATTAAATATATCATTATCTTGTAACCCATAACACAGGTTATATGCTTACCTTGGGGCAAGATAATTTGTGTGAAAAGTGTGTCAATATTAAATGGAAGAAGCTGGTACTGGGGAGCGCCCACCCTGAGGTTAGTATAGTCATCCATGGGAGTTAGAGAACAGATCCCGAATCGAGGGAATACAATAAAGAGTGAAATTTATGTGGAAATAACGTATTGGCTCTAGACCAGTTGTTAAAATGATATTAAGATGTAAACAAGATTATCATATTAAAGACAATCTATTGCATAAGAATCTGGCTACAGCACAGTACATTACCATGACCGTGCTATGACAATATCAGGCACGGATATAAACATGATGTGGACTATGTCCATTAGACACCCAGATAAGGGCATTATGAGACAATAATTATTGATTTTTAGTGCTCAAAGTGCGATGATGTTGGTTGTTAAAAAAAACTCGGTAATGTCTCATACTTTCTAAATGTAATTCAAATTCATATATTTTTATTAAAAATAGGATATATTTTAAGGTCAATAATTACCACCCCTACGAAAAAGTATGCTTTGGACCTGAGAAGAACGGGCGCAAAGAACTCAGTGGGCTTTTTTTTTGTAAAAATATTGTTACGATAAATTTTTTATTTAATAGCCTAAAGGCAGTCGCTCCATTCCTAATATGTGGTAAGAAGGTCAATTTTGGTAATAGTAACCTATATACCTTACCTTACACAAATATCTTGTAATAATTCTTTTGAATTTTGTAATACATATTTTATTTTAAACATGTTTATCTTGTTTTAAAAGCATATACAACGCCCCTCAAAAGACTTACTAACTCGACTTAGCCGAGTAGTAGGCATTAAAATTAAATAATACCTTTTGACTGACACGTTACTTAACCCATTATAGTATGATAAGTGGGATCAAACCTTTCTTCTACATAAAATATTAGTAATACCTTAAATATATTGATAAATTGTATAAATATAAATTATCGTATATTGAATGCATAAAGGTACGGACAGACGTGCTCATTACTAGCACGAAAGCATGGGTAGAGGGGGGCGTGCTCCGAGTGCGTCTGAACAGATTTGCTTATTAGCATGCTATTATTGATTTGATCTCGATCCGCGGCGGGCGACTATTTTTGCGTCAAATTAAAATAAAAACAAAAATAGAACCCTCAATATTCGCGTTGAGGAGAAGAAAAAACTTTGCTGTTTGTTTCACATTATCGAAGTTACGAATATCTGTGGAACACACATTCTCCTTTATATGAAAATAATATTGCACGAAATGCTTATTAATGAGTATGCTTAAGCAAGCATGCTTATTGCTGGCAAATGTGAACAGTTGCTAACTTTAAGCATACTTAAAAGCACGCTTTTTTTGAGCACGTCTGTCCGTACCTTAAATCTTTAGAGCTTGAATTAATTGTTTGTGTAAGGATGCTTCGTGAATTATATAACGCTTCAATTCGCTTCAACAAGTTCGCTTTGAAACAAGTCATTGGATATAAAATTTGAAAGCCTTACGTCTTACACCTCCTGTGACAAATAATTTATCTTTAAAGCAAATGTTTTCCACACACGTCAACGACTATGTTTAATGAATTCGCGAACTGGAGACGAACGCACCTGGCAACATTACGTTGATTGCTAAGCCGCTGCAGTGTTGCTTCATTTATCCAAACAGACGTGTAATAACGTCTTGTATGTTTACATCGCGGTTTATGAGTTGCCAGTTTGGCAACGCTTCTGGAGATAATGGAGAGAGGAATTACGACGCGCAAATCTCTCCCAGTTATTTCTGACTATAGTGAGTCAATTTTTATAAATTTACAGTAGCTTTTACAACGTATGCTTGTGCTTAGTGAGTCTGCCTACTGAGCTAGATCATCCGGGTTCGATTCCCGGTAGGTGCAAACATTTCAATGATGAAAGGATATTTGTTTCCGATGCTATGCCTAGTTTGGGGCAAGACAATTTATGTAAAAATTTATCAATATTATTATTATTATTTAATTTAAAGCAGACAGATATAAAACTAAAATATATGCTTCTTACGGATGTCGTGGCAATAATGTATGTTTTTAATTCATCTTAGTAATTGTAATAGAGTTTTTACAACAATAATAATAATAATATCATTTATTTCAGGCCATAGCCCATATAATGTTAGTAAAATGTTATTCTAGGGTTAGTAACACATTAAATACATTTATTTGAACACTTTAATTTTAACAGCCTATTCTTTATATTTTCAAAATTATTCATTACATTTACATTTAAAATGATTCATTACATTTGCTATGCAAACAATGCTTTTATTTTTTTGTATGATTGAAAAGTAATTATAGCACGGTGATTTAAATGTTTCACTAGAAATCCTCGGGTTTACAATGGATTGTACTTTGCTGTCACATAATTTTTGAATTAAAAATTTTTATATTTTAAAATTAAAAAGTAGGTAGTAATTGAGTTTCTTGGGCTCTACCTCTTCCAACTTTAATTTTAATTTTATATCCAAACATATACAGTGAATGGAATGAAATATTTATAATGACTACTCAACAGCGCTTACGGTAAGCCTATTGAATAAAGTTTATTTGACTTTGACTTTGAAGAGTGCAATCATTTAGAGCAAAATATACCAGAGTAATTTACATAATTAATATTATGTATATTGTAAGTGCTTATTACTTAATGAATTCTATAATAGAAGAAAAAATAATCGTGTTTGATATTGTTAACCTCGCCTTATTGATGCCCACACTATTGATACTAAGAAAACAAACCTAAATCAAAATCAAAATCTCAATAATAAAATATATTGTTTTTATTTATTTTATCTACACTCATGCTTTAAATCCTCTATTAAAGATTCTGAAACAGTTAGCTTATTACCAACATTAAAACACCCAATGTCGTAATAACCATTATATCATCCAAATGGGTGTTGTAATGTTGTACTGAATTTCATAACAACACGCCTTTGTTTTTTTCGATCCCTTCATGCGCAAAGAGTTTCAACAAACAGCCACATTCTTATTGCTCGATGCATGATATCTGTATGAATTTCAAAAAAAGAACGTTTTCGTTTACGCGCGTTCCATACTACCAGAACGTCGCGCGCTGTAAAAAAAGTATATAGGTAATTCGAATCCCCGCCATTTTTCTTGAAAAAATCAGCGATTCAAGTTTTGACAGCACACCGCCGGATATTTTAAACGCTGCAAAAGAACATAATATTCAAGTGAATTTTATTAATTGCATTATACAAAATGTTAATTACTACTAAAATAAATAATTATTTCATTAATACTAAGTTTATTTGTATAAAATCAGTAATAGATGATATTAGGTTACTACTAGGACTGGCTGTTTTAATGTTAGCAGTAAGCTAACTGTTTCAGAATCTTTAAGAGGATTCATATTCTGGGTGTAGGTAAAGTCTTGTATGCAACTGTCGATAATTTAGTATTAAAACACTCATGTGATACTATTATCACACTCGGCTTCGCCTCGTGTGATATACCCACGTTCGTATTTTAATACCCCTTATTACACAACAGTTGCATAAATAACTATAACCTCACTACATCTATCATTACAGGTTTAACAAAATGACACAATACTAGTAGACCCGACAGATGTTGTCCTTTTCACACGTCTTAAATTTGAAAAATCGGCTTAGCCGTTAAGAGGAGTTCACTAACATACACATGAGCAGGAGAATTATATTATATGGACGGAATTGAGGATGGTTAAAGCATTAAAGCCGTTTAGGAGGTAGTTCAATTGTGAATCTAAACTATTCTCAAATCCACCACCACCAAAGACACACAGAAAGTTTCATTAAAATCGGTCCATCCGTTTAGGAGGAGTTCAGTTACAACAGACGCACAATAGAAATATATATAAAGACTAGCTGACCCAGCAAACGTTGTATTTCCGATATTAAAATACGATACAAAAGTAACTTTTGATTGTAGATGAGTGAAAATTTGAAGTTGTATGTATTTTTTAATGCTGACACATAATCAAACAAATTTAAAAAAAAATTGACAAAAAAAAATAAGCGTGGAAATAATAATAAGAAATATAAATGTTGTCCGATTCTCAGACCTACCCAATATGCACTCAAAATTTCATGAGAATCGGTCAAGCCGTTTCGAAAGAGTTTAACTACAAACACCGCGACATGAGAATTTTATATATTAGATATATGGACGGAATTGAGAATCTAAACCAATCTCAAATTCACTGGAACACACAAAAAAATCATCAAAATCGGTTCAGCCGTTTAGGGGGAGTTCAGTTACAACAGAGGCACAATAGAAATACATATTGAGATTATCATATAAAAACATATTTCGTAAAAGAAAAACTTAATTAACTAGATACGGTTGTTCTAATTGAATACAAACTATACAATACGCAGCTCTAGTGAGTTCACTCATCGAACACGAGAACAGGTCTAAGTGTTCGGACATCGCGTTGAGTACAGTTGAGCAGGTTGGTGCGTGCACGAGGCACCACCAGCAGTGGTTGCGACACACAGCTGTACTGACTCCAGGAGTCTAGGACTGTGTATCTTACCTCTAATTACTTTAAATAAATACATAACTAAAGCGACTTCTCTTGTAACCTCAATTGTGTAATAATTCACCATGCCTAACAGAAACAAAGTAGGATACAATAATCAAATCAAATTCAAATTCAACTATTTTTATTCAAAATAGGATTCAAACGTCAAAAACTACCACTCATTCAAAAGACTCCCTCAGACCTGAGAAGAATGGGCGCAAGAAACTCGGCGGGCTTTTTTATATAAAAATATGGATTACAATGTGATATCGTACAATAAACATTTATAATTAGAGAGCCTGACGGTGTTCGCTTTATTCCCACTCCGTGGTGTCATTAAGAAAATCGTTTATGCTATAGTAACCTTTCCCACACAAACGTTTATTAACAATTCTATTAAATAACGTAACACATATTTTGTTTTGTACATTTTCTGGGATCATATTGTAGAAGCATATACATCGCCCAACAAAAGACTTACTAACTCGACCCAACCGAGTAGTAGGCATAACAAGTTTATGTTTGGTCCTTGTGATATCATTATGAATGTCACAGTTTCTAGAAAATTCAATAATGGGTAGCCCGTTTTACCCCAAACTGCTTGAGATACATGCATATAATGAACTTATTCTGTATACGTTCAAACATAAATGTATATTTAGCCTTATGGGGAGACCAGATCGCAGAATTACGTTCCAAATGGCTTCTAACAAGTGCATCGTACAATGCTCTCAAAGCTATTTGCTTAAACAACTAAATATAACATTATTATATCTATATTATCTAGAATAAATAGTTCTTGAAATTCATTTCTCATAATATGTTTTTTTGCACGTGAAATGAAAGCACAAATTGTTATTCTAGCGAGGCACATTGTATTTAAAGGCATATTTTACTCGCTGTTCTTGGTATGTGAAAAGTGCTACGAATATTTGGAGCGTAGCGTATATTTGTAGTCTACTACGAATTTTATCTACAATAGACTGTTGCGACGTATCGTACCTTGGGAAGCTTGATAAAGATTTAAGTGTTTCCTTTATAATATGATATTTTAAATGAATAAGCAGTGAAATATGAGTGAAAGAAATTCATAATATTTATTCTGTGGTGGTGTGGTCGTGGTTGAGATAATTGAGAATTTGTAGCAAGAAATTCTCAGCAGATTATATGTGTAGGTGTAATGTATTGTAAAAAAGTATAAAATATAAGAACAATAACAAATTATAGCTCAAATAATGTTTCGGAACTTTAAAATTAATATATTTCAATTCAAAAACGGAACTTAAAATTGATTCGTTTTGTTTTGAAAATGATCCATCATATTTTATTGAATGTCAAAATCTACCCACCTACGTACCTGTCGCATAAAATTTTATTAAAATTATCTTTTGAATGTCGTTTTTCTAACAGTAACTCTTACCACTCAAACGTTTATTAACAATTCTTCTTACAATAAGTGATTTCAAAGTCCTTCTGGAAATAATGTGATCGAGATTGTCCAGTAATGTCGTATTTTCATTTCATTAACTTAAACTGACTCTGGTACTCAAGCATAGTTATTATTAAAATAATAATAAATTTCGTTTATTTAAAAGATTACTTTAACATTTTTAGTGGTTCAGCCTTCCCAGTAAGTTGTCTTAGGACACTTGTATTGGGATGTTAAATGTTTACAATGGATGTTAAATAAAATATATAAATTAATGAATATAGTATTTTCAATCAAACATTTGTAACTAAAGTCATATAATTATAATTATAGTCATAGTCATTATTTTATTAACACCCATATCAAATTAATAGATGAAATCAAATCGAACAAAATTGCTTTATTCATTTACAAGGAAATAGTACTTATGAGCGTCAAAATATTTTTTTTCTTTTAACTTTTTACCACCACTTCGGAAATGGTTGAGGTTTAATGAGAAGAAGTGGCAAGAAACTCATTGACACTCTTTTAAATCAATATGCACAGCTTCATAGTTTTACGAATGATCTTTAAAATAATACATTTTAAGTGATACAATGAAAATACTCATACGTCATGACTGGCTAGTACTTAAAAATAATTAATGAAAAATAATTAAAAAAACATAAGAGTTAATGACAACAATAGATGTATCATATAATAGACTTCTAAATGATATTTACAATCATTAAGATATTTATAACTGTTAATATATAAGGAAACTTTATGCTTAAAACCATAAAGGAGCATTCTCGGTCACAGGATCATCCTGCCACCACAAGTAGCGCCCGTTCAAGAGCATGAGGCATCGGACCAGCCATCGCCTCTCTCGATCAGATATTAGGGCAACCCATCCACAAAAATTAACATGCTAATATCGCGAGATAAGATCCGACAAATTTATGAAACTCGAATCAATTTAAAAGTTTTATGGAGCGCAATTACATTGTATTCTAAATATATCTATATTCTAATTATGATTATAATATAATAAGTACTACACCTTATTTATAATGCACACGTCTACTAGATTCCTGCATCAATTACTTAATCATAGAGAGTTCTACAATAATTACAGCACTATCTGTGCTAGTAAGCCTGACATTTGATTGAAACGGTAATAATTTTAAGTTGGCAACACCATTGCTTACATTTTTGATGTCGAATCACATTTCCGACTTTAATATATTCCTTGTATACTTTTGTTAAAGAAACTTTTTATTTGAATTACAGCCATTTTATCAAATACCCTGTTAAATGCATAATAAACCTACTTATAAACCAAATGAGCGTCAGAACTTGGTCAGAGCGTAGTGTGCCATACGGCACTTCCGATTCTTTGTCCAGCAGTGGACGTCTTGCGGCTGAAATGATGATGATATATAGTATCATCAGTATTTATGTGCATTTTTATTTATCAATATTTATTCGTAAAATGACTTATTAGGAAAAGAATTCATCAATACGTTTTTATCACCTACTACAAATATAACAAACTTTTTCAATATCAACAATCCCTCCATAGTTTTTCCCAGACAATATTTAGAGCATCTCTCTCACATCCACACTTTATTTACGACCGGTGCGACCCAAAAGGTTCTGGCTAATTTATTTATTGCTATCCGGTATGGGTTATATTGATGTTTACGTACGCTTACAACCTCTGAAATTGATGATTGTAATATATCTAATTTGCTTAGATAGAATCAAGTTATATATGAGGGCGTAGTAATGATGTATGTTTATAGAAATAAGTTTTTGAAGTTATACTTCTTTAGGCGCTTTATGAAAAAATTATGAGAGTGAAATTTTAGGATGCGCGCGCATCACTGTAACATAGAAGTAACAGGTTGAAGTTGGTTCCTAAAATTTTCTGACGTTTATTCATTATTTAACAATTAATTGTTAACGCCATTTTTGCAAGATTTTCACAAAACTGTTCTTTCTAATAATAAATCATTATAATGATTTTGCTTCGTTAGTCCAAAGAAGTGTAACTTGTTGTGTGCATACATAAGTACACTCACACTTTTTTTATCTAACACAGCTTTAAATATCTAACATCATAATGGAACTGATGTTTCATTTGTAAAGTAAAGCTGAAATTTATTTTAAGTCGGTGAACGAGATGATTATAATTCCAAGTATAGATATATTCTATATAAGTATATATTCCAAGATCTGGAGAACAAGGCTTTACCGTAATCTCATAACTTCTACATCTGAATTCCTCTTAAAGCACCCACCTCAAAGAAAAATCTACCAAAGAAGCACTCATTACTTATTTTTTATTCATATGGTGAGGATAATGTTTCAGTTTATTGCATGTGGAATGTTTGATGGAATAGGATGGGTTAGTTATGTGACCACGGTTTTTAATGGAAGAGGAGGACAAACAAAAGGCTACGTGTCCCTGATGTTAAGTGATCACCGCCACCCACGTTCTCTTGCAACATTACAGGTGTCAGCACAGTTGCCAGCCTTTTAGGTGTACATGCTATTTTTAAAGGTGCCCATATCGTGTGGTCCTGGAAACACCGCAAATGTAGCTCATTCAAGAGCTCGCTCGCTCAGAGGACTAATTCGTTTCAGATATTATATTATGCGGAAACGTTGTTGTGTACGTCTCGTTGATAAATAAGCCAGTTAGGCAGGTTCAATTTCGGGAAAGATGTAACACGTCGAATCCAACTCGGATTCGTGAAGCTCCGTAAAATCTTCTCATCCCAAATAACACAGTGTTCTTAACCAGTGTGTGATGACTTACGGTACGCAAACGTGGTCGCTAACTATGGGGCTGATAAGAAGGCTCATGGTCGCTCAGAGAGCAATGGAGAGGGCTATGCTCCGAGTTTCCCTCCGACATCGAATAAGAAATGAGGAGATCCGTACGATAACCAAAGTCACCAACATAGATTGCAAAACTGAAGTGGCAATACACAGGGCTCGACAGGCAGATGGCCGTTGGGTAAGATAAGTGGTGACCACGTACCGGAAGCCGTAGTGTCGGTAGGCTCCCCACAAGATGGATCGATGATCTGGTCAAGATCGCCGGAATAGTTGGATACCCTCTATGGCAAAGGGAGATTTCTTATCCGATTTCTTCCCACGATTTGCAGCATATCATTTATATGTAGAAAAACCAACGTAGGACATAGAACGCTGCCTTGCGGGATACCAGCGCTTATGCATTTTTCTGTTTAATGTTTATATTAAGTTTAGACATCAGTAGAGTGTCTTCTCTTGGAGGATGAACGTAAGTAAGGAAATCATGGTCAGTCTTAGAAATTGATCACTCTCTCTGAGATTAATTGCTTCGTAGATTATTTTTATCTAAATAATAAGCAGGAAGTATAAGGAAAAATCAACTGACTGTTGATTTGTAGCAAGGGCGGGTACGAAACCAAACGAAGCTTCAAGGGCTTTTTGCTAGAAGGAAAAATCCATTGACGTGCGAATCGGACTCTGGGAATACTTTGTACCATTTAAATATTGTTGAAAAATATTTTTTTAATTATATCATTTTATAGAATTCATCACCTTGGTTTTTACAATACGTCAATTATAATATTTTTCTTCTTTTGGTGCTTCTTCGGTGATGAGTTTTAGTTCGTCTTTATCCCCGGTACAAAGTAACAATATTACGTTATATTATAGTAATCTACAATCTGTCGAAAATTCGAGTCTCTAACAAAAGCTATTGGATACCGGACTCAGTATCCTTGGTAGTATTAATAGATTAACCCGTTATCTAATTCGGGTATCATACCCTAAAAGGAGCTCCCGGTTAAATAAAAGTTTGAAAGAACTGATCTTATCCCTTGTCGGAACTTCTCCCAATATATATCGTATCATATCTATATTCTAGTCAGTCTCGTGTACTCACTGGACCGTTTCAAGGACAAAGGCCGTCCCTCACTCACATTGTTCACACGTATCCATTTATCTACACTTTATGCTCCGCTGCTCCTGATGTGAGACAGCCTTAATAATAATCAATGAATCCCAACAGGTCACACTTCCTTGCCTTTATATTAATGAGAAGTGGTTTGTCGCCTCATTAGACCTTCGACTTAGCCCATTCTTTCTTAAATGTACTTATTTACAATAGTGATGTTATAAGTTATAACCAATATTTTATCTATATAAAAATGAATTGCTGTTCGTTAGTCTCGCTAAAACTCGAGAACGGCTGGACCGATTTGGCTAATTTTGGTCTTGAATTATTTGTGGAAGTCCAGGGAAGGTTTAAAAGGTGAATAAATAGGAAAATGCTGCTAAATTAAATAAAAAAAACAAATTTGTTTTTCCTTTGATGTGTCCATACATAATTTCTATGAGAGAATTTATTGACGCACGGTTTGACAGTACTGCTGTGAAACAATTTCATTACGAAAGCAGGGTGCATATTTTACGAAGCAATTTTTGATGTTATGATATATTATTGACAAATTCATATAAAAAAATTATTTTATTTATTTATTATATAACAACATCTGTCAGGTCAGCTAGTTTTAAATAAAATTTGACACTACTTGATATGAATTGTTATAAATATAATATAGACAAATATTTGTAATACCGATACGGCCTTACAAATAATATTGGCATAAAGTTACAACTAAGCATAAACCAAGAATATGTAAAATGTTTACAAACATTTTGCTTACAAATGGTTTATTCGGACGTATAACGTTTGCCGCGTTTATTTGCAAGGCAGCTCGTCATTCGCATAATTTTTTTTTTTATGGAATAGGAGGACAAACGAGCGTACGGGTCACCTGTTGTTAAGTGATCACCGCCGCCCACAATCTCTTGCAACACCAGAGGAATCACAGGAACGTTGCCGGCATTTAAGAAAGGTGTACGCGCTTTTTTTGAAGGTACCCATGTCGTATCGTCCCGGAAACACCGCACAAGGAAGCTCGTTCCACAGCTTTGTAGTACGTGGAAGAAAGCTCCTTGAAAACCGCACTGTGGAGGACCGCCACACATCCAGATGGTGAGGATGATATCCTAACTTGTGGCGTGTCGTGCGAAGGTCGAATTCGGCGGCAGGAATCAGGTTAAACAGCTCTTCGGAACACTCCCCGTGATAAATGCGGTAGAAAACACACAATGAAGCGACGTCTCTACGCAACGCCAAGTGATCCAGCCGTTCACAGAGCACTGTGTCCCCGACAATTCGAGCTGCTCTGCGTTGCTCGCGGTCAAATGGATCGAGCTGATACTGGGGTACGCCAGACCAGAGATGACAGCAATACTCCATGTGTGTCCGGACCTGCGCTTTGTAGAGCGCTAGTATGTGGGCCGGCTTGAAGTATTGCCGTGCTCTATTAATGACGCCCAGTTTCTTTGAAGCCAATTTGGCTTTGCCTTCCAGATGACCACGAAATTGGCAATCGCTCGAGATTTTGAGAACCAGTATTCCGATACTAGGCGAGGCTTTGAGGGAAGTGTTGTCGAAGAGCGGTGATACGAATGGGGTTTTTTTAGTGGTAAACGCGCAAACTTGAGTCTTCTGGGGCTTAAATTGGACAAGGTTCAATTTTCCCCATTCCGCGACCTTCTCAAGAGAGGACTCGATAGAAGACACAAGTTTCTCCAGGCACTGGTCGACGATTTCCCGAGAGAGACCTGCATGGCCAGTGTATATGGCATCACCAGTGCTGTCGTCTGCATAGCAATGAATGTTGGAGGTGTCCAACATATCATTGATATGCAGAAGAAACAGCGTGGGAGACAGCACACAGTCTTGGGGCACTCCAGCATTCACGGGCTTCAGGTTTGAGCAATATCCGTCGACAACGACCTGTATGCTGCGCCCAGTGAGGAAGCTGGAGGTCCACTTGCACAAGCTCTCGGGAAGCCCAAATGATGGAAGTTTGGATAGGAGCGCCTAGTGCCATACACGATCAAAGGCCTTCGCTATATCCAGGCTAACTGCCAGGCCTTCCCCCTTGCTTTCAATAGCCGCTGCCCATCTATGTGTTAGGTATACCAGAAGATCACCTGCCGACCGACCATGGCGAAACCCGTATTGTCGATCGTTGATCAACTGGTGACCCTCTAGATATACTAAGAGCTGATGGCTAATTATGCTCTCCATGATTTTGGAGATTAGGGAGGTCATAGCAATAGGCCTGTAGTTTGCCGGATCCGAACTGTCTCCTTTTTTTTGGATCGGATGGACAAGGGCTGACTTCCATGAGTCAGGGACTACGCCTTTAGAATAAGAGTGCCGGAATAAACGCGTTAGCGCCGGCGTCAACTCAGGCGCACACGTTCTAAGCACGATTGGAGAAATGCCATCCGGCCCGCTCGACTTCCTGACGTCCAACGAAAACAGAGCTCGCCTAACAGTTTTCTGTCTGAACTGTACTTCAGGCATAGAGCTCTGACACCGCGGGATGGTCGGCGGTGTTTTTCCGTTGTCGTCAAGAGTCGAGTTGGAGGCGAAAAGAGTGCCCAAGAGATCGGTTTTCTCTTTAACCGTATGGGCCAGGGTGTCATTCCTCATGTGCAACGATGGCATGGACGGCTGGATGAAGTTACCAAGAGCAGCTTTCGACAACGACCAGAACTTGCGTGTTCCGGTCGGGTAACTGGAAAGCTGCTCGCCGATTTCGAAGACGTGTTTTGACTTTGCACGGGCGATTTGCCGCTTAAAAAATCTGGAGGCACGGCTGTATTTCCTCTTAAGAACTGTGCAGTTCGGATCCTTTGCACCCAGCGCCGCAACCCAAGCTCGATACGCCTGTTTTTTGCAGTCAGATGCTGCTTTAACTGACGCATCAAACCAGGGCTGTGATCTGCCACCGATGGGTACTACAGAGTTTGGTATTAAAATATCCATAACCTGTAGTATCACATCAGCTACTGCAACGGCGCAGGCACTAGGATCATCCGAAGGGAAACAAACCCTGCCCCAAGGGTAGGATGCAAAAAAGGAACGCATCCTATCCCAATCTGCTGACTTGTAGTGCCAAACGCGGCGGGTCAGTGGTGGTCTGCGACGTTGGCGTCGGATAGGCACTACACTCCTGACCAGGCAATGGTCGGACGTTCTGAGAGGGGCGTCGACAAAGACCTGGTAACCATCGGGATGTGTAGTCAGCAGAAGATCCAATAAGGACGGCATGTGGCTATCCACATCCGGGAGCCGCGTTCCCAGTTGGCTCGACCAATTGGGACAGACCATACGCCAATGCAAAATTATGCACAGATCGCCCTGCGTAGTCTGTGGTACGTGATCCAAGCCACTCGGCATTGTGCCCGTTGAAATCACCCAAGACTACGATTTCAGTGGAGGGATCTGTGCAAGCACGTCGTCAATTGCCGCTTGAACGCAGCCCATGAGATGATCGGTTTCTGCGTTTATCATCAGTTATAACTTTATATCAAGTTTATTTGTTAGGCCGGTGTTTAATATGTCACAGGTATATTGTCAAAGCCGTGATACTATAATTTTCCTAGTGATATTATAATTAAACGGTAGATTGTCAATCGACTTCATTACTTACAATTTGACGGCCTGGTTTAAGTGACATTATACTCGTAATTTCACGGGTACACTATAGTGATATTGTAAGGCAATTATATTTTGGCAATTTTACTGGTTACGTTAGCTCAGAAAGTTTTATTTTTAATTTATTGAAAATTATTTTCTTCTTTCTAGTTTAGTTCTCTATTAGAGCGTGTCTTTTGGTTTTTTGAAATATTATTTATTTTGTCTTTTTAGTCTTAAAACGATCATTCGAAATTAAAACAAATAATCGAGGGTCTTGTGTCTTTCACACAAAGATATTACCGGATATCGGATATAAAAACACGAGTAAGAAACATTGGATGCACTATATGACATAATATCATAGATCTAGGGTCGATTTTTTTTTTTATGAAACTAAGGGACGAGACGAGCAGGACGTTCAGTTGATAGTTATTGATGCGCCCTGCCCATTACAATGCAGGACCGCTCAGGATTCTTGAAAAACCCCAAAAATTATGTGCGGCACTACAACTGCGCTCGTCACCTTGAGACATAAGATGTTAAGTCTCATTTGCCCAGCAATTTCACTAGCTACGGCACCCTTCAGGCCGAAACACAGTAATGCGACTATTTAAATTATTTCTAGC
Source organism: Leptidea sinapis (assembly GCF_905404315.1). Classification (NCBI taxonomy): domain Eukaryota; kingdom Metazoa; phylum Arthropoda; class Insecta; order Lepidoptera; family Pieridae; genus Leptidea; species Leptidea sinapis. Next base: position 14,744,192 of record NC_066273.1, read on the forward strand.
TAGTGCTAAGTTTCTCTTCAATCCTTCTCTTCAATAAGTTTTTTAAAGTGAGTGAAAATCAAGCTCTACGATTCCGTTATGCTTAGGACGCACTACGGTTTTTTCCCGAGAGTGGTTAACCGCTGTAACTGCGAAACCGCTTGAGACACGCCACGATTCTAAACCACAAAACAACCCACTTTTTTACAGTTTGAAGATGGATTTAAAAAGAGCAATGTATTGTTGCTGTGATACTAAAAATCATAAAAAGAGATGTCAACAAATATTTTGTAAATATTGCGTCTATACATTGACTAGCTAGCTAAGTAGCCGTAGGTAGATTAGAGGCTTATTTCATAAGAAATATAAAATTTAAGAGAACATTCAGATAAACTATCGGATTTCAGTAGTTTCAGGCAAATCATTTTTTTTATGGAATAGGAGGACAAACGAGCGAACGGGTCACCTGGTGTTAAGTGATCACCGCCACCCACAATCTCTTGCAACACCAGAGGAATCACAGGAACGTTGCCGGCATTTAAGAAAGGTGTACGCGCTTTTTTTGAAGGTACCCATGTCGTATCGTCCCGGAAACACCGCACAAGGAAGCTCGTTCCACAGCTTTGTAGTATGTGGAAGAAAGCTCCTTGAAAACCGCACTGTGGCGGACCGCCACACATCCAGATAGTGGGGATGATATCCTAACTTGTGGCGTGTCGTGCGAAGGTGGAATTCGGCGGCAGGAATCAGGTTAAACAGCTGTTTGGAACACTCACCGTGATAAATGCGGTAGAAGACACACAATGAAGCGACACACAATGTAGTGCGTATATACCTAAGTTCTATAAATTACAAATTTTGGAGCGGTTTTTTTTCCGGGATAATATTGTAACATTTCTCGGTTTGAAAAAAGTCGACAGAAAACTTCGCAAATGTGGCGGTTCCTTTTCTTATTTCATAAACTCACATGGTTAAAACCCACTGCGGTTTAACAATGGTGCAGCATAGGCCTTACATATGGTATGTATGTAATGCTAATAAAGGCGTGCTGAAATCAAATAGTTATAAAAAAATTAAGGGATAATATGAAAATTTATGATAAAAACAATGACGGTGAGAACGTGTTTATTACATTATCTCCATTGGAAAAATATTTCCGTTCCCTTTGTAATAATTTATAACGACAAAATAGTGTCATTCCAAAAGAGTAAAGCTTGTATTTTCGCCATTGTAGTCATGATATTTACTCTTTTGAAATAACATCGTAGATTAGGGATCACATTGACAAAATATTATATTAAACTAATTCTTATTTCTAGAAAATGTTCATATGAAACGAACCTTTAACCTTTCGAATATTATTTCATTCTATTATATATATTACAAGTATAACAACTCGGCAAACGTTGTTTTGCGATATAAGGTAGTAGTACCCCGCGCCCGCTTATTGTATGAATTGTCATATTATTTAATGAAATGATTGGCTGATTCTATGTTATTTTATTCATTCAATGTTCTGGATAAGTAACCACCAACAAACACTACTACAAAGCTGTGAAATGAATTACCTTGTGCGGTATTTTCGGGACGATACGACATGGGTACCTTTAAAGGTGCGCGTACACCTTCCTTAAACGCCGGCAACGCTGTGTTGCGGATGTGGGCGGCGGTGATCACTTAGCACCAGGTGACCTCGTTTGTCCTCTTTTTCCATAAAAATAAAAAAATAAAATATAAATCTTACGCCGAAACACGTTGCATCTTATGGTATAAGTATTATTCCGATCGGTTCAGTAGTTTTCGCTGTGTAGCCAAAGGTTAAAAACGGATCTCCATTTATTAACTTAGATTCAGGTCCATATTCTAATAATTTATTATTTCATTCCAACCAGGAAACAGTGTATTTTATTATCTAGATAAGCTAGATTCCAACATAAATAGCTTTTAGAAGAAAAACAAAGGCTTATGGACGGTTATACAAGAACAGATAAAAATATAACGTACAGATTTATAAAGAGCAAGAAAAGGGACAAAAACTCTTTTGAATTGGAAAACATTTCAAACGCGCATGACATCCAAATCAATTGTTTTTTGAGTATGGCTCTGTAAGGTACCGTCAGCATCTACGAATTTTTTTTTGGTTTTTATTTAAATGTAAATAAAATTAATTTATAATAACCTGTAATATTCCACCGTATTCAAATATAAGTCCGGATTTTAATTTAACTAGTCTTATATTAACACGAGCAACAAACATTAACTTCTTATACTCGGCTAAGTCGCGTCAGTAAGTATTTTATTGGGCTATGTATTTGCTTTTACAACATGATAGTATAAAATATACAATACAACTGTCATACCATATTAAAAGAATTGTTAATGAACTATTAGACTATTTAGTTATTAATTAAAGTGTATTATACTACATATATTGTAACTAATTTAAAAAAAACAATGCCCTCTGAGTTTCTTGCGCCCGTTCTTTTCAGGTCTTAGGCAACAATTAAGAATGGGTGGTAACATTTATTACTTGATGCTTCATAAGGTCGGCAACGCTCCTGTGATTCCTCTGGTGTTACAAGAGATTTGGAATGCGGTGATCACATACCATCAGACGACCCGTATGGTCGTTTGTCAATAAAAGAAAAATGATGCTGAATGCTGAAAGTGTTAAAAAAAAGTGGGAAAACATCTTTTTTTTTTTTTTTATGGAATTGGAGGACAAACGAGCGTACGGGTCACCTGGTGTTAAGTGATCACCGCCGCCCACACTCTCCTGCAACACCAGAGGAATCACAAGAGCGTTGCCGGCCTTTAAGGAAGGTACATCGCGCCTGCTGGGAGATTTAAAACCAATGCACACCGGGATTTTTTCTCCTTAAAAAGTCTACAGAAAAATCTATATTCTATTGTGCGATAGTATTTATGATTCTTTGAAAGTTTAATAACTAAAACTTTTATTTTAGATGAGCTACGCTTCAATGTAGCGTCTATACTATATAGATTACTAAATACATACTTGTATGCACGCGTGCGTGGGATAACATATTATATTATTAAAATTACATTAAAATTTCATTCAGTTATGGCTAAACAATTGGTTGGTCAATTACCTTAGATTCCGAGGCGTGATGGTCTGCAGCTGGGGGCTAGTTCTCTAGGAACTCTTGGTGCTAAGGTACGTGTTACTTCCTCTCGGCGTGTGTAGTAAAAAGGATATATGCGTGGCATTACAATATTGTATAAAAAGTGATGTTAAAATTTCAAAACGTTTGTGAAAGAGCCTAGGGATTAGTGATTTAGAAAAATTGAACAGGAAACTTTTAAAAATATAGATTTGTATTGTTTATGGATCTTTAAAAGAAACAACAAAACTATATTTAATTTTAAGTATGTATAAATGCAGAGGTGACGAAACGTTGGGTTAAATAAATAATAATAAAAATGTTACATTTCGCAAAAACCTAATCTATAATTATTTATAAAAAGATAAAATTACATTGCGTTTATAATAAATAAATACTCTCGTATTCACGTAAAACAAAAAAGAATAACAGTCTATTACATAGGTTAAATAAAAAAAAGCTTAAAGTCTTGATTTATTATAGCTTTAAGTTAAATTAATTCATATTAAATTTATGCGCGGGTATTCTGTAGATGCGCACTCTCCTCTCGAACACAATAATGTGGAAATGTAATGAGAAAAGAAAATATACTGTATCGTTGTTATGTTGAACAAAGATAATTTACAAAGCCATTAAATGACAGTACCTCGACAATTTATTGTAGTAAAAATCAACAAAGGCTTAGAAAGCTACATATTGTAGTCGGAAAGCGTTGAAAGTTAGACAATTTGAAATCAAAAAAAATTCCTAGTACGATTTACATAAGTTTAGGATTTAAGTGTTAGTATACAATTTAAATTTGAATACTTATAGGACGGAACGCGAGTGGTCGTGGGTTCGAGTCCCGATTGGTTCAAAATTTTGTTTTTTAATTAATTTTTGTACACTTAATCCCAGAAATGAGGGATATCAGTTTAATATAAGAAACTGTAAAGATAATATTGCATGGTGGTCTTGGATGACCACATAAAGTCTAATTTTAACGCATTATAACACGACCTAGGGCGTAGCGTACCTCACACTTAGTACCCCCCCCCCACGTATAAACTCGACATAAATGTCTCAAGTACGTGTAATTACCCCGGAACCGACACCCTTTTGACCGGAAAATTCCAAATGACCTATTTTAGGGCAGGAAGAGACATGTGTTCGGTATCTGCTGCTGTTAGTTTAAATTTAACTATAATGTCAAATTGATTTAAACAAAAATCGACAGTTGATTTTAGTATAGTATCAAAATCAGCTCAGCTATGTTTCAGTCCATAGGAAACATACATAAACATCGATTTTTATATAATACTAGCTAATAACCTCGAATTTGTCCACGTACACACATGACAGAGAACGAAGCGCTTATCAAAATCGATGTTTCAACTTTAGTAACTTTATATTAATTGGAGAGATATCACAATATTTTTTTAGATATAGGCCAAGAGTCTACGGATTAATACTTAATATAAACTACGGATAAAAACCAGTAGTTTCTCCGCGATGCGCGTACAAATAAAAAACCTCTATTAATTTATTTATACAGGATGTATCGTTAAGTGTGACCATGTGATAATTCCGAAACTATTACAGATATCAAAAAACTTTAAACTCATAATATTGAAAGTACGTTACCTAAAACGACATTAATAACTTTTTACGAATCAAACGAGAAATATCCAAAATATTGATAATAAGCACTCCCTTTATAGTAGTAGCTAAAATAACCTTTTAAATAAGAAAAACTTTACTACTAATCTCATACTAAATGTATTGGAGTGCTTAATAGCAATATTTTGGATTTGATTTTTAGGGTTCCGTAGCCAAATAGCAAAAAACTGAACCCTTATAAATTCGTCATGCCTATCTACGCGTCGGTATGTCACAGCCACTTTTTTTCCAAAAATATAAGAACTATACTGTTGAAACTTGGTAAATAGATGTATTATGTGAACCGCATTGAGATATATCACACCAAAATAGAAATAAAACCATAAATTTTAGGGGTTCCCCATACTTCAGTTCAATCATATCCATACGTGTGGGGGGGGGGGGTATCTATGGGTAACGTCTTCAAAAATTATATTGAAGTTTCTAATATCAGTTTTTTCTAAACTGAATAGTTTGCGCGAGAGACACTTGTGTAACACCACACCGTACCACAATATGGTAAAATATGCCCCCCTGTAACTTCTAAAATAAGAGAATGATAAAACTAAAGAAATATATGATGTTACATTACCATGAAAACATCCACCGAAAACTGGTTTGAACGAGATCTAGTAAGTAGTTTTTTTAATACGTCATAAATCTTAATGAAATGAAAATGAAATGAAATATATCTTTATTGCATACCACAAAATAATGAAACATAACAAAAATCGAGACTACAAAAAGCAAAAGGCGGCCTTATCGCTTAAGAGCGATTTCTACCAGGCAACCTATAATGAATCAGTTATAGTTGAAAAGATAACAGAAGGTGGTGTTATCGATATGCATATAATTTAAACATACAGTAAATAATTCCAAGAAAAGAACTAGTATTGAAATAGTCACAGTAATAAATAATAATTATGGAGCATTGTTTTGAAAGATTGGAGAGGTTGAGCCTTTCTGATTTCAGAGCGAAGAGAATTCCATAGGTTAACAGCTTGCACAGCAAATGAATTGTTGAAAAAGGAAGTTTTATGAACAGGTGTACAAAGCAAGAGATTATGGACAGACCGAAGATATAGTTGGTGAGAACTTAATGCTGAAAATTTTTCCTTGAGATATATAGGAGTTTTAGGATCAAATAGGACACGATAGAGATGTATAAGTATATGGAAATTTCTACGCAAGCGGATAGGGAGCCATTTGAGCTTTTTGCGAAATTCAGACACGTGGTCATACTTACGTAGTCCAAATATAAGACTTAATCCTACAAGAACTTTTATATTGTATGTATTAATGTATGCTTAAGTAAGTATATTGTATTAAATATATCGTCGTCTTGTACCCATAGTACAGGCTATGTCTAGTTTGGGGCAAGATAATTAATTGTGTAAAAGTGTGTCACTATTATTATTATATTATATCACTTGCTGTTAGGGAACCCTTGATGGGTTTCATCCCCATTCGCACTTGGCCGCTTTTTAGAAAGTTACCGATGTTTACTGATTAGGCTGATAAATGTGATAGTTAAGGAATGTTACACTTAACATAACATCCTGTATAGATAAAGATAAACTAATATTATTAATTTCAAAAATATCTGTTTCTAAACACAACAAACAAGCCTCCTTTTGTACACGATGCAGTGAATTCTGGAACAAGATCTAAGAGCGACCGGATATCCGGCTGGCCATCTTGGAGCCGGATGTTGAGACCGGGTATACTCGGACGAGGCTAATTGTTCATTATAACGTTATCAGCTTTGATGTGATGTGACTTATTAACAAAGTGTATTTAATATGATCTTATTATTAATTATTGTATACATTGTTTGCATTTTGGATACAATGTACTACCCGGTTATATAATCTCTGGACTTGTCGATGACGTCACATCGTCGCTTTTGTACGGTGTGCAAAACAAGAATCACAATGATATTATTGTTAATAAATAAACAACGATTTATTTTTTCAGTATTATAGTTTGATTTTACGGTGTTATGTTGTGAAAAAATAATAATAATGAATATTCAATGAAAAAATCTGGGTTAAGTAAATAACGTATTAATGTAGAGTGGCAATGAGTTTCTTGCTACTTCTTCTCCTTAGCATCATGAATCTACCGCTACTTCGTTAAGGATTGACCTTTTCGAAGTAGCGGTAGATTCAATAAGAAAAATATTTTTTTGACATTCATAAGTGTCATTTTCGTGACCTACATGAATAAAGTGATTTTGATTTGATTTATTTATTTTTCTGGCAGTACTATTATGGCGACACATAAAAGGAGTTACAGAACTATTAACAACAAAATCTAAACTTAACAAACGGGAGAACAAAGCAATGATAGTACAAAAATATCACGACAACGGTAATTAAACTGTAAACCGTACCGACGCAACAGGACGAGCGTGAGGGAGTGAAAGGGGAATAGCAGGGGGCTTTATATTCCAGCGAGCTATGTTACATGATTGATGATGATTTTAACACTGAGGGCTGTGCTCAGTGTGATCGGGGTTTTATCGCTTTGCATCAATTTACGACGCGATAAACTGAAGACATTATTATTAATATTTCTGCTATGAGAGTATGACGCCCACAGAACAGGAAAACTAGTTTATCCTGTTCTGTGATTGTGACTGTGTTTAGGTGAAGCAAAGTGCTCCAGTCACCAGCTAGAAATATATAAATATATAGTTATGTTTAATATCACAAAAATAAATAAGTAGTTGTTTTATACCTGATTATGATATAATTTTATGTAAAGATATCTCACAATTTTAATAATGTTATTTCAATAATCGCATTTAATAAAAAATCGTTTTATCCGTTCAAACTGAGTAGAAACAAATATTTTCAGCCCTCAAATTCTATGAGAAAATCCAACATTGTATTACACAGAAAGCCCTCGGATATTTCACTTTTATACAAGTCAAGACCCTATTTCACACAATGTCAAAATATCTCGTAACAAAAGATGAAATGCGTATCGATTCGCCAACACATTTTACTGCATCTCGCGAAAGCCTCTAAAAGCCAGTCGTAAAACAGAAAAATAAAATCCCTATAGAGAGGCAGGACAATGGAGGCGGCCATTTCTCACGTGTGTAGGCGTTACTTTCACACCATCCATTACTACACGACAATAATGTACTGTGTTGAAGTAATTTTGAATACCTTCTTATAGCTTTTATATAAAATACTTACGCGTTTAATTTTTGAAGTGAAACCTTCTTTAGCATTGTTGGGCACTTTTTCGTAGCGGAAAATCTTATTGGTTCGCGTCACCGACATGCTTATGACTGACGCACGTGATTAATAAATATATAATACAGTATTTTTTAGAATGAAATAAGGGACGAGACGAGCAGGACGTTTAGCTGATGGTAATTGATACGACACGCCCATAACAATGCAGTGCCGCTCAGGATTTTTGTATTAGTACGCGATAAATGAATATTTAAGACAATAAATATATAATATATGTAGTTCGACACTTTTTGGATGGGTGAAATCTTGTGAGTTCACGTCACCGAAATGCTTAGAGCAGTATATCTGTAGTTATACAGCTGACGTATTGTGCAACAATATTGCTGTGTATATCTTTTAAGTGAGATTAAATGGACTAAGTGAAAATTTCAATGTGTATATACAGTACATTGTTGAAAATAAATTTTAAAATAAATTGAAATTAATATTATTATTTTATTTTTATTTAATTGTTTTCAAGCATTACGAAATTTCAAATTTGAATACTAAAAGTTTTCACTTCTATCGCTATCGTATCTAAAATTACCAATTTTTTTAGGTATATTTTCAACGACGCTGTAAATAGTTTGTGTGTATATTCTGTACGTATCGTCCATCTTTAAGTCTTTTTTATGATACGGGGCACCTGATGGTATATGATCACCGCAGCCCTTACTCTCTAATCTCAGCGGAATCACATGAGCGCTGCCGATCTTAAAAAACGTCGAATAAACGTGCATATGAATTCGAAATCCGAAAACACATTGGTTTGGGCAGTCAACGGTTCAACCTATTGCTCCACTGACCCAGTCTCATTCAGTACCCACCAAATAAAGCATAATGTACAATAAAGAGCTTGATCACTCATACCTTAGCCATTTTTTCAATGTTATGGAACTATTTACGATAAAAGATGATATCGTAGATGACTACGATACCGTGGAAGCCATACGCTCGATAGCATCAATACAGCTTCGAAAGGAGAAAGTCTTCCCAAGGACAAGATAAAGATCATGGCTGATATCCATGTCCCCTATTCCCGTAACCTTGAACAAATAATCCAGTTGGGCAGGTCCACTTTCGGGAAAGAGGTCACTCGTCAAATCCAACTCGTATGGGCAGCGTTCGGGAAGCTCCCTAAAATTTTCTCGCTCCGAATACCAGGGTATGAAGACGAACGTTTTAAACCCGTGTCTGTTGCCAATCTCAAACCCAGTGCCTATTTAATGAGTTGGTCGGAACAGCCCCAGATTTAGTCTCACCAGACCAAATACCCAATAGTAAATCAACTAATGTTAGTGTGGGCGCTGTGGCTATCCACCCAGCTCATTTAAGAAAAAATAAATTTAATAAGTATGTTAGATTACAAAAATTCATTAGAAAAAACAACAACATTGTAAACAAAAACAAAATTTTCTAAAATATACCGGGAAAGAAATCAACAAACTGGAGAACTCTGTATAGATTTGGAAAATATTAGAAGAGATTATAAGGAAAGTGTGAGCTCTCTTCAGTCTGAGCTATTAACATTACAAAAAAATCTAGATCATGTGTCTCAACAATATGAAATTTCTCAAAAGACATAGCAGAACACATAATGGCTATGTATGAATTGATTGAGTTAAGCACATATAACACAGAGTGATTTAATTCAATCACTAAAATGTATAATAATTGCAACTGTCAGTTTTCTCCGGGCCCTTCGGGCAAAAAAAGTGACATAAAATCAATTTCTCAGTCTGTCGGGGCTCACACTTCTCCAGGTATTGAAAATCAACATCCACAAATACTTTCTTACCATCAGAAACATATAAAAATCTACAGCGATGATCTGGGAAAAAATATGGGGTTGATTTTTCATAAAATAAGTAACGGGCAGTCAGTAACAAATATATGCATGCCAGGGGCAACTTATTATCAAATTATTAAAATAATTATTAATGATACTCACTGCAATAATACTTCTATTATTGTTATGATTGGGAGAAGAGGTAATTTAAATAAAAAAAATTAACAAAAACAAAAACAGTGACTTAAATACCTTAAAAATAGAAAATCTTATAATATTCACATTTCCATACATGCCTGATTTGCCACAGGAAAACAAAATAAGATATAATTTGAACAATATGTTAACCCTATTGTCTAATTCTAATTATTTGACATGTAATGATAAATTATCTAGTAAAATACAGATAATAGACATAAATAATATAATTAATCATAAAAAATGTAACATATTGACATTTGATAGGTTACACCTATCTAATTACTATAAAAGACAGATAGCAAATTAACTCTCATAAGTTACTTCATTTGAAACAATTTGGCTTTACTAGGGGACGTTCAACAACGGATGCAGGTGTTGAGCTGATCAAGAATATTTTTGATGCCTGGGAAGAATCGCAGAATGCACTTGGCATCTTCTGTGATTTATCTAAGGCTTTTGATTGTGTTCAACATTCAACGCTGGTCAGGAAGCTATACCACTATGGCATAAAAGGAACTGCGCTCGATCTTCTGACTTCATATTTAAACATTAGAATTCAGTGGGTCGACGTGAATGGCAGGAGATCTCCTGGGACTCCTCTCAGTATGGGGGTACCACAAGGGTCTATTCTTGGACCGTTCCTCTTCCTTATCTATATAAATGATCTTCCTAATCTTATAGAGAAAAAACATAAGGTAGTATTGTTTGCGGATGACACTTCACTGATTTTCAAAGTGAAAAGAAACCAAGCTATGTATGACGAAGTGAACGATATTTTATCTGACATCGTGTACTGGTTTAGCGCTAATAACCTTTTGTTAAATAGCAAGAAAACTAAATACATTAAATTTACCGTACCAAATGTTAAGAATGTAAATGCAAATGTTTTGTTAAACGGAGAGGTGATAGAACCGGTGGAATCTGCTATATTTCTTGGCATAACTCTAGATTCCGAATTACAATGGGATTACCATATTGAAGGATTGGCGAACAGACTTAGTTCTGCAGCATACGCGGTTAAAAAATTAGACAATTAACTGACATAGATACGGCGCGACTAGTATACTTTAGTTATTTCCATAGTATTATGTCCTATGGTAAATTGCTATGGGGCAACGCTGCTGATATTAATACAATATTTGTGCTGCAGAAGAGGGCTATTCGCGCTATTTATAACCTAGGTCCTAGAGAATCATTGAGAGCAAAATTCAAAGAAATTAACACTGACAATTGACTGTTGCTCCTCAATATATTCTTGATAATGTAATGTATGTTCATAGGCACATAAGTGAATTTGCCAGAAACTGTCATAACCATAATGTTAACACCAGGAACAGACATAAACTGATGATGCCTACTACTCGGCTAAGTCGAGTAAGTAAGTCTTTTGTGGGGCGATGTATACGCTTTTACAACAAGATCCCAGAAAATGATCAAAACAAAAGTATTACGTTATTCAAAAGAATTGTTAAAAAACGTTTGTGTGGTAAAGGTTACTATAACATAAATGACTTTCTTAATGATACCACAGATTAGGAATGGAGCGACCGCCCTCAGGCTATTAAATAATAAGTTTTAATTGTACAATGTTACTTTGTAAATGTTACTTTATTTGTAAAACATATTTTTGATGGAAAAAAAAAAAGCCCGCTGAGTTTGTTGCGCCCATTCTTCTCAGGCCTGAGGCATTTATTTTGGAAAGGGTGGTAGATTTTTTGACTTTTAATAAGTGATTTCACATCCTATTTTGAATAAAAATTTTTGAATTTGAATTTGAATGATGGCTTATGGAGACGTGGTCGCTAACTATGAGGAAGCTAATGGTAGCTCGGAGAGCAATGGAGGGGACTATGCTCGGAGTCTCCCTGAGACATTGCATCAGACATAAGGAGATCCGTAGCAGAACCAAAGTCACCAACATCATATGGTTACGAAACTGTAGAGGCAGTGAGCAGGACACATAAATAGAGGTTCAGTTGGGGCAGTAGAGTCTCCACAAGATGAATAGGTGGGATGCCAGCATAGAACTGATCGTTTGTCCAGCAGTGGACGTCTGCCGGATGAAATGTGGATAAAATCGATTTAAGCTTAGAAAAGGCACATGTAAATCTAGGTAGATGACATATCTCACATTTCATCCTTAACTTAAAGATTACGTGCGATATTATCGGAGTTCTATCGCGGTACGCTACGCATTGATTGTTCTGTGATATGTTGCGACGATGTAATAGATGGATAGTGCTGAGATAGACGATGAAAATTTGGTGACGGAGAAGGAAGAGCGGCACAGCATTGTAATGGGCAGGGCGTATCAATGACCATCAGCTAATTGCCCTGTGCGTCTCGTCCCTTATTTTTATAAAAAAGATACTTCCCCTCCTTGTGGCTTAGCCGTGGGACACCCTGTATATAAATATAAGTCAGTAATTGTACATGGACTTTATACTTATAAAATTTCAGGCGATCTTCAAATAAGCCTAGCGATTCCCGAAATTGTTTTTAAATTGTAAAAAATTACTGTCTTATTATAGCTTTACAGATATTAAACCAGTTATTATAAAGTTTTATAGACTACTTAAGTTTTTAGTTAGAAAACACCCTAATATCTCTAAAGGTATTTTAAAACTTGATAATTAAGTATCGTAAGTTCGCCGTCTAGACATTATCAATTCCAAGCATCTTTCATTCTACAGCTCAATATCTGGAGTAATACTCGTTGATAGAACTCTTAGAGCAGTTCAATCGTTGTGTGAAAAATTCGCGCAGTATTAGAGCAATCTTTCACCGGAGCTAATGACTGGCCATTTGGAATCCGACGTGTACGTTCGATTGCTTTAGTGTTAGCCGTCGAACTGTTAAGGCGAAGTGCATGCGTTATATCTTTAATTACTTGCGATAAAAGCTTATTACGGTACTGAGATTTAAGTGGGGTTTTGTTTGCAAGCTCAACTTATTGAAATCTTTATTTTTTTTGTAAAAGGAGGATAAACGAGCGCATAGATCACCAAGTGCTAAGTGATCACCGCTACCTCTTCCACAACACTAGAGAAATCACAGCAGCGTTGCCGGCCTTTAAGAAAGGTGTAAGTTATTTTGAAGGTTGGGTACCTTTGGGGGTCGTATCGTCCCGGAAGCACTGCATAAGTAAGCATGAGCTTAGTAGTTCTTACTTTTGTTACTTCTGTGCTGTGGATCATTCCACAGCTTTGTGGTATGTGGAAGTAAGTTCCTTGAAAACCGCACTGTGGAGGACCGCCACACATCCAGATGGTGGGGATGATATCCTAATTTATGGCGTGTCGAGGGTGGAATTCAGAATTCAATTCGCCAAGTGATCCAGCCGTTCACAGAGCACTGGGTCCCCGACAATTCTAGCTGCTCTATGTTTCACGCGGTAAAATGGAGCGAGCTGATACTGTTCATAAGTGCCTTTTTTACTTAAATGGATGAATTTCTTTTAAGTTTGAGTACATAAACATCTTAGTTGAGAGGATATAGCGATCTCGAAGAGTTCTCAAAGAACATTATATTCGAACGGATGAATTTCTATTTTGTAATCGCCATACATAATGTTAACACCTGTCATCGCAGTGAAATATGTCCCTTTCTGAGGAATGAGTTTCTGTATTTAATTTGGTATAAATTGATATAATTATGTTATGCTATGTTTAAAATAAACAAAGTTTCTTAATCAACAGGACATCGAGAAATAAAATACTTACAGTATTTATTCCACTCTATCAACCACTTGTGACTTCAAAAAATACATTATAAGTTTGTACACTAGTTTCTATTTAAATACTCGTTTTCTATTTTCAACAGAACCTTTCAGTTCGGGCGCCCTATAAGATCTGTTTAAAAACTGTACTGCCACGTCTAACGTCGACTCAAATGAAAATGGCCGGAGATTGCCGAATATCAAATCTTTCCTTACGTTCTTTAGTCATGCAAGTCAAATGAGGTACTCTTATTTTAATTCAAACAAAATAAGTACTGTTTGAAAATCATGATGCATAAAATAAAATAATGAGTCTCCTGAGTGAACAGAAAACAATTTAGCTTATCATGCCTTGTCGTGTATAATCGAGAACCAATTACAAATTCATGAATAAAATATTCATCTACTCATTGTAAAACAAAGATAAAATCTCCATTTGGTAAATTGAAATATTATTTTTGTGTTCGTATGCTTTTTATTTTTTTATATTAATTAATTCTTTTGTCTTATTTTGGAATTGCTTTTTTAATGTAGAAGGTTTCTGTTGTATTGTCATTAAAGTCTTCATCGAGTCGATAAAGTTAGCACAGAGTTAATTTTTAGAAATTTGCATTTGTGTTCTATATTTTGGAAATATGTTTCGAAAAACAAAAGACGTATTGGCGTACGACCGTTTTGTTACGAGTTAGCATTATGAAAGGAAATCTAGGTCTTCATGAATATCTTGCAAAAGTTTGCTTTCACAAGTTTTTGATGTCATCAAGGTTTAGGTTTTTTTATCAGGTGTCGTAGGTTGTACTATCCAATACGTTAACCAAAACATCGTTGGATCAACTATAATTACTGTGCTGTAACATGAAGACTGACTAAGTAATGAATAATATTTTATTTAGTTCATAACATGTCCAACCCCAATAACTGTCTATGAGTATTTTTTTTATAACAATAAGGGACGAGACGAGCAGGATGTTCAGTTGATGTTATTTGATACGCCCTGCCCATTATAATGCAGTGCCGCTCAGGATTCTTGAAAAACTCAAAAATTCTGAGCCACTCTACAATTGCACTCGTCACCTTGAGACGTAAGATTAAGTTTAGTCTCATTTGCCCAGTAATTTCATTAGCTGCGGCGCCCTTCAGACCGAAACGCAATAATGCTGATTCATTACGGGTTCACGGCAGAAATAGCTGCCGTTGTGGTACCCATAATCTGGCCGGCATCCTGTGCAAAGGTGCCTCCCACTGTTAAGTTTAATTTAGTTAAATTGATAAAAGATGTCGCTTATTCAATAAATAGAAATAATTTATCCCACTTCTGAATTAATATAATAATTTTGTATTCATATTTTAGAACGTCATTTTCACATTGAGTGTACAGTCTTAGATGTGAGGGAATTCCGTTTATGTTCGTAATTCTATTAACATATATATACATATGGCAAATATGCCGTTTCATATAGGCAATCCTTCAAATTCAAATATTTTTATTCAAAATAGGATGTGACATCACTCATTGAAAGTCAAAAACTACCACCCATTCCAAAATGAATGCCTCAGACTTGAGAAGAATGGGAGGAATAAACTCAACGGGCTATTTTTTTTCATCGAATAAATATGTTTACAAAATAATATTGTACAATTTAACTTATTATTTAATAGCCTGAGGGCGGTCACTCCATTCCCAATCTGTGGTATCATTAAGAAAGTCATTTATGTTATAGTAACCTTTACCACACAACCGTTTTTTAACAACTATTTTGAATAACGTAATACAGGATACTCTAACGTTAATAATATATCTCAATAAGATATAATATATTAATCACCATCAGAGTATGTTAAAAAAGCCGTGATTCTTTCCAAAAAGCCTTTGACATGTCCATAAAGCAACAAAAAACATAACTTGAATCTAGTCTTTGTAAAAAAATAACCATAAAAATTTATGAGTGCATGAAACCAATATCTGTAATGAATTGATCAATAACATTACTCATGTCTCAGCTATATTACCAAAAGCAACGGTGCACAATCCTAGTTTTGTAATATTATATGCAAATTTTTTATTTATGCTCTCAATAACGAATCTAATACCCGTAAGTAAAATGTTTGCTTTGTCGAAGAGAACTGAATGCATCTTTGTGTTATTAAAGTATTTCTCTTTGATTACCAGTGCTGCTTGCTTGTGAGGGAGATTGTGGAATAAGCTCAACATTTTATAATAATAATCGCTTTTTTTAAATATCGAAATATACCATGATCCTGGGCATTTAATTACTCTTCATGCCGTGAATCAGTAATGTGTAAGTATTACTGTGTTTCGGTCTGAAGGGCGCCGTAGCTAGTGAAACTACTGGGCAAATGAGACTTAAAATCTTATGTCTCAAAGTGACGAGCGCAGTTGTAGTGCCGCTCAGAATTTTTGGGGTTTTTCAAGAATCCTGAGCGGCACTGCATTGTAATGGGCAGGGCGTATCAGTTACGTCCTGCTCGTCTCCTCCCTTATTTTCATATAAAAAGCCTCCCACTGGTAAAACTGAAATTACAAACGAATATATTGTATAATGTAATAATTAACCTTCGAGGCTTCAACAATAATTTTCTTATAACAACACAGTATTCCGTTTCAGCAATTCAACGATGATGGAATATAAAATATGTAAATATTTTAGCAACAGCAAACAGAAAGGAATACGAATAAAATTTAATTTAGAAATACATCTTACATTCCTCTCTGCGGAGATTGTGAAATTGTATCACTGAAATGTCGAAAAATTTTCTGAAATTATATAATTTAAAATTTACGAAATCTTATTGTTATCATTCTGAGCGAAAACGATTTTTTTATATTTAGAGTATTTATGTGATAAAATGAGCAGATAGGAAAAAATATATACACCTAATACTAGCTTAAAAACTAAACCTAACCTAAAAATTATCATATCATAACAAATTCAAAATCAAAATCACTTAATTCATGTAGGTCACAGAAATGACACATATGGATGTCAAAAAAACATATTTTTCTTATTGAATCTACCGCTACTTCGTTAAGAGTTGAGCTAAGGAGAAGAAGTAGCAAGAAACTCATTGCCACTCTTTTAACAGTGATAATATATTTTAGAGGGCAAACAAAAACATTAACTGATCTTTAATTCGTAAGGTTAAGACTTCTTCAGAAAGAGAAGAGATTTGTCCTCAGTCGCCTTTATCCACTTGTGTGTGGGCGAAGCAAACTTCCGCTCAAACACAAAGTGACGCTGTACAAAACCATCGTACGGCCCATACTGTCATACGCAAGCGTCGTTTTCGCGCACATCCGACCGAGCTACTTACGTCGTTTGCAAGTAGTTCAAAATAAATTCACGCGCATGGCAACCGGAGCCCCGTGGTTCATCCGAAACGTAGACCTTTACCGCGACCTAGAGCTTCCGACGATAGCTCAACACTTTAAAGAGATCTCGCGACGCTTCTTTGACAAGGCGCCTAACCTAACATCTAACATCTTGGTTAGGAAGGCATGCGGGTACACCCCCCTTCACCATAGTCTCAACCCAGTAAGACGTCCCAGACACGTCACGGTAGACCCGGATGACGACATCACCATCGCGAACGCGACACCCACACAAACACCGACACAGACACGCACACACCGCCTTCGCAGGCGCAGGCGCGGTCAACCACCGCAAACCACTGGCACACGTCGCTCTGACGATGGCCAGCGGCCCGCACCCTAGATACACCACACATTGTTTTGATACCCGACGAGATGTTAGTCCTCGTCCTGTAATCGCTTCACTACACTCACTCACACACGGACTGACATACACCACTTACACAATCACAAACACAAACATACATGCACACAAACATTTACACTACTTACATACATACAAACATACATACATACAATCATAAACACATACATACACACTTACATACATTACACTAAACATCACCACACTCGCCGGCGAGTGTGTTCTTCTCACCTTTTCATCTTTATTTCACCTTCATTTTCATTCTCTCTCCTTCCCACAAGCACACAGCCGGTCTGAGGTTCGAGTCTCCTTAGGAGACGCCCCGCGACTGTTGTTGCGTAGTCTTTGCGGCCTCCACGGCCCACGTCTTACTTCGCTGTGAAAGCCAGGGCTGCTAACAGCACAGAGGAGGTTTTAGTCGGTATGGGGTGTCCGCTTACGCGGACACTCGAGTCCGACATACTTAACAGTATATAAATACGTAACAGTATTTCCTCCTCTCAAAAAAAAAAAAAAAAAAAATATATATATATATATATATATATATATATATATATATATATATATATATATATATAAATAAAAAGTGCGTATTATTTACATCTCGCGTTTAAAAGATCTTTTTGAGTGATTACCTCCGATTGCTCCAAATCCAGTCGGCACTCGGCATGCCGATTCAACATAAGCTTGAAATGGTTTATTTCAAACAAATAAACCTACCAACTCCTGCCAATTAAAAATAATAAGTAAGGTTTGTGGAACTGAGCCTGGAACTCCGAAGTCTCCTCATTAAAATAATTTCTCTTTTATAAAACGACTTGTTTTACGGTTTGTTTTTAATTTGATCTTGCTGTGTCATAATTATGTCAGTGAGATCATGGTTGGTATAATTTAAAATTTAAAGTAGACTTTGTCACTTGTTGCTTGAACATGCTTCAGTAACATCAGGAAGCTGGTTCATATTCCAGAAAAAGTTAGTTGTTGCAACTTATTGGGGTTAAGTGCCTCTTAAAAGTCCTCGGTGTCAGCAAGATAGGTTTGTAACTACATACATAGTTATAGGTGAGATGTGCTTGAGTCGTGAGGAGGCGAGAGACGAGAGCGGGACGCGGCGGAAGGACACCGATTCCAAAAATAACAATAATCGTAACTAGAATTAGATTAATTAATTAGATTGTATTAAAATACGCAATTATAATTTATACTTTTTAGTGCATATCATATGTTATATCTATTATTTTGGAATAGTGTTTTTGAAGTCGGTTGTTTCTTTGTTAATTTTTTTTTTATAAGAAAAGTCACTAGACGAGCAAGAAGTTCACTTGAAAGTAACATTTTTTATGGGAGAGGAGAACAAAGGAGCCTATGTCACCTGATGTTAAGTGATCACCGCCACCCACATTCCCCTGCAACGCCAGAGGAAGAAGAAGAAACGAATTTGATATATTTTAAATTGATATCGTTTTGAAGTTTCTTGGGTTTGCTAAGGTTGAATTCAAATTTATTACATTAACAATTTTGCGAAACTTGAATCTCATATGAAATTATATTATAGAAATTGTAGGCACTGTATGTCTGATTGAAAAAATCCAAAAACTATATAGGATCACTCATGTACCTGCCTCTAGTGATGCACCTAATTTGAGACAATCTAATGACCAAAACTTATGAATAATGCGGGTCTCGACCCCGCAACCTCTCGGGTTCCGTTTGAGGGTTCGAGTCCCGCATCGTTCATAAGTTTTAGTAACAAATTTTAATTAATTCCAGATGTGAGGGATATCAATGACATCAAAAAGAATTCTAAAGGAATCAATTTTGAGAAAATAAATGCCTTTATGTCTAAAAATAACAAATTGTTTTGATACAATCATACCAGTGAACTTTTGAAGATTTTATATGCTTATAATATTTTGTTAGCTTTGGTTAATACTTATTAGAAATTTGATTATTCATGCAGATGCTTATGACATATTTCTTCTCTTATCTCTTATCTTCATCTCTTCTTTCTCTATTATCGTTCCCGAAGGAATTCGATAAGCACATAACGCGAATTAAGTACCAGCTTTTACTAGTTGGCAAAAATATCTCAAAAATATTTTTCTTATGAAAAACAATTAAGACTTGACTTATGTATGTAAATTTTAACAAACCAGTATTCTCCCACAAATATTCAAAACCAAAAAAGAACAAAAAAATTGTATGAACCGGATTTTCATAGAAATTTTCCAGCTGCATATTTGTAAAATTGTACCCACAAAAGTTTATAGTATCACTAGCTGACTCGACAGACGTTGTTCTGTAGATAATAAAAAAATACTGTTTTATAGGAATTTGCCAATAATATAATATTATATACTACAATATATATTTAACAATAATCTCAAAACATCAAGAATTATTTCGTAAAATATTCTCCCTGTTGTTATAATGAAATTGTTTCACTGCGGAACTGTCAAACCGTGCGTCATTAAAGTCTATCCATACAAATATGTCCAAACAAAACAAATATTGAAAATAAAAATAATTTTGGGTCCCAAATCGAAAAAAAACTATCCTATCTCTCAAGTTGGACCAAACTGCACTCGATGAAGTAATCCCCATTAAAATCCGTTCATTACTTTAGGAGTCCATCGAGGACAAACAACGTGTCACGTAATCTATATATATTAAGATGTAAGCCTTTGATTAAACTTATAACACCTTATGTTACAATTGTGTTCCCACGCCTAGTAACACGATCGAAATTGACTTCAATGGGGTGATTTGCGATGATGCAAATAATTAGTTTTTCTGCTGTATAATGTCGTCACGTATATTAATAATGACTAGAATATAAATAATACAATAGTAATAATATCTATACTAATATACCTATTTATTTTCCCCTCACAAAAAAATTTAAAGCTAAAACAGTATGTACATTTTCAACAGTTTGTATTTCGCAAGAGCTGGTGTTTGAAGTAGGTTGACGCTGCATTACAGACCTCTCATCAGGACCTCACTCCAAGATATGACACCTGACAGCTAGAGAAACATTAAAGATAACAATTTATTTATTTATTCAAGCCTTAAAACTACTTCTTACTACAAAAAAACTGTTATTCTAATATAAATTATAGTTTATACTTCATCCCACTGCTGGGCGAAGGCCTCCCCCTTTTTCTTCCACTGTTGATCGGTTCCAGAGTACTCCTTCAAAGGCAATTAATTCGTCGATCCACCTGGTGGTAGGTCTGCCTCTTTTACGTTTTGCTTCTCTCGGATACCATGATGTGACCAGACTACTCCAGCTATTGCTAGATCTTCTTGTTATATTTCCTGCCCAGTTCCATTTCATTCTTTTCGTTACTCTTGCAACATCTTGTAGTTTACTTTTTTGTCTTATGTTTTTATTTGGTATCTTATCTATTAACCTTATGTTTAAGAAATTTCTTACCATGTTTCGCTGTGCTGTTTTGACTTTCCTAAGCTGACTCCTATTCAATGCCCACGTCTGACAACCATACGTAAGTGATGGGATTATACAGCTATTGAAAATTTTCGTTTATAAGCTTACAGGTATATCTCTGTATTTAAAAATGAACTTTAGACTCGAATATTGACAGATATTGCCAATTATTGACAGATATTGTTTGACCTAGATATGTGTCTACCTAGATAACTGTCTACAACTTCTAGTTTGCAATTATTTATAGTAATACATGAAGGTTCTTCAGTACTTCCCATTGGTCTTATTCATGTTCGTCAACAGTCCTGCTTTTTTGCTTTCTTGTTGTAAATCCTGAATCATTGTGAAAGATAACAAAAGATTACTTTAAACTTTTTTCTGTGTGTTTGTGTGTATGTGAGTATATTATAGTCTCAGATACTATCTATCAGTTTAGAAGGTTTTCAGCTATGCTTAACCAATATACGGTAATATTCTAGTCAAACATATAATTAGTATACGTTAAGAAACTGCATAAATCGTATTTTCAACGAGAACCCAAATATACCAAAGTAACTAAGAAATTTTCCTCAATCGAGTATGTTGTATGAATAGCCGATAAATATGTCCGAAGCCAGGAGTTAGTGCCAGTTTAAATTAGGTTAATGTTTTCTGGCTATTAATTCACTGCCGGTAGCTAAAACATGGTGTAGCGGAACTGCTAAAGTACTATGCGGCATATAGTCAAAATCAAAATATTTTATTGCAAGTCACATTTTACAGTAGGATGGTTGGTACATTAATGGGTAGACAATATGTGACGCCCTGCAAGGGCACAGCAACGTTATACATAAAATAAATAAGTCTTATACATTTTTTACATTCTTATACTATATTGTAACTAATTCTCACACTTAGTGTAATTAAAAAATTCGGATAAATCGTAGAAGCATTTTGAAACAAAAAAATTTTAAGATGTCTTTTAAATAGAGAAGGCTTCTCTTTATTTTTAATTTCGTTTGGGATGTGATTATAAATTTTTATTGCCATGTGGTGAGGGCTCGATGACACTAAAGACATACTTGTTTGGGGAATTTTTAATTTGTTTAATTTTCTATTATTTCGCTTGTTATTTGGTAGTGTTGAGTATAAGTCCGAATGTTTTTTAACAAATTTACATGCTTCTAGGATGTAATTTGAAGTAAGAGTTAAACTTTTGTGTTTAATAAAATATGATCTACATGAATCCATCTGCTGGATATTTTCTATAATTCTGATACATTTTTTCTGCTGAATTAATATATCTTTTATTTTACTACAGTTTCCTGTTAGTCTTCAAATACAAATACTTTATTTTGTCTATAGTAATATTAAAAAACATGAATGAGTTCGATCTCCTACCCCTTCCCACAAGCACACAGCCGGTCTGAGGTTCGAGTCTCCTTAGGAGACGCCCCGCGACTGTTGTTGCGTAGTCTTTGCGGCCTCCACGCAACTTAAATATGTCACACCACTCAATTTAAATATGTTTATTCAAAATAGGATTCAAAATCACTTATTGAACGTCAATACTGCCTCAGACCTGAGAAGAACGGGCGTAAGAAACTCAGCGGGCTTTTTTTTATATATAAAAATATGGATTACAAAGTAATATTGTACAATAAACATTTATAATTAAAGAGCCTGAGGGTGTTCTATTTATTCCCAGTCCGTGGTGTCATTAAGAAAATCTTTAATGCTATGGTAACCTTTCCCACACAAACGTTTTTAAACAATTCTTTTATATTTCGTAACATTTGTTTTCAACGCTTTTTTTTAAATGAAAATAAGTGACGAGACGAGCAGGACGTTCAGCTGATTGTTATTGATACGCCCTCCCCATTATAATGCAGTGCCGCTCAAGATTATTGAAAAACCCAAAAAATCTGAGCGGCACTACAACTACGCTCGCGACGCTTGAGACATAAGATGTCAAGTCTCATTTGCCTTGTAATTTCACTAGCTACGGCGTGCTTTAGACCGAAACACAGTAATGCTTACACATTACTGCTTCACGGCAGAAATAGGTGTCTTTGTGCAGTACAATTCAGTGTTAACAGTTAACTATTAAATAAATCTGATAGTTATATATAATTCTCGTGTTCCCTAATTACTAATACCCCTAAAACGTATTGTTTTGCTGTAAGTTAAGTTACTTACATTAAATAGCTACCCTTTTTTCAAATTTACAATACGTTAATTATATTTTGTTTCGGTACCAAAATATTAACCAGAAATAATTTATATGGCAAAACAACGTTTGCTAGTAAAATATAATATTATCATTTAATGGGTTTTTCTTTTTAAAATCCGTAAATTAAAATGATAGATAGCGCATCCAATACAAAAGAGTTTCGTACTTCGAGGTTAAAATTTACAAGCGTTCTTGAATTATTTATCATAAGTCAAAGTGCAATTTTTAAGTTATAGCTCGAAATTGCAATAATGTAGGTTTTTTTAAGAAAATATAATATCTAGATGAATATTGTCTGGAGTCCTTTGTCTGTAGGAGATTTTACTAGAATATATATCGGTAGTTGTGATCAGAAACATGCACTTTATAACACAGGGTTATTGATAATTCGAGCTATTCCAATTTAGAGGTGATAGGTGACTATTTGCGATACTCTTTACATGGGGTAACATACAAAATTCAAAAGTGAACCATTTTTGAGTTATCAGCATCAGTATTAGAGTTATCAGAGTTTTTTAGCTTTTTCAAAAGAAGTTAAAATTCAACATCAAAAATATTTATTTTTTGCTTCACTTACATTGGATATTGTTTTTAATTAATTTTATGAAAATTTTAAAGAACGTTAGGTTCTTTTTTTTAACTTTGTTTGAAATAAGTTCATAGTTGTTATGCATCATTGGAGAGCTAAGAAAAGTGTTATTATTAATAGCAAACTTTTGCAAGTTAATATCTTAATCAAGTAGGTATATTGTGTAATATTTTATTATGTTTATGATGTAAGTTTATTGACCGAATGAACAGAAAGAAACACAGTCGATGACTCACGTCGTAAAACTATTTGCTTCAATTCTTAAAAAATAAATTAAGTAAGTACCTACAAAACTAGAAATCGGGACTTATTGAAACAATATTAGAGTCACCATGTTTTAAGTGTTTCATAAAACTTTAAAGATTGTAATATAAAATTCTTCTTCGAATGTCTACTACATTTGTCACATATTTTTGTACAATGTTCTGTATGCTTATCAAGATTCATCAAGTTTAGCAATGAGTGATGTGTCTAAATGCAAATCGAGGATAAAAATAATTTGTTAAGTACAGTTAACTTGTTGTCACACTTAACTTTTTTTAAATCATTAAATAAAAGCAGGCAAAACTTAACTTTTTTTAACATATCGAGTTAAATATCAAGTTTGGCCCCCTCTTGCTAAAATTACAGCTTGTACTGCTATTGATGTTATTTAATTTATTATTTGTTACTTGTACAATAAGCATCGCAGAAATTACATTCCTTAGCTCTCTGATGTTTTGCGGAGCAGGCTGCACCGACCATACTCTTCGTTTTAGAACATCCCAAATGTGCTGGGATTGAGGTCGGGACTTCGAGCTGGCCAATCCAAACGACGAATCCCTACCTCTTGAATATACTCGAATATTTCACATTGCGGTGGAACGGTGAGCGTGAGTGAACGGTTATCGTCTATAACAAATGAAATTTTCTCCAAGGACGTTGGAGAAAGTTTCATTTGTTTAGGAGTTGTACGTAAGGAATTAGGACTTCTGATATGTACCGGTGTGCATTTAAAGTGACGTTTTCTATGAGGACTAAATCCGTACGGTTCAATACATTAATCGCAGCCCAAAACATAACTCCACCATAAGGGGTTATTTGTTCAAAGCAAGCTTCTGCGAAACGTTCTCCTTGCCTTCGCAGAACTCACCGACGTGGGTCCTTACGATATAGTGATATTCTGGCTCCATCCAAGAATAATACTCTACCCCAGTCCTGTTGAGTCCACGTCGCACAATTTCGAGCGAAGCTAAGTCTAGCAACTCTGTACTCGCGGAGTAATTTAGGGCCACGGGCTGGACGTCAACTGCATATATTGGCAGTGAGAAGCAAACCAGCTTATGTACTCCAAGGAGGAGGCTCCTTAGAGTACATAAGCTGATTTGCACACCTCTCAAGTCCTCTCAAGAAGTCCTCTAGAGCTTTTATAAGTTGACGTAAGAAGATTTGCGATTTCTCTATCTTGCTCTCTCTCGCGTTGTTCACCAGGTAGCGGTCCTCTCGAGCTTCTGTGCATGGATTTCTTCGAGAGCCTTCTACATATTTAAACATTTATCTTTTTATTAACTATTTTAGAGACCGCTAAATATTAGTACCAAGACTGGATTCAAGGAAATAGGACAATCCGACAATAATTATCTAAAAATGAGTTAATACGAACTATTTTGGTATTGTTTTTTCTAAAGGAAATAAAATGAACGTTAATAAATAAAACAGAATTTGTATATAAATATATACATCTTAAATATCCTCAATTGTTTCAATATCGTGGTAACCCTACATAGTCGAGAGGTATCGAACTAATCTGGAGCACCTGTTACAAGAAAAATGTTGCTTTACTCGCTACTAAATCCTCTAAGTTTGTAAGTAATAAATTAATACCATGATATCAAATACACTTGATTATATTATTGGTAAATTTCTCAATGAGTGAACAATGGCCTTACATAATATTATATTAAGTCGATAAATTATTAAATAATTAATTTATTTTATTATCAAAAATAATTTTTAATTTTGGAAAATAATTTTCGCGGCTAACCTTAAATTAAGGTACTTAAGAACAGAATTTGCACTCCTTTGATCTCGAAGAAAGTTGCTTTTAGAATGGCTCTGAATAAATTGCTCTGAATCGCCGCACTTGAGTGTTGTTATACTTTGAGTCCTTTCTCGTTCAGCTGCTGGTAATTGATACGTCCTGCCTGTTAAAAATTCTTGAAAGACCCAAAAATTCTGTGCGGCACTACAACTGCGCTCGTCACCTTGAGACATAAGATGTTAAGTCTCATTTGCCAAATTCACTAGCTATGGCGCCCTTCTGACCGAAACACAATAATGCTTACACATTACTGCTTTACGGCAGAAATAGGCGCCGTTGTGGTACCCATAATCTAGCCGGCATCCTGTCCAAAGGAGTCTCCCATTGGTAACGTTGTGATGTCATCGATGTCAGGCCTAGAGATAATAAACCGGGTGTAGTTCTTATCGGAACTTATTTAAAACAATTCAGCGTAAATTTAATTTGAAATACCGCTTAATGACCTATAACTATACGCCAAACGCTTAAGGATAGATAAATATTTAGTATATAATTCTCAATTTGGTTTCATCTGGGCATTTAATATGCTGTGAATATATAAAGTCGTAATGGGGACCCGAATCAGCCACCACTATGCAAATGTTCAACCTAATTACTATGGAACTGTTTAGGAAGGTCCACTACGGCATCGGGAATTCAGCTCGCTCATTTAACTTTCAAATTTTAGATCGATCTAACAGCCATCATCTATTTTAATTTGGGCGCGGATTATGCTCTTTTCATTTTCGCTGTCAGTGAGCTTCCATTTCTTGTGATAAAGGAATAAAACTCTGTGGCTTATTAAAATAGTAGGGCCTTTTCATTACATCTATAGTAGTATCTCGAAGTTTCGTTTAACAAACAAATCTCCGTATTGAACTATTGAATTTTAACAATTCTTCTTGAGTGATAATAAATTCACGATTAAAAGGCTATCTAGCTACACTTTTTAGCAAAATAGTTAATTTTTCAATTAGTTAGCTATAATAACACCATTATTTCATAAGATTATACTATATTTAAGTATACCTTTGTACAAATAGAAAAAGATCATTATACTAAATAGCTTATCGTATATATATGTATCATATATATGTCATATAGCGTCGCATCTATTACAATCCAATTCTAATGACTAAGATTTATTATATTGTACTAACTGAACCTGCGAACGATGTTTTGCCAAATATTTATTTTTGGAGTAAGACCGTTTCTTGGACATTGCAACATTACTTTATTTTTCTAAAATAACGCAGCCTTACTCCTTATTACATCAGCTACCTGCCAAAAAAGGCTCGATAAAATCGTTTCAGCCATTTCAGAGATTAGCCGGAACAAACAGACAGACAAAAATTGTTATTTTGGTGTATGTACCGTATATATATATACGGTACATATTCATGTAGTAAAAATCGGTTATTTCAATTTTAAAACAGACATCCCAATTTTATTTATATGTATAGATTATCTGCAAATATAAAAGTGTTACAATAAATATATTAAATTCCTTGATAATATGAAAAACAAAGTGCACATTGTAAATTAAAATAAAATAATAATACATATTATTTTTATTTTTATCAAAAAAAAAACGAAAGTATATTAAACTTCTACACAATTAATGCCTACAAATATTAAATTAAACTAATTTAGTTTTATTTCATTGTCTTTGCCACTAGCATTTAAACTAGTCTCAGGAAATTGTGTAATATATAAAAACAATATAATATGTAAAGATGCAAGCTTCTTGGGTACCTTACCTGTAGATTGCGACTTTAATCCGGATTTTTTAATGAATAAATAATTTCGCAGTTTCATTTTTATAGTTAGATAATAATTTTAATTTAAATTAACAATATTATTATAATAGTATTAAATGAGAAATAACATGTCTTTAAAAATGTGAAATTAAACAAATGAGAAAAGTAAAAAATATTATAGTTATTCATTTATCTAGCAACAAAAAGAAGAATTAATAAAGAAAGAAATAATTAGCAATTACGCAGCTTTACTTAACTTTACGCAGACTTGAAGCGTTTTAGCGCGTAAATACAAAATAAATTTCTAAAAGTCGACGTGAATACTTGCACCCGCCGTCAAAGACTTCCTTATGACTCGTTACATGAAACAGCAAGTCCAAACATCGTTTCCAAGTAATAAATTGTCCGGCATCGATTGCTGGCTGGCTAGCAATTTATGTTTGGTCTCCCCGTTCCAAACAGGAGATGTATTATATCCGATCATTGTATAGACGTGTTCATTCGCCTTTAGATTTATTTGTGATGCAGCGAAATATACATGTTTCCGTTTGAATTGGCTAATAAGTTCTGTGTAACTATTGGATTCAGGCAGATTCACCCAGCGGTGTAGACAAGATTTGCAACATTCTGTCTTTATGTAGCATTCAACATTGATATTTCTCTTTTAATATATTATTCTGTGTCCTTTAAATAGACTTCTCAGTTATTTGTTGGACTGTGTTCTTACAAGAATGCCATATTATAATTATTTCTATTTTTTGCAGTGAAAACTCCTTTAGGCCTATTTGGCATTTTTTGAGATCAGAAAAAACCATTGAAATCGCGGCACTGTTAATGTTACCTCTGTATCATCATTGCCAGTCGGAAGACGTCTACTGCTGGGCAAAGGCTTCCCCAAAGATTTCCACGACGATAGGCTCTGCGCTGTCCTCATCCAATCTACTCCGGCGATCTTGACCAGATTGTCGGTCCATCTTGTGGGGGGCATATAGCTACTACCTGTGTATATAGGTAAATAAAAGTAATTAATAAAAGTAAGTAACTTTTTTTAAACAAAATCTTACAACATTATGAAAATGGTACCTAGTTTTAAAATTTAAATTACATACAATATTTATATTAAAAATAATGCGAAATATGTTCGTCATATAAATTAATAAGCAAAAGTAGAAAAAAATACTTTATAATGTAATATCTTACTTAAAAGTATTTAAATATTATTTTCTGAAGTTGATATTTTTATAAAAGGTTTCTATTCCACATATATAAACATATTACATACAAATATTGTTATCAATTCATATTTTATATTTATTAGTAACACATTCATAACGTTTGTAATTAAACACACTCCGCTATGTGTGAGTTTGTTCAAATTAAGGTACAAATTTTATCCTTACGTACCA
Source organism: Leptidea sinapis (assembly GCF_905404315.1). Taxonomy (NCBI): domain Eukaryota; kingdom Metazoa; phylum Arthropoda; class Insecta; order Lepidoptera; family Pieridae; genus Leptidea; species Leptidea sinapis. The sequence goes on from NC_066273.1 coordinate 14,773,125, forward strand.
TTCTTAAGATTAACAAAAATGCTGAAATATGTTGCCTTACACAGGCACCTTTGAATAGACTTACATGAAAAGCGCTGCGAGAAGTCTTTGTACGTGATAATGATTTTCTAGTCAAAGTTTGGTCATTATTTATGATGGTAAGATTGCTTATTGCCTGAAATGTATGAAGAGATTGAAAGGATTCATGTAGGTCATGGAAATGAAACTTCTGAATATCAAAAGTTTACATTTCTTATTAAATTTACCGCCACTTCGTAATAGGTTGAGCTATAATGAGAAGAAGTGGCAAGAAACTCATTGCCACTCTTTTACAGTTATATTTACACCTTCATCTTTTTACAAATTATTACAATTACAAGATTATATGTAAAGTGATGAAACAAAAATACTCAAACGTTAAATATTTAGTAATAATTTAATATTTAATACAAAAGTTATTCAGTACAGTCACAGAACAGTTTTTTCTTCTCCGTGAGAAATGTAGCTGCATCATCGACACACACCAAAAATAAACAAAGGTATTTTGCGAGCATTTTATAGGGAAGACCTCGACCACATTATAGGGAAGGGAACGACCCGTCACATGTCGCCGCCTCAAGCAGTGATCTTTAATGTAATGACAAGAGACATGAAGATTATGTGATTTGATCGTACAAGGCATACCACCCTTTTTAATGTCCCAATCTCACTCTATTTATGCCCAGAATTCGGTGGTCTGCCGTTCCGCTATAATAAACATTTCTTACCAACAGATATATTCGTCAATACTAAAAACTCTTTCAAAAAGGAATTCATTTTAAGTATACTGCAATCGAGGAGTTGATAACGACTTAAGACATACGCACACACTCTCATACACACATTCTCACATACACCCATACATACATACACTCATATACACAAAATCTTAATATTTATAAGTTAATTTTTTTATTTTGATTTAAACATAAATTTATTTGAGCATTAAATGTTGTACCATAACTAGTGTGAACCTGTAATTGGCAGTCAGCCATTCCATAATATTTTTGTAATTTGTTTAATTTTTGTGTGCTGATGGTTCAATAATAAAAATAAAAATAAGTGATTATTTGAAAGTATACACGAAAAAGCGATTGTATTTATTAGAAATATAATAAATTATGACTGAAATTTGAAGTTCAAAATTTACTCAATATTATTATTATTTAAAACGTTCAAGATCCTTCAGACTTTTGAATAAAACTTTGCCAATTTGGGTTAGTTTTAAAAGAGTGCATTTTTTTGAAACGGAGATCTTCTCATTATTTCTGTTGGAAGCATACACGGCAGTAATGACTAATTATCAGAAATTACGCATGCTGTTGTATACATAAGCATTCCATAACTATCTCAACACGAATTCTGCATAACGCTTTTTAAGCAAATTCAAATTCAATTTTTTTTTATCGAAAAAATAATATGTTTACAAAGTAATATTGTACAATTAAATTTATTATTTAATAGCCTGAAGGCGGTCTAATCTGTGGTATCATTAAGAAAGTCATTTATGTTATAGTAACCTTTACCACACAAACGTTTCTTAACAATTATTTTGAATATTGTAATACTTTTGTTTTGAACATTTTCTGGGATCTTGTTGTAAAAGCATATACATCGCCCCACAAAAGACTTACTAAACTCGACTTAGCCGAGTAGTAGGCATTTTAAGTTTATGTCTGTTCCTGGTGCTTTACAATGCTTCTAGCATTTGAGAAGATTCCTGAGGTTTGAGCCCTCTCTTGAGAAGGTCGCGGAATGGGGAAAATTGAACCTTGTCCAATTCAACCCCCAGAAGACTCAGGTTTGCGCGTTTACCACTAAAAAAACCCCATTTGTCGTATCACCGCTCTTCGACAACACTTCCCTCAAAGCCTCGCCTAGTATCGGAATACTGGGTCTCGAAATCTCGAGCGATTGCCAATTTCGTGGTCATCTGGCATCAAGGCAAAGCCAAATTGGCTTCAAAGAAACTGGGCGTCATTAATAGAGCACGGCAATACTTCAAGTCGGCCCACATACTAGCGCTCTACAAAGCGCAGGTCCGGCCAAACATGGAGTATTGCTGTCATCTCTGGTCTGGCGCACCCCAGTATCAGCTCGATCCATTTGACCGCGTGCAACGCAGAGCAGCTCGAATTGTCGGGGACCCAGTGCTCTGGAACGGCTTGGCGTTGCGTAGAGACGTCGCTTCATTGTGTGTCTTCTACCGCATTTATCACGGGGAGTGTTCCAAAGAGCTGTTTAACCTGATTCCTGCTGCCGAATTCCACCTTCGCACGACACGCCACAAGTTAGGATATCATCCTCACCATCTGGATGTGTGGCGGTCCTCCGCAGTGCGGTTTTCAAGGAGCTTTCTTCCACGTACTACAAAGCTGTGGAATGAGCTTCCTTGTGCGGTGTTTCAGGGACGCTACGACATGGGTACCTTCAAAAAAAGCGCGTACACCTTCCTTAAAGGCCGGCAACGCTCCTGTGATTCCTCTGGTGTTGCAAGAGATTGTGGGCGGCGGTGATCACTTAACAACAGGTGACCCGTACGCTCGTTTGTCCTCCTATTCCATAAAAAAAAAAGGTACAGAAGTGACATGGCAACCACCGATTCGAAATAGTCTGCCTCAGGCCTGAGAAGAACAAGCGCAAGAAACTCAGCGGGCTTTTTTAATTTCGTTAGATGGTATCATTAAGAAAATAATTTATGATATAGTCATCTTTACCACAGCTTAGTATATCACTCAATAAAATAATTAGTGCGCTTCCACACTACGTCCGATCCGAACCCGTGAAAACACGGTCAGGAGTAGTCGTAGAACTATTTCTATGGTAGTTTACGCACTAGATCCGGCTTCCGTCATCCGATTTTGTTTCTGTCAACTGTTAATCTTCATTTCGGACAAGATTATTGACGGACCGAAGTAGCCATAGTATTATTTGTATGAACGCTCGCGCACTGCGTCCGAACCGAATCCGAGATTCCGAGCTGCATACGTGCAAAGCGACAGCGGGGCGGTGATTGTAAGAAGCTCCTTTTAAACATCCGTCCACCAAGAGAGGGTGCACTAACAGATAGCATTGCCAGAAGTTGACGCCGATTTAAAAGGACTTATGATTAACAATGAAAAGAAAATCAAAAGCTTAGCTTGATTTGGTTGAGTATCATTGCTTGGATTTGGTCAGTTGATCAGAGAACGGACTAGTGCCTAAGTAATACCGAATTGAAATGGAATGAAAATGAATTTATTTTGGAAGAAAAACTGACACATTCACACAAAAAAGTTAGTTAACACAAAATATATGCTTAATCTTAATTGGTAATTAACTAACTCAATACAAAAGAAAAAAAAGCAATACTAAATGTGGCAGTGGTCTTCCAAAACTGGAGTCCACTCAGTTACAGTTGTGTCCATACATACATATTGAGCACAATACTGATTTTCAGTGACCCCATTGTGTGACGTTTGTAACTGACATATTTTAAAAGCAAAATATTATTATTAATTGTAGAACAAAAAAATATTATGCAAAAATAGATATACACAAAAATTTTACTAAAAATAAACTATGACAATAATAAAAATAATAAAAAACTTATGTGTGTATAATTGGGTAGTAAATTATTTCATCACTTGGTGGCATTGTTCTTGAAACTTCCCCTGAAAGCCGCACTGCGATGCTTGGGAGGACAGAGCTTGGACTGTACAAGGTTCTTTGTAACAAAATTCAACTCTGCCAAATCGGTTCGAATTGAATTCGGTCCGAGATTTCTAGATCTGTATTGTCACGGGAACTGAGGGCCTACCATCAACTTTTAATAAGCGATGCGAATCCGATGCAGTTCAGTTTAGGTATCTAAACTGAATCACTAAAATTCGTACCATGAAGCGCTTTTTACTGTATGGCGTTTGGATCGCTTATGAAGAATGAACGAAATAAAATTGCGTTTCGAAACCTAAAATGATATGATTTTAGCGGTTTTTTTGCGTAGAAAATACTAAAATTACATTTTAAAAATCGCAATTGTGTCAAATTATAAACCATTAAGCCCTTTTTTATACTTATTAAATAATAGTAATTTAAATAAATATAGTTATTTGAATTACAAATTAAATGTTGGCTTGTGTTTTGGTAAAAATAACGAGTTATGAACGCACCTCCATTGATGTTTGATTTGACAAATTGACAGTTTTTTTTTTTATATTAATTCGTTCTTTCGAATAGGCTATAGCCAGGGGCCTTACTGCCTTGTCGTTAGTATTTTCATTTCTTTGGTATTTATTATTTTCACTATTTTGTTTTACAAAAAGTCCAATCCAGTTTTCTCATTTCATCTTACATTATTTCCATTTTCCTTTTCCAATTATGTATATTCGATAGCGAATATTTATAGTAGTTTCTTTCATCAAATCCAATCCAGTCTTAAAGTCATCAGTTATTTTACCATTTCCGTTAATGTATAATTCTCTAAAGAATATTTTCCATATTTTCCTTTTAGTAAGTCCAAATCCAGTAATATAGTCTCTAATAATTTTCCCCTTTTCTTAAAGTCAAATCCAGTGTAATTTGCATAACTTTTTAGAATAATACCTACCTATTTACATTATCTGTTCAGTTCGCGAATTGCGCTATGCTATTACTAGTTGTATATGTACAAGTTATAACGTATTTACATAATTATAAACAAATTTACAACGTATGTATCTACAAATTACAATGTATTTACAGTACTACATACAAATTTATACAAGGACATATAAGTTGATGTGTCCTTTAATAGATCTATTACTGAGAGCGGGATTATATTGGGTGCACCATATATTTCCAGTAGCTCATCCATCAGCACAAGGCGCTGTATGCCAAAGGACGAACAATCAAAAAAGATGTGATCCAGAGACTGATCTTGTTGCTTATTACAATGGTCACAAAAAGGAGAGGAGACAATTTTTTTGCGATGAAGATGAAAATTCAATCGATAGTGACCAATACGCATTCGTGTTATTGTAGTATAGAACTTTCTGTGAGCGTTATTTTTAAACTTACAAAACCAGGGTGTGCTATTAACGGGATTATCTAACAAAGTATACGAATGAGCCTTATTTTCAACTTCTGTACAATTGTACCAATATCTTCCCCAAAGAAGAGTCATACGCTGTTTTAGATTACTTATTATATCTGTATATGGTATGTTAATGTCTAGATCTTTGCAATCAGGATATAGGGATAGATCGGATATATTAATGATAGTTCTAGCTAGAAAATCAGCGCTTTCGTTTCCTGCTACTCCTATATGGGACGGGACCCAAACGAAATCCACTTTAATATCGATTAAACATAGTTCGAACCACAATTCCTTTATAGCAAAAATGATGTAATTGATGTTAGCACTCATTTTGTTATTTGACAAACTTTTTAACACACTCATACTATCACTAACTATTACCCACTTCTTATTAAGTTGATTTTGTTTCTTAATATGCTTTAAAGCAAAAAGAATAGCGACGGCTTCAGCAGTAAAAATACTGGCATATCTATTAATCTTAAAGCCAATACCCTTCCTAATTTCAGGAAGGTAGATTGCAAAAGAAACATTATTATTGTTTTTTGCGCCATCCGTATAAACAAATTTACAATTAGACCATTCTGACAATAATACATGAACCTCCTCTTTTGAAGTTAAATTTGGATCTATTACAACATTAATTGCAGAATATTTACATCGAAAAGAACCTGCATGGCAGGGAAGTATATCATTATTCCGATGAATATTTAAATCTTGTAGAAATTTAAAAAATGAAGAAAAATCTTGCAAGATAAACAACTGTCTCGGAAATGAAGACGATTGATAAGCAATAAGATTCTTAAGAAGATTGTTCGTCGGCAAGCTATAGAGCTTTAAAATAAATCTTTCTTTAAGATAACTAAATCTAATACACAAAGGAGGAAGGTTGGCCTCGATTTGCATAGCAGCTATTGGGCTAGTTTTAAGTGCACCCAATATTGTACGCATACATTTATTTTGTATTTTATCCAGACTATTAACAATTTTGCTGTCTGCGGCGAAACAATGAAAGCCATATTCAAAATGACTACGAATAAGCGATTTATACAAAATTAACAATATTTTAGGGTCCGCTCCCCACGACGTTGCACACAAAGATTTTAATACATTATAAGCTTTATTCGCTTTAATTATAACACTATCTGTATATTTTTTCCAAGAAAGTTTTGGAGTAAATGTTACACCTAGAAATTTTATGTCACATGAAATAGGCAGTGGAATGCCATTGTATAAAATGGGAGGCAATATGATGCGTTTACGACCAATCACAAAGACTTTTGATTTGGTTGGATTTACATTTAAATTAAGATAAGAAAAGTATTGATATAAATTTACAAGTGCTTTATTAATAGTAGCGGCTAAATTAATCAGATCAACTCCCGATACATAGACGACTAAGTCATCTGCATACTGTAGGTTAACTATATTTGGCCCCAAAATAAGGTTCAATCGTCTTATGTACATAATAAAAATTAAAGGAGACAATATTCCCCCCTGACAAACACCTAGAGAAGAAAGTCGTGGTCCATACAAATGTTTATTAAATTTTACATATACTTTTCTGTCAGTCAAAAAGGATTGCATCCAATTTATTATTTTACCTGGTATCCCTAACATTGATAACTCGTCACAAAGCACGGCAATATTTACACTATTGAAGGCACCTGAGATGTCAAAAAATACAGACAAAAGATATTGATTACTTGCTAAACATTGATGCGCATCAAGCTGTAACTGCGCTATACTCTCCCTAGAAGACCGACCTTTCCGAAAACCAAACTGATTATTAGGCAAAAGACAATTTTGTTCTATAAAGAACTCGAGACGTTGTTTTAGAAGCTGCTCAAATATCTTCCCAACACAAGACGTGAGAGCTATAGGTCTATAAGAGTCAGGTAACATTTTATTTTTGTCTGGCTTTAAAACTGGGATTAAACAGTCTGTTTTCCATTCTGCAGGAATAGTATTCTCCTTCCATAGGCGATTAAGATTATTTAAAAAGATGTTGAGACTGTGGCAATTAAGTTTTTTGAGTAAAATATATGGAATGGTATCAAGACCGAAAGATGTATCTCTTCTAGTAAATAAAGCGGATTTTAGTTCTTGTAAAGAAAAAGGCTCTATCAAATATTTATTACTATCATTAACAACATTTACATAGTTAGTTAACTCATTTGATACAAAGTCAGAAGTATACTTTTGTAGAAAATCTGGAATCCAACTATCATTCAACACACTGTCAGGAATGTAAGTTTTGTTAAATTTGCGCATGTATTTCCAAATTGAAGACAAAGGAGTACAACGATTAAATGAATTGCACAAGCCTATCCAGCTATTTCTTCTTTCACTTTTTAAGATAAGTTTTTTTAAAGCCCGCAATCTCTTAAACTCCACATAATTTTCATCAGTGGAGTTGTTTTTAAAATTAATGTAACCATTTTTAGCATTTAAAACTGCTTCTGTACACCTCTGATTCCACCAAGGCGACCAAGGATATTTAAAAGATTTTTGTGAACAAGAACTAGTAGCATTATTACTATTAGAACTTTTGGAAAACAGACAGCTAGGGATTGACTGCTTGGCAGCAGAAAGTAAAATATTACAAAAGGAATTAAAAGCATCTATTGAAGATAAAGTGTCAAATTTAACATCATCCAAATAAGAAACAACTAAGTTACTATACATATTCCAATTCACCTGCTTATAATTAGGGTGAGTGGGCAAATGTAGATTATTACATAATGTGTTTTGCAAACTAATACTATCACTACTTACTGCCATTTTTATTATTACAGGGATATGATAACTACTGCCCAGAGGACTGTCAATAACTGACCAGTCACATAAAAGAGCCAAAGATGGAGTTACCAAAGTCAAGTCAAGAGCATTAGGACGCCAAGATGGAGATCCTATTGTGGTAGCTTGACCATTATTCAGAATAACAAGACCATTCTCATCTATAACCTCTAAAACATCTTTACCTCGAGGCAATGTATCAACACATCCCCACAACATGTGATGAGCATTGAAATCACCTGCAAATATCATTGGCTCTGGAATGGACTTAATTAAACTGTTTAAATTGTTTTTATTAAATGGAGGATTTGAATTGGAAGGACTGTAAAAACTCACAATACTCAGTTCTTTGTTATTAATTTTAATTTTAATGCAAACATTTTGTAGAGCACTATCATAATATGTATTTATGTTAGAAAATGTGATATTATTATGAATAAAAATTGCTACACCATTGTGTTTATTACCACAATCATTCCTTATTGTGTTATAGCCTTTTATTAAAAAATACTGATGTGGTTTTAACCAAGTTTCCGAAATTATAGCAATATGGATATGATTTTCATATAAAAACCTTGTAAAAATAAGCCTATTACTAATAATACTTTGAGCGTTCCACTGCACTATATTCAATGTATCCATAATAACAATTAACTAGGTGTCTTTTTTCTAAAAGTGTTATTCAGAATTTCCTTAATACTATTTGAATTTATAGTTAACTTATCTTTATTTGTACAAATTTGTAAAACTGCTTCAACCAAGAGGTTCATAAATTTGTCAGATTTTATAAGATTGCTCAGGTGTGTGTCAATATACTTTGAGTTTAATTGAGGGAAAGCAGATTCATTGAAGAGATCTGAGTATCTAACACTACGGGACTTCACTTTGTTTTCTTCAATTTTTTGTTTTTTCAGAGGACAGGTAGATGAGATAGCTATGTGATCTCCACCACAGTTGGCACATTTTGTTAAAGTTTTTGGACACATTTTAAAATTGTGATTGTCAGAACATATGGAACAAACTTCATTGTTTCTACAAAATTTAGCAATATGGCCAAATTTCATACAGCGTAGACACTGTTTAATAGGGGGTACATATACATTAACCTCATGCCTCCAGTGATCAAGTGTTACATACTCAGGTAACAACGTTGATGCAAATGTGACTGCAACAGTTTGCGTTGGAACAAAGGAGACAACACCCTGTGGGTCCTTTACTCGCCGCATGAACCTTCTCACAGCAATAACTTTTTTACTCGATGCAATTAATTGATGAATTTTTTTGTTGGAGTAATCAGTGGGAACAGAAGTAAGAACTCCAGTGACCTCCGTTTCAGAAGCCGGAATTGAGGCAACCATCTCCAACTCGCTAAGTAACTTTTCATTTTTTAAAAATACATTCGCATTGTTAGGCAGGTCAAAGGTAACACCAACTTTAAAAGCATTAACGGACCTCAGGTGCAACACACCCGATACGCAATGCCTCCTGATTCCATTTGACAGACCCAACCTGTCCTTGTCTGATATTTTGACTTCACCCTGCTTGCGATTGAGAAATACAATAAATTCCTTCTTATTTGAATTTTCGTCGTATAACCTATAATAATTTGTCGCTCTATAAGGGGTATACTTCTCTTTATCCTTTCTTCTTACAATGAGACGTTCAGTCACCTCCGCGTCAGATACCGAGGATTCGGATAGGGGAAGTTCGTCTGCTGGTTCTGCGTCGCTCTGGCCGTTCTTCGGCCTTTTACCTGTACGCTTCCCCATGGCGATGGGGAAGCGCACTTAACAATTTATATATACAAAAATCGAATATTTATAAACCAGGATAAACAATTTACAAGTATGAAAAATATATGCACTATGAACAATAATTTAAACAATTTTTTTTTGTATAAGCGCGCCTTCCTTCGTTCACTCGTTCCCGCCAAACAAATTGACAGGACCACAGAGTACATTTTTTTTAATTCGTTCTTGCGAACAGGCTATAGCCCGGGCTCTTACTGCCTCGTCTTTAGTGTTTTAATTTTTGATATTTATTTTCAGTATTTTGTTTTACAAAAAAGTCCAATAAAGTATTCTCATCTCATTTTTAAATCAATATAATTTTTCTTTTCTATGTTTTCACTATTTTTTAAAAGTTATTAACAACACTATTCACTTTGCTCTAAGGAAGTAGCAACTTTTTTCGAATCGGTCACTTTGACAAATAAGCTATACAGTTTAGGTTGAAAAAACACCTCATGGTACGAATAAATAAACGAACTAAATCATTTTGCGATTCAGTTGATATCATTTTTGACATTCAATTGACATCATTGCGATTTAATCAGTTGATTTGACGACAACCTAAATTAGATAGCTCTAATCACGTCGTGGTACGAAATAGCGATGCAGTTCATTTTAGGTTGTCAATTGAATCGCAATAAGAGTTCATGGTAGGCCCGCTGATCGGACGTCAAATAGCGAACAAAATATAAATAAATAGTTTGACATATTAATATTTTGACGAGTCATGTTGTTAATGATGCTGACTACTGAGCTAGGGGTCCTGGGTTCGAATCCCGGTCAAGAATCAGGCATCATTATCCTCTATATAACTTACTATACTATAGTAGTAAGCTGTTACTTTGTCAAAATAGCTTTAACATATTATTTCTGAAATTTGTGCTCATTTTGTTTTTTTTATTGAGAGGAGGAAAATACAATTACCTACTGAAGACCCCGAAACGGGGCCCATATGTCGGGCTCGGGTGTAAACACCCTACCCACAAAAAACCTCCTCTGTGCTGATAGCCCTAAAGACTCTTACAGCGAAGCCGGGCGGTGCCTTTGAGGCTCATTTTGTAATAAAAATTTATTACACTTTATTATTTCTTCTCGAATTGAAAGAATTTAAAGAACAATTTTTCTTGAATTCAGATTCTTTTTTCCAGATATATATTTATTATTTTTTTTTATGTTTAATTCACATTCTAGCGCTGTACAAAGCGCAGGTCCGGCCACATATTATAGAGTATTGCTGTCATCTTTGGTCTGGCGCACCCCAGTATCGGTATCCCAGCTCGACCCATTTGACCGCGTGTAACGCAGAGCAGCTCGAATTGTCGAGGACCCAGTGCTCTGTGAACGGCTGCATCACTTGGCGTTGGGTGACATTGGGTGTCCTCTACCGCATTTATCACGGAGTTGGTTCACCTGATTCCTGCCGCCGAATTCCACCTTCGTACGACACGCCACATGTTAGGATATCATCCCCACCATCTGGATGTGTGGCGGTCCTCCACAATGCAGTTTTCAAGGAGTTTTCTTCCACGTACTACAAAGTTTTGGAATGAACTTCCTTGTGCTGTGTTTTCGGGACGATACGATAAGGGTACCTTCAAAAAAAGCCGGTACACCTTCCTTAAAGGCCGGCAACGCGATTGCCGCAATGTGATTCCTCTGGTGTTGCAAGAGAATGTGGGCGACGGTGATCACTTAACACCAGGTGACCCATACGCACGTTTGTCCTCCTTTTCCTTAAAAAAAAGTATGATTATGTGTAAGTATAAGTATGTATGTGTTAAGTATTTCGTTGTCTAGCACCCATAGAATAGGGGCTATGCTTATATGCCTTATTGGGGCTTGATAATATGTTTTAAGTGTATTGAAATCAATGTGTGTAGAAGTCATCTAGCTATTAAATTAATATATATAAATTATTTGAGTTTTCTTTAGTGTTAATTCCGCCAATATTTGTCTTTAAACAATTCAACACGTGTTTCGCCTCTACACGAGACATCCTCAGGACGTGTTGTCTCGCCAAAATCTGGCATAAGACTCCTATGAGGATGCCTCGTGTAGAGGCGAGACTGTAGAGTCTCGTACCAGATTTTGGCGAGACAACACGTCCTGAGGATGCCTCGTGTAGAGGCGAAACACGTATCGAATTGTTTAAAGACGAATATTGGCGGAATTAACACTAAAGAAAACTCAAATCATTTATAAAATTATGGATTTCCGCAAAGTAACGCCTACTTCAATAAATTTTATTAAATTAATAATCATCTCTGAGGTCATCACCTTACCCAAGACCAACACATCTAGATAGATTTATTCGCTATTTTTACTTTATTTCAGTTCCATTATATTGATAAAACATTATTTAAAGTCATATCTTAGATACAGATGTAAAATTCAATTATAAAAGAATGAAATAAAAGCAAAATCAAATTCTGTATTCGAAAATTAAACCAATTACTAAGAATTTAATTTAATTTATCCTGTTTACCATATTTTCTTGTGCACGATTTGTATACAAATTTGACTTGAATAAGTAAAGGGTACCCGAGATTAGCTTTGAAAAGCGTTGGAATTTTTTTGTGAAACATTCAATTTATTACTGTACTAAATGTATTTGTAGCAAAAAATTGCATACAATTCAAACTGGCCTTTATAGAAACGGTTTAAGGCTCATATTTTTGTGCAGAGAAAGCTCGTATTTGAAACCTACTCTGAGATACAGTCGATACAAACATCCTTTCAAAACCCGAGTATAACCTTTCGCTTTACAACCAACCGTTTTAAATTAATGGTCGAATAAATCATCCTATCTAGCTACCCTGAAGCAGTACTATGGATACTCACTTCAAACTCGATTCGTATTAGTATTAAATAAATGACTGACTACTAAAGATACTGGGTTGATATTTGTCTTAAATTTAATTCCTCAGCAAGTGAAACGGAGGCTAATTACTATCTCATATAATTGAGTATTGACTTTTTAGTAGCTTATTTTAAATAATAAAAATAAACTATGTTTATAGCCTATATAATATGTAGCCGCAACGCAAATTGTCACATACGGGATCTTAATAATATCGAATTCATTGGCAAAGTTACACAAAAATACGCTAAAGCTTATTAATGTAGACTTCATCATAAGTCATAACGTGAATGAATGAATGAATGATTTATTTATTCAACAAAATGCAGGTACAATAGACCGAAAATAATTTCTGATGAGCCTTATACATTTTACTAGTGTAACCGGTGTTTAAATATAACATTAAATTTAATTAAATAAAGAAACAGAAACACACGGATGAAAAAGTTAAGTTATACATAAACTTTATACAAACAAAGCATAAAATAAAATGGTTTCAATAAAGTAGAATGTCGAGGCAATGCAGCTCTTTGACAACACTGATATAGTAAGAAGACTAAAAGAACAAAATTATTTGATTAAGTACAGAGCTAGTGAATTAGAGTTAAACAGTATAAAATTGTAATTAATAAAAGACACATTTTACGTGACTTACAGAACAGGAGATATGTTAAATTCTGAAACGAAAAGATGCCTCGTGTAGAGGCGGAAGCGGAACACGCGTCAAATTAGTGAAAAACAATTAATCTTAGCGGAATTAACACTCTAGAAAAACTCATAACATTTAGATGTTAAGTTTGAATTTGAGTTTTATGTTAATTAATTGCTGTAATGTCTTTGTGTACTGTTCGATATACGTGAACTATTCCAATTTAAGAAGTTACGTTATTGGGAGGAGTGGTAGGCTTCTTTGCACAAAATGCGGGTACATTGGTATTATAGCGATTAATTTTTCCGCCGTGCAGCAGTAATATGCAAGCATAAATTTTTTTTCGATTTAACCTTTCCGTTCCGGCAAACTCTGATCGGATTTCGGCGCTCGCGCAGCGTTCTGTCAATGCGTATTATTTTTCGTGTATCAAGAGATCGCTTATAATTAGGATATTTTTAGTGAATGTATCTGAAAGCTATTGAAACAAGTTATAAGACCATGCAAAATAAACCATCTTATAAACAAAATAAGGGTCAAATCTTGGTGAAGCAGTACGGCACTCTCGGTTTGGTGTATCTGAAAAATCTAGCGCCCTGGGCTGCTGATTTCTATAGGAAGGTTAAGGGCTCCGTTTCTAGTAAAATTACTAAGCTAATGAGAAAATCTTATGTTTCTGTGTGACGAACACAATTGCGATATTGTATCACTTACAATTACAATTATTTTTTGAAGTTAAACTTCTTTTGACGCGTTAAAGAAAAATTGTCAGTAATATTTTTTACGATGCGCGCGCACACCTTCACACAAGTTCGACACCCTGACGTTAGCTTGTCAACTAGACCATTTGTATCATACTTCAGCTACCAAGCCTCTTGTAACTCATATGACTATTGAAACATTACCAATGGACGAGGATAAAAAAATATGTAATGTCTCTCTTATTTACTGATATTTAATTACACATTATTTACCTAAATTATTGTCTAATAATATTTTCATTGGATGTATTATATATAAGAAAGTATATACCTTCTTTATTACAATATTGTTTTTTCTACAAACATAAAATAGTACGACGAATATTTTTTATGGATATTTGTTTTATTAAGCCAAAGAAGAATAACATCTCGCGTGCGTACATTTACTTTTTTTGACTAAATTATATTGTTTACAATATTTTAAAATACATGTATCTACAATTGGACTGCAGTAAAGATGGAAATGTCGGCCGATAAAGAAGTATATATTTGCAGTAAAACACGTTTTTGCTGATTACTAATGTGTTGTTTATGGTTTTGCATCAATATTACGCTAAAAACTTTGTACCATGAGTAGGGGTTGAAAGTCCAAGCCACCTAAACGCGAGACCAATCCAACAATATCTATAGAAATCTTTGTCTCAGATACGAATGCGAATGGCGTGCGACGAACAATTATTATTTGAGTTGTAAACAAGATTAATTTGAGTGCCCAAAGCCATTCTGATATGGCCATTACATGAAAGGGTACAGTTGATTTAATTTGTGGTTCCTATTGTTTTGTCAGCTAATTAGCTAATAAATGTAACATTGTTTCTTTAAATTAAAACTTTGTTAAATTTGTTTCTTATTAGTTACTTCACGGCCGCTTTATCTCTGAACCTCGCTGGAACGTGAATCCTGCTTCCTTTCCCCTTTCACCCCCTCGCACTCGTCTTGTTGCGTCAGTGCGGATTGCTGTTTCATTACTGTTAAGTAAATGTCGTGAAATTTTCGTGCTATCACAGCTTTTTTTTTATGGAAAAGGAGGACAAACGAGCGTACCTGGTGTCAAGCGATCACCGCCGCCCACATTCTCTTGCAACACCATTTGAATCACAGGAGCGTTGCCGGCCTTTAAGGGTGGTGTACGCGCTTTTTTTGAAGGTAACCATATCGTATAGTCCCGGAAACACCGCACAAGGAAGCTCATTCCACAGCTTTGTAGTACGTGGAAGAAAGCTCCCTGAAAACCGCACTGTGGAGGACCGCCACTCATCCAGATGGTGGGGATGATATCCTAACTTGTGGCGTAAATGCTTTGTTTTAGAAGTTGCCATTGTTACGTTTTGACTTTTGTTGTTTATATTTCTGTAATTTCTTTATCACTATAATAATACCACCAGAAAAATAAATACTTATTTTTTAGCCCAGATTCTTTCATCGATATTCCATCATTATTATAATAATAACCAGCATCACAACACAACAGCCTTACATCTTGAACAAATTCATTGTAGTTAATTGATAATAATATCCTAATGATGTTTGTTTTGCACACCGTAACAAAGTGAAAATGTGACGTCATTGACGCCAATTCCAGTGATAATGAAACCGGGAATTAGATAATTGCACATTCAAATGGACATTCCGTGAATATAGACCCGTGAACGACAATGTTTGACAGTCCAAAAGGATCAGTCCTACACTGCGCCTCATTACTGGCGCCCCCCGCTCTATCAAGCCTCGCAGTGCGAGCGTAAATTCATAGTGTGAGACAGGACGTTACTTACCCTGATGAAGAACCTCCAAATAATTCAAATCTAGTCGGTACCAACACTGATGAATCGCGAGTAGGTAAAGCATCGGCTTCAAATCGTTAAATAAATAAAGTACAGTTTTTACTTTGCTACGATTATATTATATTATATTATATTATATTATATTATATTATATTATTAGATTTTTTCACGACTGTGTCGGTTACTTATCTAAATATCCCGTCCCAAGACCCTCAAGAAAAAGGATATCTAGAGTTATGATCCTGTTCTTTCCCCCCATTTAAAATATTGTGTGATCGAACGGTCGATCCTTGGAGTTGAGTGTCAGATGTGGATGAATGATATTAAGACGTTGACTGTGTGTTTGAGTGTGCTGTGTGTTGTTGATGTGTCTGCGATGGTTGTGAAACGAAAACGGTATCTCCAAGCACCTTACTAATTATGGTGGAAGAATGAAGTGCTGCTTGTTTTTGTAGTATGTGTATGTTAATGTTTGCATCTAATTTGTCACAATACCGCTTAAGGCTCTTCGTCACTGCACCCGTGGCTCCTACTACAATCGGAATAATTGAGACGGTGGTGTTCCATAACCTGGAGAGTTCCACTTTTAGCGGATGATATTTGCTAATTTTTTCTATTTCCTTAGCTCCAATGTTATAGTCCGATGGTACCGAGATATCTATAAGGTAAGTATGGTTGTTTTGTTTATCTATGTGAATAAGATCTGGTCTATTGTGAGTAATTGTAATGTCAGTTTGGACAGGGATTTCCCACATTAGTTTGGCTATACTATTTTCTTTTACCTTCGGTTGCTTCAGTTCTTCCTGCCACCATAACTTGTTTACATCGATTTCGTTCTTCTTAGCCAAGCACCAAAATACATATTGAACTAAATTATTGTGTCTTTTTACAAAATATGTTCCAGCGAGTTTTTCGCATCCTGCTAAAAGATGTTGTACGGTTTCGTCTTTATTTGCACACAAGCGGCATTTGCCATCTGTATTTCTTTTCAATATATCGCGTTCGTGCTGTCGCGTTAGCACTGCCTGATCTTGTATAGCAAATAGAGACGACTCCAATGTAGGCGAAATAGGTTGTTTCTTCAGCCATTTAAATGTAAGCTCTTTGTCCACATTGGCAAGGTCGAGGACCTTTTTAGGGAATTGCCCATGCAGGCTCTTGTTTCTCCAGGCTTCATTCTGTTTCTTTATTATGCTATTTTTAATTTCAATTTTGGTGTGATCTTTGCCCGTTGTTAGCTTCAGTTCTTTTTCTATTTCATACGAATCTTTATAAATTGAATATGTTTCTCTGTTCTTATCGTGTTGTGTTATTGCTTCTATGAGTTTATCATTTTTCTGTTCTAAATATTGTTTATATTTCAAAATATGAGCTTTGTATAAGTTTTCTAAATTAATCAATCCTCTGCCACCCATTGCTATGGGTAAATAAATTCTATCCACATCTGCCTTTTGCTGGTGAGCCTTCTTGATCGCTAACAACTTACGCGTCTTCATATCGATCCGTTTTAAGTCGCTATTTTTATAATTTATGACTCCAAATGAGTACATCAGAACAGGTACGGCGTATGTATTAATCCCTTTTATTAGATTTCGCGCATTTAAATAAGAATTTGTTATCTTTTTAACTCTCCTAAAATATTCTTTCGTTAGTTGGTCCCTTATGTCGCTATGATTAATTTTCCCAGATTCGTTAATTCCTAAATATTTGTATGTTTGGTCAAATTTTAATTGCTTAAAGGTATTTCCGTTCAGTAGTATATGTTCATTGCCATCAGTATGGTTTCTATAGCCAGCGGTTATATGAAGTATATTACATTTATCCAGGCCGAACGACATGCCTACATCTGTAGTGAAAATTTCGACACTATCTAGTAAAATTTTTAGGTTAGTTTTATTTTTATTGTTTGCATAAACTTTAAGGTCGTCCATATATATTAAGTGATTAATCCATACGCTGTCCTTAAGATGATATCCTTTGTTTTGATATTTCTCTAGAATAGTAGAAATTGGATTAATTGCTAAGCAGAATAACAATGGAGATAACGAATCTCCCTGAAAGATACCCCGCCTAACATAAATCGGCTCAGTAGTGTAAGAGTCTGTAGAGCCCTTTGCCATCATTATAACCTTCCATTTGGGCATTGCCCTTTCAAGGAAACTTTTAATTACCGGCGGGCATCTATAAATGTCCAAGACGCGGAGCAACCACTCATGCGATACACTATCAAACGCCTTCTGATAGTCTATCCATCCCATGCTTAAGTTCTTTTGAGCCTCATGTGCATCCTCCAATATTGCTATTATATTATATTATATTATATTATATTATATTATATTATATTATATTATATTATATTATATTATATTATATTATATTATATTATATTATATTATATTATATTATATTATATTATATTATATTATATTATATTATATTATATTATATTATATTATTATAATAATTTTATTTCTTTTTGTTTATGCCATAACATCTTGCATTTTGCAAAATCAATTTTATCAGTGAGCTGATTTTTACGTTTAAGTATAGCTAAAAAACTTAAAAAAAGAACGAAAAACTATACAAATTAAATTTGAAAACAGAATTTTTGAACGATGCAGGACTCAAACCGATACGCATCTCACACGGAACGCGAGACGTATCGGTTGGCTCGGTGGAACACCAAGGATGAAAGGTGGTGAAGTCCACTGAACCAACCGTTCGAGTGACGTATCGTTGATAAACCTTGTATGTCTTTTTAAACTCTCAGGTTGCGGTTCCATCTACAGGATCTGCTTTATAGTTAATAACCTGCTCAACCCCAATATTTGCATATTAGGAAATTGACCTGAGATGTCGCTCTTTCAAAACTAAATAATTTGTTATTTTTTAAAGGGATAACCTTCACTTCTGGGACTAATAACACAAATTAAATTTGAAAACATGTCCGTAAACCTTTGCAGGTATATATATCTCTTTTTTAAAGGGACTACAGTAAAAATTACAAGTGTTTTAATCTTTTAAAAAGTATTTTATTTAAATAAATATGTAACGCTCGCGTTAATTAAAGAAAAACCTACGATAATATAATATTATAATAAGACGAACCTCAACAAATTCGATAAATGTTAGAACAAATCATAATAATATGATGACGTCAGTATGTATTTTTTGCCTAAATTCACGTACAGCAGGAAAAGCGTAATGGCCGGATATACGAAATTTCCGAGGGAATGGAATATTCCTACTGTGTATATTTCGTAGTGAAAATTCTTCGAGCCATATATAGGTTGTATTGCGCACCTTTTTCGATTCGAAATGAAATGAACAAATAGCCAAAATCGCTTTCAGGAAATACTAAAAATATTTATGACACCGAATACTTGAAGTTTTTATTTATTTATTTATTTTTAAATTTAAATTCAAATAATTTATTCAAAATAGGATGTGCCATCACTTATTGAAAGTCAAAAACTAACACCCATTCCAAAAAGAACGCTTCAGAACTGAGAAGAATGGGCGCAACAAACTCAGTGGGCTTTATTTTTCATCAAAAAATATGTTTACAAAGTAATATTGTACAATAAAACTTGTTCTTAAATTGCCTGAGGCCGGTCGCTCCGTTCCCAATCTGTGGCATCATAAAGAAAGTCATTTATGTTATAATAACCTTTACCACACAAACGATTCTTAACAATACTTTTGAATAACTACAGCTAGTAATACTTGTTTTTAACATTTTCTGGGATCTTGTTGTAAAAGCATAAACGTCGCCCCATAAAAGACTTACTAGTTCGACTTAGCCGAGTAGTAGACATTATACAAATACAGATACATCTTTAAGCCCAAAATATACTCTAGACATAGAGAGATAAGAATCTGGATATAAGGATTTCACCTCCACCTAATAACAAACATCCGGTAAACAATATTAAGAACTTAAAAGTATTTATTTTATATAAATTTGACACATCTCAATTTACTTCGTTAGAATAAATTTACGACTAAACCTATTATACCTATTAATGGTGGTTGTTGTGTTTGTGTAAGGTTTGTTTTATTTTGAGTTTGTAAATTTCAGAGGACAGTTTTGACAAAACAATACCACTTAAATCTTAAGATATGACATGTAAACATTCTCTGCAATGGTGCACGTATACCATTATTTGCTACCACCATTAACACCAGGATGTTTGAAATATTAAATAAAACCAGTGGAAGGCTCCTTTGCACAGGATGACGGCTAGATTATGGGTTCCACAACGGCGCCTATTTTTTCCGGGAAGCTGTAATGCTTAAGCATTATTGTGTTTCGGTCTGAAGGGCGAAATTACTGGGCAAATGAGACTTAACATCTTATGTCTCAAGGAGACGAGCGCAATTGCGGTGCCGCTCAGAATTTTTGGGTTTTTCAAGAATCCTGAGCGGCACTGCATTGTAATGGGCAGGACGTATCAATTACCATCAGCTGAACGTCCTGTTCGTGTCATCCTTAATTTTCATAAAAAATAAGTCGCTAGCTTAATGATGGAATATTATATACTACACACACGAACGATCGTGCGTACAGTTTAATACGATTCACATAGCAATCGACTTTTATAGTGTTTATATTGATCTTATTATGGTTAGTAAGGATTCCTTATTTTTTGTTAATAATATTTATGTAGATATCATTGCAGATATGATTGTTGTATAGATATAATTGTTTGTTTTGATGCACAAATAGCCAATATGTTTTATTTTATTATTACCATCCCGTCACACCGTTTGGAGAATGCGGTTCTGTGATTTGCGGAGTTAATCCGAGAAGAAATAGAAATCAGGTACCCTCGAAACAGCAAACATACCTGAGGCACTGCAGTATCTAGACAATCCCATCAATATGCGAAAAGCATCATTGTACTGCACGCGCATTGTCGGGTATGACTTTTTGAGAAATTTTGTCCAAGTTGACAGGTAAGGACAAGCACTGGTAATACGCATAAAACCGTACAATCTTGACGAGATTGCTGCATTTGCCAAATCTTCAGCCTTACATGTTGCAACGAATCGAGAGTGCCCTCCTCTCTCTCTTAATATCATAGTCATCCTTCAGGTGTTCTTTAAGAACATCTCCCAAATATTGAAACTTTGTTAGAACTCGAACCGCTATCCCATCCAACAAAACGTCAAGTGCCCTCTCCGGACCTTTGCCCGCACAAAATACCAACAATCCTGGCTTATTACCGTTATAATTATATATATTATAATGCTCACAGACTAAAAGCAACATCCTAAGTGCCTTGATAGACGGGCTGAGAACCACCTTGTCATCGGCCTAACTGAGACTGTAAAAACACGTGTTATCGATGTGACATCCGATATTTGTGGTTCTCAACTCCTCTATCAAATCATTTACATACATGTCAAATAGATCCGGAGAGGTAATACCTCCTTGACGCAGTCTAATTTATAGGAATCAGACGTCGTGTCACCCCATTTAACACTGTTTATTTGGTTTCCGTACCAGTATCTCAAGCGACCCACCAAATCTTTTGAAAGTATGTGAACGGTACAATTTCGCTCAGAGAATGTCATTCACCACGCCGAAAGCTTGAGTCAAGTCCAAAAAACATGCGTACACTGATGTTTCTCGACTTGTATAATATTCTACGGAATACTTTAAGCTAAGAATTGCTGAATCCGTCGAGAGGCCAGGACGGAAACCAAATTGAGCGTTATCAATCACAATATTCTTCAGCAGATCGGGTTGCAACAACCGCTCGCGGTAGTTATTTGCTGAGTCACCCGTTTTATTTTTGACAATCGGTACAACCAGTAACAGTATCTAACACACAAATTGTATAGCCTACATAATATAACGTGCAATTGTTCACCTCCATAGAGTACATGTTATAAACTAAGCTCATCATGACCTAGTGACTTACCACGTATCATCACTACAGGTTTATCGGGTGCAACTGAAGTCAGCATCTATCGGTAGAGGAAGTACTTTAAATTTACACAAACATATTGGCTATCTGTGCATATTTGTGTAACCCATTTACCTTTATAGACAGTCTTTGTTTCTGGTAAAACTTTTTGGTTTCCTTCCAGAATTTTGAAAAGTTACATTCTTTTCTGTACATAGCCAATATGTCTAGTTTTGTAGTCTCTTCATTATAATATCTCTTTATAACTTAAGCTAAACTAATTTGAACTATTTCATACTGAAATTGTTTAACTTCAGAAAAGCATAGGTTATAATGTAAATTTTATGTATACTATGATAATGTAAGGAAAGTTAATTATTAATAAATTCTTTAATTTACTTTAAAATATATTTTATTCTTAGTTACAATTCTTGAATATGTACATTGAAATTATGTGTTTGTACATTATTAGCATCATTACTAAATCCTATAAAAGTGACAATTAGTTAGAGTAGGAGAGAAGGAGCCTGCCTACCGCTGCCGTTTGCGGGAGAGAAATGGAAGCCAGACAAACTGGTGCCGTAACGCGTAACGTTACGTAGCAGTTTATCCTCCCATAATAAGTAATTCACTTCAAAAATTAAGTATTGCTTGGTAGCTGTGATATATTTATCAATGTCTATAAAAATAATGTCGAGTCTTTGTAGTGAAATAAAAAAATTTCTAAAATCCAATTTTAAACGAGGATTATGAACACAGGATGCTTCAAACGAATAAAGCTCGTAGGGGTAACAAGAGGTAATATATGCAAATTGAGTGCGCTACTCAATTCCACGTTAAGTTACACCCTTCTACATGGAACTTGCATGTTTTCCGACTTCGTTGCCATATTCCACCTGCTTATATTCATTGCATGTACCGTCTAAAAGTTATTATGCTGTGCTAGGCAACTCCTCTCATTTTAGGGTAAATAACTTAGTGTTATTTATGTACATTATTTTTTACGTACCAGAAGACGTAGTGTTGGTAGGCTCACCAACAAAATGGACCGACGATCTGGTCAAGATCGCCGGAGTAGGTAGGATGAGGGCAGCGCAGGACCGATCATCATGGAGATCCTTGGGGGAGGCCTTTGTCCAGCAGAGGACGTCTTCCGGCTGAAATTATGATAAACTGAGTGTTAAATGTAAAATGCAACACTATAACTTTTTTTTTTATGAAAATAAGGGATGAGAGCAGGACGTTCAGCTAATGATAATTGATACGCCCTGCCCATTACAATGCAGTGCCGCTCAGGATGATTGAAAAACCCAAAAATTCTGAGAGGCACTTCAACTGCGGTCGTCACCTTGAGACATAAGTTGTCTAGTCTCATTTGCCTTGTAATTTCACTAGCTACGGCGCCCTTCAGACGGAAACAAGTAATGCTGACACATTACTGCTCCACGGCAGAAATAGGCGCCGTTGTTGTACCCATAATCTAGCCGGCATCCTGTGCAAAGGAACCTCCCACTGGTAAAAGCTATCTAAAATTATGATGATATAATTTTTTGTTACAAGCTTGTAATTTTCAGCCGCCAATATTTCATAATATGAACCATGTTAGTATTAATTAAATTAACATTATTCAGCATCATCCGTTAAGTAAACCGCATTTACTTTCATCTAAGCAATAATATACAGATTTACTTATTGCATCTCCGTACGAAAAATAAGAATACTTAAGAATCCTTACAAGTATTAGTAGTAGTTTTTATAATAAAGTCCCAGCCATTTTTCCGGGATTATCTATAAATAAATTTAAATGTTTTATAAAAAAATGGCTCTATCGTAAATCCTATTACTCCACAGCTGAATATCTAAGTGATCGAACAGCCTGGGACGAGATTATGATTATTTTATAGCCATAGAAATGACTGTAAAATATTGTATATTTTTATTGAAAAGTGAATGCTGGGAGAGTTTCTTGCGCTGCTTCTTCTCTTTCAGAGCGCCATTTGTTTCCGAAGCGGTAGTAGTATCTAGTATATTAGAAATGACATCAAAAAGAATTCTTTAGAATTCTAAAGAAATCAGTTTTGAGAAAATAAATGCCTTTATGCCTTGTATCTTTACTTGATTTATACAGCTCCAGACGTCTGCTTGGCATACGCGTATTATATTCAGATTCTAACCTCATTTTACTTCACAATTATATTTATAATATTTCCATAGACGGCACAAACACCACAGGAAGTTGAGGACTTTATCATTTTAATATAAACTGTTTACGTAGACATTATAGTCTGATATAAAGTTAAACATTTTTCTTATGATGATAAGCTTAGATTAAGGACTGGTCTCAAGAACAATAGCGTTTTTATTACGGCAACTATTAGATGCTTGCGTGCGTGGCATTTTTCAAAGTTTGTAACTTTCGCTTCGTGTTATTTTACATTGATATTAATAAAATACAAAATATTAACTTATGATATGTGATCCCAGTGTCTGCGCAATCCGGTATTTTAGTTTTAATTAATAGCAACGTTTAACAGAACATGTGTATGAGTACGCCCTATTGGGCCTAGTAGTATGGGCGATAGTACAGGAATCGCTTCTATCGACTGTCTACAGCCTGAGATATTTATTAATCAGTGTTGTGTAGGTTGTTAGTTAGAGAGCGTTTGCCTCGCCTACTTTTAAGTTTCGTCGCATATTTAAGCAGAACCGTAAACATTGAATTTAATTTAGGTCAATTAAAACAGTTTACTTTTTACATGTTTATTACATATCGCTATGAACTCAAAAGTGGTTCATGCACCAGAGTGTTTCGTGCCGTAAATATACTGTTAGATTTAATTTACTCTGTGGTTTGAGAGCTCCGTATGTACCGAGTAATTCCTGAGTAGGTCTGCTGTTGAGTGGCCTTTTTGTGTTAATAGCTCTACCCACTCGAGGAATAAGTTTACTTTGGCAGATATTTAAGGTAGAGGTTTACCTGGTTCTACCTAGTTTCAGCTCATGTCTCCCAACTGTAGTTTAACATAATAAGAATAATTATTGCTACGCTATTGTAACTACACATTGGGAGAAATAAACGTTTTTGATTTGAGTTTTCCATTTAATATTAATTGGTTTTGTATTTAAATATGATAAACTAGCTGACCCGGCAAACGTTGTATTGCCATATAAATTGACAAAAAAAATATGACACAAAACATACTTTACGACCGATTCTCAGACCTACCGAATATCCACAAAATTTTTAAAAAATCGATCAAGCCGTTTCGGAGGAGTATGGCAAATAGTCAAATAGACAAAACTCCAAATTGTTTTTTTTTTATTTAAAAGTGAAATTCTTTCACATACGCCTTCCTACCTGCAAAGTTCACTAAATAAAATTGTACCCGTGACAAACTACATCCGATATTTAATAAGAGCCACTGAAATGTGTTGCCGTCGAGCGAACCCCTTATTTGAACCAATTGTAATAATATATCATTCGTAATAGAGTAGCTTTATCGTTAACAATTTATCTTGTGCTCTTTACTTCTGTTTAATTTCTTTAAAATTATTTATCTTTATTCCAGTGTGCAATACAAGCATATTTTCCTGAACCAGCTTAAATTAACGACAATTTAGAAAGTAAGTAAGAAAAAGTAACAATAACTGCTGTTCGAAGATCAATGAATATTTTTTACATTAAACTAAACTTAATTATTGATGATATATGATGATGATACACATCTGCTTGGTAACGGGTATTCCGTCTCAAGTCTTACATCTAACGTCATCAGACTCCTGGCCAGAGTGCATATCGACTAACTCATCTTGTCTTTGGAATCCAATTGACTTGAGACTCTTGAGGTTCTCATTACCATAAATTTCATGCTGCATCTCCTTATCCTTACGTTTTAGGATTCGCGTTGCTGTTCGAACATCTTTATGTTAAATTATTCCATTCATCAATCTATAGACTAGACTGAGCCTTCTATTTGATATTTGTAAGAGTGGAACGTCCTCTGAAGCTGATGTTATATCAGAATTATCAATTCAAGTAAATTTTTTATCTTCTGACTCGCGGATGTGACCCTATCTTCAAATCTATCTATCTTCTGGGTGATCTTTATCATCTACTCTCAATCTTTCTTTTTCATAGTTATTTAATTATTTATGTTAGAAGATAATTTCCTGCTCTTCATTAAAATAACTATGTAAAAATTCTAAATAGTCATTTTATTTCTATTTCCATTAATAGTATGAGTAGCTTTATATATTGGTATTAAGAAGATTGTCCCGATGTCCAGTAAATCTATCATTGTTTTGCAGCTTAGACTATGATATTAAAGTCTTATTTCCACATTGTGTCAATCAAATAATTTTTATAGGAATTATTTCTTTGGAGGAAAAAGCTGATAGATAAGAGATGGGTTCTCCCTCATTTCGTCTATTTAATCCATCCTAAGTCAGGATTTGAAATAAGTATGCGTGATAGGTGATCTTCAGTATATTTTGTCTTGTCGGCCAACTTCCATCCACGTTACGCAGTGATTGGAAAGTAACTGATATTTTAACAGCAAAATTATTCGTGAAGTAACGGTTTGGATTTTTTCTAGAATTTTTTTTTTATTCTCCAAACAATTTTCTAGGTCTTTTTTTCTAATAATTAGAAAAATATATTTTTGTAAAATATGTTTAAAATTAGTTGAGATGTATTCAAATTGGTTATGCTTAGGTTTTTTTTTGTATATCTGGAGATAATGATTTGAGTAGTCATGGGTTCTTTTATTTGCTGTGAAAATTCAATTCATTAGTGTAAACATTCCTTGTAAGATCAGTATAGGAAAAAAACTAGAAGCTGGTTATACAGGGTAGGAACGATGCTGGTAGTCCTTTCTTGATGACGGAGTGGGTTCCCTTTTGATATAACTGGGCCTGTGTGTTATTTCAGTTGACGTTACTTAAAAATATTTAGTTGGATTGCTTAACCGAAACCACGTCTCTAACGGCCGTTCCCAATATTCAGTCTGAGATAGACTGAATTCTGGGACTTGAGATAAAAATCGTAACTATCGTTGACTTTTCTGTCCCAATAAACTTATCGACAGTAACTCACCTTATCCGTACACGCTGTCTGGCAATGGGAGGACATTGCTTACCAGCGATAGAAGTTTGTATGGAAATTTCAATTCACGCGTCCTAATATAAGGCGATAAGAATGACTTATCGGATATATTGGGACACCTTCAGATTATTGACAGCTAATTACTGGCAGTAGAAGGTAGTAATTTATCTCTATCTGTAGATAGTATATTGGGAACGGCCGTAAGGAGTTAAGCTGGTGGCATGTGAGCGACAACGACGGATCGTCCACTCTTGCGTAGCACTGTTGTTTATATACCTGATTCACAGTTCTCACTCAAAACGACCGCGACGGCTTCTCGCCGTTGTTTCTTGCTGTTATTTATGGACAAATGTATAAAGGCATTTATTTTCTTAAAATTGATTCCTTTAGAATTCTTTTTGATGACATTTTTAATATACTAGATACTACTACCGCTTCGGAAACAAATGGCGCTCTGAGAGAGATGAAGCGGCGCAAGAAACTCCCCAAGCATTCTTTTTTGCGCTCTTTTTCTAGTTATTCTTCTAGTCCCAGGCTGTCCGATCAGTAAGATATTCAACTGTGGAGTAATAGGATTTAAGACAGAACCATTATTTTATGAAACTTTTGAATTTATTTATAAATAATGCCTGAACAGTGGCCGGGACTTTATTATAAAAGTGTATACGCCACGCTAAGAGTGACACCGTATTTGTTTGTTCCGTTAATTTTTAATACAATTCCGTTAAATAACTTACAAAACTACTTATATTATACATTGTCATAAAGCTTATAAAGTGCTCTTTCAATTAGTGCAAGTGTGAAATCTGAACTCCATAAGACGAGTGAGTAATCATTAAATACATTTTTAAAATATTGCAACGACGCGACGTAATATCACTGACCTGCGCAACTCGCAGCCGGCCACCGACGCGCGCGGCGCATTCCAGGCACGCTACTAACACGGCTACATTAGACAGTCACAGATTACTATACCTACAAGGCCTCACTGCACGTACCGCTCTCCGCTGTATATCGTTCATTTTTTTTTTCCGCTTTGAACTGCATGAATCATGTCTAATTCAATTTGTGGTGGATGCCGCAGTAAAATTAATATCAAAGATCACCTTACTTGTGCTTTTTGCAAACTAAAATATGATCTCCCTTGCGCTAATATTTCCGGAAAACGATTCGGTATAATGAACACCGAACAAAAAAATAAATGGAAGTGTCAAGGATGCCGCGCTAAACAGCCGAAGTCAGACAACAGTGACACTCCATTACGTCCTAGTGACCGCTACCTAACTGATACCGATTCGCCGAACCAAATAAAAGAATCACAGTATTTTTCGCCTACAGATGATAATAATATCACGCAACGGAAAAAGATGCTAGGTACACAAGGATATAGTGAAGACTTAAATTTAAAACCACTGTTGCCTCCCACCAAGGATGATATTCGCGGAATAATTAGAGAGGAACTTAACCTTATGCGAACATCGCTTGCTCAGGAGTTGAAGGAAATGTTAAAACAAATGGTCAAAAATGAACTTCACTCTATCAAGAGTGAAGTTTCTTCCTTAGAAAGTAGCGTGAGGTTCCTAAACGAGAGCTACGAAACCACGAAAACGATTATTAACACATCTGAAGAAACTGTTAGAAAACTCGAAAAGGAAAATGCGGTCCTAAATAATAATGTTCAAGATTTGCAAATCAGACTACAGGTCATGGAGCAGCACAACCGCTCCAACAATCTTGAGATACAGTGTGTTCCAGAACATAGACAGGAAAATTTAATATCTACTGTATCGCAACTGGCAAAGGTGGTAGCAATGGATTTGAAACAAGATGCCATACATCACTGCACTCGTGTTGCAAAGAACTCTAAGGATAACAAGAGACCATGTTCCATTATTGTTAGATTGGCCACTCCAAAACTTAGAGACGAGTTTTTAGCAAAAGCTATTAATTTCAACAAGGCCAACCCCAGCGATAAAATTAATTCAAGACACATAGGTATTGGAGGTAATAAAACCCCCATCTACATTGTCGAGCATCTCTCACCAATGAACAAAATGCTACACGCTGCTGCCAGACAAATCGCGAAGGATAAGGGATTCAAATTTGTCTGGATCAAGCAAGGACGAGTTTTTATGAGGAAGAATGAAAACGAGGATTCCATCTACATACGAAAGTATGAGGCATTAGATACACTTAAAAAACTATAATTTCCTTATGTTATTGCTGTGCTATCTTAATACGGATAATTTTAAAATTCAATAGTTTAAGTGTATATTACCAAAATGTAAGAGGCCTACGCACTAAAACACATGATTTTTTATGCTCAGTTACATGTGCAACCTATGACATTATAATTTTAACAGAAACTTGGCTTAATGATCGAATACATAATGCAGAATTGTTTGACAGTCGTTACACGATATACAGGAGAGATAGGCAAAGCTCCGGTTTTAATGCAGGCAAGGATGGTGGTGGAGTACTGATCGCAGTATCAAATAAATTTAATTCAAATCACTATAAGGAAGGGGATAGCCAATGTGAGGATATATTTGTTAGCATAGATATCAGTAAAAGTAAAACTATTTATTTATGTGCTGTATACCTCCCACCTCCCTTAAGTAAAAATATGCTTAAGCACTTTATAGATAATTTTAATCGAGTTTCTGAGAAAATAGATAACATCCACATAGTAGGTGACTTCAACATGAACTTTATTTCATGGCCATTTTCTTCCATTAACAACAATTCATCTCCAATAATTAATAACGGTTCCTTATTAGGTCAAATGTTTGTGGATTTCTTGGCGCTTAATAATCTCGTACAGTTTAACAATGTTACTAACAACACACAGAAGGTATTAGATTTGGTTCTGAGCAATACATCTGGCACAGTTGTCAGAGCTTGTGATGACGCCCTAATCAACATTGACACACACCACCCTCCTTTAGAAATAACAATACATTATTTCAATGGTACTTGTCTAAAAACCAATAATATTTTGCGCTACAACTTTTACAGAGCTGACTATGATAATATTAATATAGAACTAAATAAAATAGAATGGACTAAGAAATTTTCTCAGTGTGAAAGTGTAAATGAAATGTCATTGCATTTTTACACTTCATTACACAGTCTAATAGAAAAATTTGTACCTAAAACTAGAGTCGCTAAAGACAAGTATCCACCGTGGTTCAATAAGCAATTAACTAAGTTAACAAAAGAGAAAAATAAACTTTTACATAAATACAGGGTATATCAAAACCCGTTAGATAAAATTTCGCTTCAAATCTTAAATAAGAGATGTAAGCAACTAGCTACATCATGCTATAATAATTATATACAAAGGGCTGAAGATAGTATTAGAATTAATCCCAAATATTTTTATTCGTATCTAAAAAATAAACGCAGTAATTTAGTACAGATACCTCAAAATATGACTCTCAATGATACAACTGCATCCGATGGGCAGAGCATATGTAACTTGTTTGCCAACTACTTTTCTTCAACGTTTGATAATACTTCAGCTCATCCAACCACACAAATTAGTACAACTGTTCATAATACTAACTTTATTGGCAAAATTAATATTGGTCGAAAAAGCATCCTAAAACAGTTAAATGAACTTGATGTTCACAAAGGGGCTGGACCAGATGGCATTCCACCGTATTTTGTGTCTAGGTGCAGCCTAGCTTTAAGTTTTCCACTTTTTCTTATAATAAATAGGTCTCTTTCTACTGGTATATTCCCTGATATATGGAAAACTGCCAAAGTAGCTCCTATCCATAAAAACGGAGATAAAGACATTATTTCGAATTATAGGCCCATCTCAATTCTGTCCGTATTTGCGAAGTTATTCGAAGTATTTCTCTATCCGTATTTAAAGAGCCATACAAAACAACTTCTCGTACATGAGCAACATGGATTCACTCAATCCCGTTCAACGAGCACTAACTTGGTTGTATACCATAATGAAATAGTAAATGCAGTTGATGCTGGTGTACAAGTAAGCGCTATTTACATGGACTTTGCAAAAGCCTTCGATAGAGTTAGCCATATTATTTTATTGCAAAAAATAAAGTTATATGGAATAGGCGGGACGCTTTTGGAATGGTTTAATTCCTACTTATCGAACAGAACTCAATACGTAGCGGTGAAGGGCTTCAAATCCGACAATTACGCAGTGATCTCAGGAGTACCTCAGGGTTCTCATTTGGGGCCATGGCTGTTCAATTTATTTATTAATGATATTGTATCTCACATCCAACACAGTAGCACTTATCTCTTTGCAGATGACCTGAAGTTATGCAGAACTATAACAAGCCCTTTAGATTGCGATTTATTACAAGAAGATCTTAATGCAATATACAAATGGTGTACTAATAATAAAATGATATTGAACACAAGTAAATGTTACTCTATCACATTCACTCGCAACCGCGATATACTCAGAACTCAATATAGCATTAATGGTTTAATTCTAGAGGATAAAACTGATATTAGAGACTTAGGGGTTTTTTTTGATAACAAATTAACGTTTCTGCCTCATATTGATAATGTTATTAATAAATCTTCCAAAATGCTAGGCTTCATCATCCGTAACTGTAAAAAATTCCGCAATCCAACAACTAAAATAACCCTGTATAATGCTTATGTGCGCAGTAATCTAGAATACTGTAGCATCGTTTGGTCTCCTCAATACAACATTCACCAATTAAGAGTTGAACGCATTCAAAAACGGTTCTTATGGCACCTTGCTTTTTCTTGTGGGGTACATAAGCAATTGCCATCGTACTGCGATAAGTTGAGACACTTTAACTTGAAAAGTCTTTCTGTTCGACGACAAATGCTAGATCTAATATTTTTATACAAAATAATTAGAAATCAGTTCGACAAACCATCACTCGTGCACTCCATCAGCTTACGAGTTCCCCGCCGAGTACCAAGGCGTGCGCAGGTCGGAGCTGGCCTGTTCCATCAGCCATTTGCCAAAACTAACCTTAAGCAATTTTCTCCCATACCACGTCTATCAAGAACTTATAACTCCATCTGTGGTGAAGTAGAAATTTTTAAAGATTCTTTACCTGCTTTTAAAAAAAATATTACGAGATTGTTAGGCGCCAAAATATGATTAATATTCTTCTTCTTCTTCTTTTTTTCCTTCTTTTCAAATTCATATCTTGATTTTATAATTTTTGCTTTATTTTATATAATTGTTTTCTTGTGTCACGGAAGCAAAGACTGTGCATGTTGTGACACCTTAATTTGTTGTACATTCAACTCATTATTTGTTAATATTTGATATATTTTAAGCATATTAGAATGTAACAACTACTGGTTGTCCTATAAATAAATAAATAAATAAATAAATAAATAAATAAATAAATAAATAAATAAATAAATAAATAAATAAATAAATAAGTATACATTTACCCTTAAAGCTATTATGTATCTTATAATTTGGATTATCTACATTTATTGTAGAAAATGTAATGCTTCTTAGATAGGAAGCATAACATTACCTACTGAAGCATACATATCAATATATAAGTTACCTGTCTGTTATTTATAATAATGAAGTATACATAAATTATGTATTTGTAATTTTAAATTCCTGTTAAAAGTTTTTGTAATACAAGCGATATCTGTTTAATAACGTTTTACTACATTTATTACTTGTATTTATAGATTTTAATGTACACTGGAAACATACTACTGTAATAATTATGATAATAAAGAAATTTCAAATCATCAAAATCATCTTAAAAATATTTAGTTGGATTGCTTTACCGAAACCACGCCTTTAAGGAGTAGTATTTCTTGATCCCAAGTCAGATTGCTTGGCATAGTACCAATATATTAATTGCCTAGCGATTTAAAGAATGATGTATGGGTTTTCCTTGTGTCTCTATGTGATTATAATTTCCGTAGCTATATAGGTTATAGGTTATCACGGGCTATTATCCGCAACTCGACGACTACAGCGCGCCTATTTTGCGTGGTGATGTGGGCGGCTAATCCTGCCACCCCAGCTCCTCAAGGTATTGTATCAAACCTCTGATGTCACCCATGACCTCGGGGAGAGTCCTCGGTGACCCCAGGTGTTTGGCCCGGTATGTGGCCACACTCCTACACTCCAGAATGAAGTGTGCGGCTGTTTCATCTGCCTCCATGCAGGCTCTGCACAGTGGACTGTCGGTGACACCTATATTAAACAGATGCTTGTTAAAAGGGCCGTGACCCGTTAGTACATGAGTTATTTTCCGTAACCTAGGTCGTGGAAGTTTTATTTATTTTATTTATTTATTTATTGAAAAGACCAACAGCATAAATATTACAAATTAGTCTTAAAAATTAGTGTACATATAATAGCCAATTACAGGTCTCTCTGTATAAACAAACATCAACTAATGAGTTTTCAACTTAAATTACTTTAACTTATAAACAAAAAAATCGACTTAAATGAATTTCAACTTAATTTACTTTAACATAATAATATGTATAGTTTAAACATTAAAAGAATAATATTATGCGTATGAATGCGAATTTAATATATATATATATATATATATATATATATCTATTATTATATTATGTTATTATCGGTTATAGTGTTTATTTTATGTTTGGATGTGTATGTGTGCGTGTAGTGTGGTTTGTGTATATGTGCGTGTGTTAATGTACCTATTTGTTCGTTTTATATTGCTCCAGTAACATTTTTTGTATCTAGTGTATTCATTAATATTTTAATAATTTCTGTTTTGAAGCTATTTTTACTGCGATTATGAATGTCGACATTCGAAAAAACTTCGTTGTAATGCTTACAAATTCTGTTCATGGGAGAATTTTTACCATAGTTCGTAGTGTAAAATGATAATGAAAAAAGAGGCGTATTTCTCGTTCGTTTTAGTGGTACATTGAAGTTAATACTAGCAAGTAATGTTGGGGAGTCCAGAAGATTAGTTATTATATTAAATAAGAACATTGTATCTAATAACGTTCGTCTGTCTACTAGTGAAATTATATTATGATGCATGCAGCCATCTTTGTAGTTGGAAAAAAATTTATGATGAAAGTTAAGGTGCCTTATAAATTTAGCTTGAAACTTTTCAAGTTTTTCAATATATGTTATATAATGGGGCGACCAGATACAACTTGCGTACTCTAAGACACTACGCACGTATGCATAGTAAACAGATTTAATACATGCAAGGTCATTAAAAGGTTTGCAGGTACGTATCACAAAACCTAAGCTCTTGAACGCTTTATTCGCAACGTAATCAATATGCTCAGACATAGTTAGTTTGCTGTCAAAAATAACACCTAAATCCCTAACAACACCTACTTTATTAATAGGAATTCCATTTAGCGAGTATGTAAATTGTATCTTATTTACCTTACGACTAAACGATATCTGTTGACATTTAGGTGCATTAACTGAAATAAAATTGTTTTTATAATACTCAGATAGATTATTAAAAGTAATTTGTAATTCAATGCAGTCATTATGATTGTGTACTTTGTAAAATATTTTTTTATCATCTGCGTATAAAAGATGGTTGCATGGATTAAAATATCTGTATATATCATAAATATATGCGTTGTAAAGCAATGGTCCCAGGTGAGATCCCTGTGGAATACCTGATGGAATTTTCACAAAATCCGATCTGTACCCACCTACTATCACTGCCTGAGATCGATTAGACAGCTATGATTTAATCCATCTTAACAGATCCCCATGTATACCTAGATTTCTAATTTGGCTAGCAAGATGATGTGGTCTACGCGATCGAAGGCTTTTTCGAAATCAGTGTAAATCACATCAACTTGACCACCATTTTCCATATTTTTAAGGACAAACTGTATAAATTCAGCTGAGTTCGTCAGGGTTGACTTATGTTTAAGAAAACCGTGTTGTGAATGACTTACTCCATTCATAACTGTGGGATAAATTTGATCGTAGACAAGTTTTTCAAATATTTTACTAAATGTATTAAGCATTGAGATAGGTCTATAATTATCAATTTTAGATTTCGAATTTTTTTTATGAATAGGTATGACATTAGCCTCTTTCCATTTAGATGGAAATATGCCCTCTGATAAAGATCTGTCATAAATATATTTGAGAGGTTTAACTAACACTCTGGCACAATTATGAATAAAGATAGGAGGAATATTATCGGGTCCGCTGGATTTATTAATATTAATCGTTTTGAGTAATCGTAATAATTTATTTTTACAGACGCCAGCCTTACCAATTGCATATGCGTCATTACATTTGGGTAATTGAAGACTGTCAAGGTTATAGTTTGAGGCGGGTTCGACAAAAACACTTTTAAAAAAAGTATTAAAACCATTACATATATCCGGGCCGTTGTTAAAGACTTGGGTGTTCAATGATAATGTCTTCGGGTAATTAGATTTTCGTCTCATGAGTTTCACGTAACGCCACATGTTTTTAGGACAAGTTTTAATATCTTTTTGAATTTTAGTTATAAATTTGTTATAAAGTTCACATTCTAAATTTTTCGATCTAGCTCGAAGTAAAGAAAACTCAATATAGTCTAGTGGATTGTTAAATCTTTTCCATTTAGCATGCATTTTAGATTTTTCTCTGATAATTTTATTGAGTGTATTATTGTACCAAATGGGATAGTGATTGTTCTTATTTATTTTATATTTAGGTACCATCAGGCTGATGCATGTATAAATTTCATCATAAAAACATTTTAATGCGCAATCTACCGTGTCACATGATTCAAAAATATTATGCCAATTAAGATTGTTTAGGTAATCTATAATTTTATCATAACTACATTTTTTAAAATTATACTTCTCTATTGAATTTTCTTCCATGAAATTAAGTGATATATTTGAAGCATCAATTATTAGACATGGATGCGCTGAATCCTCACTGACTAATGAGATCAACGAACGAGTGGTGGAGGCAGAAAAGTTACTAAATACAAGATCTAAATTATTATTATATGAATTTTTAATAAAGTTTCCTTGTTCTAAACCTAATAAATTAAATTCATCTAGTAATAATTGCCCTGCATTTTGAATTTCTACAGAACCCTTCTTAGTAAAAATTGGCCCTAGACAGTTATCCCAATTAATATACGGCAAGTTGAAATCACCTACAATCAAAAAATTATTTTTAATGAAAATTAACATTTTTATGTGAATTCATGACATATGTGATACTGGAAGTAACATTTTCTAAAGTATGAGGTAAGTTATTATTAGGTGGCGCATATATTACTGCGATATGTAAGTTCGCACCAACTGAAGTATTGAATGAACTAGCCGGAATAGTAACCCATATCATTTCGGTTGGTTGCACTACATTGTTGTTAGTCAAAAGAAATGCCCCTAGCTCACTGCGGACAAGTATCATAACTCCACCCCCTCTGGATGTATTCGTAAGAGCTAAATCTCTGTCTATTCGAAACACGTCATATCTAGGATCGCAGAATTCACTATCTAAAATCCCGTCGTGTAACCAAGTCTCTGTGATTAACACTAAGTCAAAATTATGTTTATTTAATTCCCTGTAAAATTCTAAAGTCTTTGTACGTAATGCGTTATTATATCGTATGAACAGAGTGCTATATAGCTTTAGCATGATTATTACATTATCTATCAGACATAATAATGTTAAATATTGTATAATGTAATATTTTGTATAAAGTATAATAATTGTGGTAGCAGTATAGTGATAAATAAATTTTGTTGTGTTTGAGTTCCTTGTTACTTGGTGATTATTATAATATGTATTGTTAATATACGAGTAAAAATAGTGTGAATATATATATACATGATAATATGACTGGGTGATTGCATTGGTGTGTAATGCATGTATTCAATAGTTAACTGTAATTATCGCAAAAGTAAATATGCAGATCG
The DNA here is from genome assembly GCF_905404315.1 of Leptidea sinapis. Lineage (NCBI taxonomy): Eukaryota > Metazoa > Arthropoda > Insecta > Lepidoptera > Pieridae > Leptidea > Leptidea sinapis. The sequence continues at coordinate 14,809,761 of NC_066273.1, forward strand.
GTACTGAAAGTGATGGACAACAAATCACTTTATTTTTGAGAGATCTACCTCTTTGTTTATAGGTATTTTCGGAGATTTGTCGTCCCTTCGCACAAAAATTTGGCAATTTCGAATCCATATATACTTGTATGATTTTGATTTTGTAAGCTCTCGACACTTATAAAACAGACTTTTATTTTCATTCATTGACAAATACGCGCTGGTCGCCCTGTAGTCCCATGTGTTTACGAGTAATACCACGACAGCGCCGTACGCCCGCTAAAATGTTGTCCTTAATAGCACGGTTTTTGAACTTGACGATAATAGTGCGCGGTACACCGGGCCTCGATTGCTTCGGTTGTATGCGATTTACAAATTCTATATCCTGTGTGGTTAGGGTGACGTCGATAGACTTGGCTAACTGGATAATTAAGCTATTGAGCTGTTCGTTATTGTGTTCTGGAACTCCGATTATTTCTAGATTTAATAGTCTGTTCCACTGCTCTTTATTCTGTATTTGCGCGCTGAGACGAGCGCACTCAGTTTTCAAAATAGTTATATACTTTTCTTGTTGGCTAATAAGCTCAGACTGTTTTTCCAGGACGGATACTCGAGAGTCCAGTTTGTCCTGACGATCAGCGGCAAAGCAAGCTCCGGACTCGATCTCATTTAATCTAGTCTTAATATCTTTAAGTGAATCTGTCACTTCCGTTTTAAGTAACACGAAGTCAGGTGAGAATTGTTCCATTTTTTTTGATATAACGGATTCGACTAACGACTTTATGATATCAGAGATGGAGTCCATTAGATCTTTTTGGTATTTTAACATGGTAGTTTCACAGTGACATCCGATATCATGCTGTTTTCTTTTACGTAGGTTAACGTTACTTATGTCCATGTTGTGGCGAGCAATGTCAGGGTCCGACCCGTATCTGGATGGCGGTGTACGTTCCATTGTAACCAAATAAGAAAACTACTCCGACCGTTTGAGAACGCAATACGTTAAAAACCCAACTCAGTGTAGGTAATAGATACACGGTACACACACAATAGCGTGCACACCTTATCACTGATGATGAGTTGAAGTAAGCACTACGTATATCTTATTCACTCACCCACGAACGCGTTACTATCGAGTGCGACTGCGATAGACACTTTGTTATCACGCAACACTGGTCACTATAATCTTTGTGTTAAGTTGATAATCCCTTGAGCTAACTTGTAATTAAATTGAAATAATATTAAAACAGAACGGCGCGCACGATCGACCTGAACGAGGCACACGCCGGTTATGAAGTTTTACTAGCTTGCGAGAGAGCTTGGGGTCTATTTGAGGTAGAGCTTCTTTTGCTTGTCTACACCCACTCACTTCCATCCAGTACTTAATATGTAATTCCGTGGTATGTTGACGTATTACCATTGCAGGCCAGCTAGGCGGGAGAGGGATAGTTGGTACTGGTCCTTTTGCTGTTATCGCTTAGCCCCTCCTGGCCAATTCATCAGCGGCATCGTTCCCTCGTAAGTTACTGTGACCCATTATCCATTGAAGAGTTACTTGGTTGTTATTTTCGCATAACTCCCTCAGACACTGGTGACAGTTGTATATTAGCTTAGAGGTGATAGTGTGGCTTTGTAGGGCTTGTAGTACTGATTTGCTATCTGAAAGGATGCGGATGGAATAGTCTTTTACCTTTCGAGTCAAAGTAGCTGTGACTGCTTCTATTATACCCATGCATTCTGCTTGGAAGAAGTGTTATGAGCTCCTAGTGATGCAGCTATTCTTATATTTAGGTCTTCCGAGAACACTCCGTATCCCGTGCCCGACCTTGTCTTTGAGCCATCTGTGAAAATCCTGATGTCTTTTGTACTGAAGTCCTCTTTCAGTTCTTTGTACAGCTGTATTTTGTATCTCTTATCGAATATGTATTCCTTTGGAGATCTATCACTTCTGCCAACAGCAGAGGCTCCTTTTCAATCACCTCATTTAGAACCTCTGGGTGTGGGGATTGAGTGGTTTTCCAAAGATTTAATGTCTTCAACCTTACTGCGGCGCAGGCCGCCTCTTTTTTTATAAAGAGGTGTAGAGCCGGAAGGTTCAGCATAGCTTCTACAGCCGCGGTAGGTGTGGTTCGCATACATCCTGTGATAGCCATACACGCTAGTCTTTGGAATAGTTGCAGTTTATTACAAGTACTATTCAGCTTGGTACGTGGCCACCAAACAACTGCACCGTAACATATCATAGGTCGTATCACAGCTGTGTAGAGCCATAGTACGATATTCGGGGCAAGTCCATGTCTTTCCTATCATTCTACGGCATTGCCAGAAGGTTAAAGTGGCTGTATTTATTTTTGACTCCAAATGGGCGGCCTAGTTTAACTTGCTGTCAAGTATTACTCCTAAATACTTCACTTCGCTTTTTAATTGGAGTTCTGTGTTAAACAGTTTTGGCAGTTTTGGCAGTTTATAGTTACCCAAAACTCTTTTGCTTATGAACATTACCAGTTCCGTTTTTAATGGGTTGACTGATAGGTCGTTATCTATGCACCATCTTTCCACAATTTTCAATGCTGCATTTGTTACTTCACATATAGTACTGGCAAACTTTCTGCATATCAATATAGTTAGGTCATCTGCGTAGTCTACCGTAAAGTAGTGATTTTCGTTAAGAGCGGTAATTAGATCATTTACTACCAAGTTCCATAAAAGGGGTGAGATTACTCCACCTTGGGAGCAGCCTTTAGCGACAATTGCCTTCTGTGTCTCACTTTCATTTAGTAATATCACTCTGTGTTTGAGCATGTTTTCAATCCATGATGTCAGAGTTGTACATACTCCATGGCGGTGTAGTGCTTCTTTTATTTTTGTTAATTTTATCTTATCGAAGGCTCCTTCAATGTCCACGAAGGTTCCTAGACAAAAGGTTTTTTCCGAAATTGCACCCTCTATAACGTTCACTACAGCGTGAAGTGCAGATTCGGTTCCGTAGCTAATTTCATAAGTAAATTGAATTTACTTCTGAATATAGGATTTGTAGGATATTTTTTTTATGACAGTAACGGACGAGACGAGCACGACGTTCAGCTGATGGTAATTGATACGCCCTGCCCATAACAATGCAGTGCGGCTCGGGATAACCCAATAATTCTGAGCGGCATTACAATTGTGCTCGTCACCTTGAGACATAAGATGTAAGTCTCATTTGCCCAGTAATTTCACTAGCTACGGCGCCCTTCAGACCGAAACATAGTAATGCGTACACATTACTGCTTCACGGCAGAAATAGGCGCCATTGTGGTACCCATAATCTAGCCGGCATCCTATGCAAAGGATGCCTCCCACTGGAAAATAGTATCGCGTAGTGCTTGTATTTTATTTGATTAACAGCGCTACTCTTGCGTGGGATGAATTAGTATAATGGTTATTTCTTTTAAAAAGAAATAACCTTGAAGGCTAAATGGAGGAATTGTCAATACCTGTACCTTGGCAGGCAGCAGCTCCAGTTATTAATGCCAGGGAGCCTTTACTAGTCATGCTTTACTAAACAAATACTAGTTAACTTTTGGTGTTATAGTTAGACCTAAGTGTAGAGCCTGTTTTGGGAAAGGAGAATAAGCCAACCAAGTCTAATTAATCATATATGGAGATGACTGAATACAGGGAACAACACTTAGTAAGGCCGAGGTCACTACCAGAGGTCATCGGCAACGTCAAGGGTAACCCACGGGACGATAACCCAATTCCACCAGAAAGCTCCTACGGAGCTTTCTTGTGGAATTGGGTTATCGTCCTCAACGTCGTTGAGTATCTGAAAATAGCCTGTTCTTACCAGTGCCTAATAGGTGAACATACAAATAAAGAGGCTATTCCATTGGGGCCTCCTTAGTTTTTTAAATAACTAAACGCTTCAAAGCATAAAACTATTATTATATTCCGAAATTCAATACGCGAGCAATAGATTGAATCGCTCTGTATCGGAAAACACTAATATCCAATGCAGCATAAACTATCGAGCTTAATGAAGCGTTAACCGAAGTCCAGTACTCGTGGTTATTACATAAACAAAAGAACAGTGACGTCAAACTAAAAAGGTATTCGATATGAACATATTCTAAGGATAGGAAACACATCGGCTGAGTACTTCACATATATAAAAGACAATAGAACGAAACGTAAAATACTTTATCTACACCTATGCATTAAATCCTCTATTAAAGATTTAGCTTGTTGCCAACATTAAAACACCCAATGTCCTAATAGCCATTACATCATCCAAACGAGTGTTGTAATGAAATTCAGTACATCATTACATCACTCGTTTTCATAATAACACTCCTTTGGCTTTTTTAATGTTAGCAGTAAGCTATTTCAGAATGTTTTATAGAGGATTCATATTATGGGTGTTTTTTAAATATATTATCTTGAAACATGAACTACATATATATACATATTTATTTTTTTATAATCGCTTATAAAATGCTCACAGAATACCTTTATTTATTTATGGTGTATATGGATGATGCAGCTACTGTACTCAATAACTTTTGTATTAATTTACATTTACTTTTTTGACTTACTCGTGTAAGACATTGACTATTTGACGTTTGAGTGTGTCTGTTGCATCATTTTACATTTTACATATTATATTGTAATTTGAAATGATTTATAAGTCGATGTACTTAAATGTAAATCTTGGTATAAAAGAGTGGCAATGAGTTTCTTGCTACTTCTTCTCATTAGCTCAACCCTTTACGAAGTAGCGGTAGATTCAATAAGAATTTTATTTTTGACATTCATAAGTGTCACTTCCGTGACCTACGTGAATAAACTGATCTTGATTTGATTTGATTTTGATTTGATTTGTTTATCTAGCAACCCGTAACATAAACCGCATAATGATACCTCGGCTACACACATGTGGCTAAAGCAGTAAACACATGTGGCTAGCGCGTCTCAAGTGGCTGCGCCGGGTTTGGCGCCAAAACAGCTGAGCGGGTGGCGACTGCGACCTGTCAAGAAAACACATGCAAGTAACAAAAAATAATGTTCATCTACACATCATGCAAAACTCACAAAATACCTCTACTTACGTGTCAAAACCATTAAGATTAACACAATATAATTTTGTTATGTTGATAAATTAATAAATAATAATAAATAGTAAATTAATAAAATAAACAGTGCCTAAATATTTCTATTGTACCATTGTCTCATTGGACCAATACTTAGAATATTTAAATCTCTATATACGGATTTAAAAATTCTAAGTTTGCGAACGGATTATTCTGGTTTAGTTGAAGGAATATGGGACAAAAAACGATTATCCAGGATTAAGAGTGAGTTTGCGGTTGCCGTATATCGGTAAATACCAGTATTTCCCAGAGAGCTAGACAGAGGATTAAAGGAATTTTAGCTTCCAGTGCTTCGGGAATTCGTGTGGCTTTGTATAGATTAAGGTGATTTGGTCATCAATTAAATGTATGAATTTACGTTTATTTAACCTATACTGGGTCCGTTTCGTTTATGAAAATCGAATGAAGCCTATTTTATGTGTCGTTATTTTTGAAGTAAAAACTTCATTTTATTTGTGCAGATTTTTTTTTGATAAAATTAATTTAAAAAAAAAAAGGGTAGTGAGTAACATTTAACTTGCAAGATTTGATTACAGACAGACAACGGGACAGGTGAAACTAAATAAAAATGCTTGTCATAGTAATAAAAATTAAAAAAACGTGATAAAAAATAAAGAAATTAAAAAAAATCAAGACGTACCCCAGGCTCGAACCTGGGACCTTCTGCACAAATAGCATACGTGTTAACCGCTGTTCCACGGCAACTGCAATGACTGTTGTGAAATATCTATATATACATCTAGTAAGTAAGTGTTAGGTTATTTTCGTTACGGAATTTCTGGATTCGGTCTCCACGCTCAAGGCCCGCGATAAAAGCTATGCAATAGCTTAAAAATAAAGAGAAGAGAAGACCAGTGGCCCCGTTACACAGGATGCAGGCTAGACTATGGGTACCGCAACGGCGCCTATTTCTGCCGTAAAGCAGTAATGTGTAAGCATAACTTTGTTTTGGTCTGAAGGGTACCGTGGCTAGTTTATTAATTTAAATTAATTTACTTTATATTTAAATTACTGGGCAAATGAGACTTGACATTTTATGTGCGGCAGTTGTAGTGCCGCTCAAAATTTGTGGATTTTTAATAATAATAATAATAATATATTTATTTGCAAAAAACATAGTATACAATGGTGTTTAAATTTAAATAAATAATAAGAGCTTACATGTTTTGCCAGCACTATTCCTAGCATGCAAATATTTAAACACAATGAATATAATCAGAATTTCATTTCCATAAATTCCTTAATACTATAAAAATTATAATCATTTAGCCAACTATATAGCTTATTCTTGAATAATCTAGAATTTAAATTTTTTATGCTACTCGGTAACTTATTATAAATACGAACACAATTACATACACATCTTTTATTATATTTGGTAATTTTTGGAATATTATGAAGAACGAGTCTTTGTGGATCACGTCGGTTCCGCGGATTTAGATCATTAGCTGATTTAAACAATTCTTTATTTTTTTTTACAAACATACATATCTCGAAGATGTAAAGCGACGGCAAAGGTAACAATCCTAGTTTTTTAAATATGGGTTGACACGATTGCTCAGGATGCATCCCGTACATTGCCCTAATACACTTTTTTGAGCAATAAATGCTCTGTTGATATCTGTGCTGTGTCCCCATAATATAAGCCCGTAGCGCAGTACCGATTCTACATGTGCGTGATAAGTCATTATAGCAGTTTTTAATCTTGTTACTCTTTTGACTTGCTTAAGCGCATATACGAACTTATTTATTCTCTTACATATATTATCTACTTGCTCTTTCCAATTGAAGTCTCTCTCAAGAATCTATTATTACTCCTAGAAACTTTGTATGTGCTTCTTCTTTAATTGTTGTTATTTTTAGTTGTATATTGTATTTAGGATTATAACATTTATTGAAATTGTTATATACGGAGTTATTTAGATTTATTTTCAAATTATTTATATCAAGCCATTGTATTAATTTATTTATAGTGTTATTAATTTCAATCTCATGATTTTTGATACAGTTATTATTTTTTTCAGACGCTACAACGATTGTGATATCATCAGCAAATAACACACATTGATGTTTGGTTATGTTAATAATATCATTTATATATAATAAGAAAAGGATAGGGCCCAGCACACTTCCTTGTGGAACGCCACATTTATTGTGCTTGTATTCGGACAAGAAAGGGACCATATCTCCATTGTCATCTATCTTATCAATAATGACACATTGTTGCCTGTTGCTAAGATATGATGCTATCCACTGAAGTGTAGGACCCCTGATACCGATTAATTCAAGCTTATCTAGTAGCAGATTGTGGGAGACTAAGTCGAAGGCTTTCGAGATATCAAAAAATAGTGCAGTAGTTAGATTGCTATTGTTGATACTTGTAACTATAGACTTTACAAGAGTGAATACCGCTAATGAAGTGGACTTATTTTTTTGAAAGCCAAACTGTTCGTTGCTAATTATATGAAATTTTTCGCAATAGTCGCTTAATCTTCTGTACATGCACTTTTCATATATCTTAGACAATATGGGTATCAAAGTTATTGGACGATAGTTATTAATATTACATTTTATCTTTTTTTAAATAATGGCTTGACCAATGAATATTTCAGGGTGTCAGGAAAAGTGCCCGTCTCAAACGATGTATTTATTAAATGTGTTAAAATGGCAGTTAATTGATTAGCACACTCTTTAATAATTTTGGTGTTGATTTCATCATAACCTACAGAATTGGAGTTAGTTAAAGACATTGTTTCTCGTCTAACCTCATTTTCTGTCATGGGTTTTAGGAACATTGAGTTTACATGGGCACTAATATTATATGATTTTTTAATACTTTTTTGTGTTGTTTTATGTGTTAAATTAATGTAGTGATTGTTGAAGGCAGTAGCAATATCAACGGGTTTTGTTATTGTCGTGTTGTTAACTATAATTTTCTCTATGTTTCCTTTGCAGTTTGTGTCTCGTATTTCATTTTTAATTACTGCCCATGTGGCTCTACATTTATTATCATGTTTGTTTATATACTTAATGTTTTCATTTTATTTTAATTCACAATACATTATTTTAGAATATTAGAATATGTCTTATATCTATTTTTATTACTAGTATTTTTATTTTTATAGTATTTACATCTTAGTTTACGTTTATTCAAACAACTTTTTTTTAAGCCTTGACTTATCCAGTTTTGTTTATTTTTATTTTTGTTATATATTTTTACTTTTACTTTTGGGAAGCGAAGATTGTAAAATAGACATAATAGTTCATGAAACTCACTGAATGCATTTGCGTCATTTTGCATATATATATATGCGCCCAGGATAAATTGTTTAAGCATTCCCTGAACTTGCGAATAATGTCCAAATTATAATCTCTTTTATAAATAAAATACGTAGTACTTCTTTGCGGCTTTTCATTAACAGAAAAGCTTTACATTTGGCCTGTGTCATGGTCAGAGAGATAAAGCGGCATGACTGTTGCGTTAGCATTTGGAATATTGCTAAGAATATGATCTATGCAAGATGACTTGCGAGTTGGTACGTCTATGTGAATTTTCATGTCAAAATTGTAGGTTATGTCTCGTAAATGATTAGTAATATTGCCTTTTTTTAACGTGTTTATATTAAGGTCCCCTGCTATAATTATACGCATTTTAAATTTATATTTATTAGTTGAGTAGCTTAAAATGTCGTTTAATTTACATAAGAATTGGGTGGGATCTGAGTTAGGTGTTCTGTATAGGCAAATAACTAGCAGTTTATAACATTCAATCTCTATGCCACAGGCTTCAAATGTGTTTTGGGTAGCATATTTTTTTATGTATCGTAAATCTTTGAAAGGAATGTCGTTTTTTACTAAGATACAAGTACCTCCTCTTTGCTGTTCTCTGCTGAAGTTGGCAGCAATTTGATAATTATATATTTTGATAAAATGCTCATATCCTTTTTTTATAAAAGTTTCTGACAGGCATATTACATCTGGATCTTTCTGTGACGCTTTTAACTGCTGGACTTTTATTTCTAATAGTTCCCGTTTTGATAAAATACTAGCAATATTTTGGTGCATAATATGAAATGTACGGGTGTTAGGCTCGAAAAAGATTGTTTTTATTTTTTTGTACAGGGAAGTAGTAAGGTATCGTACCTTTGCTTACATTTTCGATAGATGCCGTGGGCTTAACATTTTGTTTATTTTTATCACAGTTTTGTACATCGAAATAGAAAGGAATTGTGCCTTTTTTAGGCTCCTTTCTATACGTAGTCGTGTTGCCGCTAGTTGCATTACGCATAACAAATTCCCTAGTATTCTTAGGGTACAAGTAGGTCTCATCATAGTCGTTACAGTCTATTACATAATTTATAGAGTTACAGATCTCTGAAAACTTAAAATATCGACTGTTAATAAAGTAGCTTTTTTTAAACTTTTTACATAAATTTTCTATACTCTAATTCAATTTTGAAGTTTTAAAGGAGTGACTTTTATAAGCATTTAATACAATTATTCTATTGTTATAAAAGGACTGTAGTATTAATTCTAATTGTGATAAGACTTGCTTTAAACTGTTATCATTTTCTCCTATACATATCACTAGTTTATCGTCCGGATTTAAGGCTGTTCTTATGCAGTTCTTCACTATGTCATAACATTTCGCGTAAGGCTTCGTTTCCGCAAAAACTCTGTATTTTTCATACTTAGTATTGCTTCTCGACTGCAATAAGGCTGAGGCCAAGCCGACACATTGTTGGGTTTCGAATATAAATATTCTTCGTTTAGGTTCGTGCTCGAATTTTCTTGTTGTGATCGAAAGGGTGCATGTATCGGGTGGAGGAGACGTTGTCAATTTGAGGTCCCCACTTTTATTGTGCAAGTATTGTGTTAGTGTCTCTATTTGTTTTATTAGAGTTGAAATTTCAATTTTAGCGCTATCCAACTGCTGCTGTAGATCTGTAATTTGTTTTTTCAGGGACAGTGTTCTATCTTCGTAAATAGGGTTGAGGTTTGAATAATTTTTGGGCGAAGAAGGGGTGGATGTTGTGCATTGTGCATTTTTAATACTGCTACTAGACATATTTTCCACTAACGAAAAAGTTTGTTGTGATGATTTTAATATATTGTTTTCATCAGTCAACCTGTGTACTAGACTTCGAAGATCGATATTTTCCAATATTCTGTTATCAAGTTCATTTTACCTGAACTCAAGCTTAACGGTTAATTGAGAAATGGTATCTTTCATCTCCGACCAAGATACTAAGTCTGAGATTGGAACTGACAATGTGCCATCCAAACTATTTGATAGTTTCGCTGATGTATTGTATGATTCAGAGTATGTGTTGTAGTCTGTTAGTATATGCGAATCTAGGGTTTGTGATTCTTCTATAGGCGGTGAGGCTTTAGCTGTAATCTTTTTTTATTTCTCAGTGTTAAGTTCGAAGTATGACTTTTTACTTGTTTTTTGTTTTTAATACAGGTCATGCATTTCCATTTCTGTTTGGATTCCAGATCCATCATGCGATATGTTTTTTCAGGATATCCAATACAATCTGGTTCATATCTGTTGTTACAGATCGAACATAATGCAGTGCTTTTTATGACTACATGTTTTTTACATTTATAGCATACTACAAGAGCTGCCTTCTTACGGCCACTGCTTGTTAAACTGCTTAAACCAATTTTCGATGACATTTTTGTGTTGAAAAAATATACTTCTTATTATGGCTAGAGAAAAAAAAATCTTTGGCGTTTGAGATTCGATCGCACGACCTCGCGGTATATTACGGTACTGTGTGTTGCACAGCGTAACCACTTATCCAACAGTACAATTTCTATTAAGTTGAAATAACAGTACTGATTCGCAGAAAGCGGAAATGGATCTGAAGGTAATTGTAAATTAGATAATATAAATAATGTCACAAGATTGAACAAGTTTCTATTTTTTGACGGTGTATTGCAATTTTAAAGACTTATTTGTACACTTGATGTATTCCACTTATCACACTAATTATGTATTTTATTTCGGTATCAGTTTTTTATATCAGTGTTTGTATAGTTAAATGATCCGTGAGTTCAACAATTAGTGCAAATTAAATGTTAAGTAATTATGCCTAAGACGTATGGAACTTACTGTTTACTGCTTTAACACTTTCACTTTGTTGTTTGATTGCTATACGCCCCTAGTACTTTTTCCACACTTTCTAGATTACTTTTTGAATCACTAAACACTGCATATTACAAACATTTACACAATTCAAAGAAGCTAAATTAAATTAAATATTTCGAAGCAATTGTCAACCGCTTAGCCTTTTCTAGGTCTTAACAACTTTTTAAATTGTAATCACTTACGTTTTACTTTGAAAATAGTATACTTATTATGAGTCACACACTTCGTCTAACTTATAAAACTAGTTAATTTATCTGAACCAACTTTAATACAATTTTAGAATGTTTTTAATTGCGGAGCCGACGTGAACCGTGACACAACCGTGACGTCAATCCTTATCTTGAGTGGCACTACATTTTGATGGGCAGGGCGTATCAATTACCATCAGCTGAACGTCCTGCTCATCTCGTCCCTTATTTAATTAAAAAAAAAACAAGAAAAACCAATATGATGGTTTGTGTTCACCACGGCCCATACTCTCACCTGAGCCTTCCCACCTTACAGAGCTTCTAATAACTGTATATATAAATTTGAAAACCTTAAAGATATTGGCGGGTGTGTATCGAACCGAGTAAACTGTAGACAAAGTCCACAGTTCTGCCTATTGCCAGGGCCGGATTTAAACTTAATGCCGCCCATGGGTACCGGGAAAAAATCCGCCCCAATACTGGGACTAATAGTTTACTTTAAACTTATAAGTAATTACAAAGTAAAATATTTGTTTTTTTTAACAATTATAAATTTGGCACTAAGGGTGACTCATAATAACATAACATAAATTTTTTCACAGGCAAACACGTCTGACTTTTTGAATTGCGAATTGGTCGATTAAATCTTCGCAATCTAAACGTTGAAGTACGTGGGATTGGATGCATAGAATAGATAAACAATATTCAGCAATCTTGATAAGACTAAAAAAAAATTATTCACTTTCAAAATTTTGCCGCCCAAAAAAATTGGCGCCTTGGGCACTTGCCCCAACTGCCCCTAGTGGAAATCCACCGCTGCGTATTGCGCCACCAAACCTTCAATAATAATACACTAACACACATTTTAAATAGCTATAATATGTTTGCCAATAAAGATAAATATAAACTAATAATACAATTTTGATTTTAAAGAGTGGCAATGAGTTTCTTACCACTTCGTCTCATTAAAGCTAAACATTTTCAAAAGTAAATGTAAAAAAGGTAAATGTAAAAAAAAGAAAAAAAATGTTTTGATTTGATTGGATTTGATTTGAATATGTTAACGTTGCTTCCATGTATATGTATGTACATATACCTGACAAAAAAATATTGATTACCTGTTCTGCAATGAGGCAATGCTGCCGATATCCATACCATCTTTGTACTGCAGAAGAGGACTCTTTGCGCTGTTTTTAACCTAGGTTTTAAAGAAACATCAAGAGCAAAATTTAAAGAACTAAACATCTTGACTGTTGCCTCTCAATATATACTTGATTCTGTCATAACAATAATGTTTACACTAGGAACAGACATAAACTTTGAATGCCTACTAGTCGGCTAAGTCGCTAGATTTTTCAACAATATCCCAGATATTGTTAAAAACAAATGTATTATGAAATTCAAAAGAATTGTTAAAAACGTTTGTGCGGTAAAGGTTATTTACTATAACATTTAATGACTTTTTATTGATACCACTGTTTGGGAATAGAGCGACCGCCCACAGGCTATTAAATAATACATTTTATTATAGGATTTCACATTGAAACCTTATTTTGATAAAAAAAAGAAGCCCGCTGAGTTTGTTGCGCCCATTCTTCTCAGGTCTGAGGCATTCCTTTTGGAATGTGTGGTAGTTTTCGACTTTTAGTAAGTGATTTTATGTTTAACAATATTTGAATTTGGATTTGCCGTTGTCTTGTAGAGATCGATAGAAAACAATGAAGAAGTAATTATAAAAAACAATGCTCACAAGTATTATTTCAATTAATTGTATCCTAGTCGCAAGTAACCTTTACATAAACCAGAAGTTGTTTAATTGTTTTAAAACGCAGTGACATCGTTAATTACGTTTCACTTTGCATCATCAAAGGTAACCTGATCATTGATCGCATTTCGGGCTCAATATGTCGATCATATATGATTTGCACAGAATTACAAGGCTCACGTGAAATAATAGCTGCGATGATCTACCGTGTGTAGTCGCCCTTAAAACAATAAGGGTCACTCTGGAAACTTGTTATCATGTGCCTCAGTCGTATTCGTCGTGTGCCCTTCGGCCCTCGACTATGCACGTCGTCATTTCATTAGTGTTGTATTGCAGTCTATGTGAGTGCGTCGACTCCGGCGGATATTTTCATAGCAGCATTTGCCTAAAATCAACTAAACTGGATATTGTTTAGTTCTGTACGCGCCGTTTAAAGAGTTAGAGTGTTAAGAGAGTAGTTAAAGGCTCCTTAAAAGGTCTGGATATTTAATTTTACAACAAAGTACCAGATGGTATACTAGGACTCACTGAGTACGAATTCTAGAAATATATTAAAGCTTCTTTGACAAAACTTACCATTTTTTTTAATGAAAATTAGGGACGAGATGAGCAGGACGCTCAGCTGTTGGTCATTGATACGCCCCACCCAGTACAATGCAGTGCCGCTCAGGATTCTTGAAAAACCCAAAAATTCTGAGCGGCACTACAATTGCGCTCGTCACCTTGAGACATAAGATGTTACGTCTCATTTGCCCAGTAATTTCACTAGCTACGGCGCCCTCCAGACCGAAACACAGTAATGTTTACATATTACTGCTTCACAGCAGAAATAGGCGCCGTTGTGGTACCCATAATGGAGCCGGCTTCCTGCAAAGGAGCCTCCCACTGGTGGCGTCTTGCTTACTATAGTATAGTACATTATATACAGGATAATGATGCATGATTCTTTACTGGTCCTACAATTGTATAATGCTATATAAAGAAGCAAAGTTATTAAACATATTATGGTTTAAAAGATGTGCATTCTCGTCACTTATTCTCCCCATGTTTGGCTGTTTTTGAGATAACGCAAGCAAAGATACAAACCAACGTTGAGATAAAAGTTATTGCCTCGCCTTCATGAGTACACTGTGTTTTTTTTTAATTAACACATGAAAGCACACATTTTTGTCCACCTTTGCCTAAAAAATAATTATGTACTTGTAGAAAAAACATTATTTTTGCAATCTAAAACGATTAATTGAAAATATTATGAAAACAGAATAAAGAAAACCGTTACATTGTTTTTTTTTTATATCATCTTCATGAAAAACACGAAAAATAATACTGGCAATGTTCAATATAATAAAACAACTGTTAACAATAGTTTTCGTTTATTTGCTTTTCATCTCGTTTCATGAAAACATTTATTATTAACTTATTATAACTAATATTTACAAGTTCCTTTACAACAAATTGGGAAATAGTAAGTTTAAATCTAGCATCAGAAACAGGGATTAAAACTGATTATTTAACGAAATAAAAATTCATTTTACCTAAATTATTATAATTGATAAGCTCTTATTGCAAAATACTTACGCCTGATAATATAATTTATTTTATTAATTTGGCTACTGATATTAATAAACATTTTTTTAATAGTCCATGATTTAGACTCATATTCACTATCAAAACAGATTCAGAATGCCGTCTATTTAACACGGCCATCTTACAAATTAATTGGAATAAAATTGATTTTCACGCACATTTCAAATTCAAAATAAAAAATAAATGTAAGCAATTCTCATATGTCAGAAAAACCGTAACAAACAGATGTACAGAGAAATTGATTTCTGTAAGTTATTCTAAAGGATTTTTATTTTAAAGTTAGAGACCCTTAAATTATGTATTTTGATATATATCATAGCTTCAAAAAGATATTAATATTCTTACAATTCTGTTGTATAGCTAATATGAAAACTATTTGATGAAACAATAAAAAATAAATAATTTGCTAACTTAATATCAGAAAATTGACCAAAACTCATCCTTAAATTAAATTAAAATTAAACTAAAAGGCTTAAAGTTGTTATAGTAGAACAATGCGCAACAATTATATGAGTAATTTTATTAGATTCGTTTATAATAATTAATTTATTTACATATTTTAAGCGATTTTTAAAATTAGATATTTCATATCTATAAAACAATTGATAAGTAATTGAAAGTTTGTGATTAATTTTATTGAAAAATGTAAAACCTTCTTTTAACTTCCGGGTAGAAATCAATTAAACAGCTTAGCAAAACTCCCTACAATTGTATGAAACGCGCAGTGATTGATAAATATATAATGTAATATATAAAATTCTCGTGTCATGGTGTTAAACTTCTCCGAAACGGCTTGACCGATTCTCATGAAATTTTGAGTGCATATTGAGTTGGTCTGTGAATCGGACAACGTCTATTTTTCATCCACCTAATAGTTAAGGGTGGTCCACACGAAATTTTTTTTTTTAAATTTTATGACATTTTTAAATATGTTTGATTATTAGTCAGCATTAAGAAATACTTAATTTCAAATTTTCACCCATCTACGATCAACAGTTACTTTTGTATCGCGATTTTACTATCGGCAATACAACGTTTGCTGGGTCAGCTTGTAATATATAAAATGGCAGCTACAATCTTGGAAAAAACGGAGATAGCCGAAATCCACTACGTTTTAAGCAACTGTTTGTTTTGAAACTTAGCCGGATTATACTTCGTCGCCATATTGTAATTACTATTTCAAACTTATGTCAAATCTCACTACGCGTTTCATAAAGTAAGTTTAATTTTTGTCTGTGGCAATGCCGCCTCTTATAACGTAGTATTTAGATCCTCGTTGCAAATATGTTTGAAAATAATTTATATTACTTAATTAGAAAATATAATTAAATTAGAAAATAAAGCTCTCAGTGTAATATCTCAAGTGTAAATTTCTTAATTTCACAAATGTGTTGACATTATTTTTGTTTTCCTGGGACATTATACAAACGATTTAAGTTTTCTTTAGCCAGATTTTGGCGAGACAACACGTCCTGAGGATGCCTCGTGTAGAGGCGAAACACGTGTCGAATTATTTTTAAAAACAAATATTGGCGGAATTAACACTAAAGAAAACTTAAATCATTTGTATAATTATGGATTTCCGCAAAGTAACGCCCAATTAATAAATTTTCTTGAGACATATTTAAGAAGTTCTTTAAGTATATTCATTCATATTATTATCATAGCATCAATATACGAATATTCATATATTTATTGCGCTGTTTTGCAATAAAATGAATAATTATTATCTATTAAATAAAACAATTGTATAAATACATTACGTTTATCAATTTCAACCATAATTGCAACAATTCTGAAATTAGTTATTTAATTCTGTAACTTGAAAAAAATAATCACAATCTTTCAATTTTACTATTAGCAATTACATAGTTGGATATAGCACAATTCAAAATTATACCACCGTCCTTAGCATAATAATAATACTTTTCTGTATATTTCTCTATTTACAATGTCGTATTTAATAAGTTATTTCAAATATTTACACAATAACATAACGTCGTACTAAACAAAAATTAAATCATTGAAATTATCCGGTATGTAACTTTGCAAGAGCCGTTACATTCGAGGAAGTTTTACAATTATTAATCAATATACTAAATGGAATTAAAAAAAGTGTGTGTGTACTTATGTATGCACGCAAAAAGTTATAATTCTTTGCCGTAATAAAGCAATAACCATTAAAATGATTATATAAAATTATTTATTCCTCGTGCTATTCTACGTTTTTAGGATGAACAGTTTTGTAAAAATCTTGCAAATATTGTTTTGAGCGGCACTGTATTTTAATGGGCAGGGCGTTGTTATTTCTATAAACGTAGAATAGCACGAGGAATAAATAATTATAAGGATTTTTGATTTATTAGGCCAAAGAAGTATAACTCCTTGCGTGCACACATAAGTACATACACACTTTTTTAAATTTTGATTGTACACGCGTGCGCTATTCTCACTATAAACTTATAAAGAGTTTAAAGATGTTCTAGGTGAGAATTATTATTATGGGCATTTGAGGAAAGAGCCTATGCTTTGATTAATTAAGGAAATGTTATTCTCAAATAATTATAAAAGCCTCGGTTAATTATGAAATGATAAATTTTCTAAGTTTTGTTTCTCAAATTAACGTTGTGACATAATCCTGGTTTTCGTCACATCGAAATGGCTTCTATTCATAAATGAAATATTAAACAGCTTTGTGCGCATTTATTCAATTTTTTTTAATGATTATTAACTATTAAATTCAATATTCTTTAGTAGATAAATTTTATAAACAGCCCGGTTTAATAAATTCTCTACTTTTCAGCAACTCTCTAGTTTTTTCCATGCAAGTGCATTATTCGATGTTTAATAGTTAAATTAAAGCAAAAATTTTATATCTCTAAAATCCGCACGAGATAAAAGAAAATATTTTGACTGAAACTAAGAAATCGTTATTTTCATGACAGTGAAAGATTAAATTCTACGTAGTTCCTGAAAAACGTCCCAAGCCACAAACAACACATTTTAAGGAATTAGTGTTTAAAGTTTAATAAATATTAGTGATTCTATACTGTCTGGGTCTAGTCTGGGTTGGGCTTCTAAGTCATGATGTCATTTAAAGAGTGACAGTAGGGCTGCCATTTTTTGTCAGTCCGTTAATATGAATCACGTGACCAGTTTTGTGTTCTTAACTCAATTTCGACATGATTGTGGTTTGGAACACTAATCTGAAATTACGTCCAGTTAGTAATTAGCTTTTCAAGAAACCGGAATATTTAATTTAAATCGACGATGAATGTCATCGAATATGTATACATGGAATATTTTTCACAAAAACTCTTGTAATATTTTGCTTTCACAGTATATATAAATCATACTCTTACGAACTTGCGATCGATGAGTAGGGTTAGCAACTTTTCTGCAAGAAATAGAGTATGTCTAATTTCAGATAGGCTAACTGAAGAGACTTCTGAAAGAAGATGTTGTGACAAAAATTGAGAAAGGTATGCTGAGATGGTTTGGACATGTCGAGAGAATGAATGAAGAACGATTGACGAAGAAAGTGTATAAGGCCAGTGTGAATGAAAGTGTTGGAAGGGGTAGACCTAGGCGGACGTTTCAAGATCAAATCAGGGACGTCTTGAAAAAAGGCCAGGTCAAGAGTAGGTACCCTAAACCGAAGAGCATGTATGAAAGGAATAATGAAAGTGAACGAAGCGAAACAAGTATGTAAGGATCGTAGCAAGTGGAAAGACGTGGTCTCTGCCTACCCCTACGGGAAAGAGGCGTGATTTTATGTATGTATGTAAATGAAGAGTAAAGACTAAATATACTTTCATGTATCTAAATGTTTTCTTCCAATATCTTGTCATATTGACATTATATTTGTCTTGACTATTTTGTCTGCATACAGAATTGCCTGAATAGGTACCTAGTTATTATGGTATTAGGTAACACCGACTAATACTTAGATTAAGGATAGGTCTCTTGCTGCGCTTCGACTAGATATCGCACTACCTAAGAACAATAGCTTTTTATTATTGCAACTTTATATCGTAGTGTGTATTGGCTATTTGTAAAGATGCTTGTGTGCGTGGCATCTTGACACTCAATGGCATCTTTCAAATTTTGTAACATACGCTTGGTGTTATTTTATATTGAAATAATAAAATACAAAATACTTACTGATGATATGTGATCCCAGTGTCTTTTTTATTTCTTGTAATATTATTTTTACAAAGTTTTACTAAGCAACCCACCATTTTAGTTTTAATTATAAGCAAAGTTTAACAGAACATGTGGCTCGTCAACGTCCACATTGTTTGAAAATGGCTCGAGTACGCCCACTTGGGCGTAGTATTAGTTGCCGTACTTTGCGACACGCCTGCTATATCTAGTCGGGGCGCAGCGACGAACCAATCTTTAATCTAAAGACCAGTAAAACATTAAGTAAATAGAAAGTCTTTTTATTTAAAGAGTATATTATGTGCCAAACAAGTCAGTGTATGTAGAAAGAGTATTTTTGCGTACTCTAATAGTATAATAGATAGATAGACCGTCATTGAGTACAATTTTCAATACCAAAAACCTTAGATTATTTATACCCCTAGATAGACTGTGAGTGCTGTGAAAACGTCGAAAAATTGAGGTTAACAGCTAACCTCTATTTCAACCAATAACACAAAGTGACATCTACATCGCGAGTGTAAAACGTAGCTTGTCACGCACACTAAAGAAATAAACTTGGACTGTTTTCATCGGTTGTCTAGCAGCAAAAGGCCCTATCTAGACGTATAAATTACCTAAGCAAAAACATTATAAAAACAATATCTACAGAAATTATTTTTTCTTGTTTCTTTCATGGTATTACATGAAAAGAATTAAAGTTTCTACTCAGTTCTTAGTGGAGCTAAGGTTTTAACCTAAAAGTCATTACTTACGAAGTGCTATAAGACCTTTATAGGTAACTCAACATGACGTAAGTATTGAATATTTAAAAAAAATATGTATTCTAATCCCATAGTCGGTACAATTTTGTCATGTCTGTTATGAATTAAAAATATCACAATTAATATTTAAATGGATATCAATAAGCTATTTATTTTCTGTAAAATTTACAATAAGAATTAAAAAATTAATTTAACTTCATTAAATATTTAAAAATTATTAAGTTAATTATTCTTTTATTACACTAACAATAAAATTTACAAAACTCACAACCATATCACAAAAGAAATAAATGTAATAACGGTTAAATGTAACATTACATAAAGGAATATTAAATTATTTACAATTTTACAAACAGTTGGTAACAAAATTTATTATTCGTTTAACCTAACTAGAACTTATTAATAATTGGTAACGGTTTCGGCTTAGTTGTAAATTTAATCGGGAACTTTACAGCTTATAGACGAAGTTATCAACTCCGAAATTGTTACAACATCAAAACTATAACAACGTATATGTGCCCATTAGAGGGCCTTATGTGTTATATATTTACAGAATTCATCAACTGTAGTTGCAATCAAAAATCGCATTTTAAAATGGGAGAAAATTCCCGGATGATTTGATTGAAGAGCCATTTATTAATGAACAAATCAATTTACAATTACATTAGTGATTTACTTTGAAATACCACAAAGTGTATTATAATATATTCTTCAATGTTTTACGGCCGTTCCCAATATTCAGTCTATCTCTTACTTGAGATAAAAATCGTAACTATCGTTGACTTTTCAGTCCCAATAAACTTATCGACGGTAACTCCTCATCGGTACACGCTGTCTGTTAATGGGATGACGTATAGCTTACCAGCGATAGAAGTTTGTATTGAAATTGCAATTCACGCGTCCCAATATAAGGCGATATGAATGAGTTATCGGGAATATTGTGACAGCTTCAGATTGTAGAAAGCTAATTACTGACAGTAGAAGGTTGTAATTTATCTCTATCTGTAGATAGTATATTGGGAACGGCCGTTAGATAACAAATATGTTACCACTATTTAGTATGAAAACATGTTTTGCTTACCGTAAACGGAGCTATTTGCAGAGTCGTGTTTGTACAAAATAGGAATCAAACAAAATTGTGATTTCAACATATTATGATCTATCAAATAAAAAGGCTAACTAAAATAATATGGGAATTCCTTATAGACGAATGGGAATATCTTGGCAAAGTAGAAAATGTAAGCTACGTTCACTGCTGTTGCACCGAAACCGTAATGTCCATTTCAAAACACTATTTACATATCCTAGAGCTGGGTCGTCTGTCAAAGGGGCGTGTCTCGAGGTGGATGTCTCGGCATTGCTGTTGGAGTTGGCATCGGTCGTGGTAATGTACGTAGATGTTGCATTGGTATACATCGCTCGCCCATTGGACCCCCGGCAATCCCCGCGCTGGAACCTCGAGGCAATGTACATGATCCACTAGCGAAACCCACAGGTGGAGGAATACCCTGCTGCGTCTGAAATTTTATTTAAATTAACATCTAACGAATACTGTTTGTATAAGATAATTGAAGAGCAAAGTTGAATAATTATTCGATAAAGTGAATTAAAAATCAAGCGAAAGAAAATAAAAACAGAATAAGTTCGTATGTTTTTCAGAGGCTTTGAGTTTACTATCTTCTATAAGAATTTTAAAACTTTGATGGAGTATATGTAAGGGACCTCTTTTTTAACTGCCAAAAGCTGTTTCCATGTGAGCAATAGCCTAATTTCAAGAAGGTCCTCAGTGTCTTCATGGAATCATCTTCCATCTAACCATTGCAGTTTCATTGACTTGATTCACTGAGACCAGTTTTACGTAGGTGGCCATATAGTTCATAATTAACATAAAGAAATCCCGTGAGGCTTTGTAATTGTCCTAACCATCAATTTTGCTCAGGTAAAGTGTTCTATTTCTTCACAAATTTCGTGACGCCTTGTAGGTTTTATATGAATTCGGAAATCACCACAGAAATATTCAGATACAATGCTCATTTCTGAACTAGTTGATCTTTCTCTTTTATATTTTTGCTTACGGTACACCAAACTTCATCGAATAACTTATCTAGTTTCGCTTTGGTTGTTTGCCGTCATCTACTTCAAAATCTCCAAACTCTCTTCTATTATCTTACCGAATTATCCATCATAGTGTGATGCTGCGGCGCTGTTCGAAGAGGACAATAACCCGGTATGCTTCCTCGGACGCCCGCCACACTCCCCCGGGGTATTCTGTTTCCCGGCGGCGGTGATATAGTCGAGACTTGCTGCTGGCGATAATAGTCCAACTGCTGATGTGATAATTATCTTTTAGATATTCTAGATATTCTAGAACACAATAACAAAATATAACAAAAACAATAGCAACGGATATTGATTGTTATATTTTTATAAGATATTATTTAAATTATAAGACACTTAATCAATGGAATTTTTCTCATCAAATTTTGAAAAAGACTGAGGACAAAAAATTAACTGGTGTAAGTACTATTATATGGATTATAAGTAGCAGTTGCCCGTGACTTCACCCGCGTATAATTTCTGATTTCCTATGAGATTATTTTCCTGCTGGAAGGGCAATCAAACTTATCGACAAAAGTCCTACCGCTAGTAAAAACCGCACTTCATAGTTCATACCTGAAGAGGTCGCAATTTACATTTTTTTTGAAATAAAGAGCTGACAGTTTTATTTTTTCCATACTTCCCCGTAAACAAAATTTCGATTTACATATTGTTATAAGCTTCCACGTAGGTACAACTGGTCGGGAATGAAACAATTTCTGAGATGTACATTGGCTAATTTCAAAGTTTGATTCTGGCTTTATAATAATATATTAAATAATAAGATTATCTAGTAGAATAATAGATTGCAGATTAAAATAGTTGGAGCGCCAACTTTGAGGTATAGGATATGAGGTGGTATTCCTGGTGGCTCCAGAGTGTGAAGAAACTCTACAGGAAAATGCACATCATCATCGACCTCGAATACAGTGTCTAAAGGTTAAAATTTTATTTAAAGTAACTAAAAAATTATGAATACTGTTGGCTAAGTCGTTTTTTGGAGAAAGAATAGCTCTTTATGTCAACCATGCAGCGCAATTAACTCCAGATTGAACAATATTGGGGTAGATTCTGTCCGTTAAGCTAGTCAGATCTCTCACAACATGACAAAGATTACTGGAAATGTATATTTTGCATCCCTCTTCCAAAATGTTCCCATCACCAATGTCTGGAAACAAATTGGAGAACACCCATATTTACTTTTGAGGACAAATATTAACTTGATAGATAGTCCATAGAACTGACGACTTAAGGCAAGCCTTCACTTCATCTGCACATGTCCCTCGTGAAACAACATGCAACGTCTATCTGAAGTCACCAGCCAATAGTACCGTGACTCCGCCCATAAGTCGGTTACAATTCCTTATATCTTGGAGAATCCTATTTAGAGTTTAAATACCTTCCTTATGGGCCATAGTACACTCATCCCATACAATAATTTTGGCTTCTCGAAGCAATTTTGCCGTGTTCAGGCTCAAAAGTAATTTGAAAGCAGAATAAGCCGTCTTGCCTCCATCAACAAATCCCTCTTCTAAATGACTAAGTATAACAATTTTATCATCGCAAGGTGTAGGGTATCAAAGGTATTTTAATCATAACGGTACCTATACAAAAAATACCACTACGGCCGAACTTCATAAGACTTTCATCCAACATTTTAAGCCCAATTTCACCAAAAGAGGGTTTTCGTGAAAAATTTCTTAGCTGATACCTACTACCTACCCTAAAAAGGCCTACCAAACTTCAATTTAACAATTAAAACTATATCATATAAAATTTAATTCATATTTAACCACCCTTAAACGGAGATTTTCCAAAATAACGAATAGGTACACCTAAAAAAGCGCGTAAACCTTCCTTAAAGGCTGGCAACGCTCCTGTGATTCCTCTGGGGTTGCAAGAGATTGTGGGCGGCGGTGATCACTTAACAACAGGTGACCCGTACGCTCGTTTGTCCTCCTATTCCATAAAAAAAAAATAGGTATTGATTTTCAGCGTGAAAATGGCACCTGCTATCTAATTGACAGACCTTAGCCCTAAGTAGTACTTACTTACCAACACATAAGTACGAGTGTTTTAACTAAATTATCAATTTATTGTGAGACCACCGAATTGCGAATTCAATACCACAAAAATAAATCGTATTAGCAGGCAGTTAAGTTAGCTATTTCATCATAAGGTGTTGCTAAGATAAACTTCTGTGCTATTATTATTACAATTTATTTTTTATCTTCACGTTCTATAAAATGAATGATACAATTTTGTTTTTATTTTCGAGTGATTTGCCTAAGTACTGGGAAAATATCAAACAAAATACTTGTGCAACAAAATTAATGAACGATCCGGGATTTAACCCTCTGTAGCGCTAACACGCGTTGGGTTAAGGCCACGCCGTGGCAGCGTTAAAGGAAATAAATGCTTTGGTTGATTCCTTCTTGTATAATTATTATAATAGCTGTATGTTATTTATAATCAAGATATTTAATAATTTACTGTATAAATATAAACTTTGGAAACATTTTTTAGTTAAGTAGCAATTTTCTCAGGAGAAAAAATTCTAATTTTGAATCTAAAAATAAAATCAACTTTAATTTTAATTATTTAATTAAACTATGTGTATTCGACAACGTATAACGTATTTTATACGTTAATGTGTCCTAAACAGAGCCAATACGTTTCCCCATTCTTGATTTCGTCTACTGCTTACGGTAGAAGCTCGGTGCTCGGTTTAAGGGGAAAATTTAGTACGTATTTTTCCACACCAACCTTCTCTACTCTTTTCTCTTTGGTTTTTTAACCCTAGATCAAAATTAATTTAAATCAATATCTTTAGATTTATATCATCGTTATCTGCGTCTCTCTGTTTTTCTTTTTTGATATTTTGGTTTTTGTAATTGCTAGAGTACTTAAAAACTTGCTAATATAGCATTGATTGGCTTAACGATTTGGAAAACAGAAGCTTTAGTATACAAAACCGACAACAACAAGCGAAAACATCAAAATTTCCTTCTCATACGATTCAGGAAATTGTCGAGAACGAGAGCCTGATTTTCGAGATATTTTTCCCTCACAATTTTTAGTCTCAGCTCCAGTTATCCTTATCATATTGAATATTGAGTCTTCCTCATAAGCATGACGGCATGTTGTTTTAGAATTATTAAATCTGAAAAAGGCCTTAGCTAATGTTTCTTCTTAAGATCATAGGACACGTTATTTTCGTTCCATTTTTTTTCCATATAACTATTTAGAAGGCACTTATTAAAATTACTAAGAATATGCATCTAATTTATATCTCATTTCAAAATTAACTTCTTACCTGCATATGATCAGTATCTGATGGTATGATGTCAGGATTCCTGTCATCACTTTCACTGTCATCTTTCTCTTGCAACTTGTCAGGTGAGCCTGGCTGCGATGACGTCGGTGGAGCCGACCTGGGCTTCCTCTTCGTGCACCTCTGCCTGACTCCGATCATGAAGATCACCAGAACTACCATGAGGACACTACCTCCACCAACCGCAGCTGACATTGCTCCAGACATTTGGAATGCAGTTCTTGGCAGATCTAAAGTTTAAAAATTAAATTAACTTACGGCTGATCCAAATTTGGTGATCGGCAATTTATACCTTAATTCCTACTATTGGTGTTTTTTTTATGACAATAAAGGACGAGACGAGCAAGACGTTCAGCTGATGGTAATTGATACGCCTTGCCTATTACAATGCAGTCCCGCACAGAATTCTTGATAAACCCAAAAAAAAATTGAGTGGCACTACAATTACGATCGTCTCATTAGCCTAGTAATTTCACTAGATACGGCGCCTTTCAGACCGAAACACAATGATGTGTGTAGCAAGCAGTAATATGTACTACTTTACGGCAGAAATAGGCGCCGTTGTGGTACCTATAATCTAGCCGGCATCTTGTGCAAAGGTGCCTCCCACTGGTTGTAGTCGAATATATTAAAAAGCATTGATTTAATCTGTTTCTAATTGAATCATTCTCTCAACAACATACAAAAATAATGTGATAATAAATAATATTTCCCTATTACACCTTAGTCACGTTTCCTTTATTCAAATAATTGGAGAGTGAAAGGGGCTGAACGCAAAAACTCTTACCCTTTTTTAGTTCCTGCATATATTTTAAGGACTATGTTGGGTCTATGTTTGGACTATGTTTTATCAATATAGTATGTCAAAGCTGCTCGTGATTCTTTTGATATAAGGATATGCTGCATTTTTCAAGTGAATATAAGTTCTTATTATACATAAAATTCTTGTTACTATTAAGACTGACATATTTCTAGGATGAACTAGCTGACTGTACAAAAAGAATCAATAATAAATATATAATATATAGATATTGTCGCATTTAATCCAGTTAATTTTATTTTTTATTTATTGAAGTAGGCGTTACTTTGCGGAAATCCATAATTATACAAATGATTTGAGTTTTCTTTAGTGTTAATTCCGCCAGTATTTGTCTATAAGCAATTCGACACGTGTTTCGCCTCTACACGAGGCATGCTCAGGGCGTGTAGTCTCGCCAAACTCTGGCACGAGACTCAAGTTGCTCCAGTTGCTTACAATATTCTTGGTTCAGATTTGATAGTGCCACTCAGAATTTTTGGGGTTTTTAAGAAATCCTGAGCGGCACTGCATTGTAATGGGCAGGTCGTATCAATTACCATCAGGTGAACGTCCAGCTCGTCTCATCCCTTATTTTCATAAAAAAAGTACGCACCTTTGAGCTGGAAGAACGAAAATGACACCACAATCGTAACAATCGTAAGTGTGGTGTGTGGTGTCATTTTCGTTCTTGCTTTACAGCATAAATACGGAAATAATAACTCACCCAAACTTTTATCATGCACATGATGTTTCTCCGGAGGCCTGAGTGTGCTGGCTCGTAATGGATATGGATCACCTCGGCCTTTCGCGTTATAAGCCAGCACTGCGGCCGCATACGTTCTGCCCGGGACCAAGCCGACTGCGGTAAACCGGGGCACTGCGCTTGACACATTCGCAACTATTTCCTAAGTAACAAAGCATTTGTCTTGGAAAATTCATGGTTGAGGAAATCTTGACGTATTTTCTATTAAGTTCAATAAAATAACTCCTTAAAGCATAGTATTTTCTTTGATTAACGCGAGTTATCCTTTAAAACACTTTTAAAGGATTTAAACGCGTGTTTTTGTAACTGTACATTAGATTTTGCGTAATTTTTTATATTTTTTTTAGTAAGCCTTACGTTTTGTGACCTTTCTAGATCACGATCAGTAACCCCCTGAAAACGTAATTCTAATTTAAGAACACATTTACAATTAAACGCGTTTTAATCCCTTAAAAAATGTGTTATTTTTCATAAAGCATTAAAATTCTGAAATTATCTACTTATATTTTCAATATTAGCATATAATTACTTATTTACTTAATATTGATAGCTAAAATGTATTATTTTGATGATATTTCATTATAAGTGAAAAAATTCATTTATTTCGTAATCATATGGATGTTTAGATGTATTCATGTAAGTTTACGTAAGTATATTGTATTCATTTATAATATGACGACCCCTATATCCCAGTGGTTAGTGACCCTGCCTATTGAGCTAGAGGTGCAAACATTTACATGATGAATATGAATGTTTGTTTCCGAGTCATGGATGTTTAAATGTATTCATGTAGGTTTAAGAAAGTATATTGTATTAAATATATCGTAGTCTTGTACCCATAGTACAGGCTATGCCTAGATTGGGGCAAGATAATTTGTGTAAGAGTGTGCCAGTATCATTATTATTAAGTATATCACTGTCTTGCACTCATAGTATAGGTGATGCCTAGTTGTGTGCATGTAAAGCTCACTTAAAAATAAAATCCTAACTTTTAAGTCAAGTTTTTACTTTCATTTGTACTTACTTGTAAAACAATACCTTTAGATTATTATAAATTAATGCTGTGCAATTTCTCTTAAAGGTGAACACTTTGGAATTATATATAATGTTGTAAGTTTATATTTGTGAATGTATTAATATGTATTCTGTTGCCAAATAAGTGCCTAATAAATAAATAAAAAAAGATAATTTGTGTAAAAGTGTCAATATTTTCATTGTCCTCATAATCACTAACCATTAATTTACCATCGTATCGAATAACAACTAAACATAACTTAAAACTAACCTGTGTTACAATCTCCCGAACTTCGAGAAGAAAAGATTGTGGCATGCCTCCGTTGAAACCTTCGGAGCATCGAACCCCGAATGTCGTAAGTGATGCATTCACAACTGTGCAGTTGTGAACCTGGTCTGGGCGGCCTAAAAACAAAAACCATCATCATGATCTCATCCGAGAGACGTCGACTGCTGGCCTAAGACCTCCCCCCGATATCTCCACGACAAGATCATCTGTCCTTCCTACCTATCAACACTGCGAATTCGTTTGCCTCGGTAGCCTTGCTCAACCCGGGAATTCTTAGCACCCCCCGCAACAAATTATGGTAAAACCCCCTAGAAAAACAATATGACTGACACTAACAGGGGCCACACTAAAAGTTTTTCACTTCTAGGTAATCGGAACTATTTGAATTTAGAATGTTATTTGTGAAACGTTTCAACCTTCTTAGTAATAAAATAAAATAATTGGCGGGAAATCATTTGTCAATTGTTTTTAATCACACATCAAAGTTTTACGTACGCAAAGAAAATGAAATTAAGTCGAAAAGATTTTAGACGATGATTTTTTATAATTTTAAAAGTTTACTCTCTCCGCACACAGTCCACAGTCTTCTGTGCCGCTCGTTTTCAAAATGCTTTTGGGAGAGAAGCACCTTGCTTGAGCACCGTGAGGCGATGGTTTTCTGAATCTGAGATCGGGTTTCTTTACATGACGAATTTCGTGAAGGGCGGCGTTCAACTGCCGCCAACAAAAATAATGTGGCTACTGTTAAGCGGCAAATTGCAGAAAACCCGCAGGTTACCTATGAGACAATTCGAGAACTATTGGGGATTGGTATGAGCCAAATTTAGAAAAATTTACAGGCGGAATAATTAAAAGTTCGGAAACTTTATTGTCATTGGATCCCTCAAGAACTGACAGCGGAGCAGAAGCGGGCTCGCGTGGAATGGTGCTCACAGATGCTAATGAAGTACAACCACGGACGTTCTAATGCTGTTTATGAAAGTGTCACAGGAGACGAAACGTGAATTTATTGTTTTGAACCCAAAAAAAAAACAGCAATTTTGTGAATGGGTGTTTGGAAATGACAACAGGCCAACAAAAGTGAGGCAGACGAGAAACGTTGGTAAAAAAAGATCATTTTTTTCTCAGCTACGGGTCCCATCTGCACAATTCCACTTGAAGATCAAAAGAGTGTTAATGCCGAGTGGTATTCTACCATTTGTTTACCCAGGGTGTTAAAAATATTTCGCGAAAGACGGCCAAAAAGCCGCGTTTTCCTACATCATGAGAACGCTTCTTCACAACGGCCAACAAAACGTCACCCATCCATCCTGCACATAGCCCCGACCTGTGATTTTTGTATTTTCCCAAAAATCAAAGATTTGATGAGAGGTTTCACTTTTACCAATTCCGAAGAGGCAGTGATAGCGTTCAATCTGATCCCTTCAAATCTGAGGTCCTCCTGTTTTAAAAAATGGTTCGATCGCATGAAAAAATGATTGAAATGTAAAGGAGAGTATTTTGAAAAGCAATAAACATAATATTTTGGTTTATAACAAATGTTGTTTTAAGTTACTTTTAGTGTGACCTACGTATAAAAAAAGTATAAAGCATTCAAATTTTAATTGCTTCAGAATTTTTTTATACTTATTATTTACATCCTATGATAGATTAATCCTGTCGAACTGATTATCAAGGCAATTCTGATATTCTATGTTCATTGTATTATCAAATTATTTATGTTAACTAAATTTGGTTTCGATGTGAAGCACTGTTGTAAACTTTAAAACAAATTACCTAACTTGTTAACATCGAAAATCAGTTTGTGGACGAGGCAATCGACATCGTAATTTGTAAGTTGTTCGATTGCGATGAATTCAAAACATGAAAGAGGTTTTGTTTCTTCTCAATGTTTTTTATTCTCCTTTATTCTATAGGAGATGGAGTAACGAGCTAGCTTCTAATAAATTAACGTTAAATTAACTTTTTTCCTACATCATTAAGACCTATTTTAATTCACAAACTTTATATAGTCTTTCAATCTTTTCGAACAAGAAATCTAGCAAGCTTTTTATTTGGCGTTACGTATACATATTTTTTTCAAATCCATCTATCATCCACCACCTATTCGAAAATAATGACTCAGACATAAGAAAAACAGGCAAAAAATATGACAGCGGGCTTCTTTTATTGATTAAAATTTGGAATATAACCAAAAACACATTGTTACGTGTGGAAGGCAGCAGCACCGTAGTGAATCAACGGTATACAATCCTATATAGTAAAAGCCTTACAAATAAACTTGGTATAAAGTTAGTAAGTAAGTATATCTTTATTTGGAACCAACACTACAAATATACGTGAACATTAACAAAATATAATAACAAATAATATGAAAAAACTTATCTAAAAAATTACTATAATATGCCTAATCTAATTAAAACTAACATACATTAAAAACTAAAGTAAGGCTTATTCTATATCAACATAATAAGGTGGTGTTTGCAGTGTTTTGTCCCAAAAAGGTTTGCTACTCAGCATATTAGTTGGGTATCACCCAACACTGATTTTCAGTACCTTCAATATATATTTATATATTTAGTTATAGCTAATAATACTCCACGAATATGCAGAATGTTTACTATATCGTTGACAACACTGTCAATACAATGAGAATTCTTACATTTTCCGAATGTCAAGCAGCCTTGCAAATAAACGCGGGATAATTTATACGTCCGAATATACCAATCATAAGTTGCTCCTCATATTATAAGCTTATTTAGCTATTATCATAAGCTTCTTCTCTCTCAGAGCGCCATTAGTTTCCGAAGCGGCAGTAGTATTTAGTATATTAGAAATGACATCAAAAAGAATTCTAAAGGAATCAATTTTGAGAAAAACAAATGCCTTTTATGCCTTTTAAGTAAAATGTCTATTTGTAAACATTTCGCATATTCTTGGTTTATTCTCAGATGTAACTTTATGCCAAGTTTATTTGTGAGGCCGTATTTGCTTAACACGATGCATTGGTAACTTTACCATTTAAGAATTTACTAACATCTGTGAACAATGGTTAGTTATCACAACAACTAATTGAACAAACATAATATAATAAAGAAAGAAAACTACGCTCACAGCTAATGTAACAAGTAACAGTATGGAATAATTAAAACAATTACAAACTCGACAAAGAAACTAACCTGCCGCAATTATGTGATACACGCACGGAACCCTCTGTTTGCCGATTCTATTATGAGCCCAGCACAATAGAGTTCCGTAATCCATTTCCGTATGTGGCGTATACGTGACTGTAGAGCTGGTTCCCGCGCGGGATATGTAACTATCGCTTACTTCGTTGCTATTTGCTGTATTGTTGAACGTCCAACGGAACTGTGGAAAGAATTCGAGTTACAATTCTGAAATTTTGAACACAGTCAAATTTAAATTTGGAATGAAAATTTTGCCATTTTCAATACATACGACGCTTAACTTTCGTAGTGTTGAATTTAGGCAGCCTACCTCTGCCTCTGTCGTAAATCCTATTACTCAACAGCTGAATATCTAAGTGATCGGACAGCCTGGGACAAGATTATGATTATTTTATAGCAATAGCAATGAAAGTACAATATTGTATATTTTGATTAAAATGAGCACAAAAAATGAATGCTGGGAGAGTTTCTTGCGCCGCTTCTTCTCTCTCAGAGCGCCATTTGTTTCCGAAGCGGTAGTAGTATCTAGTATATTAGAAATGACATCAAAAAGAATTCTAAAGGAATCAATTTTGAGAAAAATAAATGCCTTTTATGCCTTTTACCGAAACTTTCAAAGGAAAAAGCGATTCATTGGGTTGTATGAAACGTGCAGTCTTTGCTAGATTAACAGATGATTGCTATAATCTTGTAAAAAACGGAGATTGTTTTAAGCAATTGTTCGCTTTCAATATAAGCCGGATTAATCTTCGTCGCCAATCGCCATACTGTAATTACTACTGTCACACATGGAGTATTGCTGTCATCTCTGGTCTGGCGCACCCAGTATCAGCTCGATCCATTTGACCGCGCGCAACATAGAGCAGCTCGAATTGTCGGGGACCCGGTGGTCTGTGAACGGCTAGATCACTTGGCATTGCGTAGAGACGTCGCTTTATTGTGTGTCTTCTACCGCATTTATCACGGGGAGTGTTCCGAAGAGCTGTTTAACCTGATTCCTGCGGCCGAATTCCACCTTCGCACGACACGCCACAAGTTAGGATATCATCCCCACCATATGGATGCGGTTTTCAAGGAGCTTCCTTCCTCGTACTACAAAGCTGTGGAATGAACGTCCTTGTGCGGTGTTTCCGGGACGATACGACATGGGTACCTTCAAAAAACACCTTTGCAAGAGAATGTGGGCGGCGGTGATCACTTAACACCAGGTGACCCGTACGCTCGTTTGTCCTCCTATTCCATAAAAAAAATGACTGCACGTTTCATACTAAACTAAATTTCAATTTTTACATAGGCAATCCCGCCTCTTATTACGTAGTATTTACATCCTCTATGAATGTAGGTGATTAGGCTAGGAACATAATATATTATCAAAATACTAAATATGCGTATCGGTACATTATCATATTTTTCATATTTGTACCAATGCAAAAGTTATAATTATTAGCAATCCGTTTATTCACAAATTGATGTGTGATATTTAATACGCGTCAGGAAAGGTTGAATTGAAAACAACAACATAATTAAATTAATTTTAAGTGCACATCAATTCTGTATCATAGAATACCCGAAACAACAGCATTAATGTATTGAACAGAAGGCTTTATGCATTGACCGAAATAGGCAGCGCGGTTAACGCTTACAATTTAAAATGATTTTAAAGCGTTTTGGCAATCACATCCAAAAATAGCAGAGACTATTTTTAACTCTTTTTATTGCGGAATTATTGATTAATTATTTTAATTATTAAGGAAAATATTCAGAGATGAGTTTTTTTTTAATTTTATTTTAAATTAAATAAGTACACTTTTAACTTATTGATATATCTTTCCCAACTTTAACAGTTTGTTGGCAAGTTAATGCGCTTAAAAAACATTTAATTATATGTACATACTTAACAACTACTTACTTTAATATAAACTATTAAGACTTACAACTAAACATTATTAGAATTATTAGTATATAGCATTGTTGAATAAAATTCAGTGAGAGTTATTCAATGCTATTCAACAGCGCATTTTTCATCTTAAATTTAACTGCATTTTTATTTAGTTTGGGAACACTCCTCAGCCACGCTATCTCGTTGTATATGACTGGCACCACATATTCATTCAATCTTTTGCCGTAGTAATTTTTAATCTTTGGAACCTTTAACTTTTCCTCCCTCACGCTTCTGGAGTTATTTTTATTTTTTATAGGAACTTTCAAGCTATCTTTAAAATAAAAATCTATTGCTATTTGGAATTTGGTTTTTAAATCAACAGGTAGTATTTTAGTTTGTGAATATAGTTTTCAATAATCACCTTTACAATTATTTTTATCTTTTTTGCTTACCAAATATTTAATAAATCTGGTTTGCAAGATATATAGATACCTCTTTAGTATATGTATTGTAGGTACGACCATACACACCGACAGCGTAGTTGATAAGCGAATCAACAAACGCATAGTACACAGTGCGAAGTGTTTGTTTATTAGTTACGTACCTTAGCTGATAAAATTTGCTTAAAATAGCTCCCAATTTTATGCATAACGCGTCAATATGTAATTTTAAATTATAGTTCTTATCAACTACTAATCCAAAATATTTGTATTTTTCTACATATTCTATTGCTGAACAGTTACAATTTGTTTTATTTCGGTGTAAACATTCGTAAGAATCGTGAGTGATCAGGTTCATCAATTCTATCAAAAGAAAGAGGTAATTAGTAGCAATCAATTTGGGTTTCAAGCGGGTAAAAGTGCAACAGACCTCCTATGTTCTTTCACTGACGAGGTAAATGCTCACTTAAACAACAAAAAATTTGTACTGGCCCTATTTATTGACTTTTCGCGGGCATTTGAAACATTGCAGCATGAACAACTAATCCAAAATCTAGATGATTGTGGAATCAGGGGTCCGTTGCAGTGCATCAGGGGTCAGTGGTGCAAAAATTATCTCACAAATCGTACATTTACTGTTAAAGTACAAAATACATACAGTGACCCCAAAATGGTGACTGAGGGAACGGCTCAAGGATCAGTCCTGGGTCCCCTACACTTTTTATCGTATGTGAACGATTTGGGAAACTGCCTAAAATACAGCACGTGTTACCAATTTGCAGATGACACTTGCCTTATTGTGTCAAGTAAAGATATCCATAGAGCATGTGAAGATCTTCAGTCTGACTTGGACACGATAACTAAATGGTGTCATGATGCTGGTTTAGTACTAAACATTAGTAAAACTAAGCTCATGATTATCAAATCACCCTACATCAAGCACCCTACACCAAAATCTATAATTTCACACAATCATAACTGTCTGCATGGGCTAGGAACCTGTAGGTGTCCTGCAATCGATATAGTGGATACACATAAATACCTTGGCCTAATAATTGATTCAAAATTCAACTGGAGCTACCACATCGAACACATTAGCAATAAGTTACGCCAGTTCCTAGGTAATATAAAAATATTAAAAAATAGAATTCCCTTTAAAGTAAAAATTATGCTTTATAATTCATTAGCGGAATCCTATATTCAATATGGCCTAACAAGCTATGGCCGTACATATTCCTCATATCTGAAGCAAATATACAATCTTCAATTAAAAATTTTAAAAAATACATTATCTGCAAATATGTTTCGAAAATTAAAACAAAACGAAAATGAAATATTTAAACATTGCAATATCTTGCCCATTTATCATAAAGTTAAGCAAATGCTATTGAGCCAATACTTTTTTAATGAAAAAATAAGATTGCAAAAGTTAGAACACCCTATACAAACAAGAGCCATAACTCAGAACCGGTTGTCGATTCTCCGGGCCTGCAACGTGTACGGCGAACTAACTGCCGATTACCTAATACCTCGCTTGCTAAATGAGCTGCCCTTCAGTGAGCGGCACAATTTAAATACTAAAAACATTAATTATAGAATAAAGGATTACCTATTACATAAATTATAGCAGCTAAGAGAATTTGAACCCGCTAAGTCATATTTATAAGTTATATTTATTCGTTTTTAAGTCTTTTAAAATATTTTCACTGTGTTCATTTAATTTTTAGCATAAGTTGTTGTTGAGTTGTGACGTATTATTAAGTGTTATTAGCATTAGTTGTTAACCTTTGTGTTTTTTTTTAGATGCTAATTTGACTTAGTTTTATATCGGTATATGTAATATGATAAATAAATAAAAAAAAAGTACGTCCTTTTATAGCTATATTATTGTAGTTTACATTTTTTGCCTTTCTGTTGTAGGTGGAAAAAAAAATGCAAATACTTAGTTTTTTTCTAAATTCAATATGATGCTGTTGTCATACGCCCATTATAATATTTTCGAAATCGTCTTGGACTGCCATTTGTGCACTTTTAATAAATAATAGTATAATATAATAGTAATAGTAATAAATAGAATGTTATTATTTCTTGGATCATCTTCTCGTACTCATAAACAAGATTCCTTATTATTTCCTATATTATTTTGGGTGTAAGCTTAACTAATAAATTCCGTCGCGCCAATGAACTACGGTTTGCATATGATATAATATCTCGGTAGAAAAGTTTTAATAAATTTTGCGGTGGCAAGAAAATATAATTTTCATGAGCAGCAATTTTTACATAATTAATTACATTACATAATTTTTAGTTTCACATCTACATGAAAAAAGATGTATGACATAGTTTAAAAAAAAATGTTTTCGAAACCTTCATTCTATATCGAAAACTGTTTATGTTTTGGAAGCGCTTATACGGTCTATATAAAAGGCATAAAAGGGTATATATTTTCAAAACTGATTCCTTTAGAACTATTTTTGATTATCGTGTAACGGTCCTAAATCTGACGTTCGAGTCACAGAGCAGCCCGAGCCTCCGTATAAAAAAGCTTCAGTTCAAAAATATAAAAAAATAACAATAAAATGACAACCATTTCTTTTTTAAAGTCGGTTGAAAATAGTCTCGAAACCAAACTGAATCATAAATATACATACTGTAGAAATAGAAACATTGTGCGAATCACGACATAAACCAACAAATCGAACAAGTTATGACTATGTTTCTATTAGATGTTTTTCTTCCACAAGTTGCTCCTCCAAGTTGTAATCGTATCAGCAAATATTTGTACGAGGAGCACGACACTAAGCAGTTCTTTCATAACTCATTAGTAAGTTTGGAACGTAGATGTAGTATATCTAGAAAGAACTACAGATCGAATAAATCTAGTTTAGTTGTCGGTACATTTTCACTCAGTTGAAATAAGTACTATCGCGCAATAATATTTAAGTATAAACTCTGTTAAAACTTATCAATTTTTATGAAAGAATGAAAAAAGAAAGATGGATAATTTATTCAATTAGGTCAAAATGCTACATATGAATGTCAAAGATTTTACCACCACTTCGGAAAAGTTGGGCTTTAATAAGAAGAAGTAGCGATTAAGTCAATTTAATCCGTATTTACAGTTTTAGCATTTTATATTGTTTTTTATACATTTTATGTAAAATTATGCACCAAAATTACTCTAACTTTTTGACTAGACGTTTCGGTTAAGAGAAACCAGAGTTATTTTAGCTCCATCACATTTTCATTGTTTTGATGATTTAATTTGTGGTGATTATAAAAACAGCAATTTAAGTTACGTTTAGGTACAAATAAAGGCAAATATTATAAGATTCTGAGATGACCAAAAAATTTGGGCTCCAATGTATATTTACTTACCACTCGACAAATAAAACAGACAATGGAACAAAAGTAGTTAATAGTTATAATAAAAATAATTACATTACAGCATTCCATCTAAAGATGGTACATCCAGTTGTAACATTATCTGCGTGCCTCGTCCAGGGACACTAAACAATTCCTCTACAAGTCATTAGTAAGTTGTGAAGTTACTTACGCTAACTTCAGGAGGGTTTGCGTCTACGTGACATGTGATGTGGGCGCGTTCCTGTTTCGCAATCCCGTGAACACGCTGCTGGGAACTTCGGCATGTCGGAGCATCTGTTTCATTGAAACAACATGATTATCGGTGAAAAGAGGATTAAGTTTTCGATTTTATATAGAGCAATGCAATATGATGCACTAAAGACTCATGCATCACAAAAATAATTATATACAAAACCAAATGATATCATTATGTAATACAACAATGACAGACGTCCATACTACACAACTACCATCAGAGTAACTCTTGACATGAAATTAGTAATGTCCTTAGGTTTTTTAATTCCCAGTTAGAATTCACGCCTTTTTCTGAAAGCATCAGAACTGTTCAGGATGTGGCAAGGTGTTTCATCCATTTTGCTATAGAATCAACATTTGGGGACTTTCTGTTATCTTTTCTCAAAGAGCGCACCATCTAAGACAAATTACATTATTATTATTTTTTTTTGTTACAAATTCTAACAAAACTCTCTGAAAATTGTTGGAAATGTTTTCTTTTAGTGGTGTTTGTAAATTAATACATTAATACAATGTTAAGTATTAAAATAGTGAAGTAATTTAAAATAGCAGGTTGGTCGGGACCAACCTTTTCAAACAGAGCGACAGTAGTGTGTAGAATTGGGCTAACGTGGAAAGGCAGCAAATAAAAATATATTAATATCAGAGGCGTAAGAATGTATTAGATATTACAACGCGAGCTATATGCTCAATATAAAATATGAAACAAAAAAAGTGTAACTATGTGTCAGCTCCGACGCACGACTGGAGTTTACTCCTCAAGAACGATTGTCTTTGAACAGGTACTACACTCTAATAGGTATATTATACTACATGCGTAAGCTATCACGCACTATACTGTGTATGCTGGCTACACACAAGTATATATACACACACGTACAACTGAAAAGTGAAAGGTGCGCGAGAAATGATGCTCACCAAAAACGTTACTATCCCATTTGATGAGTAGGTTTTACTCTCCATACTTATCTCATACCGGGCGCCTTATATGAATATCGATTCTTAAGGAGTAAACTCCAATAAACTCCAAAAAACCGATCTGCATTGAAGTAACATTTATCATATCTTCAGGAAATCACCAGAGCACCCCAGCGAAGAAAGGTTTCTTTAGAGCAGAGCAGGTTAACGACATAGATATTGTTAAGATATTATGATAGTCGTTCATTACAAATATTTGGGGTCGTAACAGTTCAGATTCGAGAATCACATCATGTTTACACGAAGATGTCGATGTAAACAGTAATGCTTTGCTTGGAATGTAATGACGACTAAAATACTGAATCAGACAAGATAACATGGTCATAATGTTATGATTTTGTGACAACCTTGTAATAATGTAATAGCCAAAATCAAATCTTGATATTTTTATTACAAAGAAGAATTTCTTCGAATAATCATGTCATGGTTCCCATTACGTAGGAACAAAGTCTTTTGAATTATTATGTTAAAATCTTTATACTTACACAAGACATCTAGATTGAAAGGTTGGCTTTCACCATCTCCTTCGGCGTTGAAACCTACGCAGCTGTAGTTGCCTGCTGTTTTTCTACCAACCCCTTGGAGAACCAAGGACTGGTTGCTGATAATTATACCTTGCCCAACATTATGGACAAGTGGTTTACTCTGCAAAAAAAAGAAAAACAGTTTTGCTTGTATTGTTAATAGTTTATAACGAGTGATTTTAGCTTTTCGACGCCACCATTGAGGTAAGTAAAAAGATTTAATATTTCTACTAGCTTGCGCCCGCGACTTCATCTGCACGGGATTCTATAGTGGGACTTGGGACTTGTGAAATGTATTATTTTAAAATTACGAATTTATAGAATAATAATAACAAGTTTAAAAATACATACTTTGCGTCATACGATGACAATACTTAATATTCCCTATTATTATATCCTGTCTTCCTGTATTTTTTTTATATTAACTGGCTCCGTCGACTGAATATCGACGATTCGGCCAACGTCAAGGTGGAGAGATTTTTTATTTTAATTTAGCTGATAACCTACATGACACTTCATTCTCTGTCTGTTAACTTAATCCGACTGTCTGTATGTGTCCAAGCTTACCTAATAAGTTGGTTCTAGCAATATCAACGTCGTACCATCTTCTATAGATGCACTTACCAAACTTAAAATAGTATAGATTTGTTTTTAATATTTGTACCGGTGTGGTACAAGGTATTATATGTAGTAACTTGTAGATACAATGTGGTTATGTTGCGGAATACTTTTTTTTTAGACAAAATAACATACTACATGGCACGGACTAGTAAAAAAAAGGAGTCCGTGTCACCTTACATATCAGTGTAGCACCAAGTCAAGCCGATTAACGTGTAAATACATAGCCCCACGCACACACTTACACTACTACAGGCCGATAGACGGCCATTATGAGAATTGTCATCGTCTGTGACAGATCAGTTTGCGTCTCAATATTTTTTTTTTAATTTTGTCGTGCGTTGTGAAAAAGTGTAAAAACGATACTTTATAAGTATTTGCGGCCATGTATGATTATTTGAGGGAGAAAAAATTGTGTGACTAGTATCCCCCGTAACCGCACACACACTAGCATAACGGTGCTTCACTTGCTAATATCACGGGGCAGAGTCCTTCTTTTTTTACTCGTCCGTGACTAGTAGATTGTTGTCATGCATTCGTATGCATTGGTTAGTGGTAATGGGCGACTGTGAAGAAGAGATTCTATTATCATTATCTGTGTTAATTATTTAATATTATGCAAAGTAATATTTCATTTTATTCAAGGTGATTTAGCTCATCGCAGTAATTAAAATTATTCCATAACTTACATAAATATAGTACTAGCAATGAAAACAAAACAGATTATACGAGACTATATTATCTTCAAGATAAAATTGACTCAGTTTCTTGACTTCAGGAATAACGATAAGTCGTAACTATGAGACAAAATTAGATTTTGTTACCTTGTTCGTCTTCTTCGAGAAAAATTATATTTGTTTTGTTGTCTGGTATCGTATTAAGAATGCTTTTGAGTGAGTGTGCGAATAATAGGTTTCTTTCTTTATGAAAATAAGGTACGAGACGAGCAGGACGTTCAGCTGGTGGTAATGATACGCCCTACCCATTACAATGCAGTGCCGCTCAGGTTGCTTGAAAAAAATCTGAGTGGCACTACAATTGCGCTCGTCACCTTGAGACATAAGATGTTAAGTCTCATTTGCCCAGTAATTTCACTAGCTACGGTGCCCTCCAGATCGAAACACAGTAATGTTTACACACCACTGCTTCACGGCAGAAATAGGCACCGTTGTGGTACCCATAATCTAGCCGGCTTCCTGTGCAAAGGAGCCTCCCACTGGTGTGTGTACCTTATTAAGTAATAAGCGAAGCAAACACTATAATTGTGTTATTTAAAAGGCATTTATTTTCTCAAAATTTCATTAGAATTCTTTTTAGTGTCGTTTCTAGTATACTAGATACTACTACCGCTTCGGAAACAAATGGCACAATGAGAGAGAAAAAACCGCGTAAGAAACTCTCCAAGCATATACAATACTTATATTTACTTACTTCATATAACTTACTCCAAGGAAGTAAATTATAGCAAAATATTATGTTATAGTTCCATGAAAATAAAGGTTCAGTATTAAAACTTTGCTATAAAAGAACAACAGGCTGTATAGCGAATTGCAGCCTTCAATTTCGTAAGAAATCAAACCTTCGTCAAAACAAAGATAATTTAGATGTCCATTAAAAAACATAGGTAATCTATCAAAGTGTGTAACAATATCAATATCGACGATGACAACATTAGAAATAAAAATAGGGTTGATTAAAATATCAAATTTATAAAAATAGAAAATTTATTGAAGTAGGCGTTACTTTGCGGAAATCCATAATTACCCAAATGATTTGAGTTTTCTTTAGTGTTAATTCCGCCAATACTTGTCTTTAAACAATCCGACACGTGTTTCGCCTCTACACGAGGCATCCTCAGGACATGTTGAGTCGCCAAAATCTGGCACGAGACTCTAGCTTAGCTTCAAAACTCAAATAATTTGGATAAAAATAGAAAAAATTATCTTCTTCTATCACATATTACAGCAATATTCACAGTTATGCTTATGACTAAGATTTAAATATATTCTACTTCAATATTAACCAACACGAAATAGTCTCATAAATTTTGATAACACATGATAACACTGCAATTTCATAAAAAAAGGGCATTTATTTTCTCAAAATTGATTCCTTTAGAATTCTTTTTGATGTCATTTCTAATAACTACTAGATACTACTACCGCTTCGGAAACAAATGGCGCTCTGAGATCTCTCTCAGCTTCTTCTCAGAAGCGGCGCAAGAAACTCTCCCAGCATTCTTTTTTTGCGCTCTTTTCAATAAAAATATACAATATTGTACAGTCATTTCTTTCGCTATAAAATAATCACAATCTAGTCCCAGGCTGTCCGATCATTTAGATATTCAGAAGTGGAGTAATAGGATTTACGACAGAGCCATTTTTTTTATAAAACATTTAAATTTATTTATAGATAATGCCTGAACAGTGGCTGGGACTTTATTATAGAAGTGTATACCCTTAAAGCTATTATGTATCTTATGAAGCATATACAGGAGTTCTTTTCTTTCCTCAATTTCCTCTTTAATATATTTTTATTATTCACACTACAAAAACATTTTTAATTATTTAGTTTTGACAATAAACTGTTACAAATTCAATTCATATTATTGAATTCATCCATATGTTGTTCTGTAAGTAAACAATGGCTTGACCGATTTTGATTAATGTTCGTTTATGATAAGAAAATGTAATTGCAATTTTAGATCTATTGTTAGGTGATGTATATTTCGTTACAAAATAATCCCAATAAAATGTAAAAAACACATTTGTACGAAATTTAAGAAAAAAGTTGTTTTTTGTAGTAAAGGTTACTACAACATACATGGCTTTCATAATGATTCCAAATGTTGGGAATGAATTAACTGACCTCGGGCTATTTCATAATATACAAATGATTTGACCAGTCTCGTGCCAGATTTTGGCGAGACAACACGTCCTGAGGATGCCTCGTGTAGAGGCGAAACACGTGTCGAATTGTTTAGAGACAAATATTGGCGGAATTAACACGAAAGAAAACTCAAATCATTTGCATAATTATGGATTTCCACAAAGTCCGCCTACTTCAATAAATATTATTTCATAATATATTTTTTTTAAACAAATTTACTTGTGACGAAATTTTATTAAAAAAAATATGGGGCCCCCTGAATTTCTAGAGCCCGTTCTTCTCAGATCTGGCATTAATTTTCGAATGGGTGGTAATTGTTGACTCTTAGCATATAAGTTAGAGGCTCCTTAGCACAGAATGCCAGCTAGATTATGGGTATCACAACGGCGGCTATTTCTGCCGTAAAGCAGTGTATTTAGGTTTGAAGGGCGCCGTAGATAATGTAATTACTGTTCAAATGAGACTTGAAATCTTATGTCTCAAGGTGACGAGCGCAATAATTGTAGTGCCGCTCAGAATTTTTGGGTTTTTCAAGATTCCTGAGCGGCACTGCATTGTCAATACACTGCCTCTTGGCAGGGCGTATCAATTATCATCAGCTGAACGTCCTTCTCGTCTCGTCCTTCATCGTCATAAAAAACGTTAAACTTTAAATCCTATTTTGAATTAATATATTCGAATTTGAAATAGTTTTGAAAATGATATATTTGTAATAACGTATAAAGTATTGCTTTATATAAAAGATAAAATCTTAATACATATATAACTGCAGTAGAGTGGACTGAAGGAAGGAAATAATCTGTGCTACAAGAATACAGAGCAAACGAACTGAGTAATATTTGACTTTGATTGATACGAGTACCTAGTTTACGTTATTCCGTTGCAAAACATGTTTTTCTTGGGATTTGTGTATATAAAAAAAGAGTATCTCTTTTCCTTATTTTGTTCTCATCATTATTATAACGTTTCAGTTAAAAAAAAATGTGGTTTTATGAAACCACGGTAAAAGTGAATTTTTTTTTCACATAAATATAAAATGTATATATAAAATTTTCGGAACAATATTAACATTAAACACTGACGAAAACAAACAAAATAGCGTGGAGCACTGGCACAAATGAGTAATAGTCTCTGATACACGGTCACTACACGGTCAGCCGTTGCGAACTATAGGCGCCGCCCGACCGTCACGCGACATGCAACAAACAGACGAAAAACTTTGAGACGATGTAATAAAAGTTTCACTTTTCATCATTTTCATCGTCTCAATCTCACATTAAATTTTAATACTTTTGTATTATTTTAATAGTCACTGTCCACTGTAACAGTTAATTATTCACTTTTATTTCAGTTGACACCCTCCAAAACTATTAATTTAAATCGCATGACTATGAAAACTATACTCATTTAGAGAATAGTATGCCCGAATGAGAATAAATTGCAACAACAAATAGTAATAAAAGCAAATGAGACTTAACATCTTATGTCTCAAGGTGACGAGCGCAGTTGTAGTGCCGCTCAGAATTATTGAGCTTTTCAAGAATCCTGAACGGCACTGCATTGTAATGGGCAAAGCGTATCAATTACCATCAGCTGAACGTCCTGCTCGTTTCGTCCCTTATTGTCATAATAAAAACCCTCATAACCACACATTTAAATCTTCAAATATTTACAATTTAGGTATTAAATAGAAAGTGGTGCAAAGTTCATAAATCGTTCATGTTCTGTCTAGGTATAAATACTTACATTATGCCTCCATTCAACCTTGTAGACGTATGGATGAGCCTTTATGATACAATCAAAATACACATCTGTGCCTTCTCGAATGTTCTTTGGGTCCAAATTGGTGCCCAACCGCACCACAGTTTCAGGGACATCTGTCATACAAATAATTAATTGCCTTTGAGTAACAGTTACATATAAGACGCAATAAAATTGGTTGGACGATCCATTTTGTTCCTGAAACTTCGACAGTTGAAATTGTTGTAATTAAGGGTTTCATCTCCTGTCGGTTTACTGGATTTTATCTTTCACTTTGCTTAGTTTGTTAATACTTATGTTTAAACAAGAAAAACGATTGATATATAGATAATGTTATATTCTCACGGCTCACATAATACTATACCTATATAATAACTAGCGAATTTTAAAAGGAAATAAATCTATATACATAAAAATGAATTGCTGTTCGTTAGTCTCGCTAAAACTCGAGAAAGGCTGGACCGATTTGGCTAATTTTTATTTTTGAATTATTTGTAGAAGTCCAGGGAAGGTTCAAAAGGTGAATAAATATGAAAATTCTCGAAAAAAAATTAATATAAACAAAAATTTTTTTCTTCCTTAAGTTTGATGTGTCTGAACGACGGGCGTTCAGAAATCAAATTGAAAGAATAGTTTAAAATAAATAACTCATTAGAATCTCTAATATATCTTTCTATCTCTCAGGAGGTAAAAAATAAACTTAATTTTAGCTAATAGTTGGTAGATTAACTACGGTTGTTAAC
This sequence comes from Leptidea sinapis, assembly GCF_905404315.1. Classification (NCBI taxonomy): domain Eukaryota; kingdom Metazoa; phylum Arthropoda; class Insecta; order Lepidoptera; family Pieridae; genus Leptidea; species Leptidea sinapis. The sequence continues at coordinate 14,854,437 of NC_066273.1, forward strand.
TATCTATCAGATTATTTTTATGTACATTGATAAAATATGTTAAGTTTGGTCACAAATTAAATTTATGGACCATTAGAATCCATCTTCTTTTTCGATCGATACTTTAGAGAAAGAGTGCATCCTTCTATCTTTGTGAGTGACGATTACCGCTACGCGCGAGAACTTTATTTACTTCGGTTAGCCATTATGATAGTGACGTTTCAATTCTTAAAAAACATTATTTTATTTATTATATTCAGAACAACGTCTGTCGGGTCAGCTAGTTAAAAAAAAATAAAAATAGTAGCCATAAACCATCTAGAGTAAATTTCGCATCGAATGGTGGTAGTTTCATGTCGATACGATCAGTGGTTTAGGCATGAAAGAGCCTCAAACAAAGACCATTTTCATTATATATATAGACATAGAGATTAGAATATAATATAATATTCTCTATGAGTGAATATTGTAATATTCTTCTAAGAAATAAAGTTCATAAATCGTAAATCGTAAAAACGTATTAAAATATCAAATGTAAAATAATACGTTTTTCTTTTTATAGAAGAAGGAGCAAATGAGCAATTAGATCACTTGAGGCGAAGTGGAAACCTGCCGCCCATGACATCTGGATTTCAAGAGGTCCAGACATGTCCCGGCCTTTGAAGTTAAAGTGTGCCTTAAAGGTCGGGAATACTGAAGCGGTCGATTTAAAACTCGTGCAATCATATTCTTGTACGTTCACCGTCATTAGAACTTTACTAAAATTATAACGTATTTATGTAACAGATTACTTTTAAAGTTAGCCATGTTTATCATCAGAATCTTAGAAATGTGAACGATGCGGGAATCAAACCCGCGATCTCTCGCGTACTGTGCTCGCACAGTACACGCTTTTTTCAACTGAGCCAACTGTTCGAGTGACGTATCGTTGATAAAATCTTGTATGCTTTGTTCAACTCTCAGGTTGCGGCTTCATCTACAGCATAGGTTCTCGACGTGGGCGATAACGCCCCCTTGTGGGCGTTTGAGACTTTCGGGGGGCAGCAGAAGACCCAGAGAAAATTAGGTTGCATTGAGATGGCGCATACCCATCTGGGGCGTGGGTAGATTAAAAAATATAGTCTAAAAAGGCAAAAAAATACACAAAAATACTCTAGAAAAAAACATATTCTCAAAGTGAGAGAAATAAGGTTGAGAAACTATGATCTACAGGATCGACTTTACAGTTCGTTTCTTTTCAGCTCAACCCCAATATTTGCATATTAGGAAATTGACTAGAAAATTTTGTTTTCTGTTTTTATTTGTGTCATTAATCCCAGAAGTGTGGGTTATCGCTTTAAAAACAGAAAAAATGTTTAGAACGTGAAATTAGACAGACATAATATGGAGTTGAAGGTACCAGGCTAAGAGTACCAGAATCATAATTAAGAGAGCTTTTCATGTAGAAAGGAGCTACTTAAGATTTTTTATCCTACTAATATTATAAATGTGAAAGTTTGTATGTCTGGATGTATGTTTGAACTTCTTTAACGCAAAATCTACTGAATAGATTTTGATGAAACTTTACAATAATATAGCTTACACACCAGAATAACAAATAGGCTATAATTTATAAAACTATAGTGTGAATTATACAAAATATAAAAGAAGTGTGATTGTTACTAATGAATACAACTAGCGCCATCTCTTATCAACTAGCAAGCACAAGATCAATACAATTTATATGGCAAAACAATGTTTGCCGGGTCAGCTAGTACCTAATATTTATAGAGCTTGTATGAAAGGTCTCAGGGTTAGACCACCAAAAATAAGACGGCTTGTACGAAAGATGTCAGGTTATGAGTTTTAATAATAATAGAGCTTCCTAACCGGACTGCAGAAAATTAGAGAGCTCTTATAAAAAAGGCCAGACGATGAGAACCAATACTAAGATAGCTTGTATGAAAGGTATCAAGCTGATAGTCTTACGGCCGTTTTCAATAACCTGTCTATCCTGAGTTTAACTTTCTAGACGTAGACAAATCTATCCTTTTACGCTTACTTACATTTCAATTACCTATTGACAGATAGCATTGGACTATAACTATATTGGACATAACTATAAATAGATAACATCCTGTCATTAAACGGTGACAGCAATGTATCCGTAAGTTAAACTAAACTAAGGGTAAATAGGTTATTGTTAACGGCCGTTAGATTATGATTTATACGTCTAGATATAGTCTCTCGCTGTTAGACAACCAGTAAAAACAGGCCAGGAATATTAGTTTAATGTGCATAACAAGGTGCGTCTTACACTAGCTTTAGTATTAGCTTTGTATTACACTTTGTGTTAGTGTGCGTGAATTGCTCAAAATTGAGGTTAAATTTTTTTTCGACGTTTTCACAGCTGTCATAGTCTATCTAAATGCATAAATGATCTATGTTGTAAGTATCTATAATACAAGTGCTTATATGGAAGGATGACTCATGAGAGCCAGAGAAGTGTCTAAGGACTGATACAAATGGAAGTCTGATATCTGGCTAGGTGCTATTCTGCCACAATGCTAATTTTATAAGGTTTGACCTAAAGAATACAGGTCTCCTCAATGTGATCACCGCTGCCCATTCATTACCAGCCTTTGAAGCATAAAGATTACACGCCTTTTCTGAAGCAATGAGTAGCGTAAGGAAGTCCATTACACAGTTGGATTGTGGACACTTCTAACGAGGAACGCCAAACTTGCAGGGATTTTAGTTGAAAATTTAATATTTCGGCGATCATTGGTATTGGACGCACGAAGCAGTTCAACATATAAATAAGGCAAACTATTCAATAAATATAAATTATTTAACTGTCTTTTAAAATTTGTCCGTGGCTTACATTGAATGTCTAATATCCAGTCATCTTCCAGTGGTGGTAATGATTGCATTTGTGGGTTTGATGCCCGGCATGCTAGCTTCGCCCCAGCATCAGATTTTGTCAACTGCAACGATACTGTCGACGTCGTTGTATTGCCGTCCGTTGATAACTGTAACAAAGCAAATATAATTATTCCCGAAAACATGACAGTAATATTTACTAACAATATTTTATCAGCAATTTGGATTTTTTTTTAATTGTTAAAAGATGGAAGGAAGTAAAAGTAGATGTAAGGAAGAAGCTTATAAAATGCCATCAAAGGGTTATTTAGTCCAAGTTCCTAGAGTTCTACCGAAATGGCACATATGACATGAAACGAAAAATCTTCAAATTTTTTATTACATAGTATGAAAAATTAGTACATAGTATATTAGTAACCGCAAGTTTATACGTCAACCCAATATAGGCGACCATCAAAAATTGTAATGCATGTAATTCTGGTCTGTAAAATAACATTGTATCAATGTGTTGCTGGGTTTATCTTTGCAGTTCTATGCCAACTAACCAGTGGGAGGCTCCTCTGCACAGGAGTCCAGCTGGATAAATTTAGACAGACAGATTTTATTTTGGTGAAATTTAATTTAAAAAAAAAGCCCGCTGAATTTCTTGAGCCCGTTCTTCTCAGATCTAGCATAAATTTTCGAATGGGTAGTAGTTGTTGATGTTTAGCCTACAAGTGGGAGGTTCCTTTGCACAGGATGCCGGCTAGATTATGGGTACCACAACGGCGTATATGTTTGCGGTGAAGCAGTAATGTGTAAACATTACTGTATTTCGGTCTGAAGGGCGCCGTAGCTAGTGAAACAACTGGGCAAACTTAACATATTCTGTATGTATATAAGCATATTGAGGAATTCTCTAGAAACTGTGACATTCATAATGTTAAGACGAGGAACAAACATAAACTTGTTATGCCTACTATTCGGTTGGGTCGAGTCAGAAAGTCTAAAGAATTGTTAAAATACGTTTGTGTGGGAAAGGTTACTACAGCATAAACGATTTTCTTAATGACACCACGGACTGGGGATAAAGCGAACACCCTCAGGCTCTTTAATTATAAATGTTTATTGTAAGATATCACATTGTAATCCATATTTTTATATAAAAAAAGCTCGCTAAGTTTCTTGCGCCCATTCTTCTCAGGTCTGAGGCAGTCTCTTTTGAATGGGTGGTAGTTTTTGACGTTCAATGAGTGATTCTAAATCCTATTTTGAATAAAATTGCGCAATTGTAGTACCGCTCAGAATTATTGGATTTTTCTAGAATCCTGAACGGCAATTCTGTAATGGGCAGGGCGTTTCAATTACCATCAGCTGCTCGTCTTGTCCCTTATTTTCATAAAAAAATCCTTAGTACACATTAAGTTTTGCCATGAACGGCGATAGGTAAACTCATTAGATGTATTTTTCACTTTTTTTGTTATTGACACATCCAAGTGGCGCTTTGTGTCCTACGGGTGAAATAAATAATATCTTTGAGTCTTTAAGCCCCTAATATTAACCCAAACAAATATAAGACTAAAAGAGGACGAGCCATTACATCGAAATTAAATTTTAATTGCTGTCGTAATATTAATTTGGAGCATGTCAGAGAGAAGCCATTTAATATAATCATCTTTGAGAATTTCATTTAGTTCAATATTGTATTACACACATGTTGTCCTTTTATCAATTACGTCACTAATAATATTCGTCTTTTGACAGTAATTATAATTAATTATCGGCAGGCGTTCTGATATCTTTGAACGTAACAGCGATATTGTAAGTATTATCATGTAAATACCATTCAATAATGTGTTTTGTCCTCATGTTTTCAAATCACTCGAATAATTTGGGTGCGCATAATATAAAAAATAATGAGAATGTCACACAACAACCGTTTGAGTAATAAAACCGTGATATTTCTTGGCATTACACTGGATTCCAATTACAATTAGAACCATATTGAAGGATTAGCCAACAGACTTAGTTTTGCAGCATACGCGGTTAAAAGATTAATTACTGACATAGATACGGCGCAACTAGTATACTTTAGTTTTTTCCATAGTATTATGTCCTATGGTATATTGCTATGGGGCAACGCAATATCAATATCGTAATACAATATTTGTGCTGAAGAAGAGGGCTGTTTGCGCTATTTATAACCTAGGTCCTAAAGAATCATTGAGAGCAAAATTCAAAGAAATTTACATCTTGACTATTGCTTCTTAATATATTCTTAATAATGTTATGTATGTTCATAGGCACGTTAGTGAACTTGCTAGAAACTGTCATAACCATAATGTTAACACCAGGAACAGACATACACTTATAATGCCTACTACTATGGCTACGTCGAGTTAGTAAGTATTTTGTGGGGCGATGTATAATATGCTTTTACAACAAGATCCCAGAAAATGTTCAAAACAAAAGTATTACGTTATTCAAAAGAATTGTTAAAAAACGTTTGAGTGGTAAAGGTTACTATAATATAAATGACCTTTTTAAAGATACTATAGATTGGGAATGGAGCGACCGCCCTCAGGCTATTTAATAATAAGTTCAATAGCTGAGTTTGTTGCGCCCATTCTTCTCAGGTCTGAGGCATTATTTTTGGGATGGGTGGTAGTTTTTGACTTTCAATAAGCGAGTCATATCCTATTTTGAATTAAAAAAAAATTTATTTGAATTTGACGGTCTTGTAAAACTGATGAATAATCTATATGTATAATATAAAAGATTTCCATCTATGATTTGAATCATCACGATACCTTTGAAGTATAAGGCGTAGAGACATCTGCTAAGAACAGATTTTAGGAAAGTTTTTATTATGAACAAAACAATGTCTGTCAGATCTGCTAGTTTAAAACTGATTTTAATTCATTTCCATGTTATTTTTATCATTTCATAAATTCCTGCTTTTTTTCCTTACTATGCTAGCATCTTGTTAGAAGTTCGAATTCAAACCTAGGTAAAAACATTTGTTTTCGAGCTAAGAATGTTTGTAGCAAAATGAAATGAAATGATATTTTATTTGCAAGAAACATTGTACTTAAGATGTTAACATTATATTATTGATAATTCAATATGTTTCGTCAATTGACATGCAAAATATGTTATGAAATTGTCTAAATACCAACACACTACTGTTATACTGAAACGTGACGGATTTAACAATTTTATCATTAATATTTTTGAAATTAAAATTTAAGGATATTATTATATAAGACGTAAATAATTTAATAATTCATTTAGTACCTTTGTATAATGTTAACAAATTCAATGTCATAAAAGTATTAAATTTACATATATTATTATCAAATAGACTAATTCATAAATTCATTCTAAAAAATTGGTTTAGCTAGATCAAGACTACACATTGAATTATAAATATAATAACATAAGATATTATTATGAATTGTTTGAAAATTATAATTGCTTTATGTTTTACTAACATTACCATATCTCAAAAACTACTGTTTTGATTTAATTTTGCATGAATATTAAAAAGAGGTTGGGACAACAGCTATCACGCTACATGCAATGATGCTAGGGAACGACTTTCATGTTACTTCTTCTAACTAAAGCTCAACCTTATCCAAGGTGGTCGTAAATGTAAAAAGAAATAGTAGATTATACAACGAGTGCACAAAACGAACTATTTGATAAAATGGTTTTGTGGACGAGTTATAAACTCTGATTTTCATTTCGATTGCCTCGCAATAAAACAGTAGCATGACATGGACATTTTTAACAAAAAAAAAAGAAATTAATAAACGCACGAAAAAACAAGATAGACCTATACAGCCTACTATTAAATTAATTTTGTAATATTATATATATTTTTTTCATTAATTAAATAACCTACCGTATTTTAATTTTAATTTAAATATCTTTTATGTATTAAAGAACACATGAGGCAAATAAATGAAAGTAAATATTATAAAATAACAAATTCTATCACTGAACTTTTTATTATGTTTGGCTGTATGGCTCATTTTATTTGCCTTAATTTGTTTTATTTCCTCGCAATCGAAATGAAAAGCAGAGTTTATAACACGTCCACAAAACCATTTTATCCTCGACATTACTATCAGCCCGAGCCGAAGGATGGTTTTAGGCTAGCGTGAACATGGAATACAAGCTGCAGTACAAATGCAACAAAAAGATCCGAATGTATGGACGTCGTCAGTAGAGTGTGTCGTGAATTAAGGAATAAAAGACCAAAACGAACTAGGCGCCAAGTGGACAGATTGATGTTCTATTACTGTCAATGTGTCAAGTATTTCTCGTCGCCTCCGCAGTCCTTTCGTGACCACGATTCATGCAATTACAATATAATTTGGATGAAAGGTAGGTTAGCAGTGTATTTTTATAAGAACTTCAAATAATTTTCGGTTAACCTCAATTTCAGTGCAAATTTGAATTTTGATATTTGACTTTCTACACTGATTAGATATTTGGCTTAAGTAGAAAGCAAGGTGGCAATTTTATAATACTATTGGGATTCAATTATGATGATCACATATTATTTTTAGTAATATATAGTGCGTTATATTTGACTATATCTAGCAATTTCTTAAAAATTAGGCTTGTTCTGATAGTCGTTTTTTTTTATGAAAGTGCGAGCAGGACGTTCAGCTGATGGTAATTGATACGCCTTGCCCATTGCAATGCAGTGCCAGTCAGGATTTTTGAAAACCCCAAAATTTCTGAGCGCTACAATTGCGCTCGTCATCTTGAGACACGAGTTGTTAAGTCTCGTTTGCCCAGTAAATTTGCTAGGGCTACAGCACCCTTCAGACCGAAACACAGTAATGTTTACATATTACTGCTTCACATCTTCTGCTTCATTTCTTGTAAGGTTATTGTTTCACGTGGTAATAGTAAGATAGTTAGTCCTGAGGTAGTAAAAGTTAATTAAAACCACATAACTAGAACACAGAGAATAATGCACGGAACATAATTACAGAGTCATACAATAAGGTTTGCTTTTTATAAGGGTAAGTATACGTTGGCCATCTTAATTTAAATGGTTTTTTTTAATGAAAATAAGGGGCGAGACGAGCAAGACGTTCAGCTGATGGTAATTGATACGCCCTGCCCATTTGCAATGCAGTGATGCTCAGGATTCTTGAAAAACCTCAAAAATTCTGAGCGGCAATACAACTGCGCTCGTCACCTTGAGACATAAGATGTTAAGTCTCATTTGTGCAGTAATTTCACTAGCTACGGCGCCTTACGGATTGAAACACAGTAATGCTTATACATTACTGCTTCATGGCAGAAATAGGCGCCGTTGAGGTACCCATAATCTAGCCGCATCCTGTGCAAAGTAGCGTCCCAATGGTAATTATATTTAAAAAATATGACGAACTAATTGCAATAATTCATTTCAACGTCCATCTCAATATCCAATTATCAACACAGATAGCTACAACATCTCATTATAATACTGGCATCTGATAAATCTCAATACAGCGCAAGGCAGGGCGGTCCCTTACGACCGATCTGAGAGTGTCCCAAGCACAAAATACTCCATTCAATCTACATTTATTACATTTACGTGCTCCTATTTTGTTCGTTCGCGACGTTGTTCCTCGAGGTAATAAAGATTACTGATCCATAAATTTTTTGGACGTATATTAGCTGCGTATCAGATTGATTTAACAGCAACTTTCTATTTATCGGACCACCGCAGCTTAAGTCAAAATCAAATAAACTTAATTCAATTAGTTAAACTAAGCGTTTTTGAATCGTCACTATGAATTTGTTTAAAAGTGTGTCAATATTATTATTATTATAAAATATTCATTTTAAATTACTGAATGTATCATAACATGTTCGGAAAAAGTAGAGCTCTTGAGAAAAACATACAAGAAACTAATCAGCCACTCTTTTCAATCAAATTGAGTACTTTACAATGGCTGTAATATACAAACAAATTAGTTTGTTTGCTGCTGCATCCAATATATGAATCGTGTTTAAATTATATCAAATATTTCGTAAAAAGTAATAAATAATTTACTGTATAAATATGGATTATCGTATACTCGTATTGGATGCATCAACCTTTAGAGCTTGAATTCAATGTTTGTGTAAGGACGCTTCGTGAACATTAAATAAGGCCTTGATGTGCGTATCACACGTTGTAGTCTTAAGGCCGGAACGCATTAGCGCGGCGCTGCGCAGCGCTGCACTGCGCGGCACTAAGCGTCATAATATTATTTCAACCATTTTGTATGGAGCATGTCGCACCAGAGTGTCGCTGCACTGCGCGTCGCTGCGCGTCGCGGCAGAGTTGCCTGCGAGAGAATATTTTGACGCGCAGCGACGCGCAGTGCGACAAAGCAAGCGGCGCGTCGCTTCAGTACGCGTACAGTTAATTGTTAAGTCTATAGAATTTTGTCTTATAATTTAATTAATTTTAATAACTAAATAAAAATAATTTAATTATTTATTTTATTAGTTTAATTTAATTATTATTTTATTCATATATATTCGATGAATACCCTTACAAACAAATTGATTTTGTTTAATACAGTCATTGTAAAATACGCATAAATTGGCCATTGTATTACTTGTTTCTTCTTTTCAAGAGCTCTACTTTTTCCGAACATTATGGTAGATTCAGTAATTTAAAAGAACAATAATTTATAGTGACGATTCAAAAGCGCTTAGTTGAAGCCTAATTTAATAAAGTGTATTTGACTTTGAAATTTGTTTTTTGTCTTCCTTTAATAATTTCTTCTTCTGCATGCAATAAAGAAATAATGACCAAATCCTCGTCACTATCGCTCATCTTGTAATGTTGCTCGCACGCAAACTGCTATAGAAATGATGCGAGCTGCCGCTTACTGCAGTTGTAGTTCGATAGGTACCGTGAAGCGACGTGAAGCGACGCGCAGCGCAGCGCCGCTCTAATGCGTTCCGACCTTTAACTTGCTAATATTCTCAATGATTTAATGAGTAAAAGAGCAACCAGTAATCTAGTAATTGATATAAAAACAATATATGATTAGACGCGATGGAAGTGAAATCTTCTTTAAAGCGAGGTTCATAATACGAAATACTATGTTTTTATCCATAATCAGAATAGAATATCTTTATTCAATAAAATCTCGATGATCACATTGAACCGTCACAAAATAAATTATTCTAATATACAAAATACAAAGTTGTATCCATAATTAAACTATTGCACTATATTATTATACAAAAACTAGACAAAGCTCTACACCGGTTTACAAGAACCTAAGGTATTGTCAAGCTGTCATTGCGAGATGGAGCGACATCTGGCCAAGCTATCTTGGAATTTATAAAATCATCTATTCTATGCTTCTAATTATATTCTAGGCTTTCTTAATTAATTGTTTTTTAATATAAGATTTGAAATGGCGAATTGATAGCTCCGTCACTTTTGATGGGAGTTTGTTATAGAAAGGCACAGAGTTTCCCATGAAAGAATCGTTAAGTTTTCGTCATAATCATAAAGTTATATATAAAAAATTACGTTCTATACATATATACAAATCACATCGTTTAAAAACAAAGCCGAAAAATCGAAAATGCCACAAATCACACCGTAATAAGCTTCGACTGATCTATTATCTATACATTGCTGCATTTACTCCAGTTGTATTAAATATACTTGGTCAATAAGCAGCAATGTAAAACAATTTTTCAGTTTCGATTTGATGCGGACAGTGTCAGTTGGCACACGACTTAGGGGGAATGTGTGCTTAAATTGTCTTTTTGCCTTTCCTCTATCCGACTGCGAATGATATGACTTTATATGGATATAGAACGTCATTGTTAATATACTAATATAATTTTAATTGTGTATTATATAACTGTAGCATATCATAGTATAATCCGCAACTGGCGAGGAAAGTTACAGGCCATTTCAAACCGCGTACAAAACTCACAGTTGGCAAGCACGTGGTTTGAGATGGCCTTTTACCCCTTTTGTTGACGCACGCATGCAATAGCAATAATTTAGAAATTAAGAGGCGGAAAACTGCTACCTTCCTCCAGAAAAATCGGGTAAAAAATTTACTTTCCGTGGAGGTTTGGGTAAAAAAGTTGTTGTGCTCTGACTCACGACACGCTCGTAGACTTAACCCGAAAGCCGAGGGTGACAGCTCAGCACAAAATAAAGTACTCAGCGTACCTCCAGACGTTTTAAAATCATAAACATTGCTATGCATTTAAATTAACGTAAATTTTATAGATGCGGGGATAATAGAATTGAAGCTTTGTCCAAGATAAAGCAGGACTGAAAAATCTTGATGAATATATTAATTTTCTTGAAAATCAGGTAAATTTTTTTAATAAGATGCTCATTTCTATATGATTTGCATTTCTTAAGTAGTTTTGTAAGAGCAATAAATGCGGATTTGAGTGTTACGATTCCATGGAACCTTGCAAAAACAATTTCAATGGTATAACTAATAACATAGGTTGATTGAGAATATTTATGGCTCCCAAAACATGCAATGAAAAGGTTTATTTTTTTGTGAATGTGAGTTAGTTGGAGTGTATTCATATCAATTATTATCCAGAATTTGCAATTAATTTCATAACAATAAGTAAATGAACAGCTTGGATAGGCAAATCGATAAAATATAACTAAATTAATATTAATAGATATACACAAATAAAATTTTAAAAACAAAATTTTATGAACAATGCGGGATTCGAACCCACGACCTCCGGCGTTCCGTACCGGTGGTCTAACCAATTGAGCTAACCGTTCTCAGTTGGTTAGAGCACCGGCACGGAACCCGCATCCCGCATCGTTCATAAAATTTTGTTTTTCAAATTTTATTTGTGCATTAATCCTAGAAGTGAGGGTTATCACTTTAAAAACATAACATATTGATTAATAGAAGTTTTATTAATTAATCTATCACAACGTTCTGTTTCAGATTTGTTCTAGAATAACTAATTTAAAATATATTAACCCCTTTGTCTTGGTAAATATCAAATCAGGTTCTCAGGATCCACGTATATTTTTAAACGTCCTTTAACAGACTGCATGGGAACAGTATTTTCATCATTTATATTTTATTAATTTCAACGAGCGTACTGGTCACTTGGTGTTAAGGAATCGCCGCCCACATTCTCTTGCACCATCAGAGGAATACCAGGAGCGTTGCCGGCCTTTAAGGAAAGTGTACTCACTTTTTTTGAAGGTACCCATGTTATATCATCTCGGAAACACGTGGAAGAAAGCTCCTTGAAAACCTTACTGTGGAGGACCGCCACACATCCAAATGGTGGGGATGATATCCTAACTTGTGGCGTGTCGTGCGAAGGTGGAATTCGGCGGCAGGAATCAGGTTAAACGGCTCTTCGGAACACTCCCCGTGAAAAATGCGGTTAGAGATAAATAATAATAATAGTTCAAGAGAAATATATGACTGTTCATTTTAAAGTGACAAGCGACTCACCGTTTCCTTTGCGTTATTTATTCTATGTCCATTCTTCCACCAGGTGATGGATGCCGGGGGTCGCGAGCCAGAACTCTGACAGAGCAGGTCGTATCTCCTCCGCGCTGATAGCGGCTGGTTCGAGCCAAGTATGTGGACGCTCAGAGGTGGAACTGGAAAGAATTCGTACCAATAAGCCTTCTCGGATGATATCTAAGTAGCTGTGACTCAATTTGCTGGATTTATATATTAATCGGAAATAAGCAAACGAACATAGCAACTAATGGGCTATATTTTAGGGTTCCGTAGCCAAGTGGCAGAAAACGAAGCCCTTATAGATTCGACATCTCTGTCTGTCTGTCCGTCCGTATTTCACAGCCACTTTTTTTACAAAACTTTAAGAACTATACTGTTGAAACTTGTTAAGTAGACGTATTCTTTGGACCGCATTAAGATTTTCACACAAAAATAGAAAAAAAAACAATAAATTTTGGGGACTTTGACCCATACTTACAACTGAAACTCAAAAATTTTATTTCATCAAACCCAAACGTGTGGATAGGTCTTCAAAAATGATATTGAGGTTTCTAATATATTTTTTTTCTAAACTGAATTGTTTGCGCGAGAGACACTTCCAAAGTGGTAAAATGTGCTCCCCCCCGTATTTTGAAAACTGAGAGAATGATAATACTAACAAAAATATATGATGTACATGCAAACTTCCATCAAAAATTAGTATTAAGTAAAATAAGATATTAGAACGAGATCTAGTAAGAATAAATGATGAGAGCTCATTTGCACTGTATGATTTTGAGCAGAGATTTTATGGCTTTTGCATTTAAATAATTTAATATCATTTTCCTTTTTATATAACTTTTATATTATGTTCATGGATGAGTCCGACTCGCACTTGGCTGCTTTTATAATACTGATTTTCATCAATCAAAGTCTTCAATAATAAATCAAGTGGGAATTTGATTGGTGTGGACTCTACAGCTTTCTACTCAATTTATTTGAGAAATATGTAAAATTACCTAAATTTATTAAAAAGAACAAATATAAATAAAAGATACTTATATTAAATAGATAGATATATAAATATTAAATTCGCATTCATATTAATGTTCTTATAATGTTTAAACTATACATATTATTATGTTGAAGTAAATTAAGTTGAAATTCATAAGTTATTTTTTTATTTATAAGTTCAAGGAATTTAAGTTGATAATTCATTAGTTGATTTTTTATTTATATAGAAAGACCTGTAATTGGCTATTATATGTACACTAACTTTTAAGACTCATTTGTAATATTTATGCTGTTGGCCTTTTCAATAAATAAATATTAATTGAGCAATTATCAGTTTATTTATTGTTCTTCAAATTCAGTGTTGTTAGCCCAGCAGAAATAATTAAAACTTTCAGATCCTTAGAAATGAAAAAAACTGCTGATATATGGGGCACATCTGTAAAAATAATAAGTTCTGTTATTGACGTCATAGCACCATATCTAGCACTAGTTTTTAATAGCTGTATTGAACATGGCGTGTTTCCTGACCTTCTGAAGTATAGTAAAATTACACCAATATTTAAATCGGGACTCACTTCTGACCCGAATAATTATCGCCCTGTTTCGGTGTTGCCGACCACTAGTAAAATTTTTGAAAAAAATATTTTAAGCCAAATGCTTACTCACTTTAACACTTATAGTTAGTTACTTCATATAAAACAATTTGGCTTTACTAGGGGACGCTCGACTACGGATGCAGGTGTTGAACCCGTCAGGAATATTTTTGAGGCCTGGGAGGAATCACAGAATGCACTTGGTATCTTCTGTGAATTATCTAAGGCTTTTGATTGTGTTCAACATTCAACGCTGGTCAGGAAGCTATGCCACTATGGTATAAGAGGATCTGCACTCGATCTTCTGATCTCATATTTAAATAATAGGATTCAGAGGGTCGAGATGAATGGCAGGAGTTCTCTTGGGACTCCTCTCGGTATGGGGGTACCACAAGGGTCTATTCTTGGACCCTTCCTCTTCCTAATTTATATAAATAATCTACCTAACCTTGTAGAAAAAAAACACAAGGTGGTATTTATTGCGGATGACACTTCACTTATATTCAAAGTGAAACGAAGCCAAGTTTTGTATGACGAAGTAAACAATGCTCTATCTGACATCGTGTACTGGCTTAGCGCCAATAACTTATTGTTAAATAATCATAAAACCAAATATATTAAATTCACCGCGCCAAATGTCAAAAATGTAGATGCGAATATTTTATTAAATAGAGAGGTGGTAAAACCAGTGGAATTTGCTATATTTCTTGGCATTACTCTTGATTTCAAATTGCAGTGGGGCCCCCATATTGAAGGATTGGCGAATAAGCTTAGTTCTGCAGCATATGCGGTTAAGAAAATTAGACGGTTAACTGACATAGATACGGCGAGATTAGTATACTTTAGTTATTTTCATAGTATTATGTCCTATGGTATATTGTTATGGGGCAGTGCGGCCGATATTAACACTATATTTGTGCTGCAGAAGAGGGCTATTCGCGCGATTTATAACCTAGGTCCTAAAGAATCATTAAGAGAAAAATTTAAAGAAATAAACATTTTGACTGTTGCTTCTCAATACATTTTTGATAATGTTTTGTATGTTCATAAGCACATTGAGGAATTTTCTAGAAACTGTGACATTCATAATGTTGACACGAGGAACAAACATAAACTTGTTGTGCCTACTACTCGGTTGGGTCGAGTTAGTAAGTCTTTTGTTGGGCGATGTATATGCTTCTACTATATGATCCCAGAAAATGTACAAAACAAATGTGTTTCGAAATTTAAAAGAATTGTTAAAAAACGTTTGTGTGGGAAAGGTTATAATAGCATAAACGATTTTCTTAATGACACCACGGACTGGGAATGAAGCGAACACCCTCAGGCTCTTTAATTATAAATGTTTATTGTACGATATTACATTGTAATCCATATTTTATATTAAAAAAAAAAAGCCCGCTGAGTTTCTTGCGCCCATTCTTCCCAGGTCTGAGGCAGTCTCTTTTGAATGGGTGGTAGATTTTGACGTTCAATAAGTGATTTTAAATCTTATTTTGAATAAAAATATTTGAATTTGAATCAATACAATTACTATACAATTATCGTATTAATCAGTTGCAATTATAGCCTTAAGAACTTTGTATACATTTAAATAATATTCAAAGGGACTATAGTATAGGAGAGTGTGAGCTCTCTTCAGTCCGAGTTGATAAAATAATATAAAATTAGATTCAGAAGTAAAATTATGTCGAAAAAATATGAATTTAAAAATGCAACAGTTTATGGTTTAACGCTTTTACCTCTTGACTATTCTACCGACGTTTTCTTTTGTATTTACCTTATCTGTAGTTCAAAAAAGGACATAGGATAGGACATTTCATCCAAGAAAAAAATCTGTTCCAGGTGACTTAAAATTTATTTATTATATACAGACACTTTATCACATAATATTCATCATATTTGGTCCCTACACTAGGCGTAGCCTGTCCTGTCGGCAACCAATTTAGATTCTATGGTCAAAAAGTGCATTCTGTATGTGTGTGCGTGGGTGATTGTGTGTGTGTGTGTGTGTGTGGGTGTGAGTGAGTGTGAGTATCTGATTAATCATGTTACAAAGTATTAACATGTATGAATGCTATCACTTTAAGAATAGGTTCCATGTCTGCATAAGGCTAGGGTTACTATGGATGCGAGTTCTGACGAAAATTTGTTCTGACGAGTACGTCCGAATCCTCGTCAGAACAAGGCGTTTACACTGTGCGCGTTTTCTGTTATTCTATATTCTGTTACTCTTATATAGTCAGTTCGTTTCTGCCGTCCAGCGAAGTTGGACGAATTTGATGAATTTGATTTTCTTGAAAGTCCATTATTTAAATTATTATTGTTAAATGGTGGAAAGACAGAGCATGTCAACGGGTTATTGTCTAGAAGAGACGACAAAGGAGAATTCCAAATGTAGAGTGTTTGTTCTGTAGCAACTTTCTCCCACTTTTGCCGAGAAATATCTCTGTTGTGGTAATTTTTGTCTCTCATAACCCATAAACAACTGTTCTCGTACACGAGATCGTTACGGACGTTATCCATGGTGGAAACCAAATCACTCGAAATTCGCAAACGCAGGTCGTGCGAAAAAATCAAACTCGTTTGAACGCTCGAGTGGTTCTGACGACGTCGTGTATGTTGTGACGCATTCGTCGTTGCCAGTGTAAACACTGTCATTGCATACCAGGCGTTTGTTTCTTCTGACGAATCCGTCAGAACTCGTCAGAACAAATTTTCGTCAGAACTCGCATCCATAGTAACCCTAGCCTAAGTGAGTGTGTGTAACCATCTCTGTATTTTAAATTTGACCCGTTGGACCGAGCAAATTTTAATTGAACATTTTAAATTAACCTTGTCCTATACATATGTATGTATGTTTCAATGGGCCAAATCTTCTTGCAAATGTTGTATTTATTGTTAGTATTGGAATCTTGTACGCACGGCTTTCTAGTAAGTTTTTATAATGAGGCAAATTCTAGACCTCTTTATGCATGCTAATCATAATAAGCAAGATGAAATAAAAAACTTTAAAGAGGATCGTATTTTGTATCATTCCTGGAGGACAGAAAAAATAAGAAGCCCTATTAATTAATGACACCAAAATAAAAACTATCCAAATAAATTTTTATCTAATTAATTTAAAGACATAATTTCAAGGAAGGTAAATATTACCCTTATTTTTAAGAGCTTCTATAAAGTTGTGATATACACGAATATCTGAATGAATCATCGCTTATATTATTTTTTTATTTTATCTTATTGGGAACAACAAACATTTATACATGACATCTTACTTAATAATTATAATTATTATAATTAAGATTTTTTTTATGGAATAGGAGAACAAACGAGCGTACGGGTCACCTGGTGTTAAGTGATCACCGCCGCCTACACTCTCCTGCAACACCAGAGGAATCACAAGAGCGTTGCCGGCCTCTAAGGAAGATGTACGAGCTTTTCTTGAAGGTACCCATGTCGTATCGTCCCGGAAACACCGCACAAGGAAGCTCATTCCACAGCTTCGTAGTACGAGGAAGAAAGCTCCTTGAAAACCGCACTGTGGAGGACCGCCACACATCCAGATGGTGGGGATGATATCGTAACTTGTGGCGTATCGTGCGAAAGGAATCAGGTTGAACAGCTCTTCGGAACACTCCCCGTGATAAATGCGGTAGAAGACACACAATGAAGCGACGTCTCTACGCAACGCCAAGTGATCCAGCCGTTCACAGAGCGCTAGGTCCCCGACAATTCGAGCTGCTATGCGTTGCACGCGGTCAAATGGATCGAGCTGATACTGGGGTGCGCCAGACCAGAGATGACAGCAATACTCCATATGAGGCCGGACCTGCGCTTTGTAGAGCGCTAGAATGTGGGCCGGCTTGAAGTATTGCCGTGCTCTATTTATGACGCCCAGTTTCTTCGAAGGCAATTTGTCTTTGCCCTCAAGATGGCCACGGAATTGGCAATCGCTCGAGATTTCGAGACCCAGTATTCCGATACTCGGCGAGGCTTTAAGGGAAGTGTTCTCGAAGAGCGGTGAAACGGCAAATGGGGTTTTTTTAGTGGTAAACGCGCAAACTTGAGTCTTCTGGTGGTTAAATTGGACAAGGTTCAACTTACCCCATTCCGCGAACTTCTCGAGAGAGGACTCGATAGAAGACACAAGTTTCTCCCGGCACTGATCGACGTTTTCCCGAGAGAGACCTGCATGGCCCGTGTATACGGCATCACCAGTGCTGTCGTCTGCATAGCAATGTATGTTGGCGGTGTCCAACATATCATTGATATGCAGAAGAAACAGCGTGGGATATAGCACACAGCTTTGGGGCACTCCAGCGTTCACGGGCTTGGGATTCGAGCAATAACCGTCGACAACAACCTGTATGCTTTGCCCAGTGAGGAAGCTGGAGGTCCACTTGCATAAGCTCTCGGGAAGCCCAAATGATGGAAGTTTTGCGAGGAGCGCCTTGTGCCATACACGATCAAAGGCCTTCGCTATATCCAGGCTTACTGCCAGGCCTTCCCCCTTGCTTTCAATAGCCACCGCCCATCTATGTGTTAGGTATACCAGAAGATCGACCAGTCGACCGACCATGGGGAAAGCCGTACTGCCGGTCGTTGATCGTTGGTCGTTGGTGACCCTCAAGGTATACCAAGAGCTGGCGGTTAATTATGCTCTCCATGATTTTGGAGAGTAGGGAGGTAATAGCAATAGGCCTGTAGTTTGCCGGATCCGAACTGTCCCTTTTTTTTGGGATCGGATGGACAAGGGCTGACTTCCATGAATCAGGGACTACGCCTTTTGAATAAGAGTGCCGGAATAAACGCGTTAGCACCGGCGTCAACTCAGGGGCACACGTTCTAAGCACGATTGGAGAAATGCCATCCGGCCCGCTCGACTTCCTGACGACCAACGAAAACAGAGCTCGCCTAACAGTTTTCTGCTCTGACGCCGCGGGATGGTCGGCGGTGTTTTTCGGTTGTCGTCAAGAGTCGAGTTGGAGGCAAAAAGAGTGCACATGAGATCGGCTTTCTCTTTTTCCGTATGAGCCAGGGTGTCATTCCTCATGTGCAACGGCGGCATGGACGGCTGGTTGAAGATACCAAGAGCAGCTTTCGACAACGACCAGAACTTGCGTGTTCCGGTCGGGTAACTGGAAAGCTGCTCGCCAATTTTGACGACGTGCTTCGATTTCGCACGGGCGATTTGCCGCTTAAAAAATCTGGAGGCACGGTTATATTTCCTCTTCAGAACTTTGCAGTTCGGATTCTTTGAGGCCAGCGCCGCAACCCAAGTTCGATACGCCTGTTTTTTGTAGTCAGATGCTGCTTTAACTGACGCATCGAACCAGGGCTGTGATCTGCCACCGATCGGTACTACAGAGCTTGGTATAAAAATATCCATGCCCTGCAGTATCACATCGGCTACTGCAACGGCGCAGGCACTAGGATCATCCGAAGGGAAACAAACCCTGCCGCAAGGGTAGAATGCAAAAAAGTAACGCATCCTATCCCAATCTGCTGACTTGTAGTGCCAAACACGGCGGGTCGCTGGTGGTCTGCGACGTTGGCGTCGGATAGGCACTACACACCTGACCAGGCAATGGTCGGACGTTCCGAAAGGGGCGTCGACAGAGACCTGGTAACCATCGGGATGTGTAGTCAGCAGAAGATCTGATAAGGACGGCATGTGGCTATCCACATCCGGGAGCCGCGTTGGCGAGTCAACCAATTGGGACAGACCATACGCCAATGCAAAATTATGCACAGATCGCCCTGCGTAGTCTGTAGTGCGTGATCCAAGCCATTCGGCATTGTGCCCGTTGAAATCTTTTATCTTTGCAAGCACGTCATCAAATGCCGCTTGAGCGCAGCCCATGAGGTGATCCGTTTCTGCGTTACCACTATGGGACCTGTAGACACACGCATAGATGCGGACGCGGTCCTTTAAATCTACGCGGAGCCAGAGAGTAGACAGGTCCCTACCCTCAAAATTGCCGAGACGGCGACAGCAGATATCCTCCATACCGTACACACATACCCCGGCATGAGGCATGAAATTATGCTCAATTTTGTACCCGGGGTACGTTAAATATGACGTATCGCTAGGTCGAGATATCTGCGTCTCCGTAAGGAAACACAAGGCCGGCTGCGCCGTCTCAAGGTGATGGTGGACGGCGTTTAAATTGGAGTGAATTCCCCTGATATTAGAGAAGTCCACATTAAGCGTGGAGCGGGGTGCCGTGGTGTTGCTGCCCTGTTTGTCCATAGATATGCGCGGTACTGTGCCCTCCCCAGAATACGAGGGGCAGCCCGAGCGAGAATGCTCGGGGAGGGATTCTCCGACTCTGGCAGAGATGGTACCCTCCTGGGGTAATATCTTTTTAAGGACCGCTCTCATATTTTTGTTGGGGTGTGATGGGGAGGGTCAGGGGGGAAGGGATGGTCTCCGGTCCTCGACACTAACCTATGCGAAACAAAGCGGCACTAGGCCGCTACTTCACGCCGGTATTCTGTGCGAGTGTGGTAAGTAACCCGGACGAGTCTGGCCCGATTGTGCTGACGTCATAAGACGGCAGCGTGACTCTCCCACTTTCAAAAAGCCCGTAGTCGCCTCTTACAACACCCTTAGACCTGGGACTACCCTATTCTTTTTACGCCCCGGGGCAGCACAGCATATATGTATAATGAACTACGTTATCCACAGATTACTTATTTGTTGGAAAAACAAATTCACTAAAATCACCTTATCACAAAGGTTTTTAAATACATACATATACACATACATAGAATCATACAAATATACATATTAAAACTTATCCACATATATAACAATATTGGTCAAAGATTACGTAATTATTTTATGCAACTTGTTAAATATCAGTTTCTTGAAGGTACCCACTCTTGTTTCTAGTATGTCAATGTCAAGGAAGTTTTGATGAAAGATGAGGCCATCCTATGAATTGGAGAGCGCATGCCAGCATTATATAGTATTAACTAAAACATAAATCAGATTTCCAAAAACATGGACCGATACTGAAGTTGGCTCAAAATTCTGGCTAATTTAATGATGCCTTTAAATGTTCAATAGTCTTCGTTGTAATTATCCAGCATTGTAAGTAAGTTTCGGTGTATCATTTAAAATTACCGCCTGTACCAACTTGATATCTATTTAATTATTGACAAAGTGTGACTGTAGACTTGATTCAATGCTAAAGTAACCGATATATTATGTATATTTACTAGCGGACCCCATATGCATTGTTCTGTTCATAATAAAAAGAACTCTTGTGAGTGGAACTTTGAAAAATCCGTTCTTACTGACCTCTACTCGATGAAAGAAATATTCCTCCAAAATTTCAAGTCTCTACTGTTTATATATAAATTTAGATACACAAACAAACAAAAATATTTTTATTTCGTAGGTAAACTGCATTACACTAGTAATATGTCATTTTTTTTCTTACAACTCGTTCGTAAGGCAGATTTCCTTAGAGAAGAACGAGCAAGAAACTCTAAGGTTGCTCTTTTCAAAACCGAATGATATTACAGATTCTTAATTTTCAAATCATTCAATTACAATATATGCAAAGTGATGCAACAAAATACACAAACGTCAATTACTAAATTCTTTACACGAGTAAGTCAAAAAAATGTAGATTAATAAGTAAAAACATAGTTATAGTTATTGAGTACATACTTAAAGTACAAAACAGTAGATGCATCATTCCACACATACCATAAATAAAATAAAGGCATTATGCGAGCATTTTATTAGCTATTATATAAAAAAATATATAGTGACTTTAATTTAAAAAAAAATATGGATAAAATAAAAGAAATAATAAAATATAAATCAGATTTCCCGGTGTGAGGATCATCCAGCCACCACAAGCAGCACCCGTACACGAGCATGACGCATGGATCAACCATACTTAGTGGAAGGGAACGACCTGCCCCACGTCGCCGCCACAAGCAGTGGCATAAGCGAGCATGACGATATATTCGCACCATTCTCTTAAATCCAAGTGATAAGCGAAAAGCAAACGTATTATTTTGGGACGAGATAAAAATTATAACAAAAATGTGTTTTAGTTAATTGATAGAGAAAATTTGTGGAAAACCAATTGCAGCAAAACTACTGCTAATGACTATTAATAATCAAATAAATGAAAATATTTCATCGGAATTATTCAGTAACATTTGTGCTGACAAAATGTTATAGTTAATACTAGCTGACCCGGCAAACGTTATTTTGCCTAATACTTAATATATTATTAGAGTATGACCGTTTCTTAGACATTGTTACATTACTTTATATTTCTAAAATAAAAGATTTTTTTCAAAAATAAACGGAGCCTAAGTTACTCCTTATTACATCAGCTACCTGCCAATAAAATTTCCATCAAAATCGGTCCAGCCATTTCAGAGATTAGCCGGAACAAACAGACAGAGAGACAGACAGACAAAAATTCTAAAAAAGAAAATATTTTGGTGTTAAGTATCGTATATATATTCATATACATGTAGTAAAAAACCGTTATTTTAATATTACATACAGTCACTCAAATTTTATTTATATGTATAAATGTATAGACAGTAAAGCATGGTCGCCCCGCCGCACCCCTTCGTCTGAACAAAAAGTCTCAAAAAAAGATTTACGCGTACAATTTATAATGTTTTTCTGAAGTGAATTTAATATTACGATAGCTTACGAAAGGAAAATAATTTATATAAAACTAGCTGAACCGACAGACGTTGTTCTGTACATAATAAATAGAATACTGTTTTTTATGAATTTGTCAATAATTTTTCATAACATCAAGAATTATTTAGTAACATATGCTCCTTGTTGTTATAATGAAATTCTTTCACAGCAGAACTGTCAAAGCTTGCGTCAATAAATTCTCTCACAGAAAATATGTCCATACAAAACAAATATTGGAAATAAAAATAATTGTGGATCCCAAATCGAAATAAAACTATCCTTTCTCTCAAGTTGGACTAAACTGCACTCCATGGAGTAAGCCCCATTAAAATCTGTTCATTAGTTTAGGAGTCCATCGCGGACAAACAACGTGTCACGTAATTTATATATATTAAGATTATTAAGATTATGTATGACACAACCTTACGAATAATGAATCAGTTCGTATTGTAAACAAATTTAATTAAACAAAGACTGATATTTAATATACCTAGTCTGGGCATAAGTTCTGTTACAAATATAAAAAACTACGTTTAAAAAAACCGACTTCAAAAACTGTAAAGTATCAAATAACTAAAAATTTAATTTAACACACCTTTACCTTTAATATTAATAAAATGCTATTATTTATATGTGCTACATATTGATAGCTTTAAAGTCCGTTATTTAGTTTTTTTTTTTTTTTATTTTAATGTCAGTTAATAATTATAATATATAATCAACCTGAATGAAAACTCCTAAAAAAGTCGTACATAAAAATCAATTATATCATCTAGGTAAACAAAATTTTTCGAAATAAATATTCATAAAATGAAAACTGCCGGGCCAAACTATGTAATATTTTTATGGGACCAAATGGCATCTATTCTCCATCGAACTAAAGTTACCTAAGTCGGATCATAAATCTCAGAGTAATCGGTATACATACATAAAAAAATACCGATCGAACTGATAACCTCCTCCTTTTTGGAGTTGGTTAGAAAATAAATTTATTTTTATGACGTAATTCGAATTCAAATTCAAATATTTTTATTCAAAATAGGGTGTGACATCACTTATTGAAAGTCAAAAAACTACCACCCATTCCAAAATGAATGCCTCAGACCTGAGAAGAATTGGCGCAACAAACTCAGCGGGCTCTTTTTTTTTTCATCGAATAAATATGTTTACAAAGTAATATTGTACAATTAAACTTATTATTTAATAGCCTGAGGGCGATCACTCCATTCCCAATCTGTGATATCATTAAGAAAGTCATTTATGTTATAGTAACCTTTACCACGCAAACGTTTTTTAACAATTCTTTTGAATAACGTAATACTTTTGTTTTGAACATTTTCTGGGATCTTGTTGTAAAAGCATATACATCGCCCCACAAAAGACTTACTAACTCGACTTAGCCGAGTAGTAGGCATCATCAGCTTATGTCTGTTCCTGGTGTTAGCATTATGGTTATGACAGTTTCTGGCAAATTCACTTATGTGCCTATGAACATACATTACATTATCAAGAATATATTGAGAAGCAACAGTCAAGATGTTAATTTCTTTGAATTTTGCTCTCAATGATTCTCTAGGACCTAGGTTATAAATAGCGCGAATAGCCCTTCTCTGCAGCACAAATATTGTATTAATATCGGCAGCGTTGCCCCATAGCAATATACCATAGGACATAATACTATGGAAATAACTAAAGTATACTAGTCGCGCCGTATCTATGTCAGTTATCGAATAATGTTTTCGGAATCTAAAATGCATTTATGTTTTGAAGGATATACAATAATATGTGTATGTCGGCAGCAAATAATAAGACTAAATCTATGTATTTGGCTACGAATGTATGGATTTATGTACTGTTAGGGATGCTGTATGGGAAATTTAGTAACTGCTTTTTTTTTGCTTGCTCAAGAGGTCTCTTGAGGTCTCATATGTGACTCTATGCTGGTATTTTGCTAGGAGCTGTCCATGTCTTCTGAAGCCAGAGACCATTATTTATAGTCCAAGGGATTCAGATCTGGGCCAAGCGAAGGCTAGTTTTTAGCTCTTATTTTTATATGGAACTATTGGTTAGAAGAAAAGATTTTTTATACAAGAGGGGGCAAACGGACAAGAGGCTAACAGGATAGGGAGTGACGCAGCCGCCGATGTACATTATTAAAACCAGGGGTAAAGTTCTATATGGTATCTAGTTGGAGCGCAGCGGAGGCCAATCCTTAATCTAAGGTTGTAATAATATTTATGACTAGACATGTAATGACTGCCTATTAACACTTTAAGGAGGTTTCATATTCATTTTACAATACGTAAAAATAATTTATTTAAATTGGTTTTCTGGTCAAGGATAGATTTCATGCAATGGCAAATAATTCATTTCATATAATTGATTCTGTAATCTTATAGCTTTAAATATTTACTGTGCTACTTATGTTCATAAGAATTATTTGCAATTTGTTTATCGTTTTTCTTATAACCAAATCAACAGCCTGTAATCGTGAAATAGAGAGCCAGCATATATATATATTATACTATATTATATATATAGGTCATGTAATGTTCAATGAATTGTATCTAACGTTTTAAACGAATTTATAATCGATCGAATAATAATCTTAAGCTTTCATCAAGTACCGACTTGAAAACACTTAACTTTGAGATTATTTTATATTTAAAATCCATAACTACACATACCAAAAAAGAAGAGGATATTGTCACTAAATTTTGTCAAAAACCATCAGCTGTCTACAGCAAATGCCACCTTCGAGGCAACAAATGGTGCTTAAAGTGATCTATCATGGACCTATCAATATTAATTTAAATGTTGAAGCAGAACAACTGAATGGGCAGATGGTTTACTTGATCTTAAAATAAACTAAAACTAAAGAAAAATTACCTAAGACTCGATTGGATTCTGATTGTGTCACTGTTCTTCCGTAACAATAAACTTGAGATATAATGTTTTGTGTCTATAATAATAATAATACAAATATTTTATTTTGTCTAAAAAAACATATAATACAAAAAAACATGTACAAGTTACTACATACCAAAAATACCTACTACACAACATTATACATCACAACCATTAGGTACAAATACCTAGGTAACACTGAAAATGTTTAGAAAATCAAAAACGGCTTAATGTGGAAAGTTACCAATACTTTTATTGTTTTTCGAAGTAATCTCCGCTTCTCTTTCACATCGTCGCATTAGATGGAACCACTGAAAAAAGCAGTGGGCCCATTCTTCCTTAGGGGTCTCTTCTATGGCATTTTCGTACGCTTTCACCGCATCTTCAGGGCTCGTAAAGCGAATAGCTTGCATTTTATCTTTAGTTTTTGGGAATAAATAAAAGTCGCAGGACGCCAGGTCAGGACTGTATGGCGAATGACTCATTATCTCGACACCTGCCATAGTAAAATATTCAACAGTCCGTTTTGCGGAGTGCGCTGAAGCATTGTCGTAGTGAAGGAGGATCCTGCTTCGAGGGAGCTGCTATCGAATTTTTTCCAAGACAACAGGTGATTGACATACCAGTCTACAGTAACTGTCCTTTCATCTTCTAGCACAACTGTCGCGAAATGACCTTGGCGACCATTGAATGAGGCAATCATCTTTTTTCCTTGACTGCTTCCTATCTTTACCTTAGTTGGCCGATCCTCGAAAGGAAACACCCACTGAGCTGATTGTCTTTTGGTTTCGGGTTCGTAGCAATATATCTATCTAGTAGCTTTCATCACCTGTGACGATGTCAAATACAGAATTTGAGTCACCGCCGTTGAACTTATCTAACATTTGCGACACCAGTCCATGCGAAAGTGTATCTGGTCGTCGGTTAAAGTATAGGGAATACATCTGGTACAAAGATTCCTTACGCCTAAATGTTCGTGTAATATTTTTTGAACTTGACTCATAGCTAGGCTTGCCCGTATCTGCTGATAGGTCACTCTCTTATCTTCCTCTATCATGCGTCGCACAGCACTGATGTTACCTTCAGTAGTCGCTGTTGAAGGACGTCCCTCATGCGGATCATAATTGAGATTGCTACGTCCATGCTTAAACTCGTTTAACCAATTGTAAATAGTGGCACGAGATGGGTCTTCATTAAGAAATGCTAATCGCAGCCTATCATAGCTTTGTTGTTGAGTAAGCCCACAACGAAAGTCATAATAAATCATAGACCGATAATTTTCTCGCGTTAGGTTCATTTTCACGTGTAACAAGAGTTTTAGATTTGCCGCCAATTCACAAAAACAAATGACAAATGAATGCAATATACTACATTACGTTACCAAAGAGTTCTAGAATTGAAATTCAAAAAAGTTTTCATTAGCAATGTTTCTTACTGGCCAGATCTGTAGGTCTACTCGCAAAATCGACAACGATATATTCGGAACGATACGATAATAACACGAATATATCGCACCTACGCGATTAGGACCATGCCAGACTCTGCACCACCAATTTGCATCATTTACACAAAATGTAAATCTTCCAAAATTATGTAATCAATAGAATATGAACACTTAAAAATGAAAAAATATTACAAAACTTGCGGATAACAAAATGAAAAAAAAGTAACTCAACTCTTCTCGTCGACTTCCTATTCCTCACGCGGCCATTTGCATTACTTTCTACGCATAAACGATCAACAAAATGACTTAAATTACTTGGTAGTAAATAAATCCTATTAAATAGTAAATCACATATAATTATTTTAATTTTATTGATTAAGTATGTATATTGTATAGCAAATATATCTATACAACTTAAATCGATAATAGCAACGACAGCTTAGAAGGTGTCGTTGAGATTATCGTAAAAGTGACGTTTGATTGTTTGTCGAATTCGAACGACTCTGACATTTTCAATTAAGAGTAGGGTTAGACCGATAATATCGAAAAATGTTTCGTTCGTTCAATCATGGTTTCGAAATTGAATACGATGTAAGTAAGAGTAGGATTCGACACGACTAATGCCACGATATATCGAATATCGATTTTAGGGGTAGGTCCCCTGAACATTTTCAGGGTTACCCACGTATTAAGAAGAAGTCTACATATTTATATTCGATCAACGTATCTAGAGAGGTAGGTACGAAGTTGATAATGCTTATAATAGGACTTCTTAATGAACTAGGTACATACAGACAGTAGGTTTATGTGAAACAGACATAAAAACTGGTGCTTTATTACAAATAGCTGTATTGCTGGAAAGTAGGTATGTAATCTACGTTACGACAACAATCTACATACATGGCTGAGCTCTAACTCCTAAGTAAATTTCCCTGTGATTAGGATATTAATACTCCCCGTGTATCGGTCAGTTATTGCATAGTTCAAGAATGTGTATGTCTGTCATCAAAATGCACAATTTGAGTAGTAGTTTCATAAGTTTGAGAGGGTAAAATAACTAAATAATATAATATAGTATTCCATGGGAGATGAGGTCTATAATAATAATGAACTACTTACAGTTCATGTCAAGAGTGAGGGTAGTTTCAATGGGATGTGCCCGCGGGTGGTTGGAAGCTCGACAAGTGAACGTAGCTCTAACATCAGCCCTTGTAAGCGGCCCCACTCTTAGAACCCCACGCACCGCGTTACCAGCTAATGGCGTCGCTGGAGTATCTACTTCCACCTCATCTCTGTACCACTTCACCCATGGCCGGGGACGAGCTGTGAAGTAATTATTTATATTAAATTTGGTAAATTTTCTACACTATTATTAGGAACATATTAATCTTCCAGGATATAATATATATAACAATTAAATAACATATCACATATTTTATATTACTAGGTGACAAAAAGAAAACTTTGTAACGCGCTATCAATATTTTTTGAAAGGCTTATAACATTAACAGATAATAATAAAATAGAATTTTTATCTCAGCGGATATTCCCAAGGGAGTGCCGGCTATCTCTCCCCAAGAGAAGGTCGCCTTCCATGAAGGCTTACAGCCGATTTCAAAAACCTATGTATCCTTAGATTAACTAACGGATACAATGCTGTCACCGTTTAATGACAAGATCTTATCTATCCATAGTTATGTCCAATATAGTTATAGTCCAATGCTATCTTTTTTTTTTATGGAATAGGAGGACAAAAGAGTCATCTGGTGTTAAGTGATCACCGCCGCCCACAATCTCTTGCAACACCAGAGGAATCACAGGAGCGTTGCCGTCCTTTAAGGAAGGAGTACGCGCTTTTTTTGAAGGTATCCATATACCCATGTCATATCGTCCGTTCGTATCGGAAACACCGCACAAGGAAGCTCATTCCACAGCTTTGTAGTACAGAAGAAAACTCCTTGAAAACCGCCTTGTGGGGGACCGCCACAGATCCAGATGGTGGGGATGATATCCTAACTTGTGGCGTGTCGTACGAAGGTGGAATTCGGCGGCAGGAATCAGGTTAAATAGCTCTTCGGAACACTCCCCGTGATAAATGCGGTAGAACCACACAATGAAGTGACATCTCTACGCAACGCCAAGTGATCCAGCCGTTCACAGAGCACTGGGTCCCCGACAATTCGGACCGCTCTACTTTGCTCGCGGTCAAATGGGTCGAGCTCATACTGGGGTGCGCCAGACCAGAGATGACAGCAATACTCCATGTGTGGCCGGACCTGCGCTTTGTAGATCGCTAGAATGTGGGCCGGCTTGAAGTATTGCCGTGCTCTATTAATGACGCCCAGCTTCTTCGAAGGCAATTTGGCTTTGCCTTCCAGATAGCCACGGAATTGCTCGAGATTTCGAGACCCAGTATTCCGATACGTACGGTAAGGGAAGTGTTGTCGAAGAGCGGTAATACGGCAAATGGGGTTTTTGATATTATTTGTCAATAGGTTATTGAAATGTTAGTAAGCGTAAAAGGATAGATTTGTCTACGTCTAGTAAGTTAAACTAAGGATGGATAGGTTATTGAAAACGGCCGTTAGAGGGCACTTCCCCAAAGCCAACTTCCTCAGGTGGTGTTTAGTGGGTATAGGCACTTAGGTTTTACGTGAGTTCCACATAACCAACGCAGACATAGGCTGCGTTGGTATGCATGAGCATACACCACCTCCACCAAAAAAAAAGAATTTTGTTTAACAAAAGAGCAAAAATTTTTTAAGAAGACGTATAATTAGAGCAAAAGTATATTTATTTATTTAGAAGATGCATAATTTTTTCTCACTGAGTGAGAGACTTTTGGTCATTGACTTTATGCAGCAAAGGCACAATTTATAAAATACAAAGATGAAAGTTTTATGAAGCTTTCCTTGCCGGTCTAAAGATGCCACATAAGGATATAAGTTAGTTCTTGCATAATGTACTCTATATTATTATGGAGAACAATATCATGTACTTTTATACATTAGTGTTTGAATCTTATTACTTTTAATGTTCGTCATGATTCGACATACATTTGACACAAAAAACAGTTATTCGGGAAGAAAATTTGTTTAAATTGTTTTAAGGAAGGAATCACAGGAGTGATGCTGCCTTCTGGTATTACCCACGTCGTATTGACCTCGAAATATCATGCAGTGATCATTGTTCATTCTATAGTTTGATTGTACGTGGCATAAAGCTTCTTGGAATATGATCTGTTGTCAATATATATTATGGATGTGTGGTGACATTCAGATGGTGAGAATGATATTGCTTAAGTTTGTGGTATTCCATGCAATGGAATTCAGAGGCAGGAACCAGGGTACAAAGTTCTTCAAAACACTGTGATAAATTACATATAACATAAATTTACATATTTACGTAATCCGTACAAGAGTGATCTCTACAGAAGGTACGAGTTTCTACCGGCTCTGATCGGTGATTTCCCGAGAGAGACCTGTATGGCTTGTGTGTACGCCATCTCTAGGTCCATAAGGAATGACAATGCATAGTAAAATAAAAATAGCTTTACTGATTACTTACATTATAAGTACTTGTATACACTATTTATATTTTTTTTGGTATTTTAATTATACTGTTCCTAATTAATTATTTTCAATTTACAATATTTTTATTTCTTCATACAATTTACAAATGTTTTTTACTATAATTCATAATAAACTGTAAATTTCCTTGCAACTACAAAGATAGTAAATGTAGAAATGTATTCAAATAATAAACAATTAAAAAATATAATTATTATACTATTAAAAGTTCTCAATTTTGCATTATGAAATTCTTACCAAAATAATGTTAGCAAAACCATAAATGTTTATAATAAATATTATTCATGATCAAATGTAACAGCCCTTAAAAATATTTTTTTCAAGTTTGTCATGTTTGTTTTTATATAGTTCTGCGTTCAATTTGATTAATAATATATCCCTTGCAGGAATAATTAAAAAAAAAATGAGTCAAAAATTTTTACGTAACTTGATCATAAAGACTTTATTATAATACTTTTCTTTTCGTTACTAATTGAAGATCGGAGATTCTAGGTTAGTTACTAAACTGTTAAAATAGTTATAAATCTATGCTGTTAAGATGAAGATTCTCAAGGAATGCTTTAATATTTACCTCCAAGAACGTCACATTTGAGCGTGAAGGTGTCTCCCTCTAGATAAGGACCGACGATGGCTTGCTTTACATCTTCCTTGTCATCAGTAATTATCACCTTGCTAGGAGGCACTGCAAAAACAAAAAACAAAGTAATTTTTAGTAACAGATCCTTTCTGAGAGTTCTTTTTAACGACAGTTTAATAGACACCTATATCACAACACCCTCCTTGGATATAATTTAACACTCTGCTCTCAGCACCTATACTCCCGTTTTTCTCTCTAGAAGAAACGGGAGTATAAGAAAATAGGTTTGGTTTGGATTAAAACTATAAAATAAATTGGGTATAAGGGATCACGGTGTGTTATGGTAAATTAAATTTAATAACTATAAACCAGAAGACCTCCACTGCTGGACAAAGTCCTCCCCCAAAGACCTCCACGACCATAGGCCTTGCGCTGCACTCATCCAACATATTCCGGCGATCTTGACCAGATCGTCGGTCCATCTTGTATGGAGCCAGCCTACCAAAAGTGCTTCTTGCGTACGTGGTTGCCAATCGAGGATACTGCTCCACCAGCGATCTGTCCGTCCAACTGTGTGCCTTGCCCACAGCCACTTCCGTTTCGCAATCATTTGGGCTATGAAGGCAACTTTGGTTTGTCCTATGGATCACCTCAATTCTGATTTTAATCTCGCAGGGAAACTCCGAGCATATTCCTCTCCATTACCCTGACCATGAGCTTCCTCATCAAGCCCATGGTTAGCGACCACGTCTGCGTACCGTAAGTGATCACTGGCAACACACACTAGTTGAAAACCTTCTATTCTTACTCTTAAGGTTACAAATTCGACGGTGTGCTAATCAAGCATCACTTGATTATCATTATTAATAAATAAACAACGATTTATTTTTCAGTATTATGGATTAATGTAATGGTGCTGTGTTGCTGATTATTATTATGGTGATGAAAAGTCAATGAATAAATCTGGGTTAACAACAAAATTTGTTTATTTTTCCGACACAACTATTATAGCGAAACAAAACAACAGAACCTACAGAACTATTAAGACAAAAAGTCAAAACGTAACAATAAAACTTCAAAAACAAAGCAGTGATAGTACGAAAATATCACGACATGTAACTAACGGTAATGTAACTGCGAACTGTACTGACGCAACAGGACGGGCGCGAGGGGGAGAAACGGGAACGACCTTCGCGTTTCAGCGACGTTCAGAGATAAATATGTGGACGTTTAATAGTTATAAATAAAGCCCTCTAAGCTGTAAAAGATAGACAGCTGTAGAAGATAGATGTAGAGATAGAAGATTTCGCCACTATATGCAAGACTGTAATAGCTCAGATGGGACATTGGGTGATCCAGAAAGCAGAAGACCCCGGTTCGAACCCAGAATAGAATAGAATAATTTTATTGCAGTACCATATTAGTTACATAGATTTACAAAATATCTGTTACAAAGTATACGTTGGTTTAAAGTAAGTAACTTTAATTTTACAAGTATTCTGGCCTCACACTAGGATACCCTGTGTCGTGAGGTCCAGTCTCTTCCCCAATCCAGATGTCCGGCACATTCTTAAAAACACAAGTTTGGTACATTCTTAAAAATCCGAGCAAGGCTCGGTAGTCCGGATATTTATGTTAACATCTTAACTACATGTTTCTTGCAAATAAAATTTCATTTCATTTCATTTCTCGCTTAATAATTGGATTAAGATCTAACCACCCGCGGAATTCTTGCCGGCGGGACTCTATTTTTTTTATATTATATTCAAAATATTGTTTTTTATTTTATAAATATGATATATAATATTTAAATGTCTACATTTCATAATTTACATTAACAATAAGATGAAATTATAATAAAGAGTATAATAATAATAAAAATATTTTGTTTCTGATTCAGCCATACATGAGATTACATCCATTTTTGTTAATACAATGTGCAAACTTACAAAATAGTGTACAGTAAGTGATATCTTATTGATTCGCATATTGAGAAAAATTAAATAACAGGCTGGTCCGAGAGGACTTCCCGATGATGACGGTAAATTACTATACGACTGCGTGCAGTGGGAGGCTTTGCACAGGATACCGGCTAGATTGTGGGTACACAACGGCGCCTTTTTCTGCCGAAACAGTAATGTGTAAGCATTAGGTTGTTTCGATCTGAATGACGCCGTAGCTACTGAAATTACTGGGCTAATGAGACTTAACATCTTGTGTAATTGCAGTGCCGCTTAGAATTTTTGGGTTTTTCAAGAATCACACAGAAAGGCATATCACCACCATTAGCTGAATGTCCTGCTCGTCTTGTCCTTTATATCATCATCATGATCAATCATAAATCATAAAAAAAATTAATAAGAAATCATGCCAGACTTGGTACACTATGTTATCTGTCCCAGGGACGACAAAGTCCAAATACTGACGCATAATTCAAAATTTATTTGACCCGGATGTGACCGTTTCAAGGCGAATCTTATCAGAACTGTAGCTTTATCAATATAATCATAACTGACAGACTTAAAGCCTGTTTTTCTTAAAAAAAAAATGGAAAAACCACGGTATTAAAATAAATACAATGCATTAAGTGATCGGAAGTTTATCGAATTTAATTATCCTGTCTGATTATAGGCGCGTGTTATCAAATTTAATTTAATCTTATGATATTTATTTAACATCCTTATCAATATTGATGATTTTAAATTGTTATGTATATATAGGAGAATCTGTGCCATTTCTTGATTACGAATCATACAATTAGCTATAATCACAAATCGAAATAAAATTATCCATCCTACCTCTCAAGTCAAGACTAAACTGCCCTATTAGAATCCGTTCTTTAGTCTAGGAGGTCACTGGAAACAAACATCAGGACACTGGATTTATACATATAAGGATCAAGATTTACACATATTATATTTTTCTATTATTTTATATAAATGACCTTGGTTATTTTTCGTTAGATTTTTTAAATCTTAATTTTTGCATTATATGTATTTCCGTATTTGCAAATCATTGATATCTATTTGAAACGACAATGGGCTAATGATTGTGATGATGATCGATGGTGACTTGGGACGGGGAACGTTAAAAAAATCTGCCTTAGGTATATAATGTGTACAGGACAGGTTTTTAGTCTAGTTTATACCTTCAAAAACGTGTTAATAATGATACTAATTGTATATTTGTGATACCACATGTAAAACCATGCCATAGACAGATAACGGCGGAAAGACAAGAAATAATATAAAATTTCCTCATTAATTAATAGATTCTCATTCACAAGTGAATGAATGAATGCAGCGAGCAACGAGGTCGTGCTTCTAAATAGCTCTAAATACTATGGCTGAGATCTGTAGAGCATACTTTGCTCAGACTTTACATAAGTATAACTTATCTAAGTGTGATTAAACGTGAACTTGACTTTTGCTTTGGGCTATCTTAGCTTAGCTCAGTATGATTTTAGTGTCAAATCTTATATCTTTAAACGAGCAATTCTGGTACACAAATACATGGGGCACACTAAAAATTGCGCACTTCTAGCTAATCGGAACTATTAGAATTTCGAATGTTATATTTTTTGAAACGTTACAACCTTCTTAGTATTAAAAAAACGAATTGGCATAAAATCATTTGTCAATTGTTTTTTATCACACATCAAAGTTCTACGTACGCAACGAAAATGGAATTCAGTCGAAAAGATTTAAGAGCGATGATTTTTAAACGTTCTCTCTCTCCGCAAGACTGTGCCGCTCGTCTTCAAAATGCTTTTGGGAGATGAAAAATTCTTAAGGTCTAAATGTTATGAGTTAGAGATGAGGTGTTAGATGAGGTTCTCGTGAGTGTCAAGAATATGACATCTATTTCGAGATCCAAGATGGTGGATGTGACTTTTTCAATAAAAGCAACATTGGTATCATTTTCGAGATTTTCGGGACTGTCAATTACGTATATGACATCTATTTTGAGATCCAAGATGGCGGATGTGACTTTTTCAAGAAAATCAGGGTATTATTTTCGAGGTTTTTGGGAGTGCCAATTACAAATGTGACATCCATTTCGAGTCCAAGATGGATATTTTTATAAATCGTTGTAAATAAAATAAAGGTATTAACATAATTTTGTAAAGTAGTTCTTTTTTATTTTTATCGATAAAAAAATGTATACCCGAATAATTATTTTCTTTATATTTCGAATGGCACATGTGAATCATATTTTTATAATAAGGAACTTCGTTCCTATCTGTTGTCAAACAGCACCTCACGGTTGTATTTTTAGAAATTAATAAATGGATGACTAAGATTTTCACGTGATGGGAAGGAGATGGACAGAATGTGCCCCAAAGAGTACACAAGAATTGTATTACAAATAACAGTTTAAAAAAAGA
Source organism: Leptidea sinapis (assembly GCF_905404315.1). NCBI lineage: Eukaryota > Metazoa > Arthropoda > Insecta > Lepidoptera > Pieridae > Leptidea > Leptidea sinapis. The sequence continues at coordinate 14,889,952 of NC_066273.1, forward strand.
TAAGAATTTGTTAATACACTACTTAAAGCAGATGTTGAAAAAAAAAATTAATGATTAAAAAAAAGTATTTTTCTGATTTCCAGATGGAGTGCCAACGCTGTCATAATAATATTAATAAAGAACTAAATAATGGAAACAAACTAAACTGATACGGAACCTAAAATGTAAAATATTAATAGCTTATCGTAATACACTAATTATTTAATACAACTTTTATCTACAAATCTTATCAACAAGTTGAATTTAAATAAAATAATCTAAACGTAGTTTCGGATTATTTCATTTTTTTGTTGGCAGCACTCAACCTCAACCCGCGGAGCCGATCGACTGTCATATGACAACGACTAAATATTCAAATAGGTACATTCGTTACTCGTATAACAAATTCACGACGTCCTCGCCGGTTCGTTTTGTGTAACATAAAAAACCGACTAAAAAAACAATCTTAACTCTGTCATCAAAACTGACTTACAGAATTTAAGCTCTAACATCACAGAAATTAAAAAAGAATGTAAAGGTATATCAGTCTCTCTACGTGAATTAGAAGGTCAGCATCGATCAATGCAGTCCAAGATAGATGAAATTCAAAATTCAGTGCAGTTTACGTACAATAAAGTTGATGATTTTGAAATTAAAATACAAAACTTAAGTAAAGAATCTAATAAAATCATCAACTTGGAAAAAGAAATATCGGATATCAAAGAGCAAAACCGACACCTGAGAAACGACATTAATAATAAAGAACAACAAGACAGGAACTGTAATTTAGAAATAGTCTGATTACCCGAATTCAAGAACGAAAATTTGATGACCATCTTTCTGAAAATAGCTGCGGTCACTGGAGTCGCTCTCGACGAGAAAAATATCGTTCATATAAACCGAGTTACACCCAAAGTTAAAATACAAGGACGACACAACAACATCGTAGCAAAGGTCAGTTCCCGCTTACTAAGATGTATTATTATCGAAACTCAGGAAACTTCGACTGACAACCAAGGACATAGACCTGCCTATAGACCCAAAACCGATTTTCTTTAACGAACACCTAACCCCGTATAATAAGCAACTATACAAGAAATGCAGAGATTTAGCGAAACAGAGGCTGTATCAATTTGTTTGGACAAAAAACGAAAGGATTTATTCCAGAAAAAACGACACCACTCATGCTATACAAATAGTGGACGAAGAGGACCTGAAGAAAATTGTAAATTCCTAATGCATAATAACAGGATCACCCAGGCTATTTTTTCACTTTGTATAGGTCGTTTTTATAATTCAAACATATACTTTTATTTTATACATTTATATGTTATTAAACTTATTTTTCTATTACCCATACACCTTTATACAAATTATCTGTTTCGATGATAATTCTAACCACTCAAAATTCTGTCGCCTCTCTGTTTATAATTACTTCTCTTTGACGCCACTGACCGGAAGGTATAGTATTAAGTGCATAAACAAGTTATGGTTCAAGCGCTTTGTATTGGTGCGATCTTTGATTTCACACAATAATTATTGCAGTACCAGATTTCTTGTGACATGGCATATTTCTCACATGGTTATATTGGTATATAGAATAATTATTTGGAATATAGTTTATATTTTTTATTTTCGCCATCTTAATATGCAACAAAATTTATAATTGAGCTGTTTATCAAAGTCTATATTTATGAAATCACCTATTTATAACTACTTACAAAATACATTAAATATTTTTAAACACAAATTACTACCTACAACACATAACAGTCTCGCACCATTATTTAGTGAGCGGAGTATAATACTATTAATTTATTCACTGCATGTATTTCTGACTATTTTGTTGTTCTACCTACCTGATTCTGCTAAAACATTGCGATCATCTGTATACTATTTTGATAATTATAGTAACACACGTAAATACTATAATCGTTTAGGTATCTTTGTAGGTATTTCGAATTTTTATCGCATACCACTTGCGTACATTGTGGAGAATTATTTGTGTATGTACTGTTTAAAAAGTTTAATGAACTTGACTTTATTGTATGTAGTAAATTACACACTCCTGTTGTTTCCGAGACTAGTTGGAGTTACTATGAATGCATTAAGATAAATAATTATAGAATTTGGTATAATACAAGACCAAATATTACATATAATTATTACTATATTAATTATGTTTATCTTGAAAAACTGCCTAATATTACAAATCTATCTGACTTTGTTTTTTGTATCTGTTGCAGCTCAAATTATGAAAAATCTCTCACTTAAGCGTATGTTAAAAAAATATATGAAATTGTTTTTTAACATTAACCAAAACGGAAACATGATTCACAGATATATTTTAGAAATCGGTATATATGCTTTTTACAGACACGTCTATCCTTTAACGTTTTCAAATATTGTAATAGTAATACAATTTAGTCGTTTTACGTCGTCATAATGAACAATAAGGGCCTAACCGTGTACTACCAAAACGTACGCGGACTTAGGACGAAGTGCTTAGAACTGCGGCAAAGTATTTTATATAACGATTTCGACATTATCATAGTTACAGAGACATGGCTGCATGACTATATATATGTATACTTGTGTAGATAAGTACGTCCCTTTACGCAAATCAAAACCGAGTAGATCGTACCCTAAGTGGTATTGTTTTTCTCTTATAAAAATTGTCAGGGAGAAGTACAAAGCTCACTAACGATGGAAGAAATACGGTAGCCCAACAGACTATGACGAATTCACATTGCTTCGCTGTAGGGAGCGACGTGTACAAAAACAATGTTTCAATAACTTTACTTCAAACTGCCAGGTCAATATCAAATCGAATCCTAGATTATTTTGAACTTTTGTTAAAGCTCTTCGAGAGGGTTCCAGTTACCCTAAGTCTTTAAGTCTGGGCAACGACAAATTTGTTGATGGGAAAGAGATTTGCGACGGTTTTAACTCATTTTTTAAAAACGCTTTCGTTGATCACCATAAGATGGATCAGTTTCCAGAAAACGTCTCTCATGGGCTAGACGCATACTCTTGCGTACGAACAAATCCCACCGTTATTCATAAGATGCTCCAAAACCTTAACACTAGGAAAGGCGTTGGTTGCGACGGTATTCCTTCCGTATTCTGGCACTTGTGTGCAAAAAGTCTTGCCCTGCCCTTAACAATCATATTCAATCGCTCTCTAAGTGAAGGTATCTTTCCACACAGATGGAAAACAGCATATATCGTGCCTGTTCACAAAAAAGGTAGCAGGACTTATCGACTTACTCGATCTTACTCGAACTTATCGTATACAATTCATCATATAATTGCTTAATCCATTTCTCATGAACAGCACGGTTTTCTCAGGAGGCGATCGACTTCTACAAACCTCGCGTGCTTAACCGATTATGTACTTTCTAACATCCAACGTGGTGGTCAGGTTGACGTGATCTACACTGATTTTGAAAAAGCTTTCGATCGTGTGGATCATGTCACCCTTCTCCACAAACTGCAGCTCCTTGGAATTCATGGAGATTTACTTCGTTGGGTACAGTCGTATCTTTCAAATAGATCTCAAGCGGTTGTGATTGGTGGTTACAGGTCTGATCTCGTTGATACTCCCTGCGGCGTACCACAGGGTTCGCATTTAGGGCCATTGTTTTATAATGCATATCTCTATGATATCGGTTCCTGCTTAGCTAACTCTGAATATCTTATGTATGCTGACGATAAGAAGATATATCGTAGTATAAAATCTATAAATGATTGTCAGTTGATGCAAAAGGACCTCGATTGTCTTTTTGAATATTATAAAAGAAACAACATTACAGTCAACATACTCAAATGCGTGCAAATCAGTTATACGCGTAAATCAAAGCCCTTAGACTATAACTACACCTTAAATGGCACACTTTTACAGAAATCCAAACTTGTTCGCGACCTCGGAGTATATTTTGATCACAAAATGTTACTCTGTGACCACATTGACAACATAGCAAAAAAAAGCATAAGCAAACCATTTTCTGATATAGAACCTATTAAAGTTATCTACTATGCGTACGTCAGGAGTATTCTGGAATATGCTTGTCCAATATCATGGTCTCCACAATATATAATTTACATTGAACGCTTGGAACGTATACAGAAAAAATTCTTAAACCACCTAAACTACCGTAAAAAATTACACACCGGCTCTTATTATGACAGTTGTAAGGCGCACAAACTATACGTTGGAGCAGAGACGCTCTTTACTTGATATGAGCCTACTATTTGATATTGTAAACAGCTTTGTCGACTGTGATAAATTGATCTCTAAAATATCATACTTTACACCGTCAACCCGCTCGAGGCACACGAATCTACTATATGAACCACTACACTATACAAACTATTCCAAAAACACTTTCATATCACGGGCAATACATACTTACAACACAACCTTCAGTCACGTAGATCTTTTCACCATAAATAAATCTAAATTCAAATCAGAACTCATATTTACTTTCAATGATACATCTTAGTAAGTGATGCACTAACATATATTATGTTTATATATTTTACCACATATAGTATACATAATTATGTATTACCTATTATGTATATATTTACTAACAGTTTTTTTTTAAATGTAATGAAACTACCTATATTATCTCAAAATAAATCTCATTTTTGTTTAGAAGGTATCGCACCATGTTGAAATTTTGCGGAAACCGTAATTTAATATAATATAATATAAGGGAAACCTGTTATTGGCATTACTATTGTAAAATATTATTAGTTATTTATCTAATCTGTAATATGCTGTTGGTTTTCTTAATAAAATAAAATAAAATAAAAAAATAAACGATTACTGTTTTTTAAACGTAGTTTTTTTTTGTACTTTTTAGTGTCTGTGATAGGCTCTGTATTCACGGGCACGCCATTTAGCGCCGCTCCGTTTAGAGCGACGCCATTTGGAGCACTTTGACGGGCGCGCCAACGCGCCATGCCAATTCGTGTACACAGCCGACACTAGCGGTCGGTGCTTTCGTATGAATAATTTCCCTTTTGAAAAATGAGTTTTGATTCTGATGATGAGTTTTATACAACTTCCATAGCAGTTTGTTTGTATATAAAGCAAAAAAAAGCAATGAGCAAATTTTGCCACAAACAATGTACCTAATGCCCTAAATTTCGAAATAAACTCAATTATGAATTTCCGAATACTCATCATTATGCAGCAAAGAATAATACTCTCTGACGATGCAGTGTGCAACCGTGCGTATTATCCAACAACTCGAAGCGGTATGAGACAAATGGCGCGCGGATTTCGCATTCACGAGCGGGACAAATAGATGGCATGGCGCGCTGTACCGCCTGGTTTTCACACTCACGAGCGGGACAAATGGCTCGGCGCGATGGCATGGCGCGCTGTACCGCCTGGTTTTCACACTCACGAGCGGGACAAATGGCTCGGCGCGATGGCATGGCGCGCTGTACCGCCTGGTTTTCACACTCACGAGCGGGACAAATGGCTCGGCGCAATGGCATGGCGCGCTGTACCGCCTGGTTTTCACACTCACGAGCGGGACAAATGGCTAAGGCGCGATGGCATGGCGCGCTGTACCGCCTGGTTTTCAGACTCACGAGCAAGCTACCCAGACCGGACCGGAGTTTCAATCGTTTGGAATTCCATATTTTCTAACACTCCATTTGGATTGCTGGGATTTTTGAGAGTTCACGAGCCGTTTGGAGCGATGGCGTGCCCGTTAATGGGGGGCTTTATAGTAGGGGTATTAAAGTATGAACTTGCCGATTTGTAAATGAAAATTGAATTTCGCTTTTTCTATTAATTTAACATATTTATTTAATCAAAATAATTACCATTATTATCTATACATTGCTGCCATCTGATAGAAAGGTCATTTATGCCTTTGCGATAGAATTGTAGTGATCTTAAAGGCCAGCAACCCTCCTGTGATTCCTCTGGTGTGGCAAGAGAATTTGGGCGGCGGTGATCACTGAACACCAGGTGACCCTTACGCTCGTGTGTCCTCCTTTTCCATAAAAAAATGTAAACTGTGTGAAAGCATTTTGTACTGCTTTTGAGTTCGGCATAGTAGTCATCTTCCGTTATTGCTTAACCAGATCGGAGAAAGCTATAGTGAATAACACCATCCTGAGACCACCAAACAGTTACCATTACCTTTTTATTGGTAAGCTTTGCCTTAGGACATTGTTACGGAGTTTGATCTGGGGTCAGCCATTGCATTTAATCTTACGCTTATCGTAAAGAATCCACTTTTTATCGCATTTCACAATTTGATCAAATATTTTTTATCTTTGTATGAAACTCGAATGAAACGATATGAAAGTTGCTTTAACACGCGTTTCTTTGTGTTTTCAATATTTCTGCAGATCTGTCAAATTATGAACTGAATAGAAAGTCGATAATAATTGAATGTTGCACATTTTAAAAAGAAAAACTACGTAGGTAACATGTGAAAAAAGTTACACTTAAAAATTTCAAACCCTGAAGGTTCTATGACAATTCGAACTACTTATTACAATAAAATGGATATTTCATACTTTAACCCCTATTATTTCGTTGCTTCATTTTCTTATACTTTATTAAATAGTATTTTTTTAAACAGCTATGGGCAGGCCTACGAAAAGTGCCGCGCTTCTTAAACAATAAAGATCCCAATAAACGGGAACGGAAAAATGAATCGACTCACTACTATTTCACGTTCTTGTGAGATAATGAAATATGGAGAACGTTCCTTAGCTATGAATGACAGGTAGGTGACCTGTCATTCATAGCTGTCAGGCACGCCTAGGGCCCACTTATTAGGAGACGGGCTAATAATAATAAATAATCTACCTAAATGAAAACTCCAAAAAAAGCTGTTCACAAAATAAAATTAAATGGTTCACGTAAACAATAACATCATCCACGTAAACATGATTATTCATAAAAAAATGTTCATTATATGAAAACTACTGGGTCAAACTATATGAAATTTGTATGACACCAAATGGAAACTATTCTGACTCAAACTAATCGGTGTACATACATAAAAAATACCAATCGAATTGAGAACCTCCCCCTTTTTGAATTTGCTTAAAAATATTAGGTATACGTTTATATTTTATAGTGTCTTTATATGCAAAATGTCGGGGACCAATAAATATATTAAACAAAATATTTCTATATCCAGTAATCTATATATATATATAGTTTATATTTGGTACTATAACAAAAATTCTCAACTTCTTAAAACCTCCATAACTCCATCGCAGCTGAGTAATATGTAGCTTTTTTACTTTTATTGTCAACTTTTAAATGACATATATTTCATATATATAAAATTATCGTGTCATGGTTAAGCATTGAACTCCTCCGAAACGGCTTGACCGATTCTCATGAAATTTTGAGTGCATATTGGGTAGGTCTGAGAATCGGACAACATCTATTTTTCATACCCCTAAATGTTAAGGGCTGTCCACACGAAAATTTTTTTTTAAATTTGTTTGATTATGAGTCAACATTCAAAAATACATACAACTTCAAATTTTCACCCATCTACGATCAACAGTTACTTTTGTATCGCGATTTTAATATCGGCAATACAACGTTTGCTGGGTCAGCTAGTATTTCATATAATAATATGTACATTCTGAGACACAGGCCAATAATTGTTTTGCCATCTTCTTTATTAGATGTTTTATTATTAACAATGTTATGAGTTATTTTCACTAAAATGAGATACATCGACCTATTCAGCCATCGGCCGGCAAAGCCAAAAAATAACATTGTACAAGACTTTTTAACAATTCAAAACTTCAAGGCTATCACGGTTTGAAATTAAGCAGAAAAACTAATTCAAACAGTATAATAATATCTCGGACTAATAAAGAAATAAGGACTCCGTGTCACCTTACATAACAGTGTAGTACCACACACCACACTTACACTACTACAGGCCGATAGGCGGCCATTATGAGAATTGTCATAGTCTGTGACAGATCAGTTTGCGTCTCAATAAAATATTTAAAAATGCTGTCGTGGGTTGTGAAAAACGATACGATATAAGTATTTGTGGCCATATATGATTATTTAACGGAGGAAAAATTGTGTAACTAGTATCCCCCGTAACCGCACACACACTAGCATAACGGTGCTTCACTTGCTAATATCACGGCGAGGAGTCCTTCTTTTTTTACTCGTCCGTAAATAATATATATAAAAACCCCGGTTCATTGAAAAGGTGTTTTAACATCTTTTCAAATTAAAATTAAAAAAATTATAATTTTTTTTTTTTTTTTACCAAACAGAGTATTTAATTTTAAATGAAGGAATCAGAATAAAGGCATTCTGTTTATATTGAAAATAAAATAAATCTTTTTGTGTTTCCTACCGTGTGCTATCAGTACAGTCTTATCTAATTAGTCGTGTCAAATGGTGATATTTATCACTTTAATGAATTGGATTTGCTTTTATGAGTTTTATATTGATTTGATATTCACCAATATTAAATATTTGTGTATATATGATAAATACATCATTTATCGTTTTTTAATTTTATGTTGTATTGGCCATTACATATTTTTATGATAATAAGGGATGAGACGAGCAGGACATTCAGCTGATGGTAATTCAAACGCCCTGCCTATTACAGTGCAGTGCCGCTCAGGATTCTTGAAAAATCCAAAAACTCTGAGTTGCACTACAATGCACTCGTCACCTTGAGACATAAGATGGTAATTCTCATTTGCCCAGTAATTTCACTAGCTACGTTGCCCTTCAGACCGAAACTCAATAATGTTTACACATTACTTCTTCACGTCAGAAATAGGCGCCGTCGCGGTACCTATAATGTAGCCGGCATCCTGTGCAAAGGAGCCTCCCACTGGTAAAAACTTGCACTCTTCAGGTTCATATTGATGATATCAATCCTCTTTTCTATTTAAAATGCTGTCTGACTTCTTGTAGTACTGTTTCGAGTTTTCTGATGACAAGTATATGCGTGTACATCAGAAATAAAGTAGCTGGGTCATATACGACATTTGTTGATACGCTATGTTATTTAATTAAGTGGAGAATATATATATTTACAAATAGTTCTACAAAATTTCATTACTTTCACAAATATATCCAGAAGAATTTTATAATGCAAAACTAAAATAAGCACATACTCGTAAAATAATATCACGTTAAGGTAATATATTTTAATTTATAGCATAATATTATTGTTACGACAGAAAGCTTCGGAAACCTGTTTGTGTGGGATACAATATCAACAATCACTATCTGGAGCTGGAATTATAAACAGAGCAATTATTAATTATTAAATATTGTACACATATTTTTGTAAAGCAAGTCGAAATTTAATTCCTTCTCTAAGTCGATATCAATAATAAAAAACTCAAACATTATTTTATTGATAAATTGGACATAATATGTTTAAAAATTTAGAATGTACTCTGCACATAAACTTATATAACATAATGAGAATACTAATTACATTTTCTTTATCTCAATCGATATAAGTTTATTCAACGCGTGACACTAATCTTCAAAGATAATATTTATCCTTTTAAAATACAATGTTTACATAATATTAACTATATTAAAGCATTTGGAATTAAATTTATAAACATAAATAAATTCACCGTTTAATTAAATGCCATCAAAAACATAACTTGTAAAAAAAACCGAAGGTCAAACTCAGTTTTTCTACCGTAAAAAGTTGTGAGATTCATGTAAATACCAAGTCGGTCAATTTATTCAGTCCTTACATAAGGGTCCTTCTGTCTTAAGTTACGTAATTAGCTAACCTAGCAACATCTATAGAAAATCATATCAATAATATTATATTTTTTTTAATTAAATTGATTTTTTAATTAAGTAAATTCAAATTAAAATATTTTTATTCAAAATAGGATATGACATCACTTATTGAACGTTAAAAACTACCACTCATTCCAAAAAGAATGCCTCAGACATAGCGGGCTTTTTTTTCATAAAAAATATGTATACAAACTAATATTGTACAATTAAACTTATTATTTAATAGCCTGAGGGCAGTCGCTCCCTACAAAAGACTCAATAACTCGACTTAGTCGAGTAGTAGGCATACCAAGTTGATTAAGTTTATGTTTGTTCCTCGTGTTAACATTATGATTGACACAGCATCTAGTAAATTCCTCAATGTGCTTATGAACATGTAAAACATTTCAAGAATATATAGAGAAGCAACAGTCAAAATGTTTATTTCTTTAAGTTTTTCTATTAATAATTCTTTAGGACAATAATTCTTTACATAGAGTAATAAATAACGTTATAGGTTATAAATAGCGCGAATAGCCCTCTTCTGCAGCACAAACATGGTACTAATATCCGCTGCACTGTCCAAATTAATGATTTATTTGGTCCTCGCATGAAAAAACAATTTATCTTTAAAAAATATTAAAATGCAGTGTATCTTTTTTTTATTATTTATTTATAAAACAGTATACAAAGTTAAAACTAAACATAAATAAGTTTCGCCAAACTTTAACATTTGATGGCGAGATAGCGCTCTTATTTAAAAAAAAAACAATTCTTCGTACAATGAACACTTGAAGTCAAACATAAATATATATACACTTACACATTATATTAAGAACTCACATTATATTATTAACATTACCCTTATCAAAGAGTAAGACTTTACTTAGGTTGTTTTTTACACAACACACTATTGTACATTATTGAATACCTTTGGTAATATTCACTTTGTAAGACGTTCTCCATAATAATTATTAAACTTTGCTGATATAATTTTCTGTCTCCTACACTTTTTGTTTTATAAACTTTTTTTACACTAGATTTATATTCGTCTCTAAAATAATATTCTATTCCTATTAAATACCTAAATTTCTTATCTATGGTAATATATTGCACATTTTAAACAACTGATTATAATCTCTATTGCCACTTTCTTTGCCTCTTCTGTTTACTTAAAAACTTAACTTAACTTAGAAACCTTATTAGTAAATGTTTAAAGTTTTGTAGGTACGTTTTAAATGTTCGACCAAACACAATGACACCGTAATTTATAATTGATTCTGCAAGTGCATAGTAAACACTCTCCAAGATTTTCTTATTTAATATTTTATTTAAATGATATAACTTTCCTAAAATTGATCTTAACTTACTTGCTATATCATTAACGTGATTTTTCCAGTTAAAATTTTGGTTTATTTTAGGCCCAAATATTAATTTTTTTTTGCGTATTTCAGTTTTTTACAATTACAATTAGTTTTATTCATATTGTGTAAACAGTGATACGTGTGTCCTCTTATTGCAATATCTTCAATACTAACAGACTTAGCTTTATGGTTGTACGGCGAATGTATATGCATACATTTAGTTTTTGTAAAGTTTAACATGATTCCGTTATCATGTGCCCATTCAGTTAGATTATAAATAACTCAAATAGCCCTTTTCTGCAGAACAAAGACGGTATTACTATTGGCTGCACTGCCCCATAATAATATACCATAGGACATAAAACAATGAAAACCACAGTTTATCTAGACGTTTAGATAAAGTCAAGTAAAATATATTTGAGTACTTAATTCAAAACTTATCGCTAAATTTAAGGTGCTATGCAAATGTATACTTCTTATTACTAATTTAGCATTTATTGTGAGAAACCCGATCGATATGAAATAGTTTTATTATTAATTAATCCTTCCATATAAGAATATTTCAATAAGCAAATGTGATTCACTGCTTAACATAATAAAACTTGGAAAAACCCAAATTATGGATTAACATATTGTTTTTATCAGCGCTGTCACTGATAGCTATTGAATTTATATCAAAATATATAGCATAATGTTAAGCTCCACGAAGATACAACGATTTCTGGTGTTACTCACGTGAGATCATGTAAGGTGACAAAATTACTCACAAAATGACCATTTCAATCTTAAAACACTTGGTTCACAGAAGCTGTCATTAGTTGACGTATGTGTGATATTTATCATCATATCAGATGGAAGACGTCCACTGCTGGACAAAGGCCTCCCCAAAGATGTCCAAGACGATCAGTCCTGCGCTGCCCTCATCCAACCTATTCTGGCAATCTACCAACTACGTGTTCCGGTACGTGGTCACCATTCCCGGACTTTACTGCCGCAACGGCCATCTGTCCATCGAGTTATGTGCCCTGCCTACTGTCACTTCAGTTTCATAATAATTATTATAAATGACATTAATGTATGAAAATTAGTTATTATACTAAAATAATAATGGTATATAGGCCAGTCGGAATTAGATTGTAAAAATATAAAATAGCTTTAAGGAATAATATTATATAAGATAATATATGTTATGGCAAATATTTATATGGTGAATATGAATGTTTGTTTTTGAGTCACAGATGTTTATATGTATTTATGTATGTTTAAGTATGTATATAGTATTAAATATCTTTGCCTTGCAACCCATAACATAGGCTATGCCTAGTTTGGGGCAAGATAATTTGTGTAAAAGTGTGTCAATATTATGAATATTATTATTATTATATTTGGTATTGTTTTTAACCGACTTCAAAAAGGAGGAGGTTATCAATTCGATCGGTATTTTTTATGTATGTGCACCGATTACTCTGAGATTTACGTAATCCTTCTTTTGTTTGATGCGAAATAAATGCCATTTGGTTCCATAAAAATTTTACATAATTTGGCCCAGTAGTTTTCATTTTATCAACATTTATATGAAAATTTTCGTCCACCTGGATGACATAATAATTATTGTTTTCTGTGTACGGCTTTTTTTTTGAGTTTTCATTCAGGTTGATTATATATAATTATTAACTGACACTAAAACGTAAAAAATAAACTACGTTTAAAAAAACCGACTTCAAAAACTGAAAAGTATCAAATAACTAAAAATTTTATTTTAATACACCTCTTATGAAAACCTTTACCTTTAATCTTAAAGAAATACTATTATTTGTATGTGCTTCATATTGAAAGCTTTGAAGTCGGTGTCAAGCCAAATGTAATAAAGGTACCTACACTCGCCACGCGTGACTTTGAGCGGGATAGCTTCGTCTAGAATAAAACAACCTAAACAGACAGACACGCGTTGCCAGACAACCTAAATAATTACAGTAAGTAAGCTGTTTATAACATTAAGTTTTATTTTGTTTAGGGCTTGGCACTGACTTAAAACCTATCAATAGGTAACACATATAAATAATAGTATTTTTTTAATATTAAAGGTAAAGGTTTTCATAAGAGGTGTATTAAATAAAATTTTTAGTTATTTGATACTTTTCAGTTTTTGAAGTCGGTTTTTTTAAACGTAGTTTATTTTTTATAGGATTAATACACAAATAAAATTTGAAAACAAAATTTTATGAACATTGCTGAACTCGAACCCACGACCTCGCGCGTTCCGTGCTCTTCCAACTTTCCAACATAAAATCCTACTAATATTATAAATGTGAAAGTTTGTATGTCCGGATGTATGTTTGAACTTCTTTAACGCAAACACTACTGAATGGATTTTGATGAAACTTTGCAATAATATAGCTTGAACACCAGAATAACATATAGGCTATAATTATAAAAATATTGTGTGAATTATCTATACATTTAAATAAAATTGGAGTGTCTGTTTGTAATATTGAAATAACAGTTTTTTACTAAATGTATATTATGAATACATATACACCAAAATAACATTTTTTACAATTTTTGTCTGCCTGTCTGTTTGTTCCGGCTAATCCGGCGACTTTTATTGGCAGGTAGCTGATGTAATAAGGAGTAACTTAGGCTACGTTTATTTTAGGAAAATAAAGCAATGTCCAAGAAACTGACTAACTCTAAAAATAATTTATATGGCAAAACAACGTTTGCCGGGTCAGCTAGTCTTGAATACTTTGTTCAACTCTCAGGTTGTGGCTTCATCTGCACGATCCACTTTACAGTTGATAACCAGTTCAATCCCAATCGTCGTCACGACATGGGTACCTTCAAAAAAAGCGCGTACACCATTCTAAATACCCGGAAATCTTTAATCATAAATCAGTCTTTTTCTGAAGGAATATATCCTGAATTTCTAAAAATTGCTATCATAAAACCAATACACAAGAAAGACAAAAAAACTGACCCCAATAACTATCGACCGATTGCTCTATTACCAGTAATTTCAAAAATATTTGAAAAAGCCATGTTCAAACGATTATATTCCTTTTGCCAAACATACAATATTTTTGATGACGCCCAACATGGCTTTAGAAAAAACCGCTCGACAACTCTGGCAACGTATAAATATATAAATGAAGTGTTGAACATATTAAATGATGCTAATGACGTGAATTTTAAATCACATATTCAAAAAAACAAATTAAAATTATCACAATTTATATACGCTTTAAGAGAACTAAAGAAATCTACAAATTTAAAAACGGCAGTGACAGCCTACCACGCCTACGGCGTGATACTGTGGGGCAACAGTGTAGATGCACACGAACTCTTTATTTTACAGAAAAAATGTATTCGTGTGCTTGCAAATATTAAACAAAGAGAAAGCTGCAAACCTCATTTTCAAAAACGAAATATTCGTACATTACCGTGCACATATATATACGAAATATGTAAGTTTGTTAGAAAACACCCAAACCTATACACTAAAATCATAGACGTGCCCCGGCACAACACACCTCGCTATAAACATAATCTTATGCCAACTAACTCTAAATTAACATTACACAGTTCCGGTCCCTAGCCAATGTCAGTTAAAATTTATAATAAGTTACCAGAATACTTAAAAGCCGAAACCAATGTTAAAAAATTCATAAGCTCTTAGAAAAAGTTACTTTTGGAAAAATTTTACTATTCTATTAATGAATACCTAGACGAAAAATATATTTGAATGCCTGCCCCTCTGTCGTTCATTGCTATGCCTTATTACGAGGTGCATGTGATAATTATTTAGTACTACAATTTTGTTTAGTAACTAAGTCGCAAGTAACGCAATTTAATTAAATAAATAAATGCTTCTGTAATTCTTCTGGTGTTGCAAGAGAATGTGGGCGGAGGTGATTTTTTAATATCGCAAAATATTGTACAATGTATTGGCGCCAAAATTAAAAACACAATGAACAATCATAATATAAAAATGACAGATTCGAAATTCAAACGTAATATTTTGTTTATTTTTAATTGTAACAGTATTTATGGCCAGACTTAGTAAATATTCGGTTAGAACTAGGTTTAGCCTTCATCTGATAGCGGTAGAACTAGGTGGAGCCGCATACCGATGGTTAAATTTTTTATCATTGCGTTGTTTTACTTCTGAAGAGAAAATTTATGATATTTTGAGTTTTACTAATAATACTGTAATTATTTATGTACTGATTATTATTAATTAATTATCTACTAATATCATATAATTATGAAACATCCCTGTCTTTTATTTTTTCAATTTATTCGAATCCGTAGGGAAATGCAAGACAAGTCTTTTTTGTGAAAATAAGGGACGAGACGAGCAAGACGTTCAGCTTATGGTAATTGATAATGGTCCATTAAAATGCAGTGCAGCTCAGGATTCTTGAGATAAACAAAAATTCTGAGCAGGACTAAAATTGTGCTCGTCATCTTGAGACATAATATGTTAAGTCTCATTTACTCAGTAAGTTCACTAGCTACGGTGCCCTTCATACCGAAACACAATAATGTTTACACATTACTGCTTCACGGCGCGGTTGGTACCCATAATCTAGCCGACATTCTGTAAAAAGAAGCCTCCCACTTATAAAAAGACTTTCCAATCTCTTGGCAATGGCTTGTCCGTTCTAAGATTTCTAGACTACGGGACTAATACGAAATCGAATCAATTGGGAAACAAAATATAAGAATCTCAAAGTCAATCAAAATTTTTGACTGCACTGAAAACCTAGTTCGAGCTGGATAATACACTTAAGCTTAACCAGCGAAGTGTAGCTGCACCTAGTTCTACCTGGCTGAAAGTAGGATTAGAAAAGTAGAACTTGTGGCTATTAGCCGTAACATGTGTACTAATAAAGCAGAAAAAGAACGACCTATAAATCCAGATTTGTTCTACTATCAGATTTTTACCGCGGTACAATGATTGTACTTCTGTCTTACGTTTTGAGGGGAGCAGGGGTCGGTGCAGCTAAATACAGAAGACTTTTTATGATAGCGTATCACACGATATTGAATATGTATTCGGGGTGGTTTGGGGAAACCTTATGTCATAGTCCATTTGACGGTGCTTTTGTGCAGCTACATAAATCATATTGACACTGTTATTTGAAAGAAAAAACCTTTCTTGAAAAGTGTTTTATTGATAAAGTAGTTTCACACAGATCATCTTGTTGTAATTTTTACAGAACAGAGAAAAATAATGATGATGAGTGATTTAGATCTGTTAAGTAACATACGTCATAAATAAACGAAATTACTAGACATGTCATAACTCCTACTGCTCGTTACTCATTACTTATAATGCCTACTACTTGGCTAAGTCGAGTTAGTAAGTCTTTTATGGGGTGTTGATATGCTTTTACAACAAGATACCAGAAAGTGTACAAAGCAGGTGTATTACAAAATTTAAAAGAATTGTTAAAAAACGTTTGTGTGGTAAAGGTAATAACTTTTGACATTTTGAATTTTTTAATGATACCACCAGATTTGAAATGGAGTGACCGCCGTCAGATTATAAAATAAAAAAAATTATGCACTCATATCTTTTCAAATGAGTGGTAGTTTTTGACTTTCAATCAGTGATATCTTTTCCTATTTTGAATAAAAATATTTGAATTTGGGAACTGTGCCGAAAACCCATTTCGTATCAGAATGAACAATGAAGTGAATGATACTGATACTAAAATCTGCAATAATCAATACTATTTCCAAGCTGATGCAGCAGTAGAAATGATTCAGTAGGAATAGATAGACGATTGAAGGACTAACAAGAACAGAATGGTTGATAAGGGGACACCGCTTTGTGAGAAATAAAGGAATGTAATGCGACAAAAAGAAAGTAAAAATTAAAAAAATATATATAGAACAGAATTATAAAATTAACGCTGTGCTAATTACTAGGAAATAATCAGCAATTTACTCGTATCATCCTAAGACTACATTGACATTTTGATGGATAGGTATATTATCTAAATTGCATTCTACTTACAAAAATAATCATATAAATATTACAATTATTGATAAAGCCCGGAATGAATTAGATAAATAATATTATAATAGACTAGCTGACCCGGCCGTTGTTTTGCCATATAATTTATTTTTAGTGTTCGATTGTTTTTTCTTCGACGTATTTTACAAATACAACTACTATGAAAAAGTATTTTAGAGGGTTAATGTATAGTATACAGGGTGTACCAAAGTTATGGGACATGAAGGGAAAGTACCTTAAATATCGAAGATAGGCTATTTTACTTAAAGAAGACTTTATGTTATTTTTAAAAGTTAGTAATTCTGCATTCAAAGATTTTCTAAAAATTACTTGCCTCGTCTGGGAATTGAACCGACTTAAATGTAAAAAAAAAACAGTCCTACTCTTATGATGCCAATCGAAAGAATGGCAAATAACTAATAACTCTTCTTGAGTAACATAGTATTTTAAAAGAAAGTAGTCAATTAAGTGGGTATTTTTTTGTATTTTAATTAATTAAATGCTCAAAATGTGATCCCTCTTGTCTTACGCAAATCGCCAATCTTTTAATGAGTCCGCTGCCTGTTGATTTTCTTATCATTTTTTGGTGAATACTCGATATGATATGGCACAATTCTATTTGTAACTCGCCCACGTTCTCGTATCGTTTTTTGTATAGCATATCTTTCACATATCCCCAAAAGAAGAAATTTAATGGTGTAAGGTCCGGAGATCTGGCCGGCCATCTAATCGGTCCATTCGTACCAATCCAAGTAGGAAAACATTGATTTTACGTTGTCTCTTTCTTTTAAAATACTATGTTACTTTAGAAGAGTTATTAGTTTTTGGCCATTCTTTCGATTGGCATTATAAAAGTAGGGGTTTTTTTTTTACATTTCAGTCGGTTCGATTCCCAGACGAGGCAAGAAATTTTTAGAAAATCTTTGAATGCAGAAGTACTAACTTTTAAAAATAACATAAAGTCTTCTTTAAGTAAAATAGCCTATCTTCGATATTTAAGGTACTTTCCTTTCATGTCCCATAACTTTGGGACACCCTGTATATATAACACTCACAAAAATTTGAATTTCTATTGGTGACAGAATTTTCAAGATCGGCTTAGTAGATAAAGGCCAGCAATGCTCCTGTGATTCCTCTGGTGTGGTAAGAGAATGTGGGCGGCGGTGATCACTTAACACCAGGTGGCCCGTACGCTCTTTAGTCCTCCTTTTCCATAAAAAAAGATTACCCTGTTGCTAATTGCGATAATGATTTTAAATGAAAAAAAAAATTTCTTTTTTAGTTAATTTTTCAATGATTTTATATTATTCTGCGATTCGTGACGGAGGCAAATCCAACAAATTCAAAGTCATGAAAATCAGTCCAGCCGTTCTCCAGATATAAGTGTTCGAACAACTATATTGTATAATGTATGTTACTTTGTCCTAAGAATTTTTATGATGATTTCACCAATAGGTATTATAAACGCTATAGTTTTATAAGCATAAATAGGTCGCATGTATGAATATGATGATTGATAGTAACGCAAAAGTTATAGGTAGTTACTGCAATATATTCCTTTGTCCTCCTAAATTATCTTAAAGATTTATTTTAGTCAGCATAAACAAGCAGATTTTGCGATTCAAAAACGTGTAAACAAGTCACGAAGTATTACCAAATGTAAATGCTTCTTTTAGGGTTCGACCCTGCAATTTGTTGATAGTCATTAAAAATGCAATTTAATAGGAACTGCAGGCGTTTAAAATTAATAACCCATCTACCCGCAAGCGTACGGTCGCCTGCAGGCCCCGGTGGGACGGGATAAAGCGACGATGTGGCGTCATCGACGTTAGGTCCAGAAATAATGTAACCTACCCGTACACAGAGTAGGGATGGATACTTACTTATAAGTCAACTCATTTTACAGCCGTTGTCAATAACCTATCTATCCTTAGTTTAACTTACTAGACGTAAGACAAATCTATCCCTTATGCTTACTTACTTTTTAATTACCTATCAACATAAAACATTGGACTATAACTATATTGGACATAACTATCGATAGATAAGAACGGTGACAGCAATGTATCCGTAACTCGAGATACGTTATTGAAATCGGCCGTTAGTAATAAATCATGAATAATGAATTATAATGATGCGTCAAGTAGTGCTTTTTCAGTTTATTTAATTTCAATAAAATATTGCTGTTTTGGGTTTTTTTCTCAATTTCCATTTAGTATTTAAGATTTTTAGTGATTTATTTATATTTCTATTACAAATGTTTTTTGATTGACATTAGATAATAAATAATATTATAAATGTAAAAATGAGTTTTTTTTTATTCACATTTCCTTTTTTTTATGTTTTGAATATAGCATATTATATAACTTCTAACATGAGGCCAATGAAAACCCTATACTATAAAGAGTTTTACTCCACTAAAACTCGTATAGGCAAAAGGTCTTGCGGATTTATCTAAGACAAAACTCCAGTAAGCAAGGTTCAGCTTAATCCCTATCAAGGCCTAAGCCGTCTCCCTTATCCCGAGAGCGAGAGAGATTCTTATTCGCTACCATTATGTTGGGGAAAAGGATTTATATGCGTTTGCATATCAAGTACTTTTTTAAGATTATTTACATTTAATTTAAGTGTAAATGGGCCATTTTGTTTGATTATCTTAGGATTACTGATTGAACTCAAAGTTCTAACCAGCATCGCAATTTTCGTTACTTTGAAACATAAGAACTTACGTCTCATTTGCCCCGTAATTTCACTAGCTATGGCGCCCTCCAAACAACAAAATAATGCTTGCATATCATTCATGGCCGAAAAAAGCACCATTTTGTTAATCGTTACATTCCTCAATAACTGCATTACGGTCACCAAGGAATGAAAATATTTTTTTTGTTAAATATACACATTTTACAGAAACAAAGTTAGTATTTATTTACATTTAATGATAATTTTGTGCTACTCAATGCAAACGTACCTATTACAGTAAGATTTATCCTTGAATTCCTAGTCTGAGCTTGCTTGAAGTCGACCCTGCAGCGATATATGCCCTGATCGGTGGCTCGTACGCGATCCACTCCGAGCTCTGCCGGTCTTCTCTCCGGGAGAAAATACGCTCTCGATGCAAACACACTCTCGTCTGACCATCTCTCAGCTACCCCGAAGTCTTTTTCTCTTGCATCCACACTGGTTGAAACAAGACATATTAAAATATCTTCAGACAGCGACATGACGTTAAAAACCCTTGAAAAAATGTTAAGGATTGACGGAGGCCAGTATTCAGATCATCTATCAATGAATGAATTAGATATATATGTATATTATTGTTAATTAGAAAATATTACGATAATTTTTAAAGATTTGCCAAACATAATAAAGCTTCAAAAAAAGCGCATACACCTTCCTTAAAGGCCAGCAACGCTCCTGTGATTCCTCTGGTGTTGCAAGAGAAAGTGGGTGGCGGTGATAACCTAACACCAGGTGACCCGTACGTTCGTTTGTCCTCCTTTACAATAAAAAATAAGTACACGTTATTTTGGAGATACCCATGAAAGTGGATTTGAATGAAGAAACTGAAACAATTATGTATATACTAATATACTACAAATATACTGAAAATAATAGCTGCTTGTGACTTCAAAATTAGATTGTGAGAGGTTTCAAAACATTTTTATAAACAAAAATACGAATTACCTGTAAATAGGTGTGCCCAAGTCCTCTCTATACCATAACACAAGAAGCACGGCATCATCTTCATCTTGTGTTGCGATGTCACATGGGAGGTACACCGGCTCTCCAGCTACGGCCACGATGGATGACATCGGAACTGAAAAAAAGACATCCGTAAAAAATCATGTAATTAAGGCTTATTTTACTCTGGCCGGTTTTATCTATGACAACATGAGCAAAACGTTAAACTGATGATAAGTAATAAGCTCTGCCGTCATCTTGAGGCATTAGATGTTAACTTAAAATAAAGTTTATTCACTTGGGAATAAAATAAGACTCATTGAATCGTCACTATGAATGTTTCTTTTAAATAACTGGAAATTTCTTGAATTAGGCATTATTTTTTGAAAATCCCAGCCACTAGATACAAATAATAAAAAGATGTTGTCTAAGTTCTATAGAAGTAGGTACGAAGTTGTTATTGTTAGGACTTCTTTTATAAACTAGTCATATACAGACAGCTGTAGGCTTACACAAAATACCTAGTTGTTTTGTTAAGAAAACACTAAAAAACGAATAAAGGCTAGGTTAGGTCCTAGGCATAGGCATCCTATCTTAACCTGATGGGTTGCATGGCCAAATGTTGTGTTCTACGACGTAGGCGTCTGAGAGGCGCTACAGCCCTCACCCGATAGTGGTTTTATGTCCCAAGACATACACGCCCCGTATGGAGACCAGGAAACTATCAAATTCAAATATTTTGCATTCAAGTATGTGGCATCACTTTTTTGAAAATCAAAAACTACCGCCCATTCTAAAACGAATGCCTCAGACCTGAGAAGAATGGGCCCAGCAAACTCAGCGGGCTTATTTTTTATCAAAAAAATATGTTTAAAAAGTAATATTGTATGACGGTCGCTCCATTCCCAATCTGTGGTATCATTAATAAAGTCATTTATGTTAGTAGCCTTTACAACACCAACGTTTTTAACAATTATTTTGAATAACGTAATACTTTTGTTTTGAACATTTTCTGGAATCTTGTTGTAAAAGCATATACATCGCTCCACAAAGGACTTACTAACTCGACATAGCCGAGTAGTAGCCATTATAAGTTTATGTCTGACCCTGGGGTTAACATTATGGTTATGACAGTTTCTAGCAAATTCACTTATGTGCCTATGAACATACATTATATTATCAAGAATATATTTAGAAGCAACAGTCAAGCTTTTAATTTCTTTGAATTTTGCTCTCAATGATTCTTTAGGACCTAGGTTATAAATAGCGCAAATAGGCCTCTTCTGCAGCACAAAAATGGTATTAATATCGGCAGCGTTGCCCCATAATACCATAGGACATGATATAGAAATAACTTAAGCATACTAGTCGCGCCGTATATATGATAGTTAATTGTTTAATCTTTTTAACCGCGTATGCTGCAGAACTAAGTCTGTTCGCCAATCCTTCAATATGGGGGCCCCATTCTAATTTGGTATCCAGAGTAATGCCAAGAAATATAGCAGAATCCACCGGTTTTATCACATCTCCGTTAAAAAAATACTTGCATCTACATTTTTGATATTTGGTTCGGTAAATTTTATACTTTTCGTTTTCTTGCTATTTAATAATAGGTTATTTGCGCTAAACCAGTACACGATGTAACATAAAAAATCGTTTCCTTTCGTCAAACATAGCTTGGTTTCTTTTCACATTGAAAATCAGTGAAGTGTCGTCCACAAACAATACTTCCTTATCTTTTTTCTCTATAAGATTAGGAAGATCATCTATATAGATAAGTAAGAGGAACGGTCCAATAATAGACCCTTGTGGTACCCCCATACTGAGCGGAGTTAGGATGTTTACTCAGCAGAAGATACAATATGGAAGGTATGGCTAACCGGGAATCGAGAGAGTGACTCATATTGTTGGCACAGACATACGCCAATGTAAAATGCACAGATCACCGATGATATCGTATTGTTTGCTGAAATAAGTGAAAATCACGAATTAAAATGATAAATTCCTTATGCGTAGAGAGTAAGAAGGTTGGTCTCAAAATGAGGCCTGATAAAACTTAGGTGACTACCTAATATTGAACAGACAAACAGCAACAATATTGAAATCAGTTTGCTCGGAAAACCATTGGAATACTAGCTATAGTTCCCTCAGAAAATTATTATCATTTGAAGATAGGAGTGAGGAGGAAGAAGTAAAACGTAGGGTTTTAGGTTTGTTGTACTCCAGAAAATTCTGGAGCTAAGAAGAAATTGTAAAAGGAGTCATTCCCTCTGTATTTAAAAAGATTGTTATGGACACCTGTTTTCTACCAACTCTGATAAACTTCTGTCAAACGTACGTCAAACTAGCTTCACCATGCTTCAAATAACTCCCAAGCTATCATCATGGGCGTTATCATTACTATAATTATTTGAATACTTCGAAATGCATTCAGGTATCAATTATCAATTATGTTCTAAAGTCATTATATTTTGCTAAAATAAAGATAACACATTAATATAAATAGCGCATTGTTAGAACAATAAAATCATTAACGAGAACCAACCACCAACCATCATGAAGATCCTACTTGTAGTTGTCGGTTTGTTGGCGGCCACCAACGCCAGGGAGATCAAACATGACATTGTCACAGACTACCACAATGTCATTGGTATCCCGCTCGCCGAGAAAATCAAGCAATCAGAGAGCGCTATGGATTTCGACGGTTCCAGAATTATTGGAGGAAGCGCAGCGGGTCTTGGTGCCCATCCCCATCTTGTAAGTATTGCAGTAAGATATTTTAATAGAATACTTAAAAAGAAATGTGTGTCATATAAACTGTATTTTAATATTAATTATATACATAGTAAAATTAAATGAAAAGAAGCGAGGGTAACGAAACGTGTTGATTTTCTATTTATATAATATATCAGTACGACCGAGCCCTGCTCGGATTTTTAAGAAGGTACAAAACATTAACAAGAAAATACCAATAGGACATCTGGATTCGAACCGGGGTCTTCTGCTTTCCGGATCACCCAATGTCCAATCCAATCTGAGCTATTATAGTCTTGTATATAGTTGCCAAATTAAACTATGTATTCTATTCTTATTGTTGCAGTTTCTCATTATACCATGGATAAAACTATTTTTTTTTAAATTGAAACCTAGCTAGATCTATTTCTCGCCCCCGAAACTACCTGTATACTACCCCGAAAATACAGTAATAATATGGATAAGAGTTATGTCACTTACAAGCTACCACAGCATTCAAAATTATTACTACGTTTATAAGACGGTATTTTTAACAATTTAAAAACTAAAATCTATAAATATTGAAATATAAAATTGAAAAAAAAATCTATATCACTTGTGTAAATTTATTATTTTCATTGTAGGTATATTCAGCAAGCGGCAAGAATAAATCAATGCGATTTGGCGAGTGAGTTATGTGACCTACAGAGCCTAGAAATAGTTGCGTTTTGACCCAGATTAATCCCAGATATTGGCACTACAAACAACGAATAGGCATTTTTTCTTATTAAATTTGGAGGAACGTTTATTTTAAATTTTGATAGCAAGTATGGAGAATCTATGTAACCGCTAAAAATATTGTGTAAAACCAAAAGATCTAACACAATCCTTCTATCTGCCAGTGGGATCACATCGTTATGTTTAAGGCCTTTTTTGGTATATATAATATGTAACATAACCTATGTAACATTATCAAGCATAATATATTGAGAGACAATCGTAGCCATACATACCACATCATCATAATATAAGACGCCAAGATATTTATAAAGGTTATTTTAAATTTCACGTTGGTCTAGTGATCAGAGAAGGAACTTGTAGACTTTTCTGATACTTGTAAAATTTCCCAATATAAAACTCTATCTCTCTGAATGTATAGTTATACATTAATATATAACAAATTTCATCATGATGAATTTGATCAAAAATATATCCTAGTATTAGATCGGTGAATATAACTTAATAATCTTAAATGTTTACTACTTTGAATACCTAAGTAGAACGCTAATGGTTTCAAAGGAAAAAGCAAAAATAAAACATACAAAGTTATCAAGCTCTCATCCAGGAAGATTAATCCCAATTAATCTTTAAGAGTTCTGAAATTTTAAGATTCCCAAACCCTTTTTGGAGTCAAAGAAACTTGGTGAAAGAGACTAACAATCTTGGTGAATACAAACAAAAGCGAAGCAGAATAGACAGGATAATATTTACCATATTAAGTTTTAGTTTTTTATTATTATAAATTATTGATATATATTTTTAAGAAAATAGCAACCATAAAAATTTGATTTTTTTAAATACAATTTTGGAAAATGTTTATGTAACAAACTTCGACCATTCTCCGCCATTTCACACTTAGCAAAGAGATTGTAGTGCACAAAGTGGGTATGGAGCCGTCGATCTTGTCAAAGATATTTCAGTTGTATGTTCGTATTTAGTACTTTCGATAGCTATACTAACACATCCATTGTCAACAACAAAACAGGGTGGCCGTGCTGTTAGAACTACAAACGCTGTTAATGCTGTTAGAGCCAAAACTCACCGAAAACCTTGGACTTTTTCGAGTATCATCAAAGAAGACTTGGTACTTGATGCTTGCCAAGCTTCAGGTCTTTTTAATCATCCATGTACAGGACATGCCTTAACCCTACATTTAAGGACAGTGGTTCGACCTTAATTAATGCTTGCTGTCCCGATAAGCGGGTGAAAGGCACAGAATTAGAATAGAATTTTGCCATAGTGAGACACAATAACATAACATATTGCAACAATACTTGGTACATGTCATGAAGCTACATCAGTTCTTAAATGAACTATAAGACTAAGAAACAGAATTATTCTATTCACTGATAAGAACAACGCCACAACTGAAGGGAGCTACAACAAACAAATGAGCGCATAGCTCCAAAAAACTTCGACGAGTGATAGAAAAAGAGCAACGTGGTCATCATCTACCGTCAGTCATGGTTTGGTGGAAGTGTGTCGTATCAAGGAGTCACAAAGTTTAATTTTTTGAAAAAGAAGAGAAGACTATAGCAAAAGTGTATCAAGAGACTGTCTTATATTATGGTTTGAAATCTCTAAGCAATATGCTTTTAAAAATGTGAGCTACTTTGGTACCAAGGCTAAAGGCTCAATAGCTTGTCCATCGCCTAGCCCAGATCTAAACCTCTTCAACGACAAATTATGATCAAGATACGGACTGCTCAAGAAATCTTACTAAAGAAATCGGTATTGTAAATTACAGTTGTTATGCAACCTCCATACTTTCAACAATTTACTGACCGAATATCTATTCGGTCAGTAAATTCGGTCTATGTTCCAATATTATTATTAAACTATTCGCCTTTAATATTAAATCTTAATGCTTGAAGGAACATACGTTTTTAAAGGAATTTACTTTATCTTACATTGAACTATATTTAACCCCAAGTTAATATTTTAAGGGTGGCCTCGTGATCCGGCTGACAACTGGAGCAACTTCAGTATGCGGATCTTCTCTCCTGTCTAACACAAGATTGGTAACAGCAGCTCACTGTTGGAGAACCAGTCGTGCTCAAGCTAATCAATTCACTGTTGTACTCGGCTCAACTTTTCTTTTCTCCGGCGGCACCAGAATCGTAACCAACCAAGTGGAAATGCATGCCAGCTACAATATGAACAATCTGAATAACGATATAGCCATTATCAGAATTAACCCCGTAACCTACAGTAGTAAGTATTCATTTATTATTTATCATATCGAGATATTGTCTTCGGACCACTTTTATAATTTCTAAGTTGGTTGAGACGTAACTCAAAATTCATTTTTCAGACATAATCGCAAGAATAAATATGGCTACAGGAAGCAATCAATTTGTTGGAACCTGGGCGACCGCAGCAGGGTTTGGTGCAACATCAGATTGTAAGCTATGGCCGACATTATCAAAAAAATAATTCAAAATAAAATGACAGCTGTAGAAAAGTAATTTAGTGGATACAATTGGTACAGCACTCATAGTTGTTTGAATAATCATTACCATGATACGATTGTATTACCATGACGCTCTATATTTTGTTAGATATTTTACTTCATTAGTTGTTTATAAAGTTTCTTTTTTGAATATTATAAAGATATTTTAAGGAATTACCAGGAATTATTGGAAAAAAAAAGTTCATAATATTTTATGTTACATTAATGAAAAAATATGTTTTTAGCTCAGCAAGGCATTCCTAGTAACACATCCAAGAGACAAGGCACCATGATGGTAATAGCCAACAATGCCTGCGAAAGATACTACGCCTCTAATATAGTTATCGCTTCTACCATCTGTACTGACACTGCCCGTGGGACTACTAGCACTTGTGGTGGCGATTCTGGTGGTCCTCTATCTGCTAGCAATCGATTGGTAAGCTTTCTATGATACACTTTCCTCATATTTCTAAATTGTTTATTCTTTGATAGAAGAATAGATTCATATCTATTCATATCATATATATATATATATATATATATATATACATATATATCTCGGAGACTAATTTGGATCAAAAATCGGGCGTCACGGTGTTGATATCCTCCATGTTGTTTTAAGTCGATCAGTGCGCACAAACGGCGCGGGCGCTAGCTTGAAGACGAATGCGACTTCTCAATGAGCGCTCTACTGATGAACAATAGTAACTAACTTCAATCACGTCACCGACAGTGACGTACACAGTGACAACTTCAAACACACTATGAAAGATGACATTCGCCATCAGTTCAGCCCAATACACAGAGTAGAATATAATCATACAGGCCATATTACTTTTATATTCTGATACTCCGACCTATATATATAGACTCAATGGCATTTAGATAAATAAAACATGATGGATTTAGTGACGTAGGTATATATTATGTAAACATAATATTATTTTTTTCCAGATTGGTATTACATCTTTCGGCTCTGCTCGTGGATGCCAGTCAGGTGCTCCAGCTGGCTTCGCCAGGGTCACTTCCTTCGCCGCATGGATGAACGCCCGTCTATAAATATGTATAATGCTTGACATTTTGAACAAATAAAGTTGTTATTCATATTTCTGTGATTTTATGCAAACTCTTCTTCAAATATCAGGTTATAGATTATTTATTTTGTCCTGAGTCTGACAAAATTAGTATGACACACACAATCAAACGGTAATGGTATTAATTTTAGTTCAAAGCAAACACAT
Source organism: Leptidea sinapis (assembly GCF_905404315.1). Classification (NCBI taxonomy): domain Eukaryota; kingdom Metazoa; phylum Arthropoda; class Insecta; order Lepidoptera; family Pieridae; genus Leptidea; species Leptidea sinapis. The sequence continues at coordinate 14,918,003 of NC_066273.1, forward strand.
CGAATTGCCGCTCTAAGCCAAATTGAGTGGTTTGATTTTAAACATTAAACAGGTACTTATTGAAAATAAAATACTTAACACAACGAGTTAAAACGAATATTTTTTTAAACTAAGTATGGGTACTGATTGGTCATTTCAAAATTGTAATATGACTCAATAATACTGCGTACATAATGGTTAAAATTACCTCAACTTTTTGTGCACAATACAGTAAGATTGAGCATGTATATTAATTATATTATGGTAGTATTTATACGAATCGTGCTTGAAAGAATAAAGGACAATGTCGAAATCCGCCACTGAACAGAATTTTTGAGAGAAGTACCTTGTGACATACACGATCAAAGACCTTCGCTGTATCCCGGCTAACTGCCAGGCCTTCTCCCTTGCTTTTAATAGCCGCCGCCCATCTATGTGTTATATAGACCAAAAGATCGCCTGTTGACCGTCCATGGCGAAAGCCGTACTGTCGGTAGTTGATCAACTGGTGACCCTCTAGGTATACTAAAAGCTGGCTGCTCTCCATGATTTTGGAGAGCAGGGAGGTAATAGCAATAGGCCTGTAGTTCGCCGGATCCCAACTATCTCCTTTTTTGAATCGGATGGACAAGGGCTGACTTCCATGAGTCAGGGACTACGCCTTTGGAATAAGAGTGCCGGAATAAACGCGTTAGCACCGGCGTCAACTCAGGGGCACACGTTCTGAGCACGATTGGAGAAATGCCATCCGGCCCGCTCAACTTCCTGACGTCCAACGAAAACAGAGCTCGCCTAACAGTTTTCTGTCTGAACTGTACTTCAGGCATAGAGCTCTGACACCGCAGGATGGTCGGCGGTGGTTTTCCGTTGTCGTCAAGAGTCGAGTTGGAGGCGAAAAGACCGCACAGGAGCTCGGCTTTCTCTTTTGTCGTATGGGCCAGGGTGTCATTCCTCATGTGCAACGGCGGCATGGACGGCTGGTTGAAGTTACCAAGAGCAGCCTTAGACAACGACCAGAACTTGCGTGTTCCGGTCGGGTAACTGGAAAGCTGCTCGCCGATTTTGACGACGTGCTTAGACTTCGCACGGGCGATTTGCCGCTTAAAAATCTGGAAGTTGTACTTCCTCTTTAGAACTTTGCAGTTCGGATTCTTTGTGCCCAGCGTCGCAGCCCAAGTTCGATACGCCTGTTTTCTGCAGTCAGATGCAGCTTTAACTGACGCATCGAACCAGGGCTGTGATCTGCCACCGATCGGTACTACGGAGCTTGGTATAAAAATATCCATGCCCTGCAGTATCACATCTACTGCAACGGTGCAGGCACTTAGATCATCCGAAAGGAAAAAAACCTTGCCCCAAGGGTAGGCTGCAATAAAGGAACGCATCCTATCCCAATCTGCTGATTTGTAGTGCCAAACTTATAACAGTATTGATGATTACGTAAGTATGTAAACGATATTACAATATGTAATTGAATGTATTATAGTTGTTTTTTTTTTATTGGATTTTATGGTTCAGCCTTGTATTGTTTTACTGGATTGCATTATTTTAAAAATATGTATATGTTTAAACTTTTGTGTAATCATTATGTATGTAACTGAATTGTATTTTTTGTGATTGATATTGACGAGCAATCTTTTGATTTAATGTCAATAAAATATTTATGAATTTGACTTTTGACTTTAATGAGTTATGTTTTTTATTGCAATGCCAGGAAGGCCCAAATCTACAGTTAATTACTGCATGTCCCGGATGTAAACAATTCTCACATAAGTCGTGTTCGCGTACTAGTTTAAGTTTTGAATCGAAGTTATATTCAATAAACCTTTTCCACGTAAACATATATCCGCTCTGTTACAAAGAAAATTAATTAAGCCGCTACCCTCTTGGGGTATAATCTCTTTAAGGACCACTGTAATATCCTGGTTAAGTGGGGGGTTGGTTTTCGGACCTCGACACTAACCTTTCGAAACAAAGCGGCACTAGGCCGCTACTTCAAGCCGGTATTTTTTGCGAGCATGGTAATTAAACCGGTCGAGTCTGGCCTGATTGTGCTGACGTCATAAGACGGCAGCGTGATTCTCCCACTTCTAAAAAGCTCTTAGTCACCTTCCTCACCTTTAGAAAAAGAAACGAAGGAAGAGAAGAAGAAGTAGTGAAAAGTATGAAAAGTGGAAAGTAATTCAGTGAAGTTAGGATAGAAGAGAACGAGTGTTCGGTGTGATCTGCTGAAGGTACCCTCATCTGAAGAGGAACAGCGGCAGACTGGCGAAGTCCAAGTTCGTGGAAGTAAGGGCAAATAAAGGCTCGTTCATTTAAGCTATGTATCACTTTCCAATTTCTGAGAGTGGGTCTCGTGACAATTGGTGTCAGAAGTGGGATTGGAAAGATGCCATTGGTGCCAAGGTACGGTGAGAAGGAGGTGACCAGCTGTGGGGCTTGTATGAAGGCCTCAAGAATGATATTTTATCCGTGGATCAAAAGAGCTCTGCCCTTATTGACGCTATGGGAAAGTAGATCGCCCGGATTGACACTGTGAAAAGAAAATGGAGGAAGTTGAAGAAAACTTTCAACGGAAGATGGATGAGAAAAGAGCCTTTTCCTGGGATGAAGATTGCGAACCACTTTTTTTAGAGTTGAAGAAACGACTATGTAAATCACCTATCCTCGGATATCCTGACACGGAGGGAAGATTCATAGTGGATGATGGGAATGGGAAACCCCGGAAGGGGAAGATTGCCATCTGCAACTGGTCGTTCCCAGTGAACGAGATCCTGAGAGCCTATCACGAAGGTTCTTCGGGTATTTGGGATTAAGAAGAACTCTCACAAGAATATAAGAACGATTTTACTGGTTGCACTTCCGTGATGATGTGGAAGACTGGTGCCGAAAATGCAACAGTTGTGAAGCTGTCAAGGTACTGAAGACTGGGAGCAGAGAAGTCATGAATTTGTATAATTTCAGGGCTCCGTGGGAGAGAGTAGCACTGGATATAGCCGGACCGTTCCCAGTCATCAAAGCTGGAAACCGTTACATAATGGTGGTGGTGGATTATTTCACGAATTGGCTGAACTTCGAGTCACAAGTATTTCAAGTGGTCCGTGACGTGGCGGTGAACATATCCATATCATCCACTGTCGGACGGATTGGTGGAGAGGTTTAAACAAACGTTGGAGCGGCACCTGTCAAAGGTGGGCAGTCATCAGGATAACTGGGATGAGTACATTATACCATTTCTCATGTCGTATAGAGCCCGCGATACACGAGACGACTAATTTACTTGATTTACTCTCAGGCTGTCAACCGTTTACTCCGAAGAGTATGACAGAGTATGCGAATGAGTTACGGAATGATATCTACGAGGAAATTATAGGATGGGCTTAGTGCAAGTGAACGGATGGAAACCCGTTACGATCGAAGAGCTAATGTTCCTAGTTTTGAAGAAGGGAACTCTGGTTTGATTATACAACCCGTAAGGTGAAAGGGGAAATCTCCTTAGCTTCAACCAAGTTGGGAAGGACCATACAAAGTTATCACAAGGATAAATTACGTGACTCTCAGGATCCAGCGTACCCCTCGAAGTCCCTCAAAAATCGTACATGTTGATCGGTTTGCAAAGTACTACGGAAGGAACGATGATCGCGACGATCAGGTCTTGGGAGGGGGGCAGTGTCTCATAGCAACGCTTCGACATACATGACGAGAGTTGTCATTTCTAGCCATTGATAATTTTGACAGCTCTGTCAAACAACACTCGTAGCACAGCGGAAAATTTCTCGTACAATTTAAATTTAAAGATGGAAGGGAATCATTTTTGAAAATAGAACAGACCCATTTTTGAAAATATAAGCATTATAAAGCGTGGCCTACGGCAGTTCTAGTTCAGGCTCGAAAGTGAAATGGAAAATCAGGAAGAGAAGAAGTAGTAGTGAAAAGACGTGTGAGAAGTGGAAAGTTATTCAGTGAGGAGATCACAGAAGAGAACGAGTGTTCGGTATGGGGTGATCTGCTGAAGGCACCGGAACAGCGGCATACCGGCGAAGTGCAAGTTCGTGGAAGTGAACGCAAATAAAGGCTCGTTCCTTTAAACTGTGTACTACTTTCCGATCCCTGACCCACCCTCGTGACAATACTATTGAATGATTGGATTGTTAGTCAATATTTAAGTACCTACTTAGGTACGTTTACTTATACCTATAGTTTAAGCATAAGCTATATAAAAATAATTTATATCGCTAATCCATTGCGTTATATAAAAATATGAACAGAATAACGTCTGTCGGGTCAGCTAGTATTAAAAATATTAATTTTGTTTTGCAAAGTTATCTTTTGTGAGCTCATAACAACTAGCCTATAATCAACATCGAAAAAGATAGCTGTGCACTCTTCTTTTCGTAAGTATTAAGCATATAGCAACACCACCGATCAAATTCAAATTCAAATATTTTTATTCAAAATAGGATATGACATCACTTATTGAAACTCAAAAAACAACCCATTCCAAAATGAATGCCTTAGGCCTGAGAAGAATGGTATGGAAGTAATAGTGTACAATTAAACTTATTATTTAATAGCCTGAGGGCGGTCGCTCCAATTCCAATCTGTGGTATCATTAAGAAAATCATTTATGTTATAGTAACCTTTACCACACAAACGTTTTTTAACAATTCTTTTGAATAACGTAATACTTTTGTTTTGAACATTTTCTGAGATCTTGTTGTAAAAGCATATACATCGCCCCACAAAAGACTTACTAACTCGACATAGCCGAGTAGTAGGCATTATAAGTTTATGTCTGACCCTGGTGTTAACATTATGGTTTAAGACAGTTTCTAGCAAATTCAATTATGTGACTTTGAACATACATTATATTATCAAGAATATATTGAGAAGCAACAGTAAGGATGTTAATTTCTTTGAATTTTGCTCTCAATGATTCTTTAGGACCCAGGTTATAAAAAGCGCGAATATCCCTCTTCTGCAGCACAAAAATGGTATTAATATCGGCATCGTTGCCCCATAGCAATATACCATAGGACATAATACTATGGAAATAACTAAAGTATACTAGTCGCGCCGTATCTATGTCAGTTAATTTTTTAACCGCGTAAGTAGTAGGGATTCGCCGGTTCTGGCTCACAGTAGTGGGGATACGCCGGTTCTGCCTCCCCGGTTCTGGCTCACTTGTTCGTGATGCCTACTAAAAAAAAAGTTTGGTGTCAAACTGGGGGTTTTGATGTATTTCCGAGCGATTGCGCTGATCCGCTTTTTAAGTTAAACAGATCCATACTCATTACTAATCAGTGGTAATTAACCTAATGATTGGTGAGCGACTCAATGTCGATTCTTTGAAAGTGATAGATGTAATTAGTAGATTACCTCTCACATTCGTTACTACGATTAAAACGACAGTTTTGTGCTGTGTTTATTATTAAGTTAACAGATGATATAAATAAAGTATATACTAACACATCGTTGCAGATTGTATCATTTTAAAAATATTTGATGAAATCACTCAACTCTTCTTATTAAACTTAAAGTATAGATACATTAAACAGTACTCGCAACACATGCTGCGGTAAATAAATTCTTTACTCTTGTAGTATTGAAGATATACATTCTGCAATTGCTTTGTAAAACCTGGACGATCATATGAATTGAAGTATTGTCCAATACCCTGCTCACCAACGTGTATTGCAACCCAGTGAGAGCCTGGCTTATTTTCACTATCTACATTGCTGACAATATAACAGGGCGTTACAACGTATATCGACAATCGGTTTGCTGCGTAAACATTATTTTGAATACTGAGATCAATTTTCTTCAAATAATTCTGTATCTCGATTGTATTCATATTACCTTAGAATAATGTATTTAAAAGTTATTGGATTACAACTTACAATAAAACAAAACATCATTTTAAGTACATATTTAATTTCAAAGATATAAGGCAATATAGTAGTAAGTTTAACTAAAACTAATACACACCCTTACAAACGATCAAACATAAACATAACTGCGGTAATCTACTGAAATATTAAGATTTTTATCAATTTTATTGTATAAGAGCTTATTCAAAACGAACTTTGACTTATGAAATATGTAACTTGAGTTAAGTGATAAAGCTCTTTGTCATTTTTTTAATGTAACAAATTTTGAGATAAAGAAATTACACTTAAGTTTCTGTGATTACTTCCTTTCGCGAATATATCAACAATTCGACCGTCAGATTTCCTCATCGGGTCATTAATTATTTTTAGTATTAGTTTAAGATTTTTCTTCCGCCAAACATATTATAGAGATCAGGTAGTTATATCTTGAAACTAATTGACACGGTTGAGATTGTATAAAGGTTGCATTTCATCAAAGCATCAGGTGATGGTATGGTATAAAATTATTTACGAAAACTGATTTTCCACACCCACACACAATGCAGGGTGCATATCTCAATAAAAGATGTATCTACTCTAATTCTTTTCAAAAAAAAAAAATTCAAACTAAAACTTACATAACATTTATTTTATTTTATGGTGACTCCAAGCTAAGGTATCAATATAATTTGCTCAAATATACCGTTTGGTATGACAAACTAAATTTATTTATTCGTTGAGTGAAAATATTATGCATTATTGACGTAAGTTTATGCATTGAACAATATACAGTCTTATTTTTAAATAGGCTTTATTCATTTTCATTTACTTACTTAGTAACACTTATAAAATTTGAAATTGCATTTTCCCGCAACATCTTGCGCATATATTTAGATCTAAGTCTAGGAATTCATTAAATATGTTAACTTTGTTCCATCTTTAAAATAGCCTAACTTCTTATTATTGAGTTTTAGAAACCAAAATATTTTTTCTGCATTGTCAGATGTTTTGAAGCGCAAAAGTAAATCAGGTTTTATATCTCTTTAAAAATGTATATATTAAAGTATAAGTATCAGTGTACAATAATTTTAATATATTTCGAAACTTATTTATCTAGTGAAAGTCATCGCATTAGAGTTTTAGAAATTTTCAATATATAAAATCCCAACTAAATAGGTTTATTGAAGAACAATTTAGTTTTTCGTTATTGAACTGCAACTAAATTTTCATTTAAAAATAGATTAACTATGGAATTCTATCTTGGCAATTAAATCTTGTACAATTTTACATTTACTCTGTTTTCAATATTGTCCATTGTTCTTTATACATTGAGTTATTCATTAATTTATTAAAATCTTTTCGAAATCAGATGTAGGTAGCTTGTTTATGCGTGTTTGTATTTAAATCTATGTAATATTTTAATAGGCATCACGAACAAGTAAGCCAGAACCGGGGAGGCAGAACCGGCGAATCCCCACTACTGTGAGCCAGAACCGGCGAATCCCTACTACTCGCGTATGCTGCAGAACTAAGTCTGATCGTCAATCCTTCATTATGGGGACCCCATTGTAATTTGATATCCAGAGTAAGAATCCAAGAAATATAGCAGACTACATTTTTGACATTTGGTACGGTAAATTTTATACTTTTTGTTTTCTTGCTATTTAATAATAGGTTATTTGCGCTTAACCAGTACACGATGTCAGATAGAATATTGTTCACTTCGTCATATTTCACTTTGAAAATCAGTGAAGTGTCGTCCGCAAACAACACTACATTATGTTTTTTCTCTATACGATTAGGAAGATCATCTATATGGATAAGGAAGAGACGGTCCATGGTACCCCCATACTGAGCGGAGTCAGAATGTTTTCTCAGCAGAAGATCCAATACGGAAGGTATGGCTATCTGGGAGTCGAGAGAGCGACTCATATTGTTGGCACAGACATACGCCAATGTAAAATACACAGATCACCGATGATATCGTATTGTTTGCTGAAACAAGTGAAAATCTCGATTAAAAATGATAATTCCTTAAATGTAGAGAGTGAGAAGGTCGGTCTCAAAATGAATCGTGAAAATTTAGGTGACTACCTAATAATTATTATGACAAACAGCAAAAATATTAAAATCAGTTTGCTTGGAAAACCACTGCAATACTAGCTATAGTTATCTAAGAAAATTATTATCATTTGAAGATAGCACTGAGGAGGAAAAAGTAAAACGCAAAGTTTTAGGGTTGTTGTACTCCAAAAATTTCTGGCGCTAAAAAGAAATTTTAAAAGTATTTAAAAAGATTGTTATGGACACCTGCATTCTACCAACTCTGATATACGTCAAACGTGGAAATACAGCAAAAAATAAAAAAACAAAAGTAGCGTAGAAAGCGATGGATAAGAGTCTGTTGAAAATAAGAAAAATTCAAAATATTAGTATTGAAAACATTAGGAAAAGGACAACGGATGCTCTTAAGTACGCTCTAACACAAAAGTGGCGTTGGGCAGGTTATGTGGCGAGATTCATGGACAAAAGGTGGACACTTGAAAAGATAATTTGGAAACGACCATCTGACAAAAGAAAAAGAAGCCACCCAAGAGATAGGTTGACGAAATAATAAAAAAGGCAGGAAAAGAATGGAGAGGTAAAGCACAGAAGAGGGAGGTGGTAAGCTGGAGGTGCCCTATACTTATAGTGGGATTCCAGTAACAAAACTTTTATATACGCGTCTTAAGATAATATGTGTTTAAAGATAGTTGGAATCAATAAAGGATTATTATTAATTATAGATTTTACAATTTTGTTCCCATATTTTCTTTAGAGTTGAAGAGTAAGTCTATATGGTAAAAAATCAGTGATGAGGAATTGAAATATAGTTATAGATCGATTAAAAAAATAAAGTACTTTATATTATTGCTGATAGTATGATAGTAATCTGATTTCTGATTATTGGATATAATCTTTTCAATAATCTATACTTGTTGTGTAGAAACGTAATCTTTAACATATTATGTAATATATAGTTTTGATTCTGATCGGGTTACAAATGTATATGCTTCCTCATCAGCCGGAAGACATCCACTGCTGGAAAGAGGCCTCCCCAAAGATCTCAACGACGATCAGTGATCCAATGTATTCCAGCGATCTTGACCAGATCATCGGTCTCTATCGATAATCTTGTGGGGAGGATCACCAACACTGCGTCTTCCGGTACGTGGTGGCCATTCGAGGACTTAACTGTCCCACCGCCATTTGTCCGTCAAACTTTGTATATGTTTATGTAAATATGTAAAAACTTTTAAATGGTGTCACTATGAAATTACTAGTAATTAGGTTATAGAAACACTGTAAGTTTTTCAAATAAAATAAACATGAAATTTATCATTGATATTACACATTTTACGGACACATTTGGGACTTGCTAGAGAGGCACGTCACGCTGAAGCGTCCTGTTACACCTCAAACACTCTAAATGATGAATTTCTGACACATGCGCGTCATCTGATATTGTGGACTGCACGGTGAGAGAATGTCGAACACTAGGTCGCTCCAGGAAGTCTGCGAACACCCCAGGAGTGTTCTGAACTTCTGGAAGGAGCTGGGCTGGTTGGAATGACTGGCCAACACTGCACGCAAAATGGACCCAATTAAGCGGTCTAATTGCGGAAACAGGAGCCCTTTACCAATACCAATACACCTCAAACACTGAAGCAGCTCACTGGAGCGCTGATTGAGGAACAGGAGTGAATTCCAGAAGATGTTCAGAAGGTCATACGAAGCATTCCGCGCTTATCACATGAATATTTATCGATATAAGAATATGGCTTTGACGGAACTTTTTATCAACTATTTGTTTTTCACTAATAATATAAATTTTTTAAATAAAAAAAATACAACTAATTAATAAAATAATTAAATTACAAATTATTTTTATCATAGTAATAATTAAAAAAAAAGGAATAGTACATAATAAATATTAATATATGATATAATTTATTTTATTCACCTTATAATTGTAGGTAAATTGTGGTTTTAATGACAGAAAGAACCACAATCTTGTTCCTTTAACAGTTCATAAGCAGTAATAATATACACTATATTACTCAAAACAAAGCTAAACTCATTTATATTGCCTGCCGTACCGTACAGTTGCAGCACCATTCAATTTTCCAAATTCATTCATCCAATATTCAAAGTCGCAGAAGACGACATCACCATCACGATCGTGATGATGATCACCAACACTAACACCTACACCAACACCAACAAATACAAAACGCAAGCTCTAGTGTTAGGTCACTACACCGCCCTTGATTGCAAAGTGCTATATTTTTGACCATCAGCACTCGTCATATAGCCGTGGGTTAGATTTAAATTTATATATTTTTACTTTCCTTTAGCGTAACATTAGCGTAACAAGGCCGAGGTCAGTATCTTTTGGCAGGTGGCCTAGATATGCATGTATTCTGAAAAGGCTATTTAGAACTGCCATCCATAGTGTCTATTTAAAAATAAACTGACCATACGAGTAGCAACTAATGATGTTAACTTTTGAGTACGAATTATTTTATTATTTATTATTAACGGTTAAGTTACCTAGAGTGGTAAATAATTAGGGACAAACAGGCACACACACATTTCCACACACAAGCATTTCCATAAATGATTCATGTCATGATCTTATTGACACATAGAAAGGAGTTTTCCTTTTCTGATGGTTGGTTTTCCTTTTGGTATTAAGTGGTTTGATTGTATGATAAGCTATCTCTATAATATTATGAACACAAATCATCTCAACAAGGTGTGAATTATTTTTCCACAGCAATAATTTTATATTATTTGAAGCCTGTAAGTACCACCAGAAAATGGGTTGATTTATGTGATTTTTTTTACATACTAACATCTAATCTCTCAAATATAAAACACTTCACCTTGAGCCTCAAACAACTCCCAAGTTATCATCATGGGCTCACTTACTATAACTATTTGAATACTTCGAAATTTATTCCGATAATTTAATCTTCTAGTCATGATATTAGGCTAATAGAAAGATAACACATTAGTATAAATAGTGCATTGTTAGAACAATAGAATCATTAACGAGAACCAACCACCAACCATCATGAAGATCCTACTTGTAGTTGTCGGTTTGTTGGCGGCCACCAACGCCAGGGAGATCAAACATGACATTGTCACAGACTACCACAATGTCATTGGTATCCCGCTCGCCGAGAAAATCAAGCAATCAGAGAGCGCTATGGATTTCGACGGTTCCAGAATTATTGGAGGAAGCGCAGCGGGTCTTGGTGCCCATCCCCATCTTGTAAGTATTGCAGTAAGATATTTTAATAGAAAACTTGAAAGAAATGTGTGTCATATAAACTGTATTTTAATATTAATTATGTACGTAGTAAAATTAAATGAAAAGAAGCGAGGCTAACGAAAAGTGTTGATTTTCTATTTATGTAATACTAGCTGACCCAGCAAACGTTGTATTGCCGTTATTAAAATCGCGATACAAATGTAACTGTGGATATTAGATTGGTGAAAATTTGTAGTTGTATGTATTTTTTAATGCTGACTCATAATCAAACTTAAAAATATTTAAAATAAAACAAAAATTTAAGAGAAAATGTCAAAAAAATGAAAAAAAAAAAATTTGCCGTGGACCACCCTTAACATTTAGGGAGATGAAAAATTTTATATATTAGATATCTGTAGATACAAAACTTTAACAAGAAAATACCAATAGGACATCTGGATTCGAACCGGGGTCTTCTTCTTTCCGAATCACCCAATGTCCCATCTGAGCTATTATAGTCTTGTATATAATTGCGAAATTAACTTTGTATTCTATTGTTATTGTAGCAGTTTCTCATTAAAACATGGATAAAACTACTTTTTTAAATTGAAACCTAGCTAATTCGATTTCTCGCCCCCGAAACTACCTATATACTACCCCGAAAATACAGTAATAATATGGATAAGAGTTAATTCACTTCCAAGCTATCACAGCGTTCAAAATTTTTACTATGTTTATAAGACGGTATTTTTTACAATTTAAAAACTAAAATCTATAAATATTGAAATATAAAATTGAAAAAAAAAAAAAAAAAATCTAAATCACTTGCGTAAATTTAGTATTTTATTTGTATATTCAGCAAGCGGCAAGAATAAATCAATGTTCTGCGATTTAGCGAGTGAGTAATGTGACGTTGCGTTTTGACCAAGATTAGTCCTAGATAGTGGTACTACAAACAACGAATATGCATTTTTTATTATTAAATTTGGAGGAACGTTTATTTTGAACTTTGATAGCAAGTATGGAGAATCTATTTAACCGCTAAAAATATTGTGTAAAACCAAAAGATCTAACACAATCATTCTATCTGCCAGAGGGGTCACACCGTAATGTTTTAGGCCTTTTTTGGTATATATAATATGTAACATAACCTATGTAACATTATCAAGCATAATATATTGAGAGACAATCGTAGCCATACATACCACATCACCATAATATAAGACGCCAAGATATTTAAAGTCTATTTTGAATTTCACGTTGGTCTAGTGATCTGAGAAGGAACTTGTACACTTCTTTGATACTTTTAAAATTAACAAATTCCAATTATGATGTCAAAACTAAATTTATGCCTTAAAACTAGTAATTTGATCAAGAATATATCCTAGTATTAGATCGGTGAATATAACTTAATAATCTTAAACTTTTACTACTTTGAATACCTAAGTAGATCGCTAATGGATTCAAAGGAAAAAGCAAAAATAAAACATACTAAGTTATCAAGATTTCGTCCTGGAAGATTCCTCAATTAATCTTTCAGAGTTCTGAAATTTTAAGATTCCCAAACCCTTTTCGGAGTCAAAAAAACTTGGTGAAAGAGACTAACAATCTTGGTGAACTGTTCCATACACAAGCGAAGCAGAATAGACAGGATAATATTTACCTTATTAAGTTCTAGTTTTTTTTATTATTATAAATTATTAAGATATATTTTTAAGAAAATAACTACCTTAAAAATTTTATTTTTTTAAATTCAATTTTGGAACATGTTTATTGAGTAACAAACTTCGACCATTCTCCGCCATTTCACACATAGCAAACAGATTGTAGTGCACAAAGTGGGTATGGAGCCGTCGATCTTGTGAAAGACATTTCAGTTGAATGTTCGTATTTAGTACTTTCGATAGCTATACTAACACATCCACTGTCAATAACAAACCAGAGTGGCCGTGCTGTTAGAACTACAAACGCTGTTAATGCTGTTAGAGCCAAAATTCACCGAAAACCTTGGACTTTTTCGAGTATCATCAAAGAAGACTTGGTACTTGATGCTTGCCAAGCTTCAGGTCTTTTTAATCATCCATGTACAGGCCATGCCTTAAACCTACATTTAAGGACAGTGGCTCGATCTAAATTAATGCTTGCTGTCCCGATAAGCGGGTGAAGAGCACAGAATTAGAATAGAATAGAAATATATTTTTTTTGCCATAGTGAGAGACAATAACATAACATATTGCAACAATACTTGGTACATGTCATGAAGCTACATCAGCTCTTAAATGAACTATAAGACTAAGAAATAGAAATATTCTATTCACTGATAATTGTTCTATTGCCACAACCGAAGAGAGCTACAACAAACAAATGAGCTCATAGCTCCAAAAAACTTTGACGAGTGATAGAAAAAGAGCAACGTGGTCATCATCTTACCGTCAGTCTTGGTTTGGTGGGAGTGTGTCGTATCAAGGAGTCACAAAGTTTAATTTTTTGAGAAAGAAGAGAAGACTTAAGCAAAAGTGTATCAAGAGACTGTCTTAGATTTTGGTTGTTTGGATCTCTAAGCAATATACTCTTAAAATGTAAGCTACTTTGGTACCAAGGCTAAAGGCTCAATAGCTTGTCCATCGTCTAGCCCAGATCTAAACCTCTTCAACGACAAATCATGATCAAGATACGGACTGCTCTAAACGACACGCACATCTTAATTTGAGCGACAATGTATTTGTTTCTCTTACTCAAGAAATTGGTATTGTAAATTATAGTTGTTATGCAACCTCTATACTCTCAACAATTTACTGACCGAATAGATATGTTCCAATATTATTATTAAACTATTCGCCTTTAATATAAAATATTAATGCCTGAAGGAACATACGTGTTTAAAGGAATTTACTTTATCTTAAATTAAACTAAGAAAATAAATTTAACCCCAAGTTAATATTTTAAGGGTGGCCTCGTGATCCGGCTGACAACTGGAGCAACTTCAGTATGCGGATCTTCTCTCCTGTCTAACACAAGATTGGTAACAGCAGCTCACTGTTGGAGAACCAGTGGTGCTCAAGCTAATCAATTCACTGTTGTACTCGGCTCAACTTTTCTTTTCTCCGGCGGCACCAGAATCGTAACCAACCAAGTGGAAATGCATGCCAGTTACAATATGAACAATCTGAATAACGATGTAGCTATTATCAGAATTAACCACGTAAACTTCAGTAGTAAGTATTCATTTATTATTTATCATATCAAGATATTGTCTTCGGACTACTTTTATAATTTCTAAGTTGGTTGAGACGTAACTCAAAATTTATTTTTCAGACATAATCGGAAGAATAAATATGGCTACAGGAAGCAATCAATTTGTTGGAACCTGGGCGACCGCAGCAGGCTTTGGTGCAACATCAGATTGTAAGCTATGGCCGACAGTATCAAAAAAATAATTCAAAATAAAATGACAGCTGTAGAAAAGTAATTTAGTGGATACAATTGGTACAGCACTCATAATTGTTTGAATAATCATTACCATGATACGATTATATTACCATGACGCTTTATATTTTGTTAGATATTTTACTTCATTAGTTGTTTATAAAGTTTGTTTTTTGAATATTATAAAGATATTATAAGGAACAAGCAGGAATTATTGGAATTAAAAAGTTCATAATATTTTATGTTACATTAATGAAAAAATATGTTTTTAGCTCAGCAAGGCATTCCTAGTAACACATCCAAGAGACAAGTCAACATGATGGTAATAGCCAACAATGTCTGCGCAAGTTCCTACGCCTCTAATATAGTTATCGCTTCTACCCTCTGTACTGACACTGCCCGTGGGACTGCTAGCACTTGTGGTGGCGATTCTGGTGGTCCTCTCTCTGCTAGCAATCAATTGGTAAGCTTTCTTTGATACACTATCCTCATATTTCTAAATTGTTTATTCTTTGATAGAAGAATAGATTCATATCTATTCATATCATATATATATATATATATATATCCTCCATGTTGTTTTAAGTCGATCAGTGCGCACAACCGGCGCGGGCGCTAGCTTGAAGACGAATACGACTTCTCAATGAGCGCTCTACTGAAGAAGAATAATAACTAACTTCAATCTCGTCACCGACAGTGACGTACACAGTGACAACTTCAAACACACTTTGAAAGATGACATTCGCCATCAGTTCAGCCCAATACACAGAGTAGAATATAATCATACAGGCCATATTACTTTTATATTCTAATTCTCCGACCTATATATATAGACTCAATGGCATTTAGATAAATAAAACATGATGGATTTAGTGACGTAGGTATATATTATGTAAACATAATATTATTTTTTTCCAGATTGGTATTACATCTTTCGGCTCTGCTCGTGGATGCCAGTCAGGTGCTCCAGCTGGCTTCGCCAGGGTCACTTCCTTCGCCGCATGGATGAACGCCCGTCTATAAATATGTATAATGCTTGACATTTTGAACAAATAAAGTTGTTATTCATATTTCTGTGATTTTATGCAAACTCTTCTTCAAATATCAGGTTATAGATTATTTATTTTGTCCTGATTCTGACAAAATTAGTATGACACACACAATCGAACGGTAATGGTATTAATTTTAGTTCAAAGCAAACACATCGAATTGCCACTCTAAGCCAAATTGAGTGGTTTGATTCTAAACATTAAACAAGTACTTATTGAAAATAAAATACTAAACATAACGAGTTAAAACGAATATTTTTTGAAACAAGATACCAACTAAGTATGGGTACTGATTGGTCATTTCAAAATTGTAATATGACTCAATAATACTGCGTACATAATGGTTAAAATTAACTCAACATTTTGTGCACAATACAGCAAGATTGAGAATGTATATTAATTATATTATGGTAGTATTCATACGAATCGTGCTTGAAAGAATAAAGAACAATGTCGAAATCCGCCACAGAACAGAATTTTTGAGAGAAGTACCTTCTTCCATACACGATCAAAGACCTTCGCTGTATCCAGGCTAACTGCCAGGCCTTCTCCCTTGCTTTTAATAGCCGCCGCCCATCTATGTGTTATATAGACCAAAAGATCGCCTGTTGACCGTCCATGGCGAAAGTCGTTGATTAACTGGTGACCCTCTAGGTATACTAAAAGCTGGCTGCTCTCCATGATTTTGGAGAGCAGGGAGGTAATAGCAATAGGCCTGTAGTTCGCCGGATCCCAACTATCTCCTTTTTTTGGATCGGATGGACAAGGGCTGACTTCCATGGGTCATGGACTAAGCCTTTGGAATAAGAGTGCCGGAATAAACGCGTTAGCACCGGCGTCAACTCAGGGCCACACGTTCTAAGCACGATTGGAGAAATGCCATCCGGCCCGCTCGATTTCCTGACGACCAACGAAAACAGAGCTCGCCTAACAGTTTTCTGCTCTGACGCCGCGGGATGGTCGGCGGTGTTTTTCGGTTGTCGTCAAGAGTCGAGTTGGAGGCAAAAAGAGTGCACATGAGATCGGCTTTCTCTTTTTCCGTATGAGCCAGGGTGTCATTCCTCATGTGCAACGGCGGCATGGACGGCTGGTTGAAGTTACCAAGAGCAGCTTTCGACAACGACCAGAACTTGCGTGTTCCGGTCGGGTAACTGGAAAGCTGCTCGCCAATTTTGACGACGTGCTTCGATTTCGCACGGGCGATTTGCCGCTTAAAAAATCTGGAGGCACGGTTATATTTCCTCTTCAGAACTTTGCAGTTCGGATTCTTTGAGGCCAGCGCCGCAACCCAAGTTCGATACGCCTGTTTTTTGTAGTCAGATGCTGCTTTAACTGACGCATCGAACCAGGGCTGTGATCTGCCACCGATCGGTACTACAGAGCTTGGTATAAAAATATCCATGCCCTATAGTATCACATCGGCTACTGCAACGGCGCAGGCACTTAGATCATCCGAAAGGAAAAAAAACCTTGCCCCAAGGGTAGGCTGCAAAAAAGGAACGCATCCTATCCCAATCTGCTGATTTGTAGTGCCAAACGAGGTGGGACGCTGGTGGTCTGCGACGTTGGCCTCGGATGGGCACTACACTCCTGACCAGGCAATGGTCGGACGGGGAGGGGCGTCGACAGAGACCTGGTAACTATCGGGATGTGTGATGACCAGAAGATCCAATATAAATGACGGCATATGGCTATCCACATCCGGGAGCCGCGTTGGTGACTCAACCAATTGGGACAGACCATACGCCAATGCAAAATTATGCACAGATCGCCCTGCGTAGTCTGTGGTACGTGATCCAAGCAATTCGGCATTGTGCCCGTTGAAATCACCCAAGACTACGATTTCAGCGGAGGGGATCTGTGCAAGCACGTCGACAATTGCCGCTTGAACGCAGCCCATGAGATGATCGGTTTCTGTGCTACCACTATGGGACCTGTAAACACACGCATAGATGCGGACGCGGTCCTCTAAATCTACGCGGAGCCAGAGAGTAGACAGGTCCCTACCCTCAAAATTGCCGAGGCGGCGACAGCAGATGTCCTCCTTAACGTACACACATACCCGGGCATGAGGCAAAAAATTGTGCTCAATAATGTACGGGGTACGTTAAATATGACGTATTGCTAGGTCGAGATATCTGCGTCTCCGTAAGGAAACACAAGGCCGGCCGCGCCGTCTCAAGATGGTAGTGGACGGCGTTTAAGTTGGAGTGAATTCCCCTGATGTTACAAAAGTCCACATTGAGCGTGGAGCGGGGTGCCATGGTGTTGCTGCCCTGTTTACCCTGTGACATACGCGGTACTGTACTAGAGCTGGTACCCTCCTGGGGTAATTTCTCTTTAGATACCGCTCTCATATTTTGTTGGGGGGGGGGGGGGGGGGAGTGCCGGGAAAAACACACGGCCCGCTCGACTTGCTCATTTAATTTATTGAACGGTGAGAGCGGTCGCGGCGAGACTCGGGCGCATCGCTTACAGTATCGCTCCGAGCTTCAGTATTCATTGAAGTATGCAATCTACCTGAACTGTAATTAGCCTTATGTAATAATTGGAACTGAATTGGCGTTCATTTATAACAGCTGTATTGATGAGGGTGTTTTTCCTGATTATTTAAATATAGCAAAATAAGTCCAGTTTTTAATCTGGCAGTGTAACTGATCCTAAAAATTATAGATCTATATCAGTCTTACATACTATTAGCAAAATTTTTCTGCACTTGACAAAACATTTTTATGTAAAGAACTTAAGGCAAAGAAATCAATTTGGTTTTACTCGAGGTTCATCAACAATTGATGCTAGTTTCGAATTAATAAAGAATACTTTTGATGCTTGGGAAGATTCTTTTGATGCTTTGGGTGTTTTTGTGACTTAAGAAAAGCGTTTGATTGCGTTCACCATGAGACTCTTATTAATAAATTATATCATTACAGAGTACGAGGAGATTCGCTGAAACTATTAGAATCATATTTACAAGGAAGAATACAATTCGCTAATGTAAATGGAAAGCAATGCTCTGGTTCCATGGTCTCAATGGGCGTACCTCAAGGCTCAATACTGGGACCTTTTCTGTTTCTGGTATATATTAAAGATCTGCCATTTTGTATTAATAATAATTATCATATAATCTTGTTTGCCGATGATATATCTTTGTTATTTAGAATAAATAACTAAAGTATAACGTCAGCAAGATCATTGTGATGTAATAAACAATGCTTTGTTAGGAGTATCAAAATTGTTCAATATGAATAATTTATTATTGAATAAAATTAAAACAAATAGTTTGAAATTTACGTTGCCAAATGTAAGGCATTACAAGTACATACAAAAGTAAATATTAATGACACAGAATTGAAAATTGATGATAATGCAGTATTTTTTGGTATAACATTAAATTCCAAACTTCAGTGGGCCCATATTTACACAATTTAACTAGTAAATTCAGTTCAGCGCTTTTGTTGTAAAAAGGATACGATATCTTACAGACATAGATATAGCAAGAATTGTCTATTTTAGCTATTTCCGTAGCGTTATGTCGTATGGAATTATACTATGGGGTAGTGCAATGGATGTAAATAACATCTTCATACTTCAAAAAAGAGCTGTTCGTGCCATATACCTAAGGGAAAAATTCAAAGATATTAATATTATGACCATATACGGCCAATATATTTATAGCAATGTGCTCCTGCACGTACATAAATATTATAATTGATACAGTAAAATAAGCGACAAACATAATTTGAACACTAGAATTAACTACAAGCTTATAGTGCCCCCTACCAGGCTCTGTAAAATAAACAATTCTTTTTCATGCGATGGTATTAAATTTTACGATAAATTACCAAAAAGTGTATCTGAATTATCAATAAATCTACTATTAAACGCAGACTTATGTCGAAGGCTTTTAACAGTATTGATGATTACGTAAACGATATTACAATATGTAATTGAATGTATTATAGTTGTTTTTTTTTTATTGGATTTTATGGTTAATATGGAATAATATCAATTACTTTTTAAATAGAATTTAATGCATGAACAACGGAAAAGATATTGGCTCACGGTTAAAATATTACATAGATTTAAATACAAACACGCGTAAACAAGCTAACTACATCTGATTTCGAAAATATTTTAATAAATTAATGAATAACTCAATGTATAAAGAACAATGGACAATATTGAAAAAAGAGTAAATGTAAAATTGTACAAGATTTAATTGCCAATATAGAATTCCATAGTTAACCTATTTTAAAATGAAAATTTGGTTGCAGTTCAATTACGAAAAACTAAATTGTTCTTCAATAAATCTATTTAGTTGGGATTTTATACATTGAAAATTTCTAAAACTCTAATACGATGACTTTCACTAGATAAATAAGTTTCGAAATATATTAAAATTATTGTACACTGATACTTATACTTTAATATATAAATTTTTAAGGAGATTTAAAACCTGATTTACGTTTGCGCTTCGAAACATGTGACAATGCAGAAAAAATATTTTGTTTTCTAAAACTCAATAATAAGAAAATAGGCTATTTTAAAGATGGAACAAAGTTAACATATTTAATGAATTCCTAGACTTAGATCTAAATATATGCGTAAGATGTTGCGGGAAAATGCAATTTCAAATTTTATAAGTGTTACTAAGTAAGTAAATGAAAATGAATAATCCCTATTTAAAAATAAGACTGTATATTGTTCAATGCATAAACTTACGTCAATAATGCATAATATTTTCACTCAACGAATAAATAAATCTAGTTTGTCATACCAAACGGTATATTTGAGCAAATTATATTGATACCTTAGCTTGGAGTCACCATAAAATAAAATAAATGTTATGTAAGTTTTAGTTTGAATTTTTTTTTTTTTTGAAAAGAATTAGAGTAGATACATCTTTTATTGAGATATGCACCCTGCATTGTGTGTGGGTGTGGAAAATCAGTTTTCGTAAATAATTTTATACCATACCATCACCTGATGCTTTGATGAAATGCAACCTTTATACAATCTCAAGCATGTCAATTAGTTGCAAGATATAACTACCTGATCTCTATAATATGTTTGGCGGAAGAAAAATATAAAACTAATACTAAAAATAATTAATGACCCGATGAGGAAATCTGACGGTCGAATTGTTGATATATTCGCGAAAGGAAGTAATCACAGAAACTTAAGTGTAATTTCTTTATCTCAAAATTTGTTACATTAAGAAAATGACAAAGAGCTTTATCACTTAACTCAAGTTACATATTTCATAAATCAAAGTTCGTTTTGAATAAGCTCTTATACAATAAAATTGATAAAAATCTTAATATTTCAGTAGATTACCGCAGTTATGTTTATGTTTGATCGTTTGTAAGGGTGTGTATTAGTTTTAGTTAAACTTACTACTATATTGCCTTATAACTTTGAAATTAAATATGTACTTAAAATGATGTTTTGTTTTATTGTAAGTTGTAATCCAATAACTTTTAAATACATTATTCTAAGGTAATATGAATACAATCGAGATACAGAATTATTTGAAGAAAATTGGTCTCAGTATTCAAAATAAGAATATTTATCGATATAAGAATATGGCTTTGACGGAACTTTTTATCAACTATTTGTTTTTCACTAATAATATAAATTTTTTAAATAAAAAAAATACAACTAATTAATAAAATAATTAAATTACAAATTATTTTTATCATAGTAATAATTAAATAAAAGGAATAGTACATAATAAATATTAATATATGATATAATTTATTTTATTCACCTTATAATTGTAGGTAAATTGTGGTTTTAATGACAGAAAGAACCACAATCTTGTTCCTTTAACAGTTCATAAGCAGTAA
Organism: Leptidea sinapis; assembly: GCF_905404315.1. Taxonomy (NCBI): domain Eukaryota; kingdom Metazoa; phylum Arthropoda; class Insecta; order Lepidoptera; family Pieridae; genus Leptidea; species Leptidea sinapis. Next base: position 14,939,475 of record NC_066273.1, read on the forward strand.
TAATATACACTATATTACTCAAAACAAAGCTAAACTCATTTATATTGCCTGCCGTACCGTACAGTTGCAGCACCATTCAATTTTCCAAATTCATTCATCCAATATTCAAAGTCGCAGAAGACGACATCACCATCACGATCGTGATGATGATCACCAACACTAACACCTACACCAACACCAACAAATACAAAACGCAAGCTCTAGTGTTAGGTCACTACACCGCCCTTGATTGCAAAGTGCTATATTTTTGACCATCAGCACTCGTCATATAGCCGTGGGTTAGATTTAAATTTATATATTTTTACTTTCCTTTAGCGTAACATTAGCGTAACAAGGCCGAGGTCAGTATCTTTTGGCAGGTGGCCTAAATATGCATGTATTCTGAAAAGGCTATTTAGAACTGCCATCCATAGTGTCTATTTAAAAATAAACTGACCATACGAGTAGCAACTAATGATGTTAACTTTTGAGTACGAATTATTTTATTATTTATTATTAACGGTTAAGTTACCTAGAGTGGTAAATAATTAGGGACAAACAGGCACACACACATTTCCACACACAAGCATTTCCATAAATGATTCATGTCATGATCTTATTGACACATAGAAAGGAGTTTTCCTTTTCTGATGGTTGGTTTTCCTTTTGGTATTAAGTGGTTTGATTGTATGATAAGCTATCTCTATAATATTATGAACACAAATCATCTCAACAAGGTGTGAATTATTTTTCCACAGCAATAATTTTATATTATTTGAAGCCTGTAAGTACCACCAGAAAATGGGTTGATTTATGTGATTTTTTTTACATACTAACATCTAATCTCTCAAATATAAAACACTTCACCTTGAGCCTCAAACAACTCCCAAGTTATCATCATGGGCTCACTTACTATAACTATTTGAATACTTCGAAATTTATTCCGATAATTTAATCTTCTAGTCATGATATTAGGCTAATAGAAAGATAACACATTAGTATAAATAGTGCATTGTTAGAACAATAGAATCATTAACGAGAACCAACCACCAACCATCATGAAGATCCTACTTGTAGTTGTCGGTTTGTTGGCGGCCACCAACGCTAGGGAGATCAAACATGACATTGTCACAGACTACCACAATGTCATTGGTATCCCGCTCGCCGAGAAAATCAAGCAATCAGAGAGCGCTATGGATTTCGATGGTTCCAGAATTATTGGAGGAAGCGCAGCGGGTCTTGGTGCCCATCCCCATCTTGTAAGTATTGCAGTAAGATATTTTAATAGAAAACTTGAAAGAAATGTGTGTCATACAAACTGTATTTTAATATTAATTATGTACGTAGTAAAATTAAATGAAAAGAAGCGAGGCTAACGAAAAGTGTTGATTTTCTATTTATGTAATACTAGCTGACCCAGCAAACGTTGTATTGCCGTTATTAAAATCGCGATACAATTGTAACTGTGGATATTAGATTGGTGAAAATTTGTAGTTGTATGTATTTTTTAATGCTGACTCATAATCAAACTTTAAAATATTTAAAATAAAACAAAAATTTAAGAGAAAATGTCAAAAAAATGAAAAAAAAATGCCGTGGACCACCCTTAACATTTAGGGAGATGAAAAATAGATGTTGTCCGATTCTCAGACCTACCCAATATCCACTCAAAATTTCATGAGAATCAGTCAAGCTGTTTCGAAGGAGTTTAACTACAAACACCGCGACATGAGAATTTTATATATTAGATATCTGTAGATACAAAACTTTAACAAGAAAATACCAATAGGACATCTGGATTCGAACCGGGGTCTTCTACTTTCCGAATCACCCAATGTCCCATCTGAGCTATTATAGTCTTGTATATAATTGCGAAATTAACTTTGTATTCTATTGTTATTGTAGCAGTTTCTCATTAAAACATGGATAAAACTACTTTTTTTAAATTGAAACCTAGCTAATTCGATTGCTCGCCCCCGAATCTACCTGTATACTACCCCGAAAATACAGTAATAATATGGATAAGAGTTAATTCACTTACAAGCTATCACAGCGTTCAAAATTTTTACTACGTTTATAAGACGGTATTTTTAACAATTTAAAAACTAAAATCTATAAATATTGAAATATAAAATTGAAAAAAAAAAAAAAAATCTAAATCACTTGCGTAAATTTAGTATTTTATTTGTATATTCAGCAAGCGGCAAGAATAAATCAATGTTCTGCGATTTAGCGAGTGAGTTATGTGACGTTGTGTTTTGACCAAGATTAGTCCCAGATAGTGGTACTACAAACAACGAATATGCATTTTTTATTATTAAATTTGGTAGAACGTTTATTTTGAATTTTGATAACAAGTATGGAGGATCTATTTAACCGCTAAAAATATTGTGTAAAACCAAAAGATCTAACACAATCCTTCTATCTGCCAGAGGGGTCACACCGTAATGTTTTAGGCCTTTTTTGGTATATATAATATGTAACATAACCTCTGTAACATTATCAAGCATAATATATTGAGAGACAATCGTAGCCATACATACCACATCATCATAATATAAGACGCCAAGATATTTAAAGTCTATTTTGAATTACACGTTGGTCTAGTGATCTGAGAAGGAACTTGTACACTTCTTTGATACTTTTAAAATTAACAAATTCCAATTATGATGTCAAAACTAAATTTATGCCTTAAAACTAGTAATTTGATCAAGAATATATCCTTACTATCCTAACTTAATAATCTTAAATTTTTACTACTTTGAATACCTAAGTAGAACGCTAATGGATTCAAAGGAAAAAGCAAAAATAAAACATACTAAGTTATCAAGATTTCGTCCTGGAAGATTAGTCAATTAATCTTTCAGAGTTCTGAAATTTTAAGATTCCCAAACCCTTTTCGGAGTCAAAAAAACTTGGTGAAAGAGACTAACAATCTTGGTGAACTGTCCCATACACAAGCGAAGCAGAATAGACAGGATAATATTTACCTTATTAAGTTCTAGTTTTTTTATTATTATAAATTATTAAGATATATTTTTAAGAATATAACTACCTTAAAAATTTCATTTTTTTAAATTCAATTTTGGAACATGTTTATTGAGTAACAAACTTCGACCATTCTCCGCCATTTCACACATAGCAAACAGATTGTAGTGCACAAAGTGGGTAAGGAGCCGTCGATCTTGTGAAAGACATTTCAGTTGTATGTTCGTATTTAGTACTTTCGATAGCTATACTAACACATCCACTGTCAATAACAAACCAGAGTGGCCGTGCTGTTAGAACTACAAACGCTGTTAATGCTGTTAAAGCCAAAATTCACCGAAAACCTTGGACTTTTTCGGGTATCATCAAAGAAGACTTGGTACTTGATGCTAAAGCTTCAGGTCTTTTTAATCATCCATGTACAGGACATGCCTTAAACATACATTTAAGGACAGTGGCTCGATCTAAATTAATGCTTGCTGTCCCGATAAGCGGGTGAAGAGCACAGAATTAGAATAGAATAGAAATATATTTTTTTTGCCATAGTGAGAGACAATAACATAACATATTGCAACAATACTTGGTACATGTCATGAAGCTACATCAGCTCTTAAGTGAAGTATAAGACTAAGAAATAGAAATATTCTATTCACTGATAATTGTTCTATTGCCACAACCGAAGAGAGCTACAACAAACAAATGAGCTCATAGCTCCAAAAAACTTTGACGAGTGATAGAAAAAGAGCAACGTGGTCATCATCTTACCGTCAGTCTTGGTTTGGTGGGAGTGTGTCGTATCAAGGAGTCACAAAGTTTAATTATTGGAAAAAGAAGAGAAGACTTAAGCAAAAGTGTATCAAGAGACTGTCTTAGATTTTGGTTGTTTGGATCTCTAAGCAATATACTCTTAAAATGTAAGCTACTTTGGTACCAAGGCTAAAGGCTCAATAGCTTGTCCATCGTCTAGCCCAGATCTAAACCTCTTCAACGACAAATCATGATCAAGATACGGACTGCTCTAAACGACACGCACATCTTAATTTGAGCGACAATGTATTTGTTTCTCTTACTCAAGAAATTGGTATTGTAAATTATAGTTGTTATGCAACCTCTATACTCTCAACAATTTACTGACCGAATAGATATGTTCCAATATTATTATTAAACTATTCGCCTTTAATATAAAATATTAATGCCTGAAGGAACATACGTGTTTAAAGGAATTTACTTTATCTTAAATTAAACTAAGAAAATAAATTTAACCCCAAGTTAATATTTTAAGGGTGGCCTCGTGATCCGGCTGACAACTGGAGCAACTTCAGTATGCGGATCTTCTCTCCTGTCTAACACAAGATTGGTAACAGCAGCTCACTGTTGGAGAACCAGTGGTGCTCAAGCTAATCAATTCACTGTTGTACTCGGCTCAACTTTTCTTTTCTCCGGCGGCACCAGAATCGTAACCAACCAAGTGGAAATGCATGCCAGTTACAATATGAACAATCTGAATAACGATGTAGCTATTATCAGAATTAACCACGTAAACTTCAGTAGTAAGTATTCATTTATTATTTATCATATCAAGATATTGTCTTCGGACTACTTTTATAATTTCTAAGTTGGTTGAGACGTAACTCAAAATTTATTTTTCAGACATAATCGGAAGAATAAATATGGCTACAGGAAGCAATCAATTTGTTGGAACCTGGGCGACCGCAGCAGGCTTTGGTGCAACTTCAGATTGTAAGCTATGGTCGACATTATCAAAAAATTTATTCAAAAGTAAAATGACAGCTGTAGAAGCATACCATATATTTAAAAAATCCATTTGCAGACATTTCCATATGCTCTCAAGTAGTCCACATTACTGACTAAGATTCGCTAATTAAAAATGCAATTCAAATTATTCAAAACAAAAGTAATTTATAAAAATAATATTTTTAAATTAAAATAAAAGCAATTGGTACAGCACTCATAATTGTTTGAATAATCATTACTCATGATACGATTATATCACCATGACGCTCTATATTCTTTTTTGAACATTATAAAGATATTTAAGGAACAAGCAGGAATTATTGGAATAAACAAGTTCATAATGTTTTATGTTATATTAATGAAAAAATATGTTTTAGCTCAGCAAGGCATTCCTAATAACACATCCCTTAGACAAGTCAACATGGTGGTAATAGCCAACAATGTCTGCGCAAATTCCTACGGCTCTAATATTGTTATCGCTTCAACCATCTGTACTGACACTGCCCGTGGAACTGCTAGCACGTGTGGTGGCGATTCTGGTGGTCCTCTCTCTGCTGGCAATCAATTGGTAAGCTTTCTATGAAACACTATCCTCATATTTCTAAATAGTTAATTCTTTGATAGAAGTATAGATTCACGTTCAAGTATATATATATATTAAACATGATGGATTTAGTGACGTAGTTATATATTATGTAAACATAATATTATTTTTTTCCAGATTGGTATTACATCTTTCGGCTCTGCTCGTGGATGCCAGTCAGGTTTTCCAGCTGCCTTCGCCAGGGTCACTTCCTTCGCCGCATGGATCAACGCCCGTCTATAAATATGTATAATGCTTGACATATTTAACTAATTAAGTTGTAATTCATATTTCTGTGATTTTATGCAAACTCTTCTTCAAATATCAGGTTATAGTTTATTTATTTTGTCCTGAGTCTGACAAAATTAAGTATGACACACACAATCAAACGATAATGGTATTAATTTTTGTTCAATACAAACACATCGGATTGCCGCTCTAAGCCAAATTGAGTGGTTTGATTCTAAACATTAAACAAGTACTTATTGAAAATAAAATACTAAACACAACGAGTTAAAACGAATTTTTTGTAAAACAAGATACCAACTAAGTTTTGGTGATTTCAAAATTTTAATATGACTCAATAATACTGCGTACATAATGGATAAAATTACCTCAACTTTTTGTGCACAATACGGTAAGATTGAGAATGTATATTAATTAGATTAGAATATATCAGAATCATGCCTGAAAGAATGAAGGACAATGTCGAAATCCGCCACTGAACAGAAGTTTTGAGAGAAGTACCTTGTGCCATATACGATCAAAAAGCCTTCGCTGTATCCAGGCTAACTGCCAGGCCTTCCCCCTTGCTCTCAATAGTCGCCGCGCATCTATGTGTTAGTTATACCATAAGATCGACTGTCGACCGACCATGGCGAAAGTCGTAGACCAAGCCGGATAATAATGAATTATGTTTTTATTGCAATGCGAGCAAAGCCCAAATCTACAGTTAATTACTGCATGTCCCAGATGTAAACAATACTGCGATGCATAAGTTGTGTTCGCGTACTAGTTTAAGTTTTGAATCGAAGTTACTTTCCATAAACCTTTTACATTTTATCCATGATATCTTACTACGCTATTTATCATGAACAACTCGGCTTGCTGGAAAGATTGCAGTGTAACATGGTGTGACATTTAGTGAGTGATTTTTTCTTTTATGTAGGTGTGTATGTGCGTCGGCATTATGTGAACGCTGCAATGCCTTCAGCATATCCGCTCTGTTACAAATAAAACTTATCAAACCGCTACCCTCCCGGGGTAAAATCTCTTTAAGGACCACAGTAATATTCTAGTTGGGTGGGAGGTTGGTCTTCGGACCTCGACACTAACCTTTCGAAACATAGCGGCACTAGGCCACTACTTCAAGCCGGTATATTGTGCGAGCGTGGTTATGAATCCGGTCGAGTCTGGCCTGATTGTGCTGTCGTCATAAGACTGCAGCGTAATTATCCCACTTCTGAAAATCTCTTAGTCACTTTCGTCAACTTTAAAAAAAGAAACGAAGGAAGAGAACAGGAAGTAGTGAAAATTATGAAAAGTGGAATATGATTCAGTGTAGAGAAGATAGAATAGAACGAGTGTTCGGTGAGGTGTGATCTGCTGAAAGTCCATCTGAAGAGGAACAGCGGCAGACCGCTGAAGTGCAAGTTCGTGGAAGTGAGGGCAAATAAGGGCTCGTTCCTTTAAGCTGTGTATCACTTTCCATTTCCTGAGAGTGGGTTTCGTGACAATTGATGTCAGAAGTGGGATTGGAATGATGCCATTGGTGCCAAGGTACGAGTAGGAGCAAGTGGGGCAGCAGAGGACGAGTTACAGGAGGCATCCGGCTCTGGAGGCAGTATGACCGTGTCAGCGTCACAACTTCCGGTTTACATCCGGCCGGTAGACATCAGGGCCACATACAACAGATGGCCGCCATGATGCAAGAAGAAGCGCAAAGACAGGAGGGGCAGCTGTGGGGCTTATATGAAGGATATGTTATCCCATGACGCTGTGGGAAAGGACATCGCCCCGATCGACAGTGTGTAAAAGAAGATGGAGGATGTTGAAGAAAACTTTCAATGGAAGATGGATGAGAAAAGAGCCTTTTCCTGGGATGAAGATTGCGAACAACCTTATTTAAAGTTGCAGAAACGACTATGTAAATCATCTTTCCTTTGATATCCTGACATGGAGAGAAGATTCATAGCGGATGCTGATGGCATTGGGAAACCCCGCAAGGGAAGTATTGCTATTTGCAACTAGTCGTTCCCGGGGAGAAGTTGAACTAGATCCTACGAGCCTTCACGAAGGTTCTTCGGGTGGACATTTGATTAAGAAGAACTCTCAAAAGAATTTAAGAACGATTTTACTGTCAAGGGACTGAAGACCCGGACCAAAGAAGCTATGAAGCTGTATAATTTCAGGGCTCCGTGGGAGAGAGTAGCTCTGGATACAGCCGGACCGTTACCCGTCACCAAAGCTGGAAACCGTTACATAATGGTGGTGATGGATTATTTCACGAAGTCGCAGTTGCGACGAAGCTGGTAAATGAAGTCTTCTGTAGATTCGGTGTGCATTTAGAAATGCAAATTGATCAAGGGCTGAACTTCGAGTCCCAAGAATTTCAAGTGTTCTTGGACCAGAACTATGCCATAGCATACACAGTCGGACGGATTGGTGGAGAGGCTTAAACAAACGATGGAGCGGCACGTGTCAAAGGTAGTGGGCAGTCATCAGGATAAGTGGGATGATTACATTCTACCATTTCTCATGTCGTTTAGAGCCCGCGATACACGAGACGACTTATTTACTCGATTTACTCTCAGGCTCTCCACCCTATACTTCGATTAGTATAAGAGAGTATGGGAATGAGTTACGGAATGACATCTACGAGGAAAGTATAGGATGGGTTTAGGGCAAGTGAACGGATGGAGACCCGATACGATCGAAGAGCTAATGTTCCTAGTTTTGAAGAGGAAACCCTGGTTTGGTTACACAAACCGTAAGGCAAAAGGGGGAGTCTCCTTATCGTCAACATAATTGGGAAGGACCATACAAAGTAATAACATAAATGATGTGACTCTCGGGATCCAGCGTACCCCTAGAAGTCCCTCAAACATCGTACCTGTCTATCGGGTGGCTAAGTTTTACGGAAGCAACGATGATCGCGACGATCATGTCTTGGGAGGGGAGCAGTGTCGCATAGCAATGTTTCGACATACATGACGAGAATTGTCAAACTTCAAGCCATTGATAATTTTGAAAGCCCTGTCAAACAACACTCGTTGCACAGCGGACAATTTCTAGTACAATTTAAATTTATAGATGGAAGGGAATCATTTTTGAAAATAAACAGACCCGGGGGTATATAAGCATTACTACGGCAGTTTTAGTTCAGGCTCGAAAGTGAAAAGGAAAAGCAGGAAGAGTTGAAGTAGTTGTGAAAAGTGGAAAATTATTCAGTGAGTAGAAGACAGAAGAGAACGAGTGTTCGGCGCGTTGTGATCTGCAGAAGGCACCGGAACAGCGGCAGACTGGTGAAGTGCAAGTTCGTGGAAGTGACCGCAAATAAAGGCTCGCTTAGGTACGTTTACTTATACCTATAGTTTAAGCATAAGCTATCGTAAAAATAATTTTAAATCCTTTGTGTTATTAATATGAACAGAATAACGCCTGTCGGGTCAGCTGGTATTTAAAAATATTAATTTATTTTGCACTGTTATCGTTTGTGAGCTCATAACAACTAGCGTAGAATCAACATCGAAAAAGATAGCTGAGCACTCTTCTTATCGTAAGTATTAAGCATATAGCAACACCTACCTATCCTCCCGCGATATCAGAACTCGATAACTGAAGTACTGTTCAGACAGAAAACTGTTCGGCGAGCTCTTTTTTCATTTGGACGTAAAGAATTCGAGTAGGCTGGGTTTCATTTTCCCCATCGTGCATAGAACGTGTGCCCCTGAGTTTATACCGGTGCTAATGTGTTGTAAAGGCGTAGTCCAGGACCCATCGAAGTGAACCCTTGTCGATCCGATCCAAAAACAATTGAGACAGTTCGGATCCGCCTAACACCAGGCCTTTTGCTATTCCTCCCTGATCTCCAAAACATCCCTCATTTGGGCTTCCTATGAGTTTATGCAAGTAGACCATCAGATTCCTCACTAGGCGCTGTATACAGTACCGTGAACACAGGAGATCCCCAAGAATATAATCTCTTAAACTGCTTCGTCTGCATATCAATGATATGTTGGATGCAGCTAACATGCATTGCTATGCAGACGATAGAACAGGTGATGCCGTATACAATGAGGCCATTCAGGTCTCATTTGGATAATCGCCGACCTGTGCCAGCAGAATCTTGTGTCGTCTATCGAGTTCCCTTTTGAGAAAGTCACTAATTGGGGAAAAATTAACCTTGTCGAATTTAACCCCCAAATGACCCAAGTTTTCGCGTTTATCACAAAAAAAAACATTGTCGTATCACCACTCTTCATATACCTAACTGCTTATCATGCTTCTTATTAGAAGCTTCTTATCAAATAAAAATTAATAACGGCTGAATGCTTAGAAAGTCTTCCATTGTAGGTACTCTATTTATTAAATACTATACTATACTACTACATTTTTGGAGGAGCACTCAAAATACAAATAACATTACCATAATCGAGCTAGGCTGGTATGTTATTTTAAAATCAAAACAAAAAACAACTTTATTATTTTAGGTACAAGAAATGAATGTTACGCATGTCAAAAGATACTCATTTTACCATTTAATATCCATTAATCAGCACACTGTACATAAATAAAAGTTATGTGAGCATTATGTTTACATTTATGAAGTATTTAATAGCTATAAATATGCAAGATAATATAAGTTTCAACACGATACATGGACCAGACATCACATCCCTTAAACATATTTTAGGAAAGGTAACAACGAAGTACCAAATTCCAAAATCAGATATCTCATCCTTGAACCCAATCAAGAAAAAGTAGTTACGTATTTATGTAACTAACGTACGTACGTACTACTAATATAAAATAATACATAATAGTACAAGCTAATATAAAAGCCAGAAAACGAAACTGAGATCAGATTTGAAAAAAGATTAGATTGCTTATTAATTATCATTGATATGTTTTAGATCTTTCACAAATAACGTGATATATTTTTTTATGTTTTTGAGGCGCAATATGCATCCATCGCGGACGAAGCTGAACAACTAGCATTATTTATTAATTCGTTTATTGATGTTTTGCGGTAATTTGTTGTTTCATTGGCCTTAATTAGTAAATTAATCACCATAAAATTTCGCATTCATATTGACCTGGTAAAGAAAGGATGGATATTATGTTATTGTCTCTAAATTTTAACAGTAACCGTGGTAGGTTAAGAAGAAACATTAGCTGAGGCCTATTGCAGAATTAATAATTCTAAAACAACATACGGTCGCGCTAACGAGGGCAGAGATAATCGCGAGTGCGCTAAGGACAACTGCAGCTCCGATTAATAATCGTAAGTTTAAAAAAAATATCAGGGTTTCTTTCTCAGCAATTTCTCCCTCCAAAATATAACCAATAGAAACAAATAATATGTTGGAAGCTGAAAGGTTAGGAAATATTCTGTTTGTTGTTTTTTTTTCCGCTTTTTGTTGACGGATTTTAATACAATCTCTCTCCTTTTGGCCTCTGTTTTAGCTAGGGTTTAAAAAATAAGAGAGAGAAAAAAAATTATAATATTTGCAACGAAAAATAGCCACTAATGTATCCTCTTAACGAATTTAACGTGGATGAATTGGTACTCAGAGTAAAAATTCTTGATGAATCATAATCATAAGCGCATGGATTTAAGTTAAAGAAGCAATAATAAGGTTATCGCATGAGACTATTTTGAATGTTTTTATATTAATATTAATATTAAGATATAATAAGTTGATAAAATATTTAATAAGATAAAAATAAAGTATATATATAAAGCATTTTGCAGACTTCGGTACTTGAGCATCAAGCACACTAATCATGAAACTCCTGATCATCATCGTTGGTCTCGTTGTGGCCACCCACGCCACAGAGAGGCATGACATCATCACCGACTACCACAATGTGATCGGTATTCCCCTAGCACAGAAAATCAAGCAGTCTGAGAGTGCTATGGATTTCGATGGTTCCAGAATCATCGGTGGCAGTGTTGCTGGTCTCGGTGCTCATCCCTATCTTGTAAGTTGCATTGTTATCTTCATTACGTAAATATTTTTATTTAAGTTCAATTCACGTTGATAGTATATTTTAAACACAGCGATACCACATATACTGTCAGTGTGTATAGTAATGTAGCCCAACAATTATAAATTATAATAGTTTCAACTCCAATTTCAATGATTACCGTAACAGCAAAAGTTATTTATGGACGTTTGTAGTCAAACCTTTTAGTAAATGTATCAAGTAGTCCCAATACAAAATGTTTATCTTGACTTTCAATCATTCCATAAATTTTTTTAAATGATTTAATTATGATTGTATTGTTATAATTTTAGGGTGGTCTTGTGATCCAACTGACCACTGGATGGCAATCGGTATGCGGTGCTTCCCTCTTGAGTCAAACTAGAGCTGTAACAGCCGCTCACTGCTGGGCCACCAGAACCTCTCAAGCTAGTCAGTTAACTACTGTCTGGGGCTCTCAAACTCTCTTCTCCGGTGGTGTCAGGATCGTAACGACTAATGTGCGAATGCATGCTAGTTACAACATGAACAACCTGAACAATGATATAGCTATGATTATTATAAACTCCGTCGGTTTGACCAGTAAGTTTAATATTATTGTATGATATGATATGATACTCGTAAATCCTGACTCTTAATTAAGCCTTACTCGCTTACATTTATTCGATAGTTTCCAAATTGTATTTTTCAAGTCAACGCTTTTTTTCTTACATTTGAATATTTATTTGATATTTCTCACTAATTGACTCAGACTCAATCTTGTAATTTTTATTTGTGTGTTACAATTATGATTAAAATAGAATTTACTCTTACTTTAGTAAAATTTTGAAGTTACGTCGAAATTGTTTTTTTATAGCCAATATCCAACCTATCCGAATTGATTCTGGCAGTAATCAGCACGTTGGGACATGGGCAACCGCAGCTGGCTATGGTGCAACTTCTGACTGTGAGTTTTATTTCATCATATTATTATGTTCGTTCGAAATTATCTAGTAAGATTGTATGTGAAAATGTGTTGTTTAAGCAGCACTGCTTATGATTTATTTATTTATTATTAATACCGCATTTTGTTTACAGCTCAACAAGGAATTCCCAACAACACAGTTAAGAGACATGTTAACATGGTGATCATGGACAACAGTGTTTGTGCAAGATTTTACTTCCCAGGCATAGTTATTCACTCCACTCTGTGTACCGACACAGCCCGTGGAACTGCCAGCATCTGTGGTGGTGATTCTGGAGGCCCTCTCGTCATTGGCTCATCAGCTAACAGAATATTGGTAAGTTGGAATTACTTTTAAGCATAGTTGTGGTATACGACGAGCTTTCATGTAGGGCGTCACGGGCTATCTCGCCTTAAATTGGCAGGCCATACCAGTTGCCGCGCCAGCATTAATGAAGTCATCCGCAGGAAATTTGCTGCTCTTCTACGCCGCCGAATATACGAGCTGTTTTAGAGCCAAATGATATTTATTACCCGCCGCAATGGCAAGCGTCCTGTTGGAATGTCCCGGGTGGCTTGGGAAGGGGACTGGCGTAGGATTCTGGCTCATCCAAGTTACTTCAGTTACTGCTGGGGTTGCTGATTCGACTGCCGAAGACAGCAAGTGTCACAAATATGTCGGTCTCAGTGAGTCTTACATCTTTGTGCCGTTTGGTGTCGAGACACTTGGCCTGTGGAGCGCAAAGGTGCGGAGAATATACGAAGTCCGGGCCTCAATAGGGCTACTGGCAACCCAAGCGCTGGCAGCTATCAGCCTAGCTAGGCAACTTGGAATTTAATTTAATTGCTATTGTTGAGCGAAGATAAGAGATTTACTTTGCATGAATAAATAATTAGCCAATAATTCACGTAGGTAGTTATAAATCTTTTATAGAAATTAGAGCCCAAATGAGTATACTTTTTGCTACATTAGAGGAAATATTTTTCAATAAATATTTATCCAATAACCCATTGATAACTTTTTCTATCATTTTAATAATTTGATGGTTTTTTCTCTATAGACTGGTCTCTCATCGTTCGTCTCAAGTGCAGGATGTCAATCTGGTAGCCCAGCTGGTTTCGCAAGAATTGCATCCTTCGCCGACTGGATCAACTCCAACATGTAAAACTGTTTTAAGCGCAAAATCATTAAAAATATTATTTAAACTACTATCTAGTTTCATTTATAAGCTCACTGAGTCCACCACTTCATCAGTGTGGAATCTATCTCAGGATGTATTTATATATGTTAGCCCTTATCCCAGGTGGCTAGGCGAGGACTAGTCATCACTTCTTTTTTAGTACGGAACGTTGAGTTCCAGCCAAGGTTGGGGTATATTGCCTTGTGACTAAGTTTGACAGACTCTCTTTCAAGTTCAAGGATCATTTTTTAAAAGCGTATTGCTAGGAGGTTTCACAGCATCGTTTCAACCTAAGACAGTTTCTTGATACAGTTTGGCTGAAGATTCCACTCCTTTTGCACAAAAATTAAGCTGTGTGATTCCTAGCTAAGACACCCCCCACTTAACAATGATCGCTGCAGGATGATGATCACATTACACTTTTCTGACCACTTGTGATGCCACGCACCGCCTCGTCTAAAATAATATCATTTACAAAAAAACAGGCGGTTTTAATTTTTTGCGTCCCTTAAGGAAATACAAAAGAGGTTTTAATAATTTTCGAATATTACTGGCATATCTATGAAGTGCTGAAGTGTGCATAAAAAAGATTATTCCAAATAAACCACCAAAGTTGCAGTTAATTGTGTATCGTTGCGGGAATAGTTGACAAAAAGGCATAAAAGGCATGTATTTTCTCAAAATTGATTCCCTTGGAATTATTTTTATGTCAATTTTACTATACTAGATACTACTACCGCTTCGAAAACAAATGGCTCTCTGAGAGAGATGAAGCGGCGCAAGAAACTCTCCCAGCATTCTTTTTTTGTGCTCTTTTTAATGAATAATACAATAATGTACTGTTACTGCTATTGCTATAATTGCATATTCATGCGGCGTAGTTCGGTTTTGTACCCGGACTTTCTACTGAAGCTGCCATTCTGAGTCTAAAGCACACTGTCCAATACTATACTGATAGGCGGACGCCTGTGTATGCATGCTTCCTTGATTTATCAAAAGCATTTGACCTTGTTACGTATGATCTTTTATGGGAAAAACTTATGAAGACTGGCGTGCATACACAGGTGCAACGTCTCATTTAGTACTGGTATGCTAACCAGACCAACAATGTAAGGTGGGCCGGCAGCCTCTCCGATGCGTACAGGCTAGAGTGCGGGGTGAGGCAGGGGGGGTTGAGCTCACCCATGCTCTTCAATCTGTATGTGAACGAGGTCATAGTTGGGCTCAGCAGCGTGCGTGTCGGCTGCTCGGTTGATAGTGTTTGTATAAACAACATCAGCTACGCGGATGACATGGTGCTGCTGGGTCCAAGTGTGGGCTCTATAAAGAAGGCTGTTAGCTATCTGTGAAAGCTATGCAATGCAATATGGGCTCCAATATAATTGCCAAAAAGGCAACTATTTGGTCTTCAGAGTCTCTGGTAAAAATCTATGTAATACTCCGCCAATAAAGCTGAATGGTGTTGAGCTTAAGAAAGTTCACCATTTTAAATGAAAGTACCTTGGACACTACGTCACCGAAGACCTCGAAGACCAAATGGATATTGAGAGGGAAAGCAGAGCACTGGCGGTGAGGAGTAATATGCTGGCTCGCAGGTTTGCTGGCTCGCAGGTTTGCTCGATGTAGCAGTGAGGTAAAGATAACTCTTTTCGAAGCATATTGTCAAACGTTTTATACAAGCAGCCTGTGGGTCAGATATACTCAAAGAACGCTTAATGCCTTTCGCGTTCAGTACAAAAATGGTTTCAGATTGATGTTGTGGCTGCCCCGCTTTTGCAGTGCTTCGGCAATGTTCGCGGATGCGAGAGCGGACGGCTTCCATGCCGTCCAACGCAAAAGAACCGCGTCATTGCTGAAGCGGTTGCGGGGTAGCCCTAACATCATTCTGCAAACCACTGCTAGTCATTATGATGCGCCAATTATAAAGGCATTTATGCGGCTTCATGTGCCTGTTTAGTTATAATTATACTAACATAATATAGGATATTGTACTAACAATTATTATGGATTTTTGTTCCTCTGAATTAAATTATTATTATTATTAATTATTTTCTTTTTAATTGTGATTATCTTAAATCTTTATCTGTAATTTTATCTGTAATTTAATTAAAATGAAATCAAACTCAACAATGTAATGTAATTTAAGTTAATATTGTTTGTAAATCTATGAGTGAAATGCCTGAAAATAAATGATTTACTTTTTATTATTTATTATTTTTAAAATAATCATAATCAATTCCCGGCTGTCCTTATTATCACTTAGATATTCAGCTGTGGAATAATAACACAGTAGACATATATATCAGTATGGAAACTGAGCCTTGTTGATAAAATACTTACCTACGTGTGCGTACAATTCATTGAAGGAATAGGGTTGTCAGGTTATTTTACTAACCGACTTTAATAAAGGAGTTTGGAACGAAGGTCCATATGGGGCGTTGCGGAGCGTAAAAAGTAAAATATATGATGTATGATAGCTATATAGTGTATAATACAATATTATAGTTTACATGATGACTGTTATGTAATATTTTTAAGCAACATTTTATTGAATGTTTTTCTTGGAAATATTTTTTTTGAATTTTCGTTGAAATATTTTATTTGAAAAGTTGACGGGAAACTTTGAAATATTATGTGTTTTTAAACTTTGTCCGTTGAAGTTTCACTTCTACTACAGTCTTAAGAAACTCTTCCCCGCAGTCATCCCACGAGCATGTAACTGTTTTCGTGAGTGTCAATAACAAATATGACATCTATTTTGAGATCCGAGATGGCGGATGTGACTTTTACTATAACATCAAATTGGGTATAATTTTCGAGAATTTTGGGAGTGTCAATTACAAATATGACACCCATTTCAAGATCCAAGATGGCGGATGTGACAATTTCAATAAAATCAATATGGGTATCAATTTTGAGTTTTTCGGGAGTGTCTATTTTATTTCAAAAGTCCAGCATTATCGGCTTCAACACCCTCGAGGATCATGAAAACAGCACTCATGATAAAAAAGTTGATAATTTCATGTAGCTCCAACTTGGATTTACATTTTGACAGCACTATTAGTTTCAAAATCCTCAAAACCTATGAAAACGACACGACACCCATGACGAAAAAATTGTCAGTTTTATGTGGCCGCTAACTTGGATTTATATTTTGACAGCACTATATATTTCAGCACCATCAGTTTGAGCACCCTCAAAAACCATGAAAATGACACCCATAATGCAAAATTTGTCAATTTCATGCAGCCACCATCTTGGATTTATATTATGACTCCACTATCTATTTCAGCACCCTCGAAAACCATGAAAACAACACGCGTGACGAAAAACTTGATAATGTTTTGCATCCGCCATCTTGAATTTTCATTTTGACAGTACTAGCTGGTATTGGTTTCAACACTCGTAAAAACCATGACAAAACACATGTAGGAAAGTATTTTTGTCCAAAAAATGAAAAATGAGCATAAAAAAACATCCTAGAAAACCATTAAACAATAGTATCTTAGTGTAAATTGTGAATTATGTTCTTTTTTTATGGAATAGGAGGACAAACGAGCGTACGGGTCATCTGGTGTTAAGTAGTCACCGCCGCCTACAATCTCTTGCAACACCAGGGGAATCACAGGAGCGTTGCCAGCCTTTAAGGAAGGAGTACGCGCTTTTTTTGAAGGTACTCATATCGAAACACCGCATAAGGAAGCTCATTCCACAGCGTGGCCAGACCTGCGCTTTGTAGAGAGCTAGAATGTGGGCCGGCTTGAAGTATTGCCGTGCTCTATTGATGAAGCCCAGCTTCTTCGAAGCCAATTTGGCTTTGCCCTCCAGATGGCCACGGAATTGGCAATCGCTCGAGATTTCGAAACCCAGTATTCCGATACTAGGCGAGGGTTTAAAGGAAGTGTTGTCGAAGAGCGGTGATACGGCAAATGGGGTTTTTTTAGTGGTAAACGCGCAAACTTGAGTCTCCTGGGGGTTAAATTGGACAAGGTTCAATTTACCCCATTCCGCGACCTTCTCAAGAGAGGACTCGATAGAAGACACAAGTTTCTCCCGGCACTGGTCGACGATTTCCCGAGAGAGACCTGCATGGCCCCTGTATACGGCATCACCATCGGAATGTTGGAGGTGTCCAACATATTATTGATATGCAGAAGAAACAGCGTGGGAGATAGCACACAGCCTTGGGGCACTCCAGCGTTCACGGGCTTCGGGTTTGAGCGATATCCGTCTACAACGACCTGTATGCTTCGCCCAGTGAGGAAGCTGGAGGTCCACTTGCATAAGCTCTCGGGAAGCCCAAATGATGGAAGTTTTGAGAGGAGCGCCTTGTGCCATACACGATCAAAGGCCTTCGCTATATCCAGGCTAACTGCCAGGCCTTCCCCCTTGCTTTCAATAGCCGCCGTCTATCTATGTGTTAGGTATACCAAAAGATCACCTGCCGACCGACCATGGTGAAAGCCGTTCTGTCGGTCGTTGATAAACTGGTGACCCTCTAGGTATACCAAGAGCTGGCGGCTAATTATGCTCTCCATGATTTTGGAGAGCAGGGAGGTAATAGCAATAGGCCTGTAGTTCGCTGGATCCAAACTGTCTCCTTTTTTTGGATCGGATGGACAAGGGCTGACTTCCATGAATCAGGGACTATGCCTTTGGAATAAGAGTGCCGGAATAAACGCGTTAGCACCGGTGTCTGGGGCACACGTTCTAAGCACGATTGGAGAAATGCCATCCAGCCCGCTCGACTTCCTGACGTCCAACGAAAACAGAGCTCCCCTAACAGTTTTCTATCTGAACTGTACTTCAGACATAGAGCTCTGACACCGCGGTGTTTTTCCGTTGTCGTCAAGAGTCGTTTTGGAGGCGAAAGGAACGCACAGGAGCTCGGTTTTCTCTTTTGCCATATGGGCCAGGGTGTCATTCCTCATGTGCAACGGCGGCATGGACGGCTGGTTATAGTTACCAAGAGCAGCTTTCGACAACGACCAGAACTTGCGTGTTCCAGTCGGGTAATTGGAAAGCTGCTCGCCGATTTAACGACGTGCTTCGCACGGGCGATTTGCTAATAATAGTATTTTATTAATATGAAAGGTATAAGATTTGCATAAGAGGTGTAATAAATTTAATCTCTATTATGTTATTTTATACTTTTCAGTTTTTGAAGTCGGTTCTTCAAAGGTATATTTTTTTACTTTTTTTTGTCATTAATCAGGTAAACTATAACTAGATTGTGTTGTTTTTTATTTTCATATATTAAATAGTATTTTTTTTTATGTATCTATGGTTAGACCTTCAAATGGTTCCGCGTGCCTTAAACAATATAGATATATATTTCACGTTCTTGTGAGACACTGAAATATCAAGAAAAACGTATTTTGTTAGCTATTAATGACTGGTAGCCGAAGACCCACTTAATAATAATAATATATAATCAATCTAAATGAAAACTCCTAAAAAGCAGTACACAAACTATAATAACATCATTCACGTAAACAAAAATATTCATAAAATTAAATCTTCTGGGCCAAAATATGTCAAACTTCTATGGGACCAAATGCCAAGTATTCCACATCAAATATATTAAAAAAATACTTTAAATTGAGAACCTCTTCCTTTTCAAAGTCTTTGAAGAAAAATTTATGGTTCAATAGACAGTACTTGTCAATAATTGAAGATTGTTAAAAATGAAGTACTTATGTGTATATACATTTATTCCCAATATTTTTTGATATTCTTCAATATTCTTTGATTGTAAAGGTAGAGTTATTTCCTGTTTTTAAATAAGGAAAACTGCGACAGAAAACCTGTAGAGTTACTGAATCTGAGTTACTGAAGTCCGCGCCAACGTGACTTTAATTCAAATGCTATGTAACCTCGCTTAGCAAAGATATTGTATTTTTTAGCGATTTTACTACTCTTTTCATTTTTAAATATTCGATTAAATAATGACCCATTTCTTTATAAGCTGCAGGTTGTACAACCTAGAACTAGATAATGAATATGAATATTTTATAGTATTATCAACGTCACAGTTCAGTATTGAAAATAAAAATTTCTAAAAAGAGCGCATAAAATAATACTAGGAGTTAGTTGGTAAGCTTTAACTAGGATTCACATAAGGCAATTACGAACAAAATACGTTAGGTTGCACCAGATAATACGGGAAAATCAAGAAAGCGAGGAACACATTTTATTTTCTTCATACCATGGAGGAATTATTGATAGGAATTATCACAATTATGATTGTAGGTATTAAATGATATCGGATTATACTTACTCTATTGATAGCGATTAATTAATCAACGAATTAAAAGTAACAGATCAACTCGTTTTTATTAGAAATAAAAAAAAATGATAGGAGTCAAATTATAATAATTATTTAAAAAAGAAATCATTTATTGAGGAAATGAAATTCGTCTTCATGAAACGATGGACGGATGGTTGTTGTACACCAAATCAATAATTTATAAAAATTTGTTAAATATTCAGAAGTTGCTTTTAAAATATAGAAATAAAGAACAATAAAAATGGTTTCTGAAATATTTTTTTGTTTCGGTTGGTCAAAGCAGACCCTGAGTTTAACAGTTCTTTCTGAACTGAGGATACGTAGAATCGAGGACGCGCATGTGAATGAAATCTTTTATAATGAAAATACCGATTTTTTTGGCTGACGTTTAGTGCCATTATTCAACGTTGGAGGAGACATATGACATATAGGTGGATGTAAAACACAAAAGTATTCGCGTGTAACAATTAAAGTTGCAAATCAGTGCATTATAGGAAAGTATTCTCGGCAAGTTTTCCATCACCACTATACCTCATGCGCCCTGCTTAATCTAAGTGATAGATATGCGCTCGTCACATCGAAACATTACATATTAAGTATTTAGCCCAGTTATTACATCAGATACAGCACCATTGAAATCGACACAAAATATTAATGTTTGCATATTATTGCTTCACAGCAGAAATGGCGCTACTGTGTTATCCAAATAGCCGACATTCTGTGTAAATAAGTCTACCACTGGTAAAGTGAAGTTAGTTTCTTTAAAGTTAAAATGAATATGTTTAAAATAATTATTAAGTCATGCATCAATAATCATTAGTGGCGTGATTTCTCAAAAATATCAAATACTTGTAATATTCTATGGAGATATTTTTAAGATAACATAGCAAGTTATAATGCAACAGCGCCTCCGTTAAATATCCAACAGATAGTTCTATTGGAAGTTTATTTTACTTTAGTTTTGTTACTTAGATTGTTATAAACCATCAGTTGAATTACATCTGAATTCCATGATATAATTTGAAATCCCTAAAACAACCCATAAGATTGGCAACGAATAATTCTCCCTTATCGTAGCGACGTGTTTCAAATTCATACCTGGCCTCGAGGTTTATATGATTGTTTCCAGGCAAATCGAGATAATTTTGAAAAAACATAATAAAATGGAATATACTTAAAAGGAAATATACTTATTTACCACAGGGAGTAACAACATATTGCAACAGCATTTGGTAAACGTGATGAAGCTACATCAGTTCGCAAAGAAACATTGATTATTAAGGGTAATTGATGGTCTTGTTGCAGTATCTTCTTGGAAATGTAGGAGTACCGTTCAAAATTTGCGACAAAAAGTCAGTTTTGGCAGTCCTTTTTTGGTGTTAATTTGTCACTGCCTAAAGAAATGAAGATATTACCAAGCACCCCAATTATAAGCAGCATCTATGTCAGCTCGTATATAATTTCAGGTCATTCGCGTAAAAGAGACACTACGCATATTTAGGAATCTCGGGTAAGTCATTTACCATTAATAAAAATAATAAAGGTCCTTAAATTAAAAAATTAAAAGGTCCTTAAGTCCTTAAATAAGTAAGGTGGTAAATTGAGATTCGTACATTCCATGTCTTATAAACTGCTGTCGATTACGGAGATAGTTAGACAAGAGATTAAGAAGCTTTGGACAAAAGCCTATAGCACAAAGTTTAGCAGGCAGGATGTCATTATTAACCCTGTCGAAGGCCTTATGGAAATCAAAGTAAAGCACATCTACTTGTTATCGCATATCTAAGTGTGTTGATATAAATTCTGTAAATGTTAACAAATTTGAATTTACTGACCTTCCACTTCAAAAACCATGCTGAGAATTATTAAGAAGTTTAGCTACCTGTAAATAAATTAGTCTGCGGACAAAATATTTTAGCTGGTGAAGATAGAATTGCTATGGGACGATAACTTTCAACATCGGATTTATCAGAACTTTAGGGTATGGGCGTTACACGCGGTGTTTTCCATTGGAGGGGATAGCAACTTGTTTGCGATGATAAATTAAATATATGACAAAAAGGAGGCAATGCATGTCTTTAAATCCTTGAAGAGAAAAGATGGTTTTCTTTCAGGTCCTACTGAACTGGAAGATTTTAATTTATTAATACCATATAGAATATTCTGATATGTGACTTTAAGTATATTTACATAGTTGCTATTATGAGAAGTGTTATTATTATTGGCTTGTGCTGGATTTAGTTGGGGAATATCGGTAGAATACACACTTGCAAAGAACCTGGCAAATGCCTCAAACTTACCGTTGAACTTTACCGTTGGCTCAAAACCTCCTTTGGAACGAAGACTTGCTATGTGCTTCCAAAAGTCAAGCGGATTAGATTTAATATTATTTGCTACGCGTATTAGATATACTTTATATGCCTCAGCAGCTCGACTTTTTAATGAACTTCTCATATCCGATAAGGCCCGGAAGTCATCTGACCGCTGCGTTTTCCTCCAATTCCTATGCAATTTAAGTTTAAGTTTAGTGTCTTTTACAATATTAACCGTGATCCAAACAGGATATCATTTACTAGTAGATTTCTGGCGAGATTTTCTAGGCATACAGCTATCAAAGACTTTGTAAATCATGTCATAAAACATATCTACTGCGTGATTAACAATAAGAGATTGTAAAACCGGTTTCCAGTCTATATTTGATAGCATTGAATAAAGCAATTGAAAATCACATTTACTCAAGTTCCAGTCTTTTGAAGGGTTCATATTAACGCCAACTAGCCTTAATGACCTCTGAACAATGATCTGATTCGACACTTACCTGTAGGTCTAGCGAAGGGTGGTACGCGTCGGGTGGAACTATTTCATCCGTTCTGTTCACAATCACAGGAGACCTCCCGCATCAAAACAACATCTAACATTCCACCGTGACATTTTACTATTTTGTTTACGTCTTTGAGTGAGCAAAAAGATAAATAATAACGATCTCTTACATCATATATCCATTCCTGTCTGTGAAAACTTTTAATTTTCCATCTGTAATTATCTATGTAACTTATATTTTTATGAAGGTGTAAGTTTTCCAAAAAAATGTAAAATAAAATAAAATACTGCTTTTAAAATTATAAAAAAAATGTCCACGGTACATTTAGTTTATTTCGGTGAGCTCATTTTGCACAAAATAATTGAAATATTTTGTAGAACTGGCTTTTTCAAATGGATCAATACTGTTCTGTTGTTAATTCTCAGCTCTTCAGCTATGTAATAATAATAATAATAATAAAGCTCTTCAGCTATGTAATAATAATAATAATAATAATAATAATAATAATAATAATAATAATAATAATAATAATAATAATAATAATAATAATAATAATAATAATAATAATAATAATAATAATAATAATAATAATAATAATAATAATAATAATAATAATAATAATAATAATAATAATAATAATAATAATAATAATAATAATAATAATAATAATAATAATAATAATAATAATAATAATAATAATAATAATAATAATAATAATAATAATAATAATAATAATAATAATAATAATAATAATAATAATAATAATAATAATAATAATAATAATAATAATAATAATAATAATAATAATAATAATAATAATAATAATAATAATAATAATAATAATAATAATAATAATAATAATAATAATAATAATAATAATAATAATAATAATAATAATAATAATAATAATAATAATAATAATAATAATAATAATAATAATAATAATAATAATAATAATAATAATAATAATAATAATAATAATAATAATAATAATAATAATAATAATAATAATAATAATAATAATAATAATAATAATAATAATAATAATAATAATAATAATAATAATAATAATAATAATAATAATAATAATAATAATAATAATAATAATAATAATAATAATAATAATAATAATAATAATAATAATAATAATAATAATAATAATAATAATAATAATAATAATAATAATAATAATAATAATAATAATAATAATAATAATAATAATAATAATAATAATAATAATAATAATAATAATAATAATAATAATAATAATAATAATAATAATAATAATAATAATAATAATAATAATAATAATAATAATAATAATAATAATAATAATAATAATAATAATAATAATAATAATAATAATAATAATAATAATAATAATAATAATAATAATAATAATAATAATAATAATAATAATAATAATAATAATAATAATAATAATAATAATAATAATAATAATAATAATAATAATAATAATAAAACATTTTATTTGCAGCTAAAAAAATGTATAATTAACAAAAGTAAACTTATTAAAATATAATAATTATATAAATATATTACAGCTTAAAATTAAAATGAATCAAACATAAAAAAAATAAAAGTAGCTCAAAGATCAGCTGCAAATAGGCACAAGCTCGGCATATTATGCTGACACACATATCATGTATGTCCAGCGCCGATCTTCCGCTTGAGCCATTCTGTGACCTTGTAGCTGTCCCAATACGTATATACGCTATGATTTGTTTAATTTTTAAATTATACGTTTTGATTTGCGAGTTTCTCGGTGTAACCAGTTTCGAACCGATGGTTGCTTGCTCTGTGGTACTCAAGCGTCAACCAACTGTCACCTGTAAACTGTCAAAATAATTACAGGACTTCTAGAGCCACATTACATCAACAAACAATCGTCAACTAATATTTATGTTGCTCTTAATAACAATTATTGTCAACTAATATTTAAGTTTTTCATTTTATATTGTGCATTAGGCTTACAATTTTGAACTATAAAATCCTGTTACAATAATTATATGTGTTCTATTGAAAATTCTATAAAACTGAATCCAAAATACTTTTGGTCGTAATATGAAGTCTAAACAAAATCTGAACTCTATGCCTAGTTGCATGTACCTTGCTGAGAAAACCTTCAATACTGGCACCACTATTTGTAATGCCTTTTCTGATTTTTTTCGTAATAACTTTACCGATCCTCCGGTCAATAAAAATGTCATATCTTTATCATCACAACCAGTGTGTGATATCTCGCAAATACACGTAGACGTTACTGAAGTAAAGAAACAACTCCATGGTATTGACCCATCAAAATCCGATGGTCCGGATCATTTACCTGGAATATTCTTAGTGAAATGCTCTGATTCCATATGTGTACCCATTACTATTTTATTCAACAAATCTCTCTATGCGGGTGTAATGCCAGATTTATGTAAAATGGCTTATATTACTCCAGTGCATAAAAAGGGGGCTAAGACTGATATATCAAATTACCGTCCAATTTCTAAGCTTTGTATTATATCTAAGGTTTTTGAGAAAATCATTTATAGTCAGGTTTATCCTGCACTAAGGCAAGCCTTTAGCCCCAGTCAGCATGGTTATCTTAGAGGTCGCTCGTCTGTCTCTAATCTTGCACTTCTTAATAATTATCTAACTGAAACAATGCAGCAAGGTGTCCAAGCTGATGTAATTTACACCGACTTCAGTAAGGCATTCGATCGAATACGGCATGACATCCTTCTTAATAAGCTCTATAATATTGGTATCAGTGGTGATTTGTTAAGATGGTTTTCCTCCTATATTCATAATCGCACTCAAGCTGTTGTTGTCAGTAATTATATATCAGGGTGGGTACCCATATCGAGTGGCGTCCCTCAGGGTTCCTTGCTTGGCCCTCTATTGTTCGCAATATTTTTATATGATGTTGATACTTGCTTACATACGGCCAAAATATTGTGCTTTGCTGACGATATCAAAATTTACAACAAGGTATCGTCACTAGATGATGCAATAGCTCTACAAGAAGACCTACACCGATTGCAAAATTATTGTGACGATCATAGCCTAGACCTAAACCCATCTAAATGTAGCGTAATGACATTCACGCGGAAGCGGCATCTTATAATCTTCAATAACCAGTTGAAATATGAAAATGTGCAGAGGAGTAGTACAATACGAGACCTTGGTGTTTTACTTGATTCGAAATTATTATTTGACCAACATATAAATTTAACTATATCTAAAGCTATGAAAACCCTTGGATTTATTATAAGATGCTTACGTGATTTCCATCAAGTCAAGACACTGAAGATATTGTACTGCACCTTCGTTCGTGGTCACTTAGAATATGCATCTCAAAT
Source organism: Leptidea sinapis (assembly GCF_905404315.1). Taxonomy (NCBI): domain Eukaryota; kingdom Metazoa; phylum Arthropoda; class Insecta; order Lepidoptera; family Pieridae; genus Leptidea; species Leptidea sinapis. Next base: position 14,965,595 of record NC_066273.1, read on the forward strand.
CTGGAATCCCTTATATTCTACATATATTTCTCGAATAGAAAATATTCAAAAAAAGTTCTTACACTTTCTATGCTACCGTACTAACGACATATACAATTCAAAGTCCTACGAACAGCATTGTAAAAAGCAACATTTACTACCGCTTGAGAAACGACGTATGATCTCTGACATTGCTTTCTTCTTGAAAATAGCTCAAAATAAGGTTGATTGTCCAGATCTTCTTTCGACAATTTCATTGAGAACTTCGTCAACTGCACTACGGTATAGCCGTTTATTGTATATACCACAATCATCTACTAACTACCGGAGCAATAGTTATATCTTGCGAGCTAGCACCACCTGTAATAAACTAAGCGGTGAAATATTTAATGTGGATATTTTTAATACAACTGTCAAAGCAATGAAACAATGTATCATGAAAACATTTTTTGAATCTTAACCTGTAAATATCAAGTGTGCTTATTATTAGATTATAATTTTACATGTTTACTCTTTATAATTTTGCTTCTTACTAGTTCTATTGTCTGTTAGTGATAAACTGTAATTACCTCTAAGTTTCTATTGTATTTTTATTTTGTGTAAATAGCTGTTGATATTCCTTGAAATAAATAAATAAATTAATTAAATACCTACGACATTATTTTACAATCATCACAATCAAAACCAAAATGATAATAAAAATACTAGCACCATACAGAGAATAAGTACCAACTAGATTATTACTATTATTAAAATGAACTATGATTAGAGATAGCCGAAAATAGACAATTAGTTCGGTTGCCAATCGATTCACTTATTTATTTAAGAGGGAAGAAAGTATAGTACTAAAGAGACAAGACCAATCTGAATCTAACCTATATTACATTCATATCTTGAGCCAAGTTTTCTTGTGCTCTTTGCTCCTGTAAAAGAAATTGTCTTGATTTCGTTTTAAATGAGGGTAGACTTTATAAATTTCTAATAGGCGGTGGGATGTTATTCCAACATTTGGATGCCGAGTAACGAAAGCTCCCTCTAAATGACGCCGATCGATGCTTCTCAATAACCATCTGAACAGAACACTGCCGTGACCCACAGGACCTAGCCGTTCTTGATATTTTGTCGTATAGGTATTTTGGCTTCTCGAACTTCATTACACCAAAAAGGAGACAAGCTAAATGAAGTTTTCGCCGATTTTTCATTTTTAACATTGAATGCTCATTCAAGAAAGGGGTGAAATGGTCTCTATGTTTTATATTGAAACAAACACGGGCACATGCATTCTGGACTCTCTGAATCAGTTATTTAGTTACAGAAACTAAACGTGGGCCAAAGACAACATCTGTATAATTCAGATTTGACAGAACTAGACTTTATGACAAGTTATGTCGTAACTTTTTTAACCGACTTCAAAAAATGGGGGGATCTCAATTCGTCGGTATGTTTTTTTTTGTTGCTTACCTCAGAACTTTTGACTTGGTGAACCGATTTTGATCATTATTTTTTTATATGAAGACTGGTGCTTCCCGTGTGGTACCGTTGTTCCAAATCTAACAATGGCATCCAAGAGAAAATCATAAAAGTCTTAAATTTGCTGTTACTACATGCGTGATAAATTTACGAATAACTCAATATCGTGCCAACCGATTTCGATGATTCCTTTTTTTATTGGAAAATTTACTTCAAAGGTAGTTTAGTTTGGTGAGAGTTTGGTTAGGTTCTGGTTATGGAATCCATGACAAAGTAACGGAAATATTCAAATTTAAGAGCAAATAAACGATACACGTCATTTTTATGCTATGAAGAAATTCGAGTCACCTACTGTAACGTCGTTATGGTCAAGTAATTGTCGTAGTCGAATATGATGATGAATTAAACTCCTTAACGACTTACAGTAACGGTGCAATCTATGGTATAATTTCTAACAGTCTGTAATCAAATTGCAATGCGCTTACGTTTATTGCTGCATTGCAAAGGTCAATGAAAATTGGGCTATTCTTGCGTCTTAACCAAATCATTGGTAAAACATTAGAAATATTCTCAAGATTATGTGAAATAAAAATCAATGAGATATAAACAGGGAATTTGTAGTTATTTGATTTTTTTCAATTTCAATTTACAACAAGCTTATTGTCAGTTTTAGGGTAGGATTGCTGGACTCGACATTAAACTAAGCAAGAAAACACTAATCTCCGACCAGAAAAATAAGTTAATCCAGGAAATCACTGGATTTTCCGATTTTTTCCAGATGTGAAATTCTACTTTAATTATGTGTGGAAAAAGTTAGGTTTATTTCGATTTTAATTCGATTTATATCCTATAATATGTAGTTATCCTTGCTTTTCCCTTTAAAAAGGGGGTTCATAATATACTGATATCATTCGGTGAGTTTTTAGTAACAGTGACGTTTCCGGCTTAATATGGCAGTTCCGCTTGTTTCCAAACGATAAATTACTTTCTATTCATATAGCTTTTAAATCCCTGTTTGCATCTCACTGAAATAAATATATGCAAAATTATAATTTAAAAGAAAATTTTGTATGCATACTTTTTTTTATGGAATAGGAGGACAAACGAGCGTACGGGTCACCTGGTGTTAAGTGATCTCCGCCGCCCACACTCTCTTGCAACACCAGAGGAATCACAGGATTCAGACGCATAATAGTGAGCAATATTTTCCGGCATTCTCCTTTAGAAAATCTACACATATTAAGACAAATTATTAGTTACTGTACATCAGATTCATTAAAAATAAAAAAATAACGAAATAACCAACAGACATCAAAATATTAGATAATATGCACAAAATAGTTATAAAAATAATCGCGTATTTTTATACAATCTAATGAATTAATCTAAATCTAATCACGATTATTGTTATTTTTGGAGTCAGTGTCATCCAAGGTAGATTTGTAACTACATACACAGTTAAAGGTGAGATATGCTTGAGTTGCACGCGCGACGTAAGGAGGCGAGAGGCGAGAGCGGATCGCGGCGGGAGGACACCAATTTCAAAAATAACAATAAATACCAGACACCTCTACGCAACGCCAAAGGATCAAGCTAATCGAAGATAACTTGATCATCGATGTTGCCGTTCTTTGTTTTAAGTGGTAAAATGGAAGAAGCTGGTACTGGGGAGCGCCCGCCCAGAGGTGAGAGCAGTTTACTCTATACAAAGCCAAATTTGTACCTTATATAGTTGCAGGCGGTAGCTTATAGTGAAGTACTGTCTCGCCTTACAATAGGCTAGTTTGGTGTTCTCTTCCAAGTGACCACTGAACTGAACGTTGCTCGATATATTGATGCTAAGAATGCTGACACAGGCTGTGGCAGTTAGAGTGATCTCGAATCGAGGGGATACGACAAAGGGAGACTTTTTAGCGGTAAAAGCACAAACTGCGTTGTATTAGACTAAAATATTATCGGCCCCATTCTGAGACTTTGCAAAGGATTGTCTCAATTTCAGGTATAAAATTGTTCTGGTCTCGTCGACGCTACCCGGCAGATGATGGGACGACCGGTGTAGGAATCATACCCTTTGCTGTCATTAGAAGAAACGGGTAGGGGATAACACGCAGACTTGTGGGGCACCAGCTATTATGGATTTTATGTTGGAAGATACACCATTGCTAATAACCTTAATGCTCCGATGGCCCAAAAATTTAGTGTCCCATTTGCACATTTCGGGAAGATGGCAGTCGCTGATCAGCTCAATACTCCTCTAGGTTTCCCAAAAGCTGGCGGTTGATAATCAACACCATTGCTTTGAAAAAATTGGAGGTAATAATGATGTTGAGTATTTTTAATTACACCAAAACAAGCGAGATAGATACAAATAATACAGCCAAAGAGATATTATTAGAAGTTTTTAAATACTATGTGATGTGATACATGTGAAAAGGCTTTTCCCTGATCTTTTATTAATGTCTACTACTAAAGGATACTACTACGGGCTTTAATGTTTTATGATGTTAGATAAAGTCTGCAAATTAATAATCAGCCACGTGAATGATTGATATATTGTAATATATCAATCATCCATGTTAAGATAAGAAATTCTTTATAGATAAACCTTTATATATAAAATAGAGACACACTCCCAAAATTAACAAAACTATCGTTCAAAATGAAGTGTGTTCTTGCTGTTCTTTGCTTGGTGGGCATGGCTTCGGCCTTTGAAACCACCACTACAGCTTACAACTACCACGAACAGATCGGTATCAAAGAAGCTTCAAGGATCAAGCAAGCTGAGACAGCATTGGACTTTGACGGCTCCAGAATTGTTGGTGGTTGGCAATCAGCTGTTGGAAGCCAACCCCACCTTGTAAGTTCTTACTAGATGATAGCAATATTACATTAAACATACGCAATTTCATACAATACTATGACCATATAATATTCTTTGTATAACAGAGACGGAATCATCAATTTTATGTCCGATGTACATTAGTGTAGAATAGATTTGATCTTACGAGTATTCTTAGATCTTACGCAGTTATTTATGCATTGTCAATTCAGATAAAAGTTTTTGCCTCGAAACTCTACTTTGTGTAATTATCTGCCACTTACACACATCTTGCAACTTAGGGATCTTACTATATCTAGCATACTCGAAGCCAAACGACACCTTTTAACCATAAGTATTTCAGTTATCCATGGGACTCCGTCATTTCAGATTAATAAAAATTAATTATGGAACCAACTAGTATACTGTGGTTTCCAAGGCATTTGATACCTTTACGACAATTAATTTTTTGTTCATATTTTTTTAGAAATACAAATTTGGCAACAAGCCGTCATTAAAATAATAGCTAATACAAAATATCTGACATAAATTATTCCAACGGAAAAATCCACACCAAAATATCTGGATTTAAACTAGTAATATTAACGAATAAGTTTTAATGCTCGCAAATTTGTTTAGACCTACCGCGTAAAACACACACCAGGTTCTAACTGATAATACCAGGGGACGTATTTTATCACCAATACTACCGGCTCAATATGACCACTCCAGTCTGAATCGAACATTTAATAATATGTTAATAAATAATAAACGGACACGCAGACATATATTTGCCATATATCACAAAATTTTAAAATATAATTTCCAAATTATGTAATCTATTAGGTAAATACTTCATAAGCAAAGTGTAACAGAATTCATGTTGATTTGTAAACGATTTAAAATTTGATGTGCTATAACCAAATCTTTTGGTGAGTTACAGGAACGTAAAGAATTACGAGAGGTACAGGGTGGCGCAATAGAACGTGCATATTGCATCATCTTTTTTCGCGGGGTAGAAAGTGCGCGGGCGGGGGGAGTCTGCATCGTTGGGTAGGCGGGCTCATGGAGTTTTAGTCACTATGAGTCACTTCGACGGGAAGCGTCGCGCATTTTGCGTGCGCGCATTTAACGAGAACTCTCGTTCATACATCGTTACTAGGCGTTTATATTGTTCTGAATATGGACTACGGCAAATTAGTGAAGCTTCGAGTGCTAATTTAATTAAAATATGGGTACAGCGTTTTGAAGAGACTGGTTCAACGTTTAAACCACAAGCAAAAGGTCATCCAAGAACATCTAGGACTGACGACAATATTGAGAGAGTTATGCAGTCTGTACGAGGAGATCCACAAATGTCTACTCGCAAGAGATCGTCTATTTTACACTTATAGAGACGAAGTTTGCAACGAATTTTAAACTTGGATCTTAAACTGCATCCTTACAAGCTGCAGTTAACACAAGAATTGAAAGAGTCTGACTTCGGAGCAAGGCTCGCATTTGCTAATGAAATGCTTAATCGATTTTCCAATTTTGACAATATCCTTTTCTCAGGCCCACTTCCATATCAATGGGTTCGTAAACCGTCAAAATTGTCGTTACTGGAACAGTGAGAATCTCAAACTCAAGCACCAGAAACCACTGCATAGTACTAAAGTGACAGTATGGGCAGCAATCTCTGGTAGAGGAATAATTGGACCGTTTTTCTTTGAAAATGCGCGGGGGCAAAACGTCACTGTTAATACCGAACGCTATGTTGCGATGTTGGAAGGTTTTTTGGCTCCAGAGCTTGAAAATTCAAGAATAGTGAATTCTAGGACTTGGTTTCAACAAGACGGAGCTACCTGTCACACATCAAATGACTCCATGGCGGTTATGAAACAGATGTTCCCTGGCAGGCTGATTTCGAAAAGAGGTGATATACCATGGCCCCCACGTAGTCCAGACGTGACGCCTCCTGACTTTTTTTAGTGGGGATACATCAAGAACAAAGTCTACAGCAATAATCCGAAAAACATCGATCAACTCAAGGAGAATATCCGTGGTGAAATGGCAGCAATTACACCAGCATTACTGAAGAAAGTTTTCAATAACTTCCTTTTGCGATTAGAGGAGTGTCGTCGTAGAGAGGGTCATCATTTAGACGATGTTATTTTTAAAAAATAAACTTCAGTTATTTCTTAATAATACTTCAGTTTTATTTTAACTATACCTTTTGTATTTATTTTTTAATCAATATTTTAAATATGCACGTTCTATTGCGCCACCCTGTATTTAAAAAATTTAAGTGAAACCTTAAAAATATTGAATGTGAAAGCTTATGAAAACGTCGAAATTTTTTTTAGCCCTCTTCTGCGTTAAAATTTTAATTTTGAAATGAGAATAAAAATTGGTTGCAGCTAAACCTGGGCTGTACTACGTACGGAGTATAGGATGATTGATATTTGTACCCCCAAATAATTAAATTAGTTCATAAATAAACAGACAAACCGACAAAGTCATAATGAAATCAAATGAAATTTATTTATTGTGTCGATGTTTAGATGAGTTTGTCTACGTCCTTTTACACAAAATTACATATACTTCGTTTTCAATAAATTCACAACTAATTCATTATTATCAAGCCAGTTAATAATATTTTTCGAAGTACAGTTAATGTCTGATTTATATCCATTTAAATTATCAGTATAAGAGGAATCGATATATCATCAATTCCATGTCACGACAAGGAATTGTTGGTTTTTTTGTCACAATCAAGATTCTCAATTACTGACTTCAATAAATTAATGGTAAGGGAAGAGGATTTACCATTTTGAAATCAATATTGATTTGGTGATATAATATTAAGTTTTAACAGTAATTCATTACTCTTAAGTATATTATACATTTTTCTTCTTCTTCTTTCTTTCTCTACTTCACCAAAGATAGAGATAAGAGTTTTTGGGCGGTAATTAGATATACCCGATTTATCGCCTTTTTTTTAAATGTGGTATTGTGACTCTTTCACTACATCCAGGTAAGTACTTGTTACGAATGACAAATTGACCGGATAAATCAAAACACTTAGGATTGCAATTCTGGACTTCTTTAAGATCTTTGTATTATTTACCGACTTTACTATTTCTAACTCTCTAAATGGCATAACAAAGAAAGAGTTAGACACTGAGTCTACAGGCCTAGAAGCATCAGCTGGTGAACTATAGGATTTAGGCTTGATTGTTAAATTACAAAAATATTTATTTAACTCAGTTGCCATGATAGACGGATCAGAAGTCTAAGCAATTGAAGTTTTCAAGACAGAAACATCAATTACAGGAGGTGCATCAGTGCTTTCTTCTAATGTTTAGTATAATAGACCATGATCTGTTAGCAAGGCCATTAACGTTGATATTTAATAAATCATTAGCAGAAGGCGAATTTCCTAAAATATGGAAAAAGGCTAGAGTAGTCCCTGTGTTTAAGAGTGGTGACAGAAAAGATATAACTAAGTATAGGCCCATTTGTATATTATCAGTATTTTCAAAGGTATTTGAATCATTAATCTGTCCGATATTATCATGGCACTTAAGATCAATAATGATACAGAACCAGCATGGCTTTCTTAAAAAGAGGTCTACTATATCTAATTTAGCATTGTTTGTCGATGATTTATCAGTTGCCATAGATAGTTCAAATCAAATTGACTGTGTTTACACAGATTTAGCAAAAGCATTTGATGTCGTTGATCACCGCATTTTGTTGGCAAAACTTGGGGCATACGGTATTTGTGGGAATCTTATTCAATGGATGGGCTCATTTTTAAAAAACCGTGAGATGAGTGTTGTTATTGGAAGGTACCAGTCAAATAATTTTATTGCGACATCTGGTGTTCCGCAGGGTTCCAATCTGGGCCCCACGTTGTTTGGTATTTTCATTAATGACATAGTCAAATGTTTTAAGTTTTGTCAATTCCATCATTATGCAGATGACCTCAAGATGTATAGTGAAATAAATAATATTGAAGACTCGATTAATATGCAACAGGATTTAGATAGACTTTCGGTTTGGTGCAATGAAAATAATCTAAAATTAAATCATTTGAAATGTTACAGTATCACCTTCAGCAGAAAAATAAGAAATATTAATTTTGATTACAGTATAAATGGCAACATATTAGAAACGGTCAATCAAATAAATGATCTCGGGATCATTCTAGATTGTAAGTTGAGTTTCATACCACATATTGATAATCTGGTGAGTAATGCTCTTAAACTTTTAGGTTTCTTAACAAGAAGTACAAAAGAATTTAAAAGATCATCCACAAAATTAACGCTGTTTAATTCAATGATTAGAAGTAAACTTGAATATTGCTCTATTGTATGGAATGCTAACTATCAAGTGCATAAAAACAGAATAGAAAGAGTACAAAAAAAATTCTTACGACACTTAGCCTACAAGGACAATATATTAAAAGAAATTAATAATACCAACGATCTCTTAAAACTTTATAAAACTATATCACTATGCAATCGTAGAAACTCAATAGATCTCTGTTTTTTGCATAAAATTGTAAATGGAGCTATTGATAGCCCGAACTTATTAAACAGAATAAGGTTAGCAGTTCCAAGACAAAATGCACGGTCACATATTAAAAATAAAATTACTTTTATGCCAATAATTACAAAGAGTAACCTAGGTAGGGCCGCTCCTATTAACAGAATTGTAATGTCCTATAACAATATATTTAAAATAGCAGAGTTGGACATTTTTGGAACTCTGCATCGATTTTCAAGCGCAAAATTAAAAATCATTTAATTAAATAATATCATTCGTTTTTTTTTTTTTTTTCGTATTTAATAATAGTTGCTGTATTTTAAATTTAGTTTATATAAAATTTAATTTTTGTTTAGAGTGATAAGTTTTTTATATTTTTGTTTAGGTAACCAATTTATTGAGTAAATTAGATAAGTAGTAAGTAAACGAAGAAATTGTCATATTATGTTAATAATGTTTTTAAGTACTTGTAATTTAATTAAGTAATTAATTGCATGTCGAGTTAGCCCGTAAATGGGGTATACGATGTTAAATAATATAAGTAATTAATGTGTAAATATACTATAAGGTAATACATTGTATGCAACGTGGGCTTCCTATTAAATAAATAAAAAATAAATGATGTTCTAGCTACATTTTAACTTGAGATTTTTATTATTCATATTACATTTTTGAATTTATGTGTGAAGTTAAATTATAGGCATCCAAAATACATTGGAGGTATATTGATTCTGGCGTTTCCACTTACAACTTATTTACTACAACGTATTTACATTAAAATCGCCTGTAATCACTATTTTTTCTTTTTGTAACAAATAAGGTCATACATAGGTGCAAATGTATATAAAAAATTAATTGCAATTTTTTTATTACTATTGTAGATACAAATTATAACTATGTAAGCGCACTTATTATAAAATAAATAAGAAAATAGCCACCGTAAGCCATCAAAGCTACAATATATTATACAAATCAATAGCATGTCAAAAAAGAATGTCAAATTGAAAGTTCCAATTCTATCAGTGTTTTTTTTTATAAAAACCAGTTTAGAAGGTACTTCTTGGGAAGGTTCTTCTTCAAAAATTGTTTAACACTATCACGAATTCAATTATGATTTTGAGTACATATTTTCTATCATTAAATTAAATTAAAACACTGCATATCCTTACTGATGGCTTGAGTTATGGTGAATTATTTTGAGTTTATTAAATTAAAGTCTAACACCATAAGATATATGTAACGTATATCGGCTGTGGCATTTAATATTAATTTATAACAAAACAGAACTGTAAGCACTTTTGACGTTGATGATTTCAATAATAATTATTTTTGTACTAGGCAGGTTTGGTCATCACTCTAACTACTGGTCGGCAATCAGTCTGCAGTGCATCACTCGTGAGCAACAACAGATTAGTGACGGCAGCTCACTGCTGGTGGGACGGTCAGAGCCAGGCTCGCCAGTATGTCGTGGTGCTGGGTGTGACCACCCTCTTCACGGGAGGACTTCGTATCGCTACAAACAATGTCAGAATGCACCCAAATTGGAACATTTTTAACGCCAATGCGGACGTAGCTGTCATCACTGTTCCCTGGGTGGCATACACAAGTAAGTATAATAATAAAAACATAATCATCACAGAGTTAAAATAACTCTATGGACATCTGTTCGTCTCAAAGCGTTATCACAATCACTACAGAACATTGGGAGTCATCTTTGCACAGGATGCCGGCTAGATTATGGGTACCACAATGGCACCTATTTCTGACGTGAAGTAGTAATGTGTAAGCATTATTGTGTTTTAGTTTGAATGAAGCCGGAGCAAGTGAAATTATTGGGTAAATGAGACTTAGCATCTTATGACTCAAGGTGAAGCGCAAGAGTAATGCCGCTCAGATTTTTTTTTGGTTTTTCATTGTAATGGGGAGAGGTATCAATTACTGTCAGCAGAACGTTCTGCTCGTCTCGATCTTTACTGTCATAAAAATAAACATTTAAATAGTTATCACGCATTTAGTTGAAATTGAATGACACAATACTTTTTTAAATAAGAAAAAGTGAGAATACAAGGTACTCGTTCACCTGAAGGGTAAGCCATTTTCAGCCGGAAGACGTCCACTGATGGGTAAAGGTCTCCCCATAAAGATCTACACGTCCATTTAATTTGGGGGTTTTATATGTAGGAAGGAATCCGTGTTTCCTTTGATCTGGTCATATCATAGTATCATAGAAACATTCTGCAATGATGTTTGTTCAATAGTTTCGTTAACCGTGGAAGAAAGTTTCAAATATTTGTGGCTTGTGGTTAAATGGTGGATTTAGTTAGTTATTCAAACAGATCTCTGCAAGCTCCCAGCTAAAGATGTAGGAGATGACATACAATTATACGACGTCTCAAAGACGACTACTAATATAAGCTTTTTTTTTGTATCGAGAATGATGAACATTCAAAATTCTTGCATAACAAAACGATTTTTTGGATTTTTGCAGACGGATGGAAGTATGTTGATTGTATCAAACTCTAAATAGTGCTAGACTTGCAAAAATAGTATTTGGATTAAAGAGATGATAAATAGAAAGATTAAGTTGAACACTATTTAAACAGCTTAAAAAAATAAGGACCGGGGTAATGTAATATGAATAATTGATCTCAAAAGTCGGAAACAACGATAAATATGCAATCTTCGAAAAACGCCACTATATTGCCGTATTCGATAATATAATGATAAATATAATTTTACAGTACATAATATAATTAACATGTTTGAATTTTAGATGTTATTCAGCCTATTGCCTTAGCTTCGGGAAACCAAGAATACGTCGGAACATGGGCAATAGCTGCCGGTTATGGAAGAACTAGCGACAGTAAGATCACAGTTTTTAATTAATGCTGACATTTATTTTTATAGCTTCAAACATACTCATAACAGTTTGTAGTTACTCCCTATCTGTAGTCAGTTTCTGATCTATGATTATTTCAGGCCAAAGTGGGGTCCCAACCAATCAAGTGAGACATGAAGTGCACCTCCGTGTAATCACCAACGCTGAATGTCGGAACACATTCGGTCCATCGATCATCGTTTGGTCAACTCTTTGCACAAGTGGTCAAGGTGGTGTTGGCATATGTAACGGAGATTCTGGTGGTCCCCTCGCTATTGGAAGCGGAAACGCTAGGACTTTGGTAAGTAATTTTCGGTTCGGAAAGTATAACAAAAAGCTTTTATGCAGTTTCGAATTATATACAAAACTGTATTCTTATTATCATTATCAGAATAGTGTAGTTTCTCTTATCTAGTTAGTTTTTCGTTTGCTTTGAAATGCGTAAATTCAATTTCAATTATTGTATTCAAGCAACTTAAGAACGATGACGCTAGAATTTTGCATTGCTAACAATGTTGAATAGATGGTGATTATATTTTTGTATCTATCACAGATTGGTATCTCCTCTTTCGTCTCTCCTCGGGGCTGTCAAGCTGGTTTTCCTGCCGGTTTCGCCAGGGTGACAGCTTTCAGCGCATGGATCCGTAGCCTTCTATAAACCTTTTTCTACTTAATTGGACCAATCAAATGAAAAAGATATAATAAAGTTTATTGTTTTAAGAACCTAATATTTTATTTACTAACCTATTATTTCGATACCAATAAGACACAAAATATGTTTGAGATTCCTAACTTCAAGCACGAATACCAAAAAACAGGAGTTCCACAAATATTTGGCTTAGAAGGTTATTTAGGAAATGCCAAAATTAAAACCAGCCCAGGTTTAACATATTACGAATATGTTTCTTTAGAATAGTGAATTAAATTAAATGGGAATAAAGAAGAAATTAAACTATCAACTCAGTATAGTCAGGAGAAGACCTAATTTTGCAACAGTCAGATGACTTGTGTTGTTGTTTTTCATAGTATTATTACATAGAAATTTTTAATGTGGGGTAATCTTGCTGTGATTAATTTATTATTTTGATTTTCGCTATAGAATAAAACTATTTGTGTCATATAATAATATCAGCTTCGTCAAAGACAACTTGATTCCATCTATATACACGGATTTTTCTAATGCTTTCGATAAAGTTGGACATGGAGTCTTGTTACGCACTTAAAGGCTCACGGGATTAATGGTAGGTATAGTGTTAGGATGGATATTTATTTATCTTGAAAATAGTACTCAACTAGTTGAGCCCAGAAGTTTTCTAGTGAAAGCAGTTAAAATCACTACTGGAGTTACTCAGGGATCTCACCTGAAACCTTTATAATATTTTGTTATTTTTTTCAATGATATAGTCACAGGTCAACTTTCAATGCGTTTTTTTATATTATTGTGAATATTAAAGAAGACTGCACATTTTTACAAACTAGTTCCACAGAACAAACTTCTGTAATATAAATAACGTTATTGAATACTAAAAGTTTTTTAAAGATAAACGCATAGGATATTTTTGCTGTCAGGTGGAAATGTAAGAAAGTTCTAGGTTTGAAATAAATACGCTTTTTGCATTCAATACTAGAGTTTCTAAAGAATTTAGTTACAATTTTTGCTTATTTTACATATTTAATTTTAATTAACTTAAATATAATTATACTTTTATATTTTAAGAGATATGGAATAAATGGCATTTATTATTATTAAAACTTTTAGAAAAAAAATTTAGTCAATATTGTCGTTGTATCTGATCACTATTTCAAGAATGCCTCAGACCTGAGACCACATAAAATACTGCACGTGTAAACTGCCGTCATATCGTGGTCGGAGGCTACTTTCAACCTTCTCTCAAAACAACAAAAAAGCTCATGGGCCTGCCTCTCTTGCCGCAATAAAGTGCCTCGTTCCGATAACACGAATACCCTTGTGCGCCAAACGTTTATTATTGATTCGAAAGCAATATCACCCCGTGATAACGTTACCAAACGAACAGGAGAACGGCGTGAAAATAAGAACGTATGTGAAGACGAGAATCGTGTTGACTCAAACGACATCAGGAGTATTATAAGGGAAGAAACAACTCAGCTCTAAAAAAAACAATCGAAATCCTTATTTTCCCAATAAGTACACACTTGAGACAAATAAGCTCTGAAATTGATGAATTCAAGAGCTGCAACACACAACATACAACTACATCAACTTCGAGAGGAAATCAAAAACAAGGACGTAACAATTAAACGATTAGAGGAAGAAAGTTTAGGATTGCGCAGAAACATAGCTAATTTAAGCCAAAAAATAAATGAAATACAATAGCAGACCCATTTAAGTAGCTTGCAAATTCAGTGCATTCCTGAAAAAAAACTGAAAACTTGGTTAAGTTTTGTAATGCAGCTGTGCTCAATAGTTAAACTTGACGTACATGAAAAATAAATTATTAACTGCACCCGTGTAGCAAAACGAGACTCAAAATCAACACGTCTTGGGTCAATTGTTGTTTAGTTTAGTTCCCAACGAATGAGAGATACGCTATTAGCTGCATGTATCAAATTCAGCAAAGTAAACTCAAAACAAAAATTACACTCGGGTCATCTTGGGATCTCTTGCGAAAGCATTCCCGGTATTTGTTGCAGAACATCTTTCACCTACAAACAAAAGTATCCACGCAGCCTCCAGAAAGAATTCTAAAACTTAATTATAAATACGTGTGGGTTCGCAGCGGCCAAATTTTCATGCGAAAATCTAACATCTCAGAACGCATACAGATCAAAAGCATAGAAAAATTAGATATCTTGGAAAATAATTTGATCGTTACTGTATTTGCTTGTGTTTTTTTAAGTTCAGTTAATTTAATATCTTTTGAATCTAGTTTAATTTTTTCTTATTATTTAGTTAATTGTAGTTATGATAATTCTCAATTATTGTTCAAGCATTGTATCTTCCGTTAGCGTATATTATCAGAACGTCAGGGGTCTTAATACAAAAGTAACTGAATTTTATAATAATGTAAGCATGAACGATTATGATGTTATTGTACTCACTGAGACATGGCTCCATGATGGAGTTGTTAGCACAGAACTCTTTGACGATAGGTACGTTGCCTACAGGCGGGATTGTTTTACACATGGTTTTCATAAACACAAGGGCGGAGGTGGTGTTCTCATAGCCATTAACAAAAGTATCAACCCAAGGCAATTTAAAAATTACGAAAGTGATTGTGAAGACTTATGGGTAGGCCTAGAAATGTTGCTAATAGAAAAAAGAATAACTTTTAATTTGTGCAGTTTACTTGCCACCGCCAGTTCATAGTCAAATTCGTGACCATTTTATTACAAATGCGAATAAGCCGCTTGATGATGCTAAGCATAAGCTAATATTGGGGGACTTTAACTTAAGTGGAATAAAATGGAATGACAATAATTCATCGACCCCTTATTTAAGCTCAATTCTGTGCAACATGTTACTCCACTTTGCGCACTTGCATGACCTTAAGCAATGTAAAAAAATTGTCAACAGTAAGTCAAGAATCTTAGATGTCGTATTGAGCAACGTGTCTACTAGCGACATGTCTGATAACCCTAATGTTTTAAGCTATATTGATCCGTTCCATCCGTCATTAGAGTTTTCCATTAAAGTTTCAAGAAAAAGAGTGTCAGCACATGTACATTATCATACTAAACCAAATTTTTAAAAGCAGATTATATTAAAATTGTTAATGAACTTAATATGATAGATTGCAATAACAAATTTGGTTATAATTTATCAGTGGATGAAATGCTAGATATTTTGTATGGTATAGTAGACAATCTGATACGTCAATATATCCCAATGTCAATATCATGTCATAAAAAGTATCCGCCTTGGATTTTTAAAGACTTAATACGGCTATCAAAAGAGAAGTATACCTATCTCAATAGTACCGGTATTAGGTAGGGTATTTGAAAAATTTGTTTGCAAAGTACTCACATGGCATTTAAGATATATTATAACTACACATCAGCTCGGTTTCTTATCCAATAAGTCTACCGCTCCTGATTTGGTATCTTTTGTTGAAAGCGTTTCTAAAACCGTAGACTCTAGATCTTCTGTGGACGTTATATACACCAATTTCAGCAAGGAATTCGATCGGGTTAACCATTCAACCTTAACCGAAAAACTTGCTGTATCGGGAATTGGAAATAGCCTTCTTAGATGGTTCAGTTCATACCTTGCAAATAGATATGGTATAGTGGCAGTAAATGGAGTCAATTCATCCGCATACTCAATGACAACTTGTGTACCACAAGGCTCCCATCTCGGTCCTATTTTATTTAATTTGTTTATTAATGACCTATGTACAAATATCCATCATTCAGAATGCTATTTACTTGCGGACGATTTAAAAATTGCCTGATGTGTGAATACTCTTAGTGCCTCTGAAAAGCTTCAGGAGGATTTAAATAGTTTAGTTCACTGGTGTAAATGTAACCTTATGATATTAAATACTGAGAAATGTTTTCATCTGAGATTTTCCAGAAAAAGGCTAAACAGCTATAAAGTTGTAGTGTACAAAATAGGTGATACACCTCTTAAGCAAGTTGAGCAGATTCGGGATCTTGGAGTGATTTTGGATAGCAACCAAATATTTGACCAACACATTAATATATTTACTTCCAAGGCTTTTAAGATACTCGGGTTTATTCTGCGGAATACCAAGGAAGCTGTTGCTTCAATACAACAGTATAATTTAAAACAAGCGACCTATAGATGTTTTTGGAGATACAGTAGCACAATTTAAGAGAAACTTGACAATCTGATTAGTAAAATGTAATGACCTAATTTGTAATAAAAAAAGCATTGACAAAATATATTGTTTATTATATTCTAGTGATTATATTGAAGTGACTGTATTGTAGCTTGTAATGATTTGTGGAATTAATTTATCTTTTTATATTGTTTTGACATGTTAGCGTTATAGGACTTCAATTTATATACTTATGAACTAAATTGTTTGTATGTTTATGCGCATGATGTGTTCACCTGTAATTGCAGGAACACGATTTTTGGAATTTATGTTACAAATCTTATGAATTGATAATATTTATATTCTGTGTTGGTGGACCTTGAATAAGTAAATAAATAAATAAACAAACTGAGCGGGTCTTTTTTTTCATTAAAAAATAATAATGTTGATTAGATTGATAGATTTTGAAAATATGCCACACATCCAGATGGTGGGGATGATATCCTAACTTGTGGCGTGTCGTGCGAAGGTGGAATTCGGCGGCAGGAATCAGGTTAAACAGCTCTTCGGAACACTCCCCGTGATAAATTCGGTAGAAGACACAAAATGAAGCGACGTCTCTACGCAACGCCAAGTGATCCAGCCGTTCAAAGAGCACTGGGTCCCCGACAATTCGAGCTGCTCTGCGTTGCACGCGGTCAAATGGATCGAGCTGATACTGGGGTGCGACAGACTAGAGATGACAGCAATACTCCATGTGTGGCCGGACCTGCTCTGTTTTTATAATTATTACAATGTGGCCAACTATTGCTAACTCATTAATCGGTTAGATTTGGCAATTATATTAGAAGAAAGAGGCTCATTGTGATGGTATATTTTTCACTTCTTTTACTTTTACACTTCTTAATAGAACATAGTGAATGTGAAGATGCTTAATTAAAAAAAAAAAACAATTATACTGATTTTTAATTAATTTAGTATTTGTACTCATATAAAGATACTTCAAAACAAGGTAAATGAAATTCAAAAAGCAAACTACAAATCTACAACATTTTTAATTTGTTGCCAATTTATATATCAAAGCTCAAAAAAATCGAGTCTAAAAGTTTGACTTTCATGTGTTTATTTACTACCTCCAACATAAAAAGGCTGTAGACGTTATATTTTTTTATTATCAGTTACTATTTTAAGTACCTAATAAGGACAAACGAGCACCTGGAAAGAAATACGGGTCTTGTAACACCAAAGGAGTATTGCCAGCCGTATCAATTCACACTGGTGACATATGTATACGAATGTCAACGAAACAACCATTTGCGCCACAAACTCTTTTAAATACGTTTGTGTTCGGTGTTTTTTTCTAAATCAATTTATTACTCTTTGAGTTACGATGTACCTTCGAGTATCGCACGCAAAATAGACCCAACTAACGGAAAACAGGAGCACGTAGACCCTACGAGAAAGACGTTGTTTTGATCTTAACTCCCTTTTGATCTTTTATGTTCTGCCAAATAATGTCAACGATTGGACAGCCTGGAACTAGATCTTGATTTTTATAGACAACTAGCTCTTATATTTTTACTTTTATATTACCCACGACTTCGTCCGCATGGAATTGTAACAATTCCAATTCAATTAACCAACAATTTTTATTTTTTGAATTCTTTGCAAATAATACACATACAAACTGCTGCCGCTAACTATAAATTGCTTATTTTAATACATTTTTATAAACTGCTTTATTTTGTTTAACCATCAACGATTTGCAGGTTTGATATTGGTGAGCACGCAACAAAAAGTTTCCCATGTGAATAATATTTTTTTTTATATGAGAGGGCGCAAACGGGCAAGAGGATCACGGGATAAGGAGAGGTGAGGCAACCGCCCATGGAGGTGTGTCAAGAAATGCGTTACCGGCCTTTAAGGTGGGAGTTTGCTTTTTTCTTGAAGGTCCCTAAGTCGTATCTGTTCGAGAAAACCGCAACCGGTAATGATTGGCTGTGCGAGGCAAGAAATTTCTAGCAAAACACGCGGTAGTGGAATGCCAGACGTCAACGTGATGCGGGTGATACTTTGCACGTAATGTCTGGTGGTGGAATTCGGCCACTGGAATCAACCCGAACAGCTCCTCTGAGCACTCCCCGTAATAAATGCGATAGAAAATGCAGAGAGAACCCACATCTCTACGCAATGCCAAAGAATCAAGCCGATCGGAGATGACTTGGTCGTCGATGATGCGAGCCGCTCTTCGTTCTATGCGGTCAAATGGCAGAAGCTGGTACTGGGGAAAACCCATCCAATGGTGAGAACAGTACTCCATGTGAAGCTGAATTTACGCCTTATAAAGTTGCAGGCGGTGGCTTTTAGTGAAGTACAGTCTCGCCTTACTGAGTACACCAAGCTTTTTAGAGGCCAGTTTGGCCTTCTCTTCCAAGTGACCACGGATGTGAACCTCACTAGATATATCGACGCCAAGTATGCTAATACAGACTGTGGCAGTTAGAGGAGTGATCTCAAATCGAGGGGATACGACAAAGGGAGACTTCTTTGTGGTGAACGCACAAACTTGTGTCTTCTTGGGGTTGAATTGGACTAAATTTTGTCGGCCCCTATCCGAGACTTTGCAAAGCATAGTCTCGATTTCAGACACAAGTTTGTTCCGGTTCTCGTCGACGCTATCTCGGGACATGTTGGCACGGCCGGTGTAGGAAGCATGCCCTGTGCTGTCGTCTGCATAGCAATGAATACTGCTGATTTGATCACGTATATACAGAAGAAATTTCTTTTGCGGCGTTGAGCACTTATCTTGGGATGAGTATAATATGTTGAATTCGCGTCATGACACGTATCCTGATCGAAAATTCGTAAGACAATTTTTTACAGTGTTTTGGTACCAGGCAATCATAGTTGAAGAAGAGATTGTCTTATGTATGACGCGAGTATACCTTAATATATTCTGACGTCATTCGCACAAAATATTAGTAAATAGACATCAGGAGAAGCTAAATATGGTAGCGGTGACAGCGTAGATAGAAGATGAACAATAGTTGAGTCACTAAAATAACAATAACAATGCGACAGACCAAAAAATATATTAATTTAACAATACACTAATGGTCTAAAAACTAAAAAAACGCTTTTATAAATAAACCAAACTAAAAAGTTTCTATTTTTTGTATGGTTTCTATAAAAAAGATGTTTTTTAGTATTTTTAAATAGTATTTAATTTTTTCTGAAAGCACTCCTGTTAGATACTTTTAAGCGTTCTATTTTATTTTTTTATTATTTTACTTTCATCCCTTATTTTTTAACCCTACACAGTTCTAAAATTCAAGAACGCTAGAACATATATTTATTTATTTCTTATCAAGTACCTAAATACAAAGTTTCATGGTGGCATCTTTGATAATGACGAATTTCTATACAACCTTCAACCCAATATTTCAACCCTGCCCAAACTATTATTCAAGAAAAAGGCTATGTCCTTTTCCTAGTTCTGTACTAAAATTCATCAGAATCGGTTCGCTGTTTTAGGCGTTAAAGCATAACAATCACACTTACATTCACAACATTGACGTTTCAATAAAAATTATTATAAGTATTTTTTTTAAAAAGCGCAGAAAACGATACCTAATAGAAAAATAATAACAGTAATACTAAAGCGAAAAAACCAAGTAAGTGAAGAAAACATTGAATTTATCGATTAATTATTACTAATGATATCGGATTATACGTACTAAACTGATAATAATAAATTAATCAGCGACTTACAGGTTTAGTTAAAGATCAATTCGTTAATCGTTGATTTGAATAAAAATGATAAGAATAAAATAAAATACTTAATAATAGTTTTTTTAAAACAAAATAGAAAATTTAAGCCATTATACATATATATGATTCAAGTATATAATATTTTGATTTGCTTCATGTAAAGATAATTTTTTCTCTCGTAAGATAACTTATATTAATAATTTTATAACAGCGAATTTTGATGGGATATAAAAGTTATTTAAACTATCTAATAAATTATAATTATCAATTATTTCTTTCATTTTTAAAACGTTCTTTGGATAACTGTTAGAAGACATCTCTATATTTTTTGTATTTCTTATTCCCCTGTCATTTCGATTTCGCTGTTTTCCAGTTGTTATTCAAATTCAAATTAAAATATTTTTATTCAAAATAGGATGTGACATCACTTATTGAAAGTCAAAAAATTACCGCCCATTCCAAAATGAATGCCTCAGGCCTGAGAAGAACGGGCGCAACAAACTCAGCGGGCTTTTTTTTCAACAAAAAATATGTTAACATTGTACAATTAAACTTATTAATTAATAGCCTGAGGGCGGTCGCTCCGTTCCCAACTTGTGGTATCTTTAAGAAAGTCATTAATATTATAGTAACCTTTATCACATAAACGTTTTTTAACAATTCTTTTGAATAACGTAATAATTTTGTTTTGAACATTTTCCGGGATCCTGTTGTAAAAGCATATACATCGCCCCACAAAAGACTTGCTAACTCGACTTAGTTGAGTAGTAGGCATTTGTTTTATGGAATAGGAGGACAAATGAGCGTACGGGTCACTTGGTGTTAAGCCATCACCGCCGCCCACAATCTCTTGCAACACCAGAGGAATCATAGGAGCAATGCCGGCCTTAAAGGAAGGAGTATGCGCTTTTTTTGAAGGTACCCATGTCATATCGTCCCGGAAACACTGCACAAGGAAGCTCATTCCATAGCTGTTTCGTACGTGGAAGAAAGCTCCTTGAAAACCGCACTGTGGAGGACCGCCACACACCCAGATGGTGGGGATAATATCCTAAATTGTGGCGTGTCGTGCGAAGGTGGAATTCGGCGGCAGCAATAAGTTTAAACTGCTCTTCACTTTGTCACGGGGAGTATTCCCCCCGTGACAAATGCGGTAGAAGACAATGAAGCGACATCTCAACGCAACGCAAAGTGATCCAGCCGTTCACGGAGCACTGAGTCCCCGACAATTCGAGCTGCTCTACGCTACATGCGGTCAAATGGGTCGAGCTGATACTGGGGTGCGCCAGACCAAAGATGACAGAAATACTCCATGTGTGACCGGACCTGCGCTTTGTAGAGCGCTAGAATGTGGGCCGGCTTGAAGTATTGCCGTGCTCCGTATTGATGACGCCCAGCTTCTTCGAAGCCAATTTAGCTTTGCCCTCCAGATGGCCACGGAATTGGCAATCGCTCGAGATTTCGAGACCCAGTATTCCGATACTAGGCGAGGCTTTAAGTGAAGTGTTGTCGAAAAGCGGTGATACGGCAAATGGGGTTTTTTTTTGTGGTAAACGCGCAAACTTGAGTCTTCTGGGGATTAAATTGGACAAGGTACAATTTACCCCATTCCGCGACCATCTCAAGAGAGGACTCGATAGAAGACACAAGTTTCTCCCGGCACTGGTCAACGATTTCCCACTTGCATAAGCTCTCGGGAAGCCCAAACGATAGAAGTTTTGAGAGGAGCGCCTTGTGCCATACACGATCAAAGGCCTTCGCTATATCCAGGCTAACTGCCAGGCCTTCCCCCTTGCTTTCAATAGCCACCGTCCATCTATGTATACCAGAAGATCACCTACCGACCGACCATGGCGAAAGCCGTACTGTCGATCCTTGATCAACTGGTAACCCTCTAGATATACGAAGAGCTGGCGGCTAATTATGATCTCCATGATTTTGGAGAGCGGGGAGGTAATAGCAATAGGCCTGTAGTTTGCCGGATCCAAAAAGTCTCCTTTTTTTTTGGATCGGAT
This sequence comes from Leptidea sinapis, assembly GCF_905404315.1. Taxonomy (NCBI): domain Eukaryota; kingdom Metazoa; phylum Arthropoda; class Insecta; order Lepidoptera; family Pieridae; genus Leptidea; species Leptidea sinapis. The sequence continues at coordinate 14,987,822 of NC_066273.1, forward strand.
GGACAAGGGCTGACTTCCATGAGTCAGGGGCTACGCCTTTGGAATAAGAGTTCTGGAATAAACACGTTAGCACCGGCGTCAACTCAGGGGCATACGTTCTAAGCACGATTGGATAGATGCCATTGGGCCCGCTCGATTTCCTGACGTCCAACGAAAACAGAGCTCACCTAACAGTTTTCTGTCTGAACTGTTCTTCAGGCATAGAGCTCTGACACAGCGGGATGGTCGGTGGTGTTTTTCCGTTGTCGTCATGAGTCGAGTTGGAGGCGAAAAGAGCGCACAGGACCTCGGCTTTCTCTTTAGCCGTATGGGCTAGGGTGTCATTCCTCATGTGCAACGGCGGCATGGACGGCTAGCTGAAGTAACCAAGAGCAGCTTTCGACAACGGCCAGAAGTTGCGTGTTCCAGTCGGGTAATTGGAAAGCTGCTCGTCGATTTGGACGACGTGCTTCGCACGGACGATTTGCTGCTTAAAAAATCTAGAGGCACGGTTATATTTCCTCTTTAGAACTTTGCAGTACGGATCCTTTGAGCCCAGTGCCGCAACCCAGGTTCGATATGCCTGTTTTTGCAGACAGATGCTGCTGTAACTGACGCATCGAACCAGGGCTGTGATCTGCCACCGATCGGTACTAGAGAGCTTGGTATAAAAATATCCATGACCTGCAGTATCACATCGGACACTTGGATCATCTGAAGGGAAAAAAACCTTGCCCCAAGGGTAGGATGCAAAAAAGGAACGCATCCTATCCCAATCTGCTGACTTATAGTGCCAAACGTGGCGGGTCGCTGGTGGTCTGCGACGTTGGCGTCGGATAGGCACTACATTCTTGACCAGGCAATGGTCGGATGTTCCGAAAGGGGCGTTGACAGAGACCTGGTAACTATAAACCACATCCGGGAGCCGCGTTGGCGACTCAACCAATTCCGACAGACCATACGCCAATGCGAAACTATGCATAGATCGCCCTGCGTAGTCTGTGGTACGTGATCCAAGCCATTCGGCATTGTGCCCGTTGAAATCATCCAAGACTACAATTTTAGCGGAGGGGATCTGTGCAAGCTCTTCGTCAATTGCCGCTTGAACGCAGTCCATGAGATGATCGGTTTCTGCGTTACCACTATTGGACCTGTAGACACACGCATAGATACGGACGTGGTCCTCTAAATCTACGCGGAGCCAGAGAGTAGACAGGTCCCACAAAATTGCCGAGACGGCGACAGCAGATATCCTCCCTGACGTACACACAAACCTCGGCATGAGGCAAAAAATTATGCTCAATTTTGTACTCGGGGTACGTTAAATATGACGTATGGCTAGGTCGAGACATCTGCGTCTCCGTAAGGAAAGACAAGGCCGGCTGCTCCGTCTCAAGGTGGCGGTGGACGGAATTTAAATTGGAGTGAATTCCCCTGATATTGCAAAAGTCCACGTTGAGCGTGGAGCGGGGTGTCGTGGTGTTACTGCCTCGTTTGTCCTCGGTCATGTGCGGTTCTGTGCCCTCCCCAAAATAGGACGGGCAGCCTGAGTGAGAATGCTCGGGGAGGAATTCTCCGACTTTGGTAGAGCCGGTACCCGCCTGGGGTAAAATCTCTTTGAGCACCCACTGTCATATTAAGGAATGGGGGGGGGGATATGGCCTCCGGTCTTCGACACTAACCTATGCGAAGCTTGGCAGCACTAGGCTGCTACTTCACACCGATATTCTGTGCGAGTGTGCTAATTCACCCGGACGATACTGGCCCGATTGTGCTTACTTCATAAGTCGGCAGCGTGACTCTCCCACTTCTAAAAAGCTCTTAGTCGTCTCTTACGACACCCTTGGGCCTGGGACTCCCCTATTTTTTTAACGCCCCGGGGAAAGTACAGGGCATTATAAACTTATGTCTGTTCCTGGTGTTAACATTATGGTTATGACAGTTTCTAGCAAGTTCACTTATGTGCCTATGAACATATTGTTACTTCTTTACATTTTAATCAATAATTTGCTGCAATCTGCACTATGCACGAAAAGTATAAAAGTATTTAAGAGGCAAATATTATTTTCGATTATGTTTACCGTATATCAATAATTTGTTAAATGGTGAAAGTACATAAATTGACTCTAGAATATTGTTATGGTTACTTGAAATTGTAATTTATACCAACTTTCACGTACGACAATATAAATAGAATAATAAGCAGCCGTTTTATATTGTAAAATATTTGTTACTATATTTAGTATATTTTTAGTAATTCTCTTACTATGTAATCACGTGTTAAAGTGTATCGCCACCTTTTTATGAATTTGTGTCATTAAGTTGGTACTGATGGTCACAAATCGCTAGCTGTTTAGAGAGGAGTTCTCTGGAAGCAGTCGAAGGTGATGGACGTGCTGGTCACCCGAATGCCCTAGTGAAATATATCAATAATGTATTACTGTGCTAAGTGCACAGTTGTGATTAGAAGTATTAAATATATGTTCTACTGAATTAATCAAGAAGTTTCATTATAATATAGACATTAAAAGCAATAAAGACGGTTTTAAATCTCGAATGTTCCTCGAGACATCCGTAAGGTTAATAATAATGTACTTTGAATTTGACAGCTGTTTCCTCGATTGAGGATTTAAGGATTCGAGAGAGTGCAAGGGGAAGACATTATCTTTTACAACAATGAGTACCGATGATTATATTAGAATAAATGACAAATATTAAATGCAACAAAGCAAATATAATTAAGCTGATCGCTTAAAAGAAATAGGCAAAATAATAGGGTTCACCCTTACCTGACGTGAGATCATGGATTTAATATGTTTCCATGCAGCGCTGTTTTTCAGCCATCACCTCGTCCCTAAGGTATTGCGCGGGAGTGGTTGTATTATATCCCCCAATTACCTACTTAAGCTATCTTTTTATTCAATGTAATATTTAAATAAAGTGTTGTTACTCCTCCAATTATGCGTGTGAACCATTTCGAGTGATAAGTTCACACACATGCTTCAAGCAAACTCAATCAAGTAGTTAATATTATTCTACTACCAAAAATTGTTAATTGAAAAAACACTCAAAAATTTTACACCTTTAGAGTTGATGATAGTGCCTACTACTATTTATTACATATTGTGCATGCTGTGTTTATTTGTAAGTAATCACAACATTTAGTTTCTAGTTTTTAGTTCTACTTTTTATATTTGTGTGGTATTATTATAAGTGATTGTAAATAAACCTAATAAATAAATAAATGATAGTTTTGATAGACAAACAGGGAGCACTTTACTAATTAAATTATTGGGTGCAAGGATCGATATGAAATCGTAAATACTTTTCACCAACACAGACGAGTAAAAAAATAAACACTCCGTGTCAACTAACATAACAGTGAGGCACCATAACAAGCCGGTAAACATGTAAATACATAACCCCACGCATATACTTACACTAATACTAGCCGATCGGCCGCCATTATGAGATTTGCCATGGTCTGTGACAGATCAGTTTGCGTCGTAATAAAATATTTTGAAAATGCCGTTGTGCGTTGTGAAAAAGTGTAAAAATAACAATATAAAAGTATTTGTGGATATATGATTATCTAAGATAGAAAAAATTGTGTAACTGGTATACACCGTAAACTAACACACACACTAGAATAAAGGTGCTTCACTTGCTAATATCACGGCGCGGAGTCCTTTTTTTACTAGTCCGTGTTCACCAATAATTTTAATATGTAATTTATATTACACATTATATGTACCTAGTCTAGCCATAAATAATAATAATAGAGTAATGTTTATACAAAACGATACTATTACTACTACTTAGTAACGAAACGATTATTATTAGGGATCTTTTCATTGTAACATTTTAATAATCAGCAACATGGATTATCGATAACATTTTTTTTTCCAATCAAAGATAATAAATTCTTAAACGATAAACGTTTCTATATAAAACAGATACACACTCGCAAATTTGACACAACAATTTTTCAAAATGAAGTGCATATTTGCTGTTCTTTGCTTGGTGGCTGCGGCCTCAGCCAATGAAATCACCACTACAGCATTCAACTACCATGAACAGATCGGTATCCATGAAGCTGCAAGGATCAAGCAAGCCGAAGCAGCAATGGACTTCGACGGCTCAAGAATTGTTGGTGGTTCGCCATCAGCTGTTGGAAACCATCCCCACGTTGTGAGTTCTTAATTACAAATATAAATATAAATTTCTTTGCAATTTGTTTAAGGACTCAAGACATTTTTTTCAAAGTATTTTGTTTGATGATGTTTTGCCATTTTGGCGTTCTGTAAGTATTTGTTTTTGTTGCTGTAGAAATTTCGGGACAGTTTAAAAATCGTGGAAATGGTTTGTTTTGATGTTAAGCTACTGAAGAGACCAAAACAGATGGAAATCGGAAGGTAGGTCAGGGATATGTGGCGGATGCAATAACACCTTCCAGCCAAACTTTGCTGAGTGGCCAAAATGTGTGTCTTTCTCTCAACTTCTATTTTAAAGCCATCCGTTGTTAATAGTAGAGATCAAATGTTACCTTTGTAGCGTCATCAGAACTGTTTAGTTCTACTATACAAATAGTATGGCCATAGTATATTGTGCAACTCACGGTCTTTCGCTTGAGTGGGTACTCCACAACGTTGCACGAGTTGCACATACTATTTTGTATAACAAATGCGATGATTTATGTGGGTCCAGGGGCAAAGCCCCAGTCAGTTAAACGCGTCAACCTCAATTCAGTTTTGATGTTTAATTGTGTTTATTTTCTTATTATTTTATTTATTTTAGCAATTTATCTAAATTTGCGTGTGCCAAGTATAATAATTTTCATGCGACAAGTAAACTTTTCGCACTCAAACAACAGTTTCATTTACGAAAATAACTCACGCGTAATTTTAAAATGGGCAAACGGCTCTTTTACAACCGCAATAGCAAGCGCCAAGATACTACTTTTCCCGCATAAGTAATACAAAATAAATTGTATTACAAGCTTACACATTGTTAATACAAAAAGATTTTTGCCGCGACCTATTATTTAAAAGTGATACAATTGCATACGATTCGATGTTGACACCATATCCGTTGTACAACTAAGATGGTATTACCGACGTCACAAGCATCCACGAATTTTTCCACTTAGATTTTTGTCATATTATTTCAACTAACTTTACGTTTTTGTGAACCCTTAATGGTATCAACAATACACTTAATAGTTATAGAACTTATAGTTTGTCACAATTCAAGAAGCGCCTTTGGAATCACTTCGCTTTTGATTAGCCTCCCGAAACAAATAGACAAATCGACCTACAGATAAAGATTTATCCAAACTATTTTATTGGCCTTCCTTTATAAGTTTCATTTTTGAAAAAAAAAATACTATGTAATATAAAAACACGATATCCAGATGATTTAAATATAAATATTTTTTTACTAGGCAGGTCTGGTTATCACTCTGACTAGTGGTTGGCAATCAGTCTGCACTGCATCACTGTTGACCAACAACAGAATAGTGACGGCAGCTCACTGCTGGTGGGACGGTCGCAACCAGGCTCGCCAGTTTGTCGTGGTCCTGGGTGTGGCCACCCTCTTTACCGGAGGAGTTCGAATCACCACAAACAATGTCAGAATGCATCAGTCTTGGAACCCTTCTAATGCCAATAACGATGTGGCTGTCGCTGTTATTAACTGGGTGGGATACACAAGTAAGTATAATCATTACAGAGTTAAGAATAGCTGAATAAAAATCTGCTCGTATCAAAGTATTATCTCAATTATGGGAAATCCCTGAAATCATTACATATCAGGTAGATATTGCATGAGACAAAGCTTTGAAAAGACGAGCATGGCGGTTAGCTGATAATAAGTGATTGCCCTGCCCATTACAATACTACTGTAGTATCCGCACAGGTTTCTTGCTTGAACATTATAACTTTAAGCTTTTATTTCACATGAAATCCCTTCACACCAAAAAAAAATAATAATGCTTGCACATTATTCCTTCGTGCCAAAAAAGACGTCAATGTGGTACCATCTAGCATCGCGTGCAAAGAAGCCCTTAATAGTCCTTAAGATATAAATAGTAACATAACACTAATAATACATGAGTGTGCTATGTAAGTAACTCTTGAGGTGTTATAATTTTTGTAATGAAAAAAGAATTGTAAAAGACAAGCGAGGGTACGGGAGACCAGAAGAGTCACCGCTGAGCGGTCTTTAAGGAAGGTATCTATCATTCTAGAGACCTAATGCAAGGATGTTAATTACGTGAATTAATTATACGTGGAAGCAAGATGCACAGCTACGCCATACCGCGGTTATGAACGATCTTGATTGAAAGGGTTATATTAAAATTTTTGGCGTGTATTGCATATGCAATGGTGGAATTCAGTAGACGGAAGCTAGTCAAATAGCTCTTCGCAATGCTTCCGTTACGAAAAAGGTACACGACCCGCTATAAAATTACGTCTCAAAGCAACATACATGCGTTTTGTTTGCATTTTGTATTTCTTTTGCAATTTATTTGAATAATAAAGAATGCAAACTATTGACTCGCACTTCCTCATTCTTTTGCTTTTGGACTAGCTTGAATTTACGTTTACTGTTACGAAGTCGAACTAGTGATAGCTCAAAATGACTATAAATGAAAATATTTGACTCATTATTATGATAAATAGTTTTATTGCGCACTATTCGATAAGCTCAATATTATGTGAATGTAAATTATTGACGCTAAAGCTATTTTATAAAATATATAATTTAATATTATTATAGTACAAAACATAATTTTCATGTTTTCATTTTTAGATGTAATTCAGGCTATTGCCTTAGCTTCGGGAAACCAAGACTACGTCGGAACCTGGGCAACAGCTGCCGGTTATGGAAGAACTAGTGACAGTAAGAACACAGTTTTTAATTACTACTTTAGTAAATTTTATAATAACTTGTAATTACATTTCTAAATACAAATGAAGGATATATCAAAATGTATTGAAAATAGTAACTTTACAATTTTAATGGAAACCAAACAATACAGAGTACAATTATTAAAAGTAAGTCTTTTATGACGATAATATATCATATATTTTTTAAAAGTCAAAAACATACTGATAATTTAAGCTCTTGTAGACATACCCAATCTGTGGTTTGTTTTTGATCTATGACTGTTTCAGGCCAAAGTGGAATCCCAGCTAATCAAGTGAGGCATCAAGTGAACCTGCGAGTGATCACCAACGTCGAGTGTCGGAACACATTCGGCTCATCGATCGTCGTTGCGTCAACTCTTTGCACAAGTGGTCAAGGTGGTGTCGGCACATGTGGCGGAGACTCTGGTGGTCCCCTCGCTATTGGAAGCGGAAACTCTAGGACTTTGGTAAGCATTTAATAAAATTGTTTTCTTTAGCTAACTTTTTTAAAGAAGAGAATATAAAAAATATATTAAAGAAATAAACATCTTGACTGTTGCCTTTCAATATATTCTTAGTCTCAGCACGTAGTAAACATTCCTTCAGATCTGTGGTCTTCCTGTTTAAAAATGGTTCGATCTCATGAAAAAATGTTTAAAATGTAAAGGAGAGTACTTTGATAAGCAATAATCTTCTTCATTTCCAAAAGTAAGCAATTTAAGTTCAACGACGAAAATAAGTTTTGTCTAACTAACGATGGTGAATTGAAAATTTAACTTTTCTGTCTGTTACAGATTGGTATCTGCTCTTTCGGCTCACCTCGTGGTTGCCAAGTTGGTCTGCCTGCCGGATTCGCCAGGGTGACATCTTTCAACTCATGGATCCGTGGCAATCTATAAACCTTTTTTCAATTAAATGAATAACATTATGTAATAAAATTGCATGTTTAAAAATCTTAATATTTTACTTTACTAACCTAAAGTTTCAATTCCAATAAAACACGAAACATAATATTGAGTAATGTCTGACACGAATACCGAAAAATAAGATAAGTGATACAAAAAAGATAATAATAGCATAGATTTTTTCGGTTCTTGTAATTTGTCAAACATTTCGTAAGAGAATCCCAGGCTCATGCAAATTTTGATGCTGCTGCTAAATATAATAAATTTTACTATAAATATTGCAATATGCTGAATTAAGCGAAACATATTCAAAATTTTTACGTTTTGACATTGCCGTTTCGTTGACATCGGCGTTGTTTTACTAACAAATTTGTAATTTATTAAAAAAAACATTCATTTTGTTATTACATGAGAAATAGAACATCCGAAATACACCAGTGAATATAGTAAACTTCAAAATATTCAGAAACGTACTTTTTAAGTGTTTGAGAAACATTCACTGTGTCTTTTTTTAAGTTGACTTTCTATACTGATGAATGATGTCTGGCATTAGAACCGCGCCTTTCGCTAGAATATTTTGTTCCGCAGTTTGCACAGCGCTTTGCAGTATTCTAGATCTGATACGAGTTAAAGATCTTCAAGCTTAGTGATGAAGAAAAAGAAGAAAAAGAAAGGCTGGGTGGTAAAACAAATGACGGAGTTACCTTAACCAGGATCAACTTTCAGAAAGGGTGAATTCATTTTTGATTCAAGAGATCTGTGAAATATCGCGCTATGTTCCAACTTCGACTGCGGTGGTTTTTGACGATCTGACTGCCTCTACAACAATTGAAGAGGTCAACGAAGCCGTAGGAATGGTTGCAAAGGCTGAAAGATAACGAGACATAATATATGGAGAGTCGTCCTCGTCTTCATTGAGGCTGGAACAGAGCCATTGCGGCTTTGGAGACCATGGCTCTTTTTCAGAACACCGAGGATGTTTTTCAGAGCAGGAAAATACTCCGTTGGGAGCAAATACACTGACGTCATAGATTGAGACACTTTGTAGGTTCATACGAAACCGAAGCGGTTTGTTCTGGTGGTGTGGGAAAACGGGCAATTAGTTAACAGCCCAACTCAAGGCAAGGTAACCAACTCCTGCACGTGATGGCATCTCCAACAGATTAGTTATATTGTTAAATTACAATTTGTTTCTTAATTTTGACATCAGTATATGTATGTATATATCAGGCCTTTGTCTAGCAGTGGACGTCTTCCGGCTGATGATGATGATAATGATATGTAAGTATTCGCAACATTTGATGATACCATATTGTTTTTGATTTTGCTTCTTGTTATAAACAACAGAAACAGTTATATCATTTATTACTACGGTTTTAAGGGAGCTTAGATACAGTGGGGATTTGTTATTAATTTCTACTACATAGTTACATATGCGATATGAGTTTGTTCTTAGCAAAACGATATCTGGCTAACTAAGTGTTCCTATATAAGGATCCGTACTCTAAGCGCAAGCAACGGGAACCCTATAAATAAGTCTTCGATATCCGACGTTCATAAATTGAAATAGGGAGACAGATAAAATTGACAATTAAAAAATAATTCTAATAGATAAAGATGTTATCTGTATAATTATATATAAATAATCTTATTATTAATCCTGTCAAATTATTAGATTTCGAATTTGAATATTTTTTGTACTTTAATCAAAATTTGTAGATATACCTGTAGATAGCATAAATTATATAATATTCGACATAACATATTACATTTATTTCTGAAGAATGGGTAAAATAACAATTTGTTATGTTTCTTATAGTAAATTTTGTTTCTTTTATTGTGTCTCTTATAGATAATCCTCACTTCTGGGATTACTTACACAAATAAAATTTGAAAAAAAAAAACTATGAACGATGACTCGGACTCAGGATCTCTCACGTTCCGTGCGAGTACACTTCCAAGTGAGCCAACCGTTCGAGTGGGCGGGTGGGTTTCGAGGGCGTATCGTTCATAAAATTTTGTACGCTTTGCTCAACTCTCAGGTTGTGGCTTTATCTACAGGATTTACTTTTACACTTGATAACCTGCTCAACCGCAATATTTGTATATTAGGAAATTGACTTGAGATGTTTTAGATGAGAATTTTATTTGTATAATGGGTAAAGTCTTAAACTACAATATTTTTTTTAATTCAGGAGATCTTCCCGTCACCATCGTTTTTTAAACTTTTTCTCAGTTTGAGAACCAACTGATATAAACTAGAAATGTCTCTTTCAACATATTACTTAATACATGAGTCAAAATAGCAATAAATTAATTTGAAGCTATTTTTTAGAAAAAACTCCCTTGGAGCTCCAAGGGAGTTTTTTCACCAAAGCTTTTTTGCACCACCAGAAGGGAAATAATTTTGGTAGAACAAAGAAACGGTGGACTGTTGACCTTACATAGGAAAAGATGGATGGAAACGGAGGAGACTACCACCCAAAGATTGATGAAACGTACTAAAATTACAAACTATTTATTCTTTATCGGAAAATTGTAATGGAATATTTTTTATTTATTTATTTGGTAATCTTACAGCGAAACAATTGATAAAATATAAATCAAAGTTAGCAATTATAACTTAGATACACAATATGAACACGAAACATTAGTCAGAAAACTTCACCATTACGGTATTAGAAATAAAGCATTGGGCTTAATGACATCATATTTAAATTGTAGACTACAACGGGTAGATGTCAATGTAAAGCGGTCCTCTGAATCAATAGGTAAAATGGGGGTTCCACAAGGCTCGATTTTAGGACCTTTTCTATTCCTTATTTAAATAAATGATCTCCCTTATATTGCAAAGGATAAATATCAAATTGTATTGTTTGCTGATGATACATCACTCATGTTTAAAATACACCGCAGCTTACCAAATTTTTATGTTGTTAACAATGCTTTAACTAAAGTTGTACATTGGTTTGAAGCCAATAACTTATTACTTAATGGTAATTAAGCGAAGTGCATTAAATTAACTTAACCTAATGTTAATCAAGTGCCAATCGAGATACAGCAAAAAAACGAGAAATTAGATATAGTTGATGCCGCTGTTTTTCTTAGAATAACGCTAGATGCCAAACTCCAATGGAGGCCTCATATAGACAACTTATCGAGTAGACTTAGTTCTGCTGCAAACGCAGTAAAAATTCGTTCCTTAAGAGACATTGGAACTGTAAGATTGGTTTATTTTAGTTATTTTCACAGCATTATGTCATGTGGTATATTATAATGGGGTAATGCTGCTGGTATTGATTCTATTTTTGTGCTGCAGAAAAGAGCTGTTCGGACAATTTATGGTATAGGACGGGAGTCAAGGGAGTCCTCTAAGGAGTTTAATTTAAATATTTTAAAATTATGACTGTTTTTAACCAATATATATATGAAAATTTGCAATATGTTCATAAAAATGGCAATAAATTTCAAAATAAAAATATAACATTAATACTAGAAACAAAAATAAACTGTTAATGTCCACTTCTACGCTAAGTAAACTCAACAGGTCATTTAAAGGTAATTGCGTTACATTTTATAATAAGATTCCTGAGAACATAATGGAAATGACCTTCAACAAGTTCAAAGCCTATAACCTAAAACCTATAAACATAAACTTATAGAAAAATTGTATTACAATCTAAAGGATTATTTAGATGAAATGAAAGCTTAGGTATGAATTGCTCTAAAAGATATGAGCTTTAAGTACCCTTAATTAAATATAAAAATATTTATAATAATGAATTATTTTACTATAAGCAAAATGTCGCTAAATACCTTTATTTATTTACGGTGTGTGTGGATTGATGCATCTACTACACCATGGCCTACTAGTATTGTTGATACAGTAATAGTCGGCAATGACTGTACTCAATAGCTCTTGTTTTTACGTATTAATTTACATTTTTTTTGGAGTATTTGTAGTTTGAATATTATTGTTGCATCACTTTATATATATTCTAAAATAATTTGTGAGTGAGTGATTGCCACTTCTTCTTATTAAAGCTCAAGCCTCAAAGGCGGTGGATATAAAAAGTCATTTAAATAGTCATGAATAAAGTAATTTTGATTTGATTACCCTAAAGGATTGAGCTTTTGATAACTGTTGGTAAAAATGTGATATTAATTATTATAAATTATGTTAATATATGATATTAATTACAAGTTTAAGCAGTTCAAATTTACAATTTGACAAAATTGAGTATAAATTACGCTAAGTTTTGTCTTCAATTCAACACGTATTTTGCCTCGATTTGAATTGATTGAAGACATATCTTAGCGGAATTTGCACTTAAGAAAATTAAGATATTTAAGGATTTCCGCATAATAACGCCTCATTAAAAAAAATGGTAACTGTTTCCTCAGACATGTTACCGAAGCTCACTCGAATAGTGGCTCATAATTCTCAAGTATCTACATCACACAACATGCGGCACTTGAGACGTGCTTTCAAACCCTTTTGAAGCTTAAGCGGTTGTTATTTCACAAAATAACCTTTGCATAACCCATCTTGCTTGAGTGTGAATTTGGTTTGAAACTACTTCCATATTAATATATCGTTTGACAGTATTTGCTAGAATTCCGCTAAAAAATACACTCTCAAGATTTAACTATAAAACAGCCAGCTTCGGATCCCGGTAATTGTAAGCAATCGAAATAAAAACAATAAAAACACGACAAATACAATTTCTTGTTCGAAATGCGATTAAAGCACGAGTGGGAGGCTCCTTTGCACAGGATGGCGGCTAGATTTGGGTACCACAACGGTGCCTATTTCTGCCGTGAAGCAGTAATGTGTAAGCATTACTGTGCTTCGGTCTGAATCCTGAGCGGCACTGCATTGTGATGGGCAGGGCGTATCAATTACTATCAGCTGAACGTCCTGCTCGTCTCGTCCCTTATTATCATCCAAACGTACTTTACAACAAAAGTATACTAGATGGTGATACTAGTCATTGACCACTTTATTCCCAATTATTTTACAAAGCTAGAAGAACTCGCCAAGAATATTAGCCACCCCTTGCACTCACACAAAGTTTTGCCTCCAATTTATTTTACGATTACGACGCCTTGATAGGCGTTGAGTACCTGGTGTTGTCAAGCATAACAAATGTCAAAAAGAAAAGAAAAAGGTAATTAAAAAAATTGTCGACCTCAAAACAGATTTACTCAATGGATCAAAATTACGTTTCTAGAAACCTCTCGGCTTGTATGCCTTACTATTGCAAACACCCACGTAGCAAACATTTTACAAACATGACAAGATGACGTGTTAAGAAAATGTTAATGTGTGTGTGTTCAATCAAAATTCCCACGTTTGTAAAACACAGTATTTGAGTACGCAAAGTTTGATTCATTTGCTTATACCATAACAAAATAAACAATGGAATCCTCAATTATTGTGATTTAAGCAAAAATCACCACAAGTATTGGAAGGGATTGTCGATCATTAAATAATTGCTGGATTCCTCTCATACTGAACAAGTAATTTTTGATATTCACTCATCCGAATATTTTCAATTACTCCACATTCCTTGGTCAATAGCGTTGCCTCCCCGTTGTACTCAGTCCGAATGTCCGAATGAAACCGCTATTGATTTTTATTGAATTTCATTTTACTGTTGTCTTGTTTCATAAAACGTTGCTTTGTTTTGTATTTAATATTTATTTTATCTGAGCTATAGAATTTTAGTCGAGCGGACCGGACTATTCGCGTTTGAAATTGAATGAATTTGTCTAAATATTACGTTTTCAATGAGGGTTATAAATATTTTTGTTTTTAAATTGATGTATTTGAAGGTGAAACTTTTATTACATCACCTCAAATTTTTTCGCCCATCTATCATATGTCTCATTACAATCAGAAGTATTATCATTAATTTCAACTAAGGCGCCAGATTTAAGCTCTGGTTCTCGAGAGGGAGAGTAGGTTCGAACCCCATAACTTAAAAAGGTTTTCTTAATACATCATATATTTATTTTTTTAATATGTAAAGCACAATATATTAATATGTGTTTTTTTTCTATGCTGATATTAATATGTAATTTTGTGAAAAATAGATTCACTAGCATCATGGTTTCATAAAACAATATAATTGCATTTAAGTTTTTTTTGTATTGCTTAAAATGCTTGATTAATAAATATTTAAACCCAGGGGTTTTTACATAAGTGTACGAACGATGTTTTGCTGTCCACCAAAGTCAAAGTTACAATTTACATTACATCACTTTAAAAACATTTAGACTATGAAACGTGCAACGCAGAGCAGCTCGAGTTCACGGGGACCCAGTGCTTTGTGAACGCCTGGATCACCTGGTGTTACGTTGAGACGTCGCTTCATTGTGTGTTTTCTACTGAATTTATCACGGGGAATGTTCCGAAGAGCTATTTCACCTGATTCCTGCCGCCGAATTACACGTGCACACGACACGGTACAAATTAGGATATGATCCCCGCCATCTGGATGTGTGGTGTTCGTCCACAGTGCGGTTTTCAAGGAATTTTCTTCCACGAGCAATAAAGCTGTGGATTGAGATTCCATGTGCGGTGTTTCCGGGATAAGACATGGGTACCTGCAAAACAAGCGCGTACACCTTCCTTATAGACCGGCAACGCTCCTGTTTTCCTCTGGTGGTGCAAGAAAATGTGGGTGGTAGTTATCACTTAACACTAGGTGACCCATACGCACGATTGTCCTCCTTTTTCCAAAAAAAATAATAAAGGGACTATCAGAACATTAAGTCTGGCTAGTTTTATCAAAGAAATATGGTGAAGGTTAAGTTATTGCCTTGCCGAAATCCGTAAACACAATTAATGGATGTGAATGTAACTATTTGTACCAAAGGTTTTCATTCAAGCAACTTCAGATGACAAAGTACAATTTAATAAGATTTAAAGAAAGATTTAAAACCGTAAGAACGTGTATAGTTTGAGGGAAATTGTAAGAACCAATGATCTGGAAAACGAAGCTCAGTAGCAGATCTAACTGGCAACTATTGAGATGGAATAAAGGCGACGCATTTACAATTTATATTGTAGGAACTGGTTGATTAATTTTCGTGCTCCTATTTTATCTTTAGTTTTAGAGGACGATAAACAAGTGGATATCGGACTCAGTATCACCAGAGGCAAGAGACATGACAAGAGTGTTGACGATCTAATAAAAAGTTTAATGTATTCGAATATCGAAACCAGATACGGTACGTGATGGGCGAGGATCAGACCAAGGGCGCCGTGGAGGGATTAACAATTCTATTTTATGTTCAAAGACGCATTTTTTATTCGGACTCGAAACCGGGTCTTTCGGGTTCTTCCGAGGGCTCTTACCAACTGAGCTAACCGTCCGAGTGATGTATTGACCGAAATCTCAGTATGTCTTATTTAACTCTCAGCTAACCTGCTCAACCCCAATATTTGCATATTAGGAAATTTTATCTGATTGGTGGATATTAGGATATCGCTTAAAGTGATCTCTCTCACTTCTCGGATTAAATATACAAATAAAAAAATGGTACAAATTAAATTTGAATATTTAATCCCAGATGTGAGAGATATCTCTTAAAAATAACAAACTGTTTACTTTTTCTGTTAAAGATTCATTTCGTTTTGTATATTCAATAAATATAAGATGCTGCTGCAAAATCGGTAGCTTATAGTGAATTATTTCTGTGCATTATTACAACTAAGTTATTTGTCAGTCAACCAATCGGAATAAAATAGACACTTATTATGGAGATTTTGCTTTTTTTGGTTTAGCTGTTCTCGAGATGAGGATTTTTTTAAATATTATTCTTAAAGATACAAGCCGCTCACAATTTGTAAATGACAATGGAAAGATTCTTGACTCCTTTGAAAAATTGCAGAAAAATTACACTAAAATAAAAATTCTATATAGTAACTTAGGCTTGGTTGCATTTTAGATGTTATAGTTAAGGTTTAATTCAAATTTAACGCTAACAGTGACGCTGACTTAAGTGTATGTTAGACTATCGAATACTTATCTGAATCTTTTGACAGGTTACTGTTTAGCTATTAAACATTAACGATAGCTTTAACTGGCGAAGATTGTATGGTTAACAGTTAAAGTTATGACGTCATCTAAAAATTCTCTAATGGTGAATCTCATTTTTTGCTTAACCGCTACTTTAACATACAGTCTTCATGTTCTTTGAGAGGTATTAAATAAGGTACATTTTATTGAGTATCAATATTAGGATTGTATATTTGATCAAAATGAATTACGAAAGCTCTCTATCCAAATTAAAGAAATCCCAAAAACTTTTGATCACAAAGTTTCCGTACAACAAAAGGGCTCAAAAGTGTTTGTAGTTCTCGGGTTCCCGGGATAGTTCTCGTACACGCAGAGTGGATCACGATCCTCGGGCCAATTTATTCTCAATTCTCGAATGCCAGTCCCAAATAAATTGTTAGGGGTATTCGAACAAAATTGCTGTTCAAATTGTTTTGATTTAAATAGCCGGTAAAGGTATTATTTCAATTCGGACTGTGGAACTAGATGCTTTAAACTTATAACGCAAACTAGCTTAAATTAAAAAAATACCAACTTCAGTTATAATATTATTTATATCATACAAATAAATAATATAATGCGAACGCGAAATATTAATATTGATTTCATGTAAAAATAACTATCAATTTCTAATGAAAGTTTGGACCAGACATCGCCTCCCTCGACCATGTTATGTTAATACCAGAATTCAATTAAACCCAATAAGGGCCGAAGCACAGTGGCGTTGCGGCACCGCATCGCGGAAAATTGGCAGTGCCCCTCGCCGCTTTGCGATGTGCACCACGCCGCACATTCCAGCGTTACGACGTCACTCTTGGTAACACACAACAAAACCAGTAATGTCCAACAATTTCACTAGTGGTGAACTTGCTGAACACTGGACGAAACATCCGCTACTTCCTATGCTTCTCAAGACGAAGAATTTGATTTTTCTTGAAATAATGACTTTTTGAATGTCTTTTTGAACAATTAAAGTATTGCCTTTCAGTCAGTTATTTAGTATAATACGAAAAAATATATATATGATTCCAAGTGCCATAAACACCAATTAAATAAAATGTATCAATAAAAATATTTATTTTACTTTACAGTCAAGCCCAGCATTTTCGAAGCAGTAACAGGTTTGCTTCCTTTGAGTTTATTTTTATATATGTATATATATATACATAAAAAATATATATATTATATTATTCGAGAATATTTTTGATTCTGGGAGGAATTCGCAAAATGCACTTGTCATCTTCTGTTGTTTATCTTAGACTTTTGATTGTGTTCAACATTCAACGCTGGTCGGGAGGCAATGATTTCATATTATCTAAACAATAGAATTCAAACTTAATTGTTGCCTATTAAAAGTACGGCAGTAGAACGCCTTGTTTTGCGGCACCGCAACGATTGGTGGAGCGGTTGTGTGTTTCGGCTCTAACAAATAAATTATAGGTATTTTATCTTTTCTGTGAGTAGGTATAAGTGTGTATAGTGAGTATAAAATTATATAGATACTTATGTATATTAGATGCATAGTTAACTGGTGTTATGTTTCAATTTCTAAGAGATTTGAAGTCAGTTTCGTCACTTACAAATAAAATTTGAAAAACAAAATGTTATGAACGATGCGGAGCCCACGACCTCTAGCGTTCCGTGCCAGTGCTCTGACCAACTGAGCTAACCGTTCGAGTGACGTATCGTCATAAAATCTTGTATGCATTGTTCAACTCTCACGTTCAACTGCTCAATATATATAATATATATTTTTTTTACTTTATTTGTACATCACTTCCATTTGTTAGTCTCTCGAAGGCAAATTGTGTTTATTTTGCAAAGTCCATTGCACACTGGCTACGTGGACTAAAGCCACGTTCTATTCATACATATTCAATGTATATCGGTGTGTGCATGCATGCTTTAAGTGATATTGGGTACCACAATAACTGTTGTTTACTATCAACTGAAACATACGCTTGTTTATGGTAGAACAAATAGGGATCCTCACTTGTGGGAATTTTGTAAATTCTTTTGTTACTAATATTTGTGAACGATGCGGGACTCGAACCCGCGACCTCTTGGGTTCCGTCCGAGCGCTCTTCCACTAAGCGTTCGAATGACGTATCGTTTGCAAATCTTGGTAAGTATATCTTGTTCAACTCTTAGGTTGTGGCTTCATCTACTGGACTACTTTACAGTTGATAACTTGCTCAACCCCAATCATTTCATATTAGTAAATTGTCTTTAGATTTTGCTCTTCTAAATCTAAACAATTAGACCAAATACTACTTTACTTAGTTACAAATATTAGTCTCATCATTGAAACATAAATATACCGTAAAATTAAATTGAATTACATTTTCGAGTCCAGGATAGTAGTACAATCTTTACCTAGTTTGGGGCAAGGCACTTTGAGTAAGTGACGATTTGTTATGTTTTTTCAAAGTGATTGCCCTCACTTCTACTTCTTCTAACATAACAAATTATTTAGATTTACAAGAGCGACATCTCAAGTCAATTTCCTAATATGCAAATATTGGGCTTGAGCAGGTTATCAACTGTAAAGTAGATCCTGTAGATTAAGCCACAACCTGAGAGTTGAACAAAGCATACAAGATTTTATGACGATAAGTGACTCGAACGGTTAGCTCAGTTGGGAGAGCACTCGCACGAAATGCGAGCAGTCGTGGGTTCGCGTCCCGCATCATTCATAAAATTTTGTTTTCAAATTTAACCTATACAATTTTAGGTGGTCTGCGTAGAACCAGACAAGAACATCATTATCCTCTATATAATATACTATACTATTAAATTCAGATATCATCCTCACTTTCTTTTACTTTTTTCGAGGGTACCCATATAGTATCGACATGGAAGTGGAAAAGGAAAGGACCCAACTACAAGATTTGGTTGTAGGTGGTAGCAAGATGACATACTGTAACTATGAAAAAACACCAGATAGTGAAGCCGATTATTCCACCGGAAATTACGTCAAAACGTACTTACAGAAAAGCGTCATATCGAAGAAAATAGACGCATTTTCTAGGATTTTAAGGATTGGTGTGTGTAGAATTCATAAAATAATTATATGAACATTTTAGACTAAAAAACAATAGTAGACAATTCAACAAAATATTATGCAATTTTATGATTTTTTTTGCAGAATGTAGGCATGACTTAGTAATTAATAACACTCTTTATGTAAAATGTATTAAAATGAAACTTACAATAAATTATTTATTAAAATTAATTAATTTCAAATATTATTAAACTGCCAATGTTACCTCTTTGTCTCTCTAACTTAATCTCTGACAGAGGTACGTACCAGACCTTGGGTCGCATGCTCTTATGGTTAGGACTCTGTTATGTTTTTTTTTTGCCGATGAACCCCATGGACGTATAGTCTCCACTCCAAAGGGAACAAATATGTATAAATCACGTATTTTATAATTATTTTAAAATAAAATCACATTACCTTATTTCCTGAATGCAACAGAGTTTATTAATATTTTCCCCCAAAATGAGTTTTCAAACCAATGGCCAAGTTCCCTATTACATATTTTCAAGAACTCGTTAAAACATCAGCGAGCGAGAATGCAAAACTGTTCTGTTTCAATAACGCTCTTTGTCGTCATTACTCTGAATATTTTCTACTTGTTTCACTGCAATCAACTCGAATATACAAATGAAAAAGGAAGTAATTTCAGTGAGCCAGTTGAGAATCGGAGTCGGTGGAGTTTCATATGGCGTACAATAAATCATAAAGCTTATAACGTTCCTGTTACTGTACATATTATAAGTAGACTTCTATAAAGAGGCCTCTTCAACATCAAAATAGTTTAAGAGATGTTGGAGTTTTTCAATACTAAAAAAAGTTATTTCAAAATATTCGGTATTTTGCAAAGTTTCGGATTTTTTTAATTCGAAGTTCTGATATAGCAGACATGAATATACCTACGAAGTGAGAGCCTTTTGCGGTCTATCGGTTGAAACATACTTATATTGAGACTATGATATTTTTTCAAAATTTAACATTTAATTTCTCATTTTTCAATATAAAATTCAATTCAAATTCATTGTTATAATTATTATTATATTATTTATTATATATTGTATAAAAAAACCGACTTCAATAAGTCAAAAGTATGAAATAACTAGAGATTTAATATAATACACCTCTTTTGCGAATCTTATACCTTTAATATGAATAAATTCCTGTTATTTGTATGTGCTATTTATTGATAGGGCTTAAGTCGGTACTTACCCGCTTGGGTTATCTGGTTCTAGACAATGCTATCTCGCTCAAAGTCACGTGTGGCAAGTGTAGGTACCTGCGATTACACTTGGCTTGGCACGGACGTATAACGTTTCTCGCATTTATTTGCAAGGCTGCTTGACATTAGGGAAACTTCAGAATTATCATTGTATTGACAGTGTTGTCAGTCATACTCGAAGCTATTTTATTTGTTAAGCCTCATAGCTTGAACAATTCTATTATACTTTCAGACTCTAAAAGTTGCCTACAATCAATACTATCAAATCCATTTAAGTCAAAAAGTCAATTTCCAATTATACTTAGAATAAGAGAATGTTTGAAAGAGTGCTACGACCTCAATATTGTCATAGTTTTAACATGGATACCAGGTCATTCAGGTATCCTTGGTAATGAAAATGCGGATTCCTGTTCTAAGTCAGCTGCTCAAACGGGTTCTCTCCAATATTCAGAAATTTTCTCGCATGACTTGCGTACCATCCTGACACCCAAGATTCATGAGACTTGGTCCAACATATGGCAAGGGTCCAAAACTTCTAAGGGTAAATTTTATGGAGAACTCTGAAAACTGTTATATCAACTATTTGTCGTTTACGCCTTAACCACGTGTGTAGCCCAGTTTTCTTAGGCAAACGTAGGATTACAGACAATTCCCTTTGTGAATTTGGCCTAGACGAAGGTAACGTGGATCATCTATTCTTCAATTGTCCCTTAACACAACCTTCTTTGTACAATTTTAAACCTGCTGAAGTACCCCGCTCAACTTGCTTTAAATGTCTTCACTCCTTTTGTATATATTTTGTGTAAATATATTAAATTAAATAAGATTAAGTTGTAAATAGCACTAAGTATTTATATAGTCCTAACAGCATGTATATATTTTGTTTCAGGTATAAGAAAATAAAACTTGTTTCAATCTTTAGCACCGATCACTACCATTAAAATTAGTAAATGAATACTCTAAGCTTGGTGGTCTACCTTAACGTGACATTGGCAAACTTGTGGTATACCTTCCTCAGCAGCCATAGTAGGAAGAATAGAATAGAATAGAATCATTGTATTGACAGTTTTGTCAGTCAAAACTGATTCTTGGATTATTCTTAGGTATAACTTTATGCCAAGTTTGTTTGTAAGGTTGTAACAGTAAAACATTAACAGTCATCCGTTTCATTTTATTGAGGTTGCATTGCGTATTAACATTTTTATGTAGTAAATAATTTATTATTATTACTTCCAAACTCAACCTCTAAGGAACCGAAACACAAGCTTTGAAGCATACATCATTTTCTATCCGTCACGTTCCATTTTCTAGAACCTATACTAGCGCTCTACAGTGGTCTGTCAACGGCTAGATCACTTGGCGTTGCAAAGAGATGTTGCTGAATTGTTTGCATTTATCACGGGGAGTGTTCGGAAGAGCTGTGAAACGTAATTCCTGCCGCCAAATTTAACCTTCGTTCGACACGTCACAATCTCGGATATCATCCCCACCAATTCCATGTGTGGCGTTGCTCTACGAAGCGGTTGTCAAAGAACTTTCTGTCACGTACAATCAAACTGTGGATAAAAAACACAAGGTGGTATTGTTTGCGGATGACAATTCACTTATATTCAAAGTGAAACGAAGCCAAGTTTTATATGACGAAGTAAACTATGCTCTATCTGACATCGTGTACTGGTTTAGCGCCAATAACTTATTGTTAAATAATCATAAAACCAAATATATTAAATTCACCGCGCCAAATGTCAAAAATGTAGATGCGAATATTTTATTAAATGGAGAGGTGGTAAAACCAGTGGAATCTGCTATATTTCTTGGCATTACTCTTGATTCCAAATTGCAGTGGGGCCCCCATATTGAAGGATTGGCGAATAGGCTTAGTTCTGCAGCATATGCGGTTAAGAAAATCAGACGGTTAACTGACATAGATACGGCGAGATTAGTATACTTTAGTTATTTTCATAGTATTATGTCCTATGGTATATTGTTATGGGGCAGTGCGGCCGATATTAATACTATCTTTGTGCTGCAGAGGAGGGCTATTCGCGCGATTTATAACCTAGGTCCTAAAGAATCATTAAGAGAAAAATTTAAAGAAATAAACATTTTGACTGTTGCTTCTCAATACATTTTTGAAAATGTTTTGTATGTTCATAAGCACATTGAGGAATTTTCTAGAAACTGTGACATTCATAATGTTAACACGAGGAACAAACATAAACTTGCCTACTACTCGGTTGGGTCGAGATAGTAAGTCTTTTGTTGGGCGATGTATATGCTTCTACAATATGATCCCAGAAAATGTACAAAACAAATGTGTTACGAAATTTAAAAGAATTGTTAAAAAACGTTTGTGTGGTAAAGGTTATTATAGCATAAACGATTTTCTTAATGACACCACAGACTGGGATTAAAGCGAACACCCTCAGGCTCTTTAATTATTAATGTTTATTGTACGATATTACATTGTAATCCATATTTTATATAAAAAAAAAAGCCCGCTGAGTTTCTTGCGCCCATTCTTCTCAGGTCTGAGGCAGTCTCTTTTGAATGGATGGTAGATTTTGACGTTCAATAAGTGATTATAAATCCTATTTTGAATAAAAATATTTGAATTTGAATGAGTTTATTTGTGCAGTGCTTCAAGGGTACTTCTCCGTTAACTAGAATCAAGAAATTTGGCAAGTTGCAGTATCTCTTAGGAGAATTTAAGAAAAGATCTTGAAAAATCGTAACATATATTGAGAGTATGGAAAACTTTAATATTCTGCTAAAACCCAAGGGATAAAAATGAATTAAATTTGGAACGTTGAAATTGGTAATATTTTTAAAACTCTAAAAGCAGTATTCCAGTACTGGGCAAAGCGTTAAAAGAAGTGTTGTCAAAGAGCAGTGAAAAAATTAGAGTTTTTTTTAGTGGCAGACGCGCAAACAAGAGTCTTCCGGGGGTTAAATTGGGCTGGGTTAATTTGACCTCATTCCACGATCTTTTCAAGAGAAGGAAGATAATCAAACCTCAAATGAACTCAAGTATTAATACTTAAGTACACATTAAAATTTTTGAAACTCTTTTGTTCGGTCTTTGCATTGTGTATGGTTTCAACAAATTTTAGTTGAAGCCGGTAGCAAATCGGAGATGCTAGGTATAACCATTCACGTAACGCATATATGGGCGCTGGATATTTATCCAGCGCCCATATATGTTTCCATATATTTTTTTTCCATATATTTCCATATATGCGTATCCAAATGGATACACACCATTGCGCTTGCAACCACCGTACGAGATGGTGCTATCCAAGACTTTCTCAGCCGCTCTTCGATTAATGATCCATGTTCTTGTATTACAGTGCACTGGTGTATGCCCTTCGAGAGGGACCAGTAAAATTCAAATTCAAATTAAAAAACACTTTATTCATGTAGGTCACAAAAATGACACTTATGAATGTCAAAAAAAATATATAAATATTGTTTCTTATTGAATTTACCGCTACTTCGTAAAGGGTTGAGCTAATGAGAAGAAGTAGCAAGAAACTCATTGCCACTCTTTTAAGTCAAGATTTACATTTAAGTTGCTTTATAAATCATTTCAATTACAATATATGCAAAGTGACGCAACAAAAATACTCAAAAGTCAGAAACTGAAAGGCTTACATGAGTAAGTCAAAAAAAGAAAAAAAAAGTAAATAATAAAGTAATACTCATAAACACAAGAGTTATTGAGTATAGTAGATGCATCAATCCACACATATCGTAAATAAATAGAGGCATTATGTGAGCATTTCATAAAATAAAAAAACACATCAAGCAGACCTCCCGGTAACAAGATCATCCTGCCCCCACGAGTAGCACCCGTTCACGAGCATGACGCATGGACCAGCCATCGCCTCCCTCGACCATATTTTAGGGAAGGGAACGACCCGCCCCACGTCGCCACCACAAGCAGAGGCATTTAAGCGAGCATGACGATACCTGCCACGAGAAATCTACCGAATAACAAAACAATTCAAGTTCATCTACATATTATGCAATACTTACTAAATGCCTCTACTTACAATTTTGTTTCAAATTACATAACTCATGATAATGATTATTAAAATTGATTAAACAACAGAAACAATATTAATATTTAAATTATACAACTATAATGACATTTATCAAACTAAGACAGACATGTAACAGCCCAGCAGCTCAGTCCCAAGGGTTCTTTAGATCCAGATATTCAGATATTTTATAGTACCCTTTTGTATACAACTTTTTCTTTAGCACTGATTTATATTCATTTAAAGGTAAGTTCTGAATGTCAATATAATTAAAGTCCTTATTATAAAAACGTATACACAGACCTCTGAATGAAGTTGTGACTTTTTGGAGTCGACTTACATGAACAGCAAGCCTATCCCTGTTTCTAGTATTGACATTATGAGTGTCACTAATTTTTTTAAACGAGTTTATATTTTTTTTTACATAATCAAGGTTTTCATATATGTATTGCGATGTCAAAGTCAAAACTTTTATTTCCTTAAATTTTTCCCTTAGTGACACTCTTGGTCCTAATTTATAGATGGCACGAATAAAATACCGTATGTCATCAGACTATGAAAATAGCTGAAGTAAACCAACCTCGCGGTATTTTCATCCGTAAGTTGCCGAATTTTTTTAACTGCGTATGCTGCAGAACTAAGCTTTTTCGCCAAATTCATAATATGAGGACCCCACTGAAATTTGGTATCTAAGGTAATCCCTACATGTATCTACAGGTTTCAACTCATCGTCTTTTACTACAATATTTGTGTCAACCTGTCTAACATTAGGCAGGGAAAATTTAATACATTTTTTTTTTCATTAAGAAGGAGATTATTTGTAGTGAACCATTCCACTACTTTGGAGATAGCATTGTTCACGTCATCAAAACGAGTATGCTGTCTATGTAGTTTAAAAAGTAAAGAAGTATCATCTGCAAACAATACTATCTCATGTTTATTTTGTACAAAGTATGGTAAATCATTTATGTATACAAGGAATAGGAATGGCCCAAGAATCGAACCCTGTGGAACGCCCATGGTAATGGCAGATCCAGCTGACCCCTTACTGTTCACTACAACCATCTGAAACCTGTTGCCCAAATAAAACTTCAGAAGGCCAAGTGCTTCTCCCTTGATACCATAATGATGTAGTTTCCTGATTAAGATTTCATGATGAACACAGTCAAATGCCTTGGATAAATCACAGAAAATGCCAACGGCATCCTGACAATTATCGCAGGCTTCAAAAATTTGCTGAATAAGCTCAACACCAGCATCTGCTGTTGAGCGACCCCTTGACAAACCAAATTGTTTAGTGCTCATTAAATTAATACGATAAAAATGATTAAGCAATTGTTGTAAAATAAGCTTTTCAAATGTTTTACTAAGCGTCGGTAGAATAGATATTGGCCTAAAATTTGTGGGGTCAGAAGAACTACCGGCTTTGAATAATGGAATGACTTTACTCTGTTTCATCAAATCAGGAAACACACCATTGTCAACACATAAGTTAAATATGATAACCAAGTATGGAGCAATATAATCAGCTATGGAGTGAATTATTTTAACGGATAAGCCATCAAGATCAGCAACCTTTTTCAATTCTACTGATTTAAAGGCTTTCATTACATCATTGTAAGTAACATGAGTGAATTTGAACTCTATTTTACATTCATTTACATTGGACATAATTATAGATTCAGCAAGAGTGGCAGATGACTTTAGGGCCTTGGTTGTGAAAACTGGAATATCAGCAAAAAATCTTTCAAAAGCATCCGCAACATCTTGGTCTGTATCCAAGATTTTATCATTTATTTTTAAACTAAAATTTAAGTTGCGAGGTTTGTTTCTTCCAGTCTCACTGTTTATTACTAGCCATGTTGATTTTATTTTATCTGAACTATTTTTAATTTTATTACTTATATACATTGATTTTGCTAAGGTACGTGAGCGTTTAAATATCTTTGAATAATTTTTTACATAGTTAGCAAATCTTTCTGAGTGATTATACAACTTTTCCTCATAAAGTGAGTATAATTTCCTCCTGCTAATATGAATTCCCACCGTTGCCCAATCACTGAAAGACAATGAATTATTTTTCTGTATTATATACTTTGGCATAAATATAACATTATATTCACCTTTGATAACATCAATAACAGAATCATATAGTTCATTTGGGTCCTCATTATAATTTAAATTAGGTAACTTCATTAAAGTATTTGATCTAAAATTATTTAGGCGACTAGTGTTCACAGGTACATATTTAACACTGTACTTAGGTTTACTATAATTAAAATTAAAAGTGGTTAGTAGGCCACAGTGGTCTGATTCTAATTTATTTATAATTGACTTTGACTGTGGAACAATATTGGTAAATATATTATCAAGACAGGTTGATGTAGTCACTGTGATTCTTGTTGGCTCTAAAAATAAATTTACTAGATTATAGCATCGAAATAGGGATATTAGCTTAGTGCTCAGGCCGGATTCAACTAATAAATTGACATTAAAATCTCCACAAACAAGAATATTTTTATTATTTTTATTACAAATTTTAAATTAAACTTCATCCATAATTTTTTCAAAAATGTCATATGATGCAGCTGGTGGTCTGTATACACTCATTACAACAAGCTGCTCAAGCTCTATACAGGCTATCTCAAAAGTTTGTTCAACTGACAGGCTCACAATATCAGAACGTTCTTTATATTTTAAACTGTTATGAATCAGTATTAGAGAGCCTCCGTGTATTGCATTTTGTCTGTTGAACGAACTAGCAACCTGGTGCTTACCAAAATTAAACATAAGCTGATGACTTTTTAACCAATGTTCTGTTAAACAAAGTATATCAATATCATTATTATTTAAAAACAACTCAATTTCCAAGTGTTTCCCAGACAAGCCCTGAATATTTTGGCGCACCAGGTTAATAAAATTTTTATTATTAAATTTATCTAATATGGGTGTGCTATGCTTTATATTCAAGTTATTATTTTTTGTTGTATTAGATTTCAAATTCAATTTAAAGGTAGGTGGTATGATCATTGTTCTTTTTAATAGCTGTTTTACACCCCCTTGGTAGGCGCAAACTCTCAATATACAATCCACTTCTAAAATCGAACACCTTTCTTTATATTGCACTGCAAAAAATATGAAAATTGTGTTAATCTTGGGCAGCTTGGATAAATCCTTATTCACTCAGGACTCTACATAACTTAACTCCAGAGTGTGCGAGTTTCTACGCTCAGAATCAAATCTAACGGCCATGACGCAAGGCAATGCATTATTCGTTAGGTGGATATTCTGCTAGTGGAAAGCGAATTATGAATAAATAGAATACTTAAAAGATATGTTATTTAAAATTAGCGTCTCTTCGACTATCATACACACGAGCTTCTAAAATACGAGACAGTTTCAAATTTATTTCACTCGCAGTAATGAAGAGAAGAGAAGTATATAACCAGAACATTCACTTTGAATTAAATTACCTTTGTTTTAACCAGCTCATATTTCGTTATTAATCTATGCCGAATAATACTTGAAATATGGGACGTATAAAATTAGCTTTACAACTTTACTAATTATATTCTAAATTAAGTTGCAATTATTTTTATTTTAAATTAGGATACGAAATTGCTTTTTGAACGTCAAAACTCAGCGGGCTTTCTCTGTTTTTTATAAAATTTCATTATAATCAAATCATAAATTTAATTATCCTGACGGCGGTCTCTCCATTACCAATCTGTGGTATCATTAAAAAATTCACTTATGTTATAGTAAGCCCACCTACATATATAAACGTCTTTAGACAATACTTTTGAAGTTGGTAATGCATTTGAACATTTTCTGGGATCATATTATGAAAGCAAGCGGAATAGCATAACCAGTTTATATTTGTACCTGGTTACTCCAACAAACAACGAGATTAAAGTTTACTAAAACATTATGTTTTGTAACATTCACCCGCGCTAACTATTTACCAACGTTTGCTGGATAGACGAATAGATATGCCTGTTTGATAAGCGTTATCGGACACCAATCCCTCGACCAAAATGTTAAACAATGCATCCACGATGCATGCAAGTTTACACAGCCCCCGCGTCATAAAGCCGGAAATCGCTCACCGATTTCAAATAATTCGCACACAATCAAAATGAAATATATACGATCGGTGCAGGCGAAATCCATCCATCTAGCATCGGTACACCATGACCGTTATATTTATGGTCCCTACCCAATTCGGGAAGCGAGCCGTGATCGATGTTATGTAGATTTCGTGCCTATTTTATAGCATCCGCTTTCAGATTTAAGAAATATTTTCCTTTTGTTGTTTTGATGAGCGATTTAAGTTAACACCATGTATTGAATAATATTTACATATTTTAGCTTTTATATTTGTGTCGATAAGCACTCAGATTTAATCAGATCAAATCAAAATCTCTTGATTCATGTAGCTCACGGAAAGGAGACTTAAGAATGTCAAAAAATATATTTTTTCTCATTGAATCTACCGCTACTTCGTAAAGGGTTGAGGTAATGAGAAGAAGTAGCAAGAAACTCATTGCCACTCTTATATTTTCTTTCTTTAATAATCAAAGGCTATATATTACCACATTCAGTTAATCAAAGAACTACACTAATAGTTCATACAACTTAGTATGTATATCGTTGTACCTATCTAAATGAAGTTAGGAAAACAAAAAGATTCAGATATTTATTTAAAATAAAAAAGGAAGTGACTCAAATTAATATTAACTCGTATAACAATTTAAGCACTTAGCAACACTAAAACTGTATCGCGTTTAGAACTTCTTAAACCTATAAAAAATGAATACACTTTTATAATAGAGTCCCAGCCACTGTTCAGGCATTATCTATAAATAAATTTAAATGTTTTATAAAAAAAATGACTCTGTCGTAAATCCTATTACTCCACAGCTGAATATCTAAGTGATCCGACAGCCTGGGCGTAGATTATGATTATTTTATAGCTATAGAAATGACTGTACAATATTGTATGTTCCTATTGAAAAGAGCGCAAAAAAAGAATGCTGGGAGAGTTTCTAGCACCGCTTCTTCTCTCTCAGAGCGCCATTTGTTTCCAAAGCGGTAGTAGTTTCTAGTATATTAGAAATGACATCAAAAAGAATTCTAAACGAATATGTTTTGAGAAAATTAATGCCTTTATGCCTTTTAAACAATTTTTTATTTTTAAATAATCTCCCTCACTTATAAACAAACTTAATTATTACCTAAATTAATGGACTCCAAACCACGCCTCTCGGGATGCGCCACAGCGCTCTTACCAAACTGAGTCAACCATCCGAATGACGCATGGTCCGTAAATCTTGTTTAATTCTCAGGTTACGACGCCATCTACAAAATTTAATTAATGGTATTGATAACCCGCTCAGCCCCAGTAATTTTATATTAGGTAATCGACTTTATGAAAATAAGGGAAGAGACGAGCAGGACATTCAGTTGATCGTAATTGATACGCCCTGTCCATTACAATGAGGTGCCGCTCAGGATTCTTGACAAACATTCTGACAAAAATGCTGAGCGTCAATACAATTGCGCTCGTCACCTTGAGACATAAGATGTTACGTCTCATTTGCCCAGTTATTTCACTAGCTACGGCGCCCTTCAGACCGAAACACAATAATGCTCACACATTATTGCTTCACGGCAGAAATAGGCGCCGTTGTGGTACCCATAATCTAGACGGCAGCCGGTGCAAAGGAGGCTCCCTTGACTTGACTGACTTGAGACTAAAGGTGTCACTCTTTCAATTCTAAAAATAACAAATTGTTTAATTTTTAGATCTACAAATATTTAGTATTAAGTAAGAGTAGTGATAAATATGCATTACTTATATAAATCGTCGGTTAAAAAGTTTATTCAATTTAAAAATGCTTTCTACCCCGAATAAGTATCATCCTGTTGCGGTATTCCCGACCCTTAGTAAAATTATTGAAAAAAATATTTTAAGCCAAATGCTTACTCACTTTAATAGTTATAAGTTACTTCATATAAAACAATTTGGCTTTACTAGGCTACGGCAGGAGATCTCCTGGGACTCCTCTCGGTATGGGGGTACCATACGGGTTTATTCTTGGACCGTTCTCCTTCCTTATAAATAAATAAATAAAATAAAAATAAAAAAGCCTTTTATTCCCATAATAAATTACATAATTAACTTAATCTAAATTTAAAAATTAAAACAAACTTATAATTATTGTTAGTAAACTTAACTTAACTTAAGCCTAATATTATAAGAAGTTAAAAAGAAAATAGTTTTATGTTAGTATTTTTTTTTTTCTATTTCTTAATAATAAATGTTTAATTAGTAGTATGGGCGCCTCTTTGGGTGAAGGCCTCCTCCATTTTTTTCCACACTATTCGGTCTTTGCCCAATATTAGCCAGTCTTTTCCAGCGTAATCACATCATCAGCCCACCTCTTACACGGTCTTCCAACTTTTCTAATGCCCACCGGCCCTTTCCATTTCGTTGTCTTTATCGTCCATCTGTTGTCTGTGAGTCTTGATATATGACCGGCCCATTGCCATTTTAGTTTCAATGCGTGAGTCAGTGCATCTTTTATTTTTGTTCTTCGTCTAATTAGAACATTTCTTATCTTTTGAGTTTTTCTTATTTTCAATAGAAAGAAGTACCTATGTACTTCTTTCTATTGCTCTCTGTGTCGTTCTAATTTTTTGTTTTACTTTTTTCGTGAAAATCCATGTTTGGCATCCATATAGAAGATAAGGTAATAAGCATGTCCCAACTACAGTTTTCTTCAGCTTTAGATTGAAATCTCCCTTAAGAATTTCTTTCAAAGACCAAAATTTTTTCCAGGTTAGATTCCTTCTTATTTCGACTTCTTCTTCGTTGGAATTTTTATCAAATGATATTTGTTTGCCTAGATATATATATATTTTTCAACGTATTCTATTTCATTACCGCTAGTGGTGATGGGTATTTGAAAACTGTTGGTCAGCACTTTGGTTTTATTGAAATTCATTTTTAATCCAATTTTTAAACTTTCTTTGTCTAGTGAATTGATCATATTTTCTAGGTCTTTTGGAGTTTCTGCTAGTACTACGATGTCATCAGCGAACCTTAGATGACTCAAGAAACAGCCATTAACTATTATGCCTTTGTTTACCCAGTCAATTTGTCGAAATACATAATCCAGTACCAGAATGAAAATTTTTGGGGACAGATTGTCTCCTTGTTTTACTCCGCGTTCGATTTTTATTGACTCTCCTCTAGTTTCCAATTTAACATTTCTGGTACTATTAGAGTAGATGTGTTTTATTATGTTCTGATATTTTTGAGGTACTTCTTCCTTATCTAAATAAATGATCTTCCTAAACTTATAGAAAAAAAACATAAGATAGTATTTTTTGTGGACGGTCACATCACTGATTTTCAAAGTGAAAAGAAAGCAAGTTATATATGAAAAAGTGAACGATATTCTACCTGAGATCGTGTACTGGTTTAATGCTAATAACCAATTGTTAAATAGCAAGAAAATGAAATATATAAAATTTACCGTACCAAATGTCAAAAATGTAAATGTAAGTGTTTTATAAAGCGGAGAGGTG
The DNA here is from genome assembly GCF_905404315.1 of Leptidea sinapis. NCBI lineage: Eukaryota > Metazoa > Arthropoda > Insecta > Lepidoptera > Pieridae > Leptidea > Leptidea sinapis. Next base: position 15,019,584 of record NC_066273.1, read on the forward strand.
AAAATTTGCGCTATTTATAACCTAGGTCCTAGAGAATCATTAAGAGAAAAATTAAAGAAATAAACATTTTTAATGTTGCTTCTCAATTTATTTTTGATAATGTTCATAAGCACATTGAGGAATATAGCAGTCAATTCTTATTATGGTTTGATTTGTGGCATGATCCATATTTTGGCTTTGTTTTTATACGACGTGATTTGTTAATATTATGAAAAAAAAAGGGCTGAGCTTATTGCGCCCATTCTTTTCAGGTCTTAGGTATTCTCTTTGGAATGGGTGGTAGTTTTTGACTTTCAATAAGTGATGTCAAATCGTATTTTGAATAAAAATATTTGAATTTGAATTTGTCAATGGTCTAAAACGCTGGTCATTATATTATAAAAATTCTTCAAGCACTAAATGAAGTCTTCTCAATACGTAATGCTTTATTAAAAGTGTTTAGTCACTGTCTTCATAACTGTTCCTATAAAAGACAAAATTCTCAAAAACTCTTGATGATTAATAACGTTGGACTTCTGGAATACGGCCCTAAATGAAAAATAGTGAAATTCTTTAATACGAGTATGTTTAAAACTCTTTCCGAGTGACCAAAAAAACGACTAAAAATTAATGTTTTTTATATTGTTATTAAATAGAACTTCACAACTCAATTATGACTGGGAAGTTGGGGAATACGATGTTGTTTATTGTAACCAAGTAATAAAAGTAATTTATTTTCACAGAAATCATTGCTTTACATTTTTAATATAATCACTTCCAAAAACAGATATAAACAAACAGTGCTTTAAGAGATAATAATAATTGTATTAAATCAAAAAAAAAAAAAAAAAAAAAAATCAATTAAATAAAAAAGCAGCTCAAGTCAGTTGGGAAACACATGAAGTTCCTCAATATGAATTCAAAAATTTAAAAAACCCAACACATCGTTTGTACATGCTAGATAATGATAAACTTACAACAGATTATATGGAAATATGACGTCTAATTAGAGAACAGGAAACCTTAAAATTTCAGCTACAAAAGAGCCCGGCCTCATTTTCTAAGTACGGCTTACATTTCTGGGTCAATAGGCGCGAAGGGGGCGTGTTGAAACATACACACAAATACAGTGGGGACTATTAGTGTAAGAGCTGCTGAAGTAGTTGAGCGATTCTTTTAGCTGCACCGAAGCTCAATTGCTTTTAGTTTGAAAAAGCCTCACATTAGATGACCTTGTTATACAGAAAATGTATGCCAGTTCTGAAAATCCACTTGGAAGTATAGTGAGCTTGACAGCTTTAGACCTTGAATAGATGTTTGTTTGTTTTTTTTTTTAGTTAAATATGATAAAAGAATTGATTTTAACGTGGATTGATAAGACGTTGGAGTAGTTAAATTAATATAAAACTTTCCCTACGTTCCATAAAGAAGAAATTTTCTGTGTTGATAATTTTTATCTATACAGTCCTTATTGCCTCTATGGGGCAAACAATTTTTAAAATAGTATTGTATTAATACAAAAACTATTTACAACAGATTTGTTAGAAATAGTAGACAGTGAGTTTTATGTTTGTTATCTTCACCGAATGTCTTTTTCCGAACAAATTACAAATCATTTGCGTACCGATTTATTTATTTACTGTTGTATTAAATCTTAATTAATATATAAATTAATGTGTCGTGTATCATTTAATATTATGCAACCGTTTCTCACGATAAAGGCAAATCGCAAGCAGTCCTTGTGCGGTGTTTTCGGGATCATACAACATGGGTACCTTCAAAAATAGCGCGTACACCTTCCTTAAAGGCCGGCAACGCTCTTGTGATACCTCTGGTGTTGCAAGAGAATGTGGGCGGCGGTGATCAATTAACACCAGGTGACCCGTACGCTCGTTTGTCACCCTATTCCATAAAAAAAGTCGTAATTGAACTTGAAATTCGCTATCTAAGAAAAAACTAAGCATGAGTGACAACATTATAACAAAATCCAGATATGACAAAAAATCCAACTAAGATAACATTTTCAATTATTCACAAGCTCTTAGTCTCTATCTTTGCGGTATAGTCATTCTCAGCTATTGTTCTTGCGCTGAACCGGGATAATCCTGATATGGGCTCTAACAATATTGGTGATAAAGTCCTTAATATAAGGGGAGCAATGCTGCATTTTCAGAGATAACGGATTGCTCGTAGTTTAGAACTTATGCTTTTAGTAGAGGTATGCTTTTCTGTCTCTCGGACTCTAACGAATTTTGCTCATGTATGAGTCTCTATATTCTATGTCATTGTATTATTTTTTTTAACTTATGCAAGTTGTACGTATGTAACCGAGGCCTTAGGAATTGTTTTTTGTTTTGTCTTTCTTTGTGCATCCTTATCTCAGAAACGGCTGTAGCTATTTTTTTCTTATGAAAATAAGGGACGAGTTGAGCGGGGCGTTCAGCTGATGGTAATTGATACGCCCTTAAAGTTATAATGTAGTGCCGTTCTACAACTGCGCTCGTCACCTTGAGACATACGATGTCAAGTCTCATTTGCCCAGTAATTTCACTAGCTACGGCGCCCTTCAGACCGAAACACAGTAATGCTAAGAGGCAAAAATAGGCGCCGTTGTAGTACCCAGCCTTCACTGGTCAATTTGAATGTTTTAATGTATTGTGGCAAGATTACAATCGGTTCATAAACAATGAAGGTACTAAGATTACAAGAGTAACTTAACAAAACGAAATTTATGAGGACGAGGTCGCGAGTCGTAATTATATGTTAATTTTAAGAAAAATTCAAGTACAGCTAAAGGATATTGATTCCAAAAATAATACTGTTGGGAGGCTTTCTAGTGTACGATTTCGGTTATGTCAGTAACAAAGCGAAATACTAAACATATTGTCGCCTAGCAACGCTTCGACGTACATGACGAGAATTGTCAAACTTCAATGCATAGATAATTTCGACAGCTCCGTATACCATACTCGTAACTGAGCGGAAAAGTGTTAACTTCAGACGCTGTAGAACCAGGTTTGATACCATTGTATGGATTTTTTTGGGTTTTGTAAAGTTAAAGGAAATTTCTAGTAAGTTCAGGATCAAATCGAACAGAGAAAAAGGGATGGGAAAAATGTGTAAGCAGGATAGCAATAGTTAAAAGAAATTTCTAGTACAATTTAAATTTAAAGGTGGAATGGTATAGAATCATTTCGAAAAAAGAACAGATGCGGGGGTATATAAGCCGTGCTAAGCGTGGCCTACGGCAGTTCTATTTCAGACTTGAAAGTGAAAAAGAAAAGAAGGATGTAAAGAAAAAGTAATGAAAAGTTATCCAGGAGAAGAAGAAGATGGAGAGAACTAGTGTTCGGTGGTGCAGGGGCTGTCTAACCGAAGATGAAACTGTCACTCATGTAATCCTGGAATGTGCTGGGGTGGCCAACCAACGGGCACAAACCTTAGTAGTGTTCTGAACTTCTGGAAGGAGCTGGGCTGGTTGGAATGACTGGCCAACACTGCACGCAAAATGGACCCAATTAAGCGGTCTTATTGCGGAAACAGGAGCCCTTTACCTATACCAATACCAAAATACTAGTGTTCGGTGCGCTGTGATCTGCTGAAGGCACCACCATCGACAAGAGGAATAGAGGCAGACCGGTGAAGTGCAAGTTCGGAAAAGTGAACGCAATAAAGACTCGTTCGTTTAAGCTTTGTATTTATTTTCTAATCCCTGACCCACTCCCCTGTCAATATTATATCGGTAGGCATCGAGTGCAATGATGTAGCCGCTCATAGTATTGAGTTTTTCAACAATCCTGAGTGGAGCTACACCGTAATGGGTAGAGCGTGTCACTTAACATCAGAACGTTTAGCTCGTCAATTGATCTACTATAAAAATAAAAAATAAATCAGCCAAGCGTGAGTTGGATTCTGCCAGCCTTTAAGTTGGGAGTAGATCTAAGCTTTAAGGTAAATAGTACATACAGACAAAATTTTTACCGACGTACTAGTGCGCCTAATTTGATATAGCCCAATGATAGACGAAAGAAAGACTTACAGAATGATACCCAAGAGATGGTAAAAGAAAACGAGAAAGACAGCACACAAGGTGAGAAGATGAAATAAAATTTACAGCAGGACCTTACTGGAGAAGAGATGCTCAAAACAGAAAAGAGTGGAAATCGTTGGAGGAGGCCTTTGCCAATCGGCACGCCAAACTAAGAGACATTATTCATATTGAGGTTATTAAAATGATAAATGTTCTTTAGTTCGGAATAAAATGGCTTTATTATTATTATATTATTATTATAATGATAGACGGACAAAGCTAATAGAACAGAGGATTTAAATTGAACTCTTATTAAAATCTTTTCAAACGAATAGTATATTAAAAAAAGATAATAAAGTGAAATGTAATTTTTGATCATAAAATTATTTCAATGAAATAACGTTTAAGAATTGTGAAATTGGAAAACCGCCATACCATCTTGTAGTCGAATGAGTGCCAAGACTTTGTATATACAGCTAAATGGTGACTAAAATTCGTTTTATTATTCTTCAATTGATTTTATAACATATTTTAACTCAAACTCATAGTACTGTTATTTAAAACTAGCTGATACCCCGCAAATTCGACTGTGTACTTACAAGTCTGAGCACGTGGTAGCGACATTTCATTTAAATCTATACATATAAATAAAATTGAAGTGTCTGTTTGTAATATTGAAATAACCGTTTTTTACTTCATGTATAATATATATACGGTACAAACACCAAAATAACATTTTTTTAAATTTTTGTCTGTCTGTCTGTCTGTTTGTTCCGGCTAATCTCTGAAATGGCTGGACCGATTTTGACGGGACTTTTATTGGCAGATAGCTGATGTAATAAGAAGTAACTTAGTCTACGTTTATTTTAGAAAAAAACTATTGTTTTAGAAAAAGAAAGTAATGTTGCAATGTCCAAGAAACGGTCTAACTCTAAATACAATTTGTGTAGCAAAACAACGTTTGCCGAGTCAGCTGGTTTTAAAAAAAAAAGAAACAGTTATAGAATATGCTCCTGTCGTCCTGCTCGTCTCGTCCCTTATTTTCATGAAAAAAATCAAACAATCAAATCTTTCCTTTTTATAATATTACTATAGATAAATAAAACGAAATAAGAAGTTCCGATCAGATTTGTTTCGACCGCGCTTTTAATACGAAGCCACGCAATGACAAAGTGTTCAGTGAAAAACTATAATTATTAAGTAAGTATATTGTAAAAGTTCTGAAGTGTTAAATTTTATGTTATATAAACTGTCATTTTTGTGTACGGAAGGTCAATAAATGAATATTGCATTTAACTATTTATTTAAAGCAATTAAATAATAATAAGTAAAATAAAATTTATAAAACCATTACAAAATATTCAAAAATACAAGACGTTAATGTTCAAGTTTTCTTACTTATATATATACATATAGCTGCTACAGATATACATTTATGTGGGCGATGCAAACTCAGATTTTATTCTTCTGAGAGTCAATAATATTATCTAAAAGAAATTTTCAAAAATCTTTTAGATAATATTAATGCATATATCTATTGTATGTGTGTTAATTCCCTATAGTCACCAAAATGGATTGACTGATTTTGGAGATATTTTCAATAGCATTTGATCCTGTTAAGTTTGGGTCAATAAAAAAATTCGAAGTCCGGGAGGTTACTGTGTATAATATGCAATTATTAATGATTATTTAACACAATAATTTGTGCAAATATTTATTTCTCAATTTAGAGTATTTATACTTATACTTATTTTATACACATGTTGGTTTTTTTGAGAAGGACGGTGATGACCAAGTCGGAAACTACAAGACTTAGAGAAAAGTCATGAAAGAAGTCATGCCCTCGATTTATAAGAAACCAATTACTGCATATTTTCTTTTTAATTTCTTGAAATTTAACGGAAATCGCCCCTAATGATTTTTCAAAAAAAAAATACAACTTGTATTATTTGACCAATGGACTCTAATGCTCAAAAGGATCAATCTTTGCAATGAAATGTATTGCTAAAAATGAAAGGAAATACAAAATTTGTAAAGATTGATCCCTATCAGCATCAAGTTCAATAATACAGGCTGTATTTTTTTTTTAATCATTCGGGTCGATTTACATATCGAATCTATATAATGTTTTATTTTAAGTTGAATCCCCTGTTTCAATCATTGATTCCAATAGCTATTATTGCAAAAATTAGGTAAATAATTACTATGTGAATTTCATTTTGACGCATGAGAAAAACCTATGCGGCAAATGGTCATTTTCCTTCAGTAAAAAACTCAAGCTTACAAGGATATTCAAGTTGAAAACGCTATTGTAACAAACACATACTGGCATCATTTTCGTGGAACAACACTACCTGTATTGGTACTCACAGTAATGGCATCAGTTTGTCAAAGGTGGAAGTCATAAAATAAAAAGGTAACTTCTTTGTTTGAAATAGGGAGGTCGTTCTGATAACAAATGTACTGTTTTAATATTTATTGCAAGTTGATTTAAAACTAGATGATTGCTGTGTTCACTTGTTTTTTCATCTAGCTTTTCTTGCAGTGTAAACAAAATGTTGATTACTACAATCAAAGTCAAATAAACTTTATTCTATTGGGCTTAAACTAAACGTGTTTAAATCGTCGCTTTAAATATTTCATTTAAATTACTGAATCTCCCATATGCTCGGAAAAAGTAGAGCTCGTGAGAAGAACATATAAGAAATGGCCACTCTTTTCAATCAATTAGAGTATTTTAAAATGGCTGTAATCTACATAACAAATTAGTTTGTAAGATGTTGCATCCAATATATGAATCGTATTTAAATAATATCAAATATTTCATAAAAAGTTATTAAGAATAAACTGTATGAATAAAAAAATATCGTATATTGCATGTTGACCTTTAGAACTTGAATTCAGTGTTTGTATAAGGATGCTTCGTGAACATGATGGTCGTAATTACTGTCATAATTAGTAATCGCATCCAATCCATCATCGAAATTTACAATACTGTTTTGTTGATAGGGAATGTTGTAGACTTGATCCTATTATGACCTGCCTGGGTCAAGCTGCAATCAACGCTAATTGATCTCTATTAACCCCAAGCAACTTATTTGTATACCAAAAATATAAATGGAACTTCAAGGAATTTGTAGAAAAGCAAATCACACTTAAATCCACGCCTGCAATGGAGAGTTTTTCCTCGAGGCTTATTATGGTTACTGCGTACTTACATGGAAAAGTTTACACGCTTAATACGGGGTGGAGCAAAAGTCCGTTTACATTTAAATCGGTTGCCGCGTCTAGCAACGGCGGCGGAGGGGGGTGGAGGGGATACGCATTGCAAGAGCGGCCAATGGGAATTTAGTACCATGGCGTCGTTTAGCGGTAATCAACGTGCATTTTGTGTACGCGAGTACTATCGAAACAACGATTCTGCGACCTTAGCTGAACGAAAGTTTTGCAATCATTACAGATACGACACAAAAATCAAGCTCCATCAGGTGTGCTAATTAAAAAATGGGTGCTCAAGTTTGAGAAGACGGGTTCAACAATGGATTTACCTCGATCTGGCTGGCCTAGAACGTCGAGGGACCCCGAAAATGTGGAGCGAGTAAAATCGTCTGTTCGTGACCAACCTGGTTTATGAACTCGAAAGCGGTCTGCTGTCCTTAACGTGCCAAGATAATGATGTATTAAACCGCATTCTCAAGAAAGATTTAAGTCTACATTCCTATAAAATCCAAATGGTGCAGGAATTAAGGCCTCAGGACCATGCCACTAGGTTGCAGTTTGCGAACGAAATGGTAGAGCGATTCACCAGTTTTACAAACATTTTTTTCTCAACAAGGCACACTTCCACCTAAACGGGCATGTTAATAGACAAAATTGTCGTTATTGGAGTGACACTATGTCATGGTGATCAAAAACCCCGGCATTCCAGCCAACCAACCCAGTAACTCTTAACGAATTAAAGGATCGTATTCGCACGGAAATCCAAAACATCTCAACAGAAACATGTAAAGCTGTTATCGAAAATTTCCGCTCTAGATTGCAGCAATGCCAGAATAATGAAGGATTGTATATGGATGATGTGATTTTTTAGAAATAAATTCCCCTTTTGTTTATTATAACAATAAACGATTTTGATCTACTGTAATTAGTTTTTTTTTAAATCATCATTCCAACTATAAGCGGACTTTTGGTCCACCCTGTACTAAGTGGGAAATAAATTAGGAATTAGATTAATGTTTTTTTTTTTGTTATGGACTAGGAGGACAAACAAGCGTACAGGTCACCTGGTGTTAAGTGATCACCGCCGCCCACATTCTCTTGCAACACCAGAGGAATCACAAGAGCGTTGCCGGCCTTTAAGGAAGGTGTACGCGCTTTTTTTGAAGGTACCCATGTCGTATTGTCCCGGAAACACCGCACAAGGAAGCTCATTCCATAGCTTGTTAGTACGAGGGAGAAAACTCCTTGAAAACCGCAATGTGGAGGACCGCCACACATCCAGATGGTGGGGATGAAATCCTAACTTGTGGCGTGTCGTGCGAAGGTGGAATTCGGCGGCAGGAATCAGGTTAAACAGCTCTTCGGAACACTCCCCATGATAAATGCGGTAGAAGACACACAATGATGCGACGTCTCTACGCAACGCCAAGAGATCCAGCCATTCACAGAGCACTGAGTCCCCGACAATTCGAGCTGCTCTACGTTGCACGCGGTCAAATGGATCGAGCAGATACTGGGGTGCGCCAGACCAGAGATGACAGCAATACTCCATGTGTGGCTGGACCTGCGCTTTGTAGAGCGCTAGAATGTGGGCCAGCTTGAAGTATTGCCGTGCTTTATTGATGACGCCCAGCTTCTTCGAAGCCAATTTAGCTTTGCCCTCCAGATGGCCACGGAATTGGCAATCGCTCGAGATTTCGAGACCCAGTATTCCGATACTAGGCGCGGCTTTAAGAGAAGTGTTCTCGAAGAGCGGTGATACGACAAATGGGGTTTTTTTAAGTGGTTAACGCGCAAACTTGAGTCTTCTGGGGGTTAAATTGGACAAGGTTCAATTTACCCCATTCCGCGACCTTCTCGAGAGAGGACTCGATAGACGACACTAGTTTCTCCCGGCACTGGTCGCGATTTCCCGAGAGAGACCTGCATGGCCCGTGTATACGGCATCACATGAGGTGTCCAACATATCATTGATATGCAGAAGAAACAGCGTAGGAGATAGCACACAGCCTTGGGGCACTCCAGCATTCACGGGCTTCGGGTTCGAGCAATATCCGTCGACAACGACCTGTATGCTACGCCCAATGAGGAAGCTGGAGGTCCACTTGCACAAGCTCTCGGGAAGCCCAAATGATGGAAGATTTGAGAGGAGCGCCTTGTGCCATACACGATCAAAGGCCTTCGCTATATCCTGGCTAACTGCCAGGCCTTCCCCCTTGCTTTCAATAGCCGCCACACATCTATGTGTTAGGTATACCAGAAGATCACCTGCCGACCGTCCATGGCGAAAGCCGTACTGTCGGTCGTTGATCAACTGGTGACCCTCTAGGTATACTAAAAGCTGGCGGCTAATTATGCTCTCCATGATTATAGAGAGCAGGGAGGTGATAGCAATAGGCCTGTAGTTCACCGGATCTGAACTGTCTCCTTTTTTATGGATCGGATGGACAAGGGCTGACTTCCATGAGTCAGGGAATACGCCTTTGGAATAAGAGTGCCGGAATAAACGCGTTAGCACCGGCGTCAACTCAGGGGCACACGTTCTAAGCACGATTGGAGCAATGGCATCCGGCCCGCTCGACTTCCTGACATCCAACGAAAACAGAGCTCGCCTAACAGTTTTCTGTCTGAACTGTACTTCAGGCATAGAGCTCTGACACCGCGGGATGGTCGGCGGTGTTTTTCCGTTGTCGTCAAGTGTCGAGTTGGAGGCGAAAAGAGCGCACAGGAGCTCGGCTTTCTCTTTTGCCGTATGGGCCAGGGTGTCATTACTCATGTGCAACGGCGGCATGGACGACTGGTTGAAGTTACCAAGAACAGCTTTCGACAACGACCAGAACTTGCGTGTTCCGGTCGGGTAACTGGAAAGCTGCTCGCCGATTTTGACGACGTGTTATATTTCCTCTTAAAAACTTTGCAGTTCGGATCCTTTGTGTCCAGCGCCGCAACCCAAGTTCGATACGCCTTTTTTTTGCAGTCAGATGCTGCTTTAACTGACGCATCGAACCAGGGCTGTGATCTGCCACCGATCGGTACTAGAGAGCTTGGTATAAAAATATCCATGCCCTGCAGTATCACATCGGCTACTATCCCAATCTGCTGACTTGTAGTGCCAAACGCGGCGGGTCGCTGGTGGTCTGCGACGTTGGCGTCGGATAGGCACTACAATCCTGACCAGGCAACGGTCGGACGTTCCGAGAGGGGCGTCGACAAAGACCTGGTAACCATCGGGATGTGTAGTCAGCAGAAGATCTAATAAGGACGGCATGTGGCTATCCACATCCGGGAGCCGCGTTGACGACTCAACCAATTGGGACAGATCTGTGCATAATATGCCAATGCAAAATTATGCACAGATCGCCCTGCGTAGTCTGTGGTACGTGATCCAAGCCATTCGGCATTGTGCCCGTTGAAATCACAAAAGACTACGATTTCAGCGGAGGGGATCTGTGCAAGCACGTTGTCAATTGCCGCTTGAACGCAGCCCATGAGATGTTCGGTTTCTGCGTTACCACTATGGGACCTGTAGACACACGCATAGATACGGACGCGGTCCTCTAAATCTACGCGGAGCCAGAGAGTAGACAGGTCCCTACCCTCAAAATTGCCGAAATGGCGACAGCAGATATCCTCCCTAACGTACACACATACCCCGGCATGAGGCAAAAAATTGTGCTCAATTTTGAACCCGGGGTACGTTAAATATGACGTATCGCTAGGTCGAGATATCTGCGTCTCCGTAAGGAAACACAAGGCCGGCTGCGCCGTCTCAAGATATATTTGGGCTTTTTGTAGATCTTTGTCTATAACTTTTTGCCATGTTAATCGGGGTCGTCCGTTTCTTGTCGTTTCTTCGGTCTTCTTTCTTAAATAAATATTGTTATTTGAGGAAATGATGTAATGAGAAAAAATACTCAATTTTTTTGGCTTTAATTGGTATATATATATACAAATGGAAAACTTAGATAATCTGGATCGTTGAATGTCCCAATAACATTGAAACACACAAACAGACACAAATGGCATTAATGAAAATAAATAACCATGTAATAACTAAGTTACCAAGGAAGTCCAAAAATGATTATTTCCGGAACGATACGACATAAATATCGTATAAAAAAAGCGCGTACACTTTCCGTAAAGGCCGAGAACGCTCACTTAACACCAGGTATGCATGTTTGTCCTTTTCCCTAAAAAAATGTACAGAAATATATTTAAGTTCAATAGATATAAGACCAGATTATCGGTCCATGTTGTGGGGGGCCTACCAACACTGCGTCATCCGTCAACACATCTATTTTCTATTTATATATAGATACGAGTATATCGTTAATCAATGTTAATCACATGCACACTTAAATAGCTATGACCAAAATGCAACTAAATTGTAAAATTAGCAGTTATATTTGAAGAGTTGTATTGTTTTCATTTATCTATATTTTATTTTCAGTTATCATATATTTCATTCACATATTTAAAGCATTTTATCTTTCCACAAAGTTTATTTGTTAAATATCACAGTTTACAACCCTTTCCAAAGTTCATCCCTTGAAATACCCGAACCCCGTTATGTCCTATCTATAGAAGAGCCCAAAGTTACAATTCTTAACTCGATTAAGTTGATCCTTTTTCTTGCCGTTGGCTAAACTTTATCTCGGATATCTTGGTAACAAATAATTTTGTTTAACGGAGGAATTGCATTTTTTAGTACCGGATTGACTTCGTAATGTCAAGTTCAAAGTGTTTTTTTATATAAGTAGGCCAGAAAGTGACATCGGTAGTTAATTTTGGTCTTTCTTTTTGTTAAGTATCTAAATGATTTATTTTTAATGCGATATCTATTTAGTAATATAGTACAAATTGTAATGAGACCAGTAATACAAGAAAATCATCTTACAGTTTTTGACTTACGAAGAGATTCAACAAAGAGTTTTTTAAGTAAATATTCGATTTGTAGAGAGCCATTTTTTGAAAGAAAATTAGTGTTCAAGTTGTGGAGGATACTTCGACTTATAGAGGGTTCAGATCTTAAATTACTCATTGGGATTTTGGTGCTTTAGGGGATAGAGAACAAAATATATTTTTTTATGTTGTGTAAGTACGACGAAAACAGATTCTACTGTATGCAATAGTCTTGCAACTGTAAGGGTATGAGCATGACAGACATTGAGAAATTCAAATATTTTTTTAATTTGCGATGGCATACGCACAATAATAGCGATAAATTACAATTTCAATTCTATTGTACGATATTTTAACCATATTTTTTGAAAAAAGGAATCCCGCTGAGTTTCTTACTCCTGTTCTTTTTGGGTCTGAGGCATACTTTTTCGAATGGTTATCGACTTTCAATAAGTTATGTCATATCCTATTTTGAATAAAAATATTTGAATTTGAAACTATGACGTCATTGCGCTAACCAAGCGCGCTGAAATGGCAGGCGTTTACTGTAAATTAATCCTAGAACCCAAATTTTTTATCTTAATTATAATTATTATATTAGCCAATTTAAATAAGCTTGCAATTCCATCTACTAGGCTCCGTAAAATTGCTAAATCTTTTAAAGTGGATTGTGTTATATTTTATAACAAACTCCCAAATGAAATTAAAATATTACCTATTAAAAAATTTAAATGTGTCGTAAAAATAAATTAACATCTAAAGCCTAAAGTAATGTGAAAGATTATTTGAATGATAAAGATAGTTGGAATTAATGTTCTAAATTTTGTTATTGAATATTGTTATACTCATTTGAATGCTATTGTAGCTTTTGTACTTCATCCTGACTTGCACTAAATAACTTATAAAGTTTTTCAGTGAATAAAGATTTTTTTGACTTTGACTAACTTACTATCAAAACAAAACTAAGTGTAAACACGTCCTTATATCTAAATCCACATTACAGCAACTAATCAGTCTGCTAACTAACTATAGTACTCTCGAATTACTGGCTGACTGCGGGAAATTACAATGCCGATAGATTTGCTACGTTGCAATATTGGTGTAGAGGCGTCTTGTTCAACTATGCTATGCTTCAATTAGTTTGCTTAATTGATGTTAATTGAATCTTCAATTTAGATAAGAATATATTAATCTTGCAGAAATCAATTGAAATGAGCTTTTTGTTTTAATTAAGAACCAGTTGTCGACGTGTGTCATGATGTTAATGTGTACAAAGTACTATATTATTAGGTTTCTATTTACTAGCTTCACTTCAATATAAATGTTTTATAAAAGAAATGGATCAGTCGTAAATCCTATTACTCCACAGCTGAATATCTAAGTGAACGGACAGCCTGGGACTAGATTATGATTATTTTATAGCGATAGAAATGACTGTACAATATTGTATATTTTTATTGAAAAGAGCGCAAAAAAAGAATGCTGGGAGAGTTTCTTGCGCCGCTTCTTCTCTCTCAGAGCGCCATTTGTTTCCGAAGCGGTAGTAGTATCTAGTATATTAGAAATGACATCAAAAATAATTCCAAAAGAATTAATTTTGAGAAAATAAATGCTCTTATGCCTTTTATGCCATCAAGACATCTGATTTTCATTTATATACAAAAATGAAAATCACACGTATATATAAAAATGATTTAAATTTTCTTTAGTGTTAATTCCGCCAATATAAACCACTAAAGAAACTTAAATCATTTGTATAATTATGGATTTCCGCAATGTAACGCCTAATTCAATAATTTTTTTTTCACACATAAATACACATTTAATATAGTGGATGAGCATAACCGCAATTTATTAAATTAAATTAAATCAAACAAAAGTAAAAAATATTTTTTTTTGTCTCAAACGGCTTTGTGTAAACACCAAAAGTGACAGATTAGTAATTTCAGTCCTTCCGTGTTTGTCATCACCCCGCTCCCCCCGCCCTGTCGAGCCGCGCGCTCCGAGCGCAAATCCGCAGTTTGAGACGGGACATCACCGCGAACACTCTGAATGGTCTGAAACTACTAACTAGTTGGTAATCGGTCCGACAATCCGTGAGTAAAACCGTTTCAGAAAAATAAAGTTTACAATGTCTCACGAAAGTCTTAATAATTTAAAAGTAAATAATTGAAATTGTACATTTAAGAACAAAATTTTTAAGTATCCATACATTGGGAGTGGTTGAGTAACCCACGAGTTTTGAACAGTAAAACTTTTGTACTTTTTTTTTTGGCATGGCGTGGGGCAATGTAGAGTGCACAAAGTAGGTGTCAAAACCTTAACTAGCCTTACGGTTCAGATTATTAACAGGTTGCTACAAAGTGATATTATGGAAAATTTATTAAATAAGGACAATTATACATTTTTTTTTCACTATCACAGTTAAGTAGGTCATTTTATGTCGTCATTGTAACTCCAAATCTATATATATAAATATAGATCGCTGTCAGAACCAATAATCGATGGGTACAATAGGTTGCCTCGTCTTCTGGCAGGGCTTATGAGATAATATATTATGCCTTGAAGTGACGAGTACAACTGCAATACTGCTCAAAGTTTTGGGTTTTATCGAAAATCCTGAGGGGTACTGCATTGTAATGGGCAGGGCGTAACACTTATAATCAGGTAAACGTCTTGGTCGTCAGGTGACGTTCTCATATAAAATATATTATAGAAAGTGACAGGAGGAGAGCTTCACCCTCTCCTATGCCTATAAAAGGCGATATCTCCCTGAGGTGGACATACCTAGCGAAACTCTAAGAAAAAAAGCGATTCAATCGATTGTATGAAACGTGCAGTCATTGATAAATTGACAGATGGCGGCTATAATCTTGTAAAAAACGGAGATAGCCGAAATCCACCACGTTTCAGAAACTGTTCGCTTTCAAATTTAGCCGGATTATACTTCATTGCCATACTGTAACTACTACTATTTCAAACTTATGTCAAATGACTGCACGTTTCATACTAAACTAAATTTCAATTTTGACTTAGGCAGTCCCGCCTCTTCTTACGTAGTATTTACTTCCTCTTTGCGACACACTTCCATTTCAACCGTTGACGAGTTAAGGCGTTACTCGGTTCAATTTTTGTTTGAATAATAATTTGTCATAATCTTTATTCTTTGAAGTCCAGCATTTAATTTCATAGTAAACTATTTATAGACCATAAAAACTGAAAAAGTAATAGTAGGATGAAACCTATTGCAAACGGAAGAGAATATAACAAAAATGAAAGGAAAAATAAATTACGGGCGATCTGAGGTCGGGAAGTGGAAAAGTGGGGTGTTTTAAGGTAAAAAACGGTTTATCTCGATTTCCGGCAAAACTGAAAACTATAAAATAACTATAGAAATAAGTCAAATGGCAAAGTTGTATGTAATAAAAAGATCTACAACTTTTTTTTTTTTTCAATTTTTTCACATAGGTTATGTGAAAAAATTTATAATTATTTTTTTTATTAATCAATAACAATGAAAAAATAATGGATAGCATAACACTAAATAATTATCCTTTTTACAGTTATAAATAGATTTGATTAATTGTAATATATAATTAATAATTTATTGCTGCTACCAAATAGCATGTATGAATTCTCTATGAAACGCATTTTGATGGGCTTAAATTTTCCAAACATTTACCATTGTAATTTATATTTTTTTTACACAATCGGGGAGTAGGGATTTTGACGAACAGTAAACAGACCAAATTTTAAAAAAAAGCTTATTTCTTGACGGGTGAATTTTCGATTGTCTTTTCGATATTTGAGTCAAAATAAGGGGAACAAATAAATATTTAAATTCTAATAAATTACGGTGTATTTGGGACATAAAAACGAAAATTTTCACAAAATTTCGTGAAAAAAAATTGATTTTGGAAAAGATAGAAATAAAAAACCAAAAACTTGGTTTTTTGAATTTTTCACATAAATTTTGAGGTTATGTGAAAAAATTGTAAGAAAAAATTGTAGATCTTTTTACTGACTACAACTTTGCCATTTGATTTATTTACATAGGACTTACAGATTTGCAAGAACTTGAGATTACCCGTTTGTTACCTTAAAACACCCCACTTTTCCACTTCCCGACCTCAGATCGCCCGTAATTTATTGTTCCTTTCATTTTTGTTTTTCATCCTACTATAATTTTTTTGGTTTCAAAAATTATCGACACTGATCAGTTAGGTATTAGCTTTTTTGTGAATTTTTAGTAGTTGGTATTATAATTTGTAATAAAAAGACCCCTTTTGATCTTATTTCCTTGAATATATATTCAATTCTTCACTATTGTACTCAAACCATTTTCCCAACAAGGAACCTTTGTGTATTTTTAAACACAAACAAAGCTGTAGATAAGCTAGTTATAATAATTACCGAGAAGACGCAACGTATTTATCTCAAGACGGTTTTGTAAACAGACTCCGCTCTGAGTAATACTCGGTCCTACCCACACACGTGTAATGGAATTACGTGAAGGGACGTGTGTTTGTTCACGAGTTATAGCTGTATATAGTATATAATAGCCTGGAAGGTACTCATCGGTTGTGTTTGTTCCATTTGTATGAGACTGGGTTACAAATCATACTTACAAATTGTGTGACAGTTTTCGTTCGCATATTAGTTGTAAAAATGAAATTCTGAATAACATAAATGAAACTATTATGAAGAATTTATTATCTGACTATGTTGATAAAGATTTAGAGAAAGTAAAATGAAGAAAATGAAAAAGAAAGAAATGGGAAAGATGCTCAAAAAGAGGGTTGCTCGGAGGGAAATAGAGTGGGCTATGATCGGAGTTTCCCTACGAGATCGAATCAGAAATGAGGAGATCCGTAGGAGAACCAAAGTTACTGACATAGCCCAAATGATTGCGAAACTGAAGTGGCAGTGGTCAGGGCACATAACTCGACGGACAGATGGCCGCTGGGGTAGTAAGGTCGAATGGCAACGACGTACCGGACCCCACAAGTTGAACCGACGATCTGGTCAAAATCGCCGGAATACGTTGGATGAGAGCAGCGCAGGACCGATCGTCGTGGATATCTTTGGGGAGACCTTTGTCCAGCAGTGGACATCTACCGGCTGATGATGATGATGGTGATGGTTATGGTGATAATAATAACACACTTTGATACAAATGACCTTTTAGACTTGTTATATACAGGCATATAGACATATAGAACGTGCGAAAGAGAATCTATTGTTATTGTAACCAATTTTGATTGACAAGTCGTCAACAGTCAGCTACGCTTGACATCTTAGATCGTTTATACGTCTAGATAGACTGTGACAGCTGTGAAAAAAAATTGAGGTGGACAGTTTATCTCTATTTTTGACTATGCACAAATATTAACACAAAGTGACATACAAGTTTTTTAATTTAATTCGTATGTGCGCTGCGAGTCTCGCCAAACCCCTCGTTCTTATTTACAACAAATCACTACAAAATGGAATCTTTCCTGCTTTATGGAAGATTGCTAAAGTAACACCAATATATAAGACTGGGGACAAAACAGATGTCACAAACTACCGCCCGATAACCATTCTAAGTTGGTTCGCCAAAATCTTTGAAAGGCTTGTGTATGCACATGTCTTTAACCATCTGAAGCCCATCTTAAGCTCACGTCAGCACGGTTTCTTTGCGGGTCGTTCAACTGTTTCTAACTTACTGGTATATACTTCATTCTTATGTGACACAATTAACGATAAGAGTCAGGTTGATTCGATATATACAGATTTTGCGAAAGCTTTTGACTACGTTCACCATTCAGTGCTTTTATGTAAGCTACATCACCTGGGAATTCATGGTAATCTTCACAGATGGCTCACATCTTATTTATCAAATCGTACGCAACTAGTTGCGTTGAGTGGCTTCGAGTCAGTCCCATTTCTTGCTAGCTCTGGTGTGCCTCAAGGCTCAAATCTAGGTCCTTTGCTTTTTTTGGCATTTATAAATGACTTATTATCCAAAATTCGATGTGAGTGTCTGGCGTACGCCGATGATATAAAAATTTTTCGTAAAATAAACGGTCCAGAAGACTGCTCATTGCTGCAAAGGGACATCGAGACTATTTGGCAGTGGTGTAAAAGTAACCGCATGATGCTGAATATAAAAAAGTGTCAACTCATTACATTTACTCGCAAGAAAAATCCATTTGTTCATGATTATTTTATCGATGGTAATGTTCTAGATCGTGTGAATGTGATAAGGGACTTGGGCGTCATCTTTGACTCGGATTTATCCTTCAAAAGCCATTACGATGATATTTGTTCAAAGGCAAATAGGATGTTAAGCTTTGTTATTAGAATCGCCAGACCATTTAAACAGGAAAACTCCTGGATATTATTATACAAAGGTTTAGTGAGAAGTATCCTGGAGTATTGCTCAGTGATTTGGTCTCCAATTTATAATGTTCACCGTGATAGAATAGAGTCAATTCAGCGGCGGTTTGTAAGAGTTCTTTGTAGCAGGTTGGGTGTTAGACGTAAAATTCCGGAATACTCTGAACGCTTACGTAAATTTAACTTGCATAGTCTTGATAAACGGAGATGGGTATCTGATATGTGCGTCTTACATAACATTGCGAATGGTTTTATGGATAGTCATCTATTAAGTTTGATAAACTTTAAAGTTCCAACACGATCTGTGCGTATTCCATGTTTATTTTCGATCAATTCCTCAAATAATAATGTATCGCATAACAACCCGATTATGAGAATTTGTAGAGAATTTAACGAAGTGTGTGCTGATTTTGATATATTCTTTACAAATTTAGACATTTTTAAAAATACTCTTTATAAAACTTTCTAGTTTATCTAAAATAATTTAATGTTTAACTAAATTTCGTTATACTGTAATTACTATTGTGTCCACTTATTAATTTTTTTTTTTTTTTTTACTGTATTTGGTGAATGATGTGTACAATTTTAATTGGATCTCAGGATCATAAAAATATGCTGTACTTGTTATTAGATGATAGTTTTATCTTGTTATCTGTTATTGTACCTACTTGTAAATAAATAAATAAATAAATAAATAAAAAGTCGCGAGTGTAAGACGCACATTAAAGTTATAAACCTGGCCTGTTTTCATCGGTTGTCTAGCAGCAAGTGGCTCTCTCTAGATGTATAAATTATCTTAGCTTGACATGAACTCCGTAGTGTTTTCAATATTAAACTATAAGCTAACACATTAAAAATTGATCAATCATTATCGGACTGTCAAGTGACCTATACGATTGCATATTCTAAAAATGACCCAAACTATGTACAGCCTGTACTGTATCAGACAAAGATAAAATATTCGATACAATTGTTCAACATACACATAGACATCCATGACTCACAAATAATAAGCCTATTTTCATCATATTATTATAATGTTTTGCACTTATGGGATTGGAACCGAGTACCGCCAACTTAGAGGCCATTAGCCAGTATGCTAAGCAGCCTTCTAAACTACGAGTGTTGTTTAGATTTGAGAGAAACGTGCTCTTAAGTCAGTTTGGGTCTGAACGGAATATCAGCTGTACATCCTGTAGATGGTGCCTTATTTGGGCTCGGTTGGACCAATAGCTAACATGTTAAAGTACCGGTTAAGAAAAAAAATTAGATTTTTATATGACTAAATGAAAATGAGATTTAGAGAGAGAAAAAAATTACATTTGACATTTAGATGACGTCATAACTTTAACTGTTAACCGTAACCGTACAATATTCGCCGGTTAATGTTAAATAGCTAAATAGCGACCTGTCAAAAGTTTCAAGTAAATATTCGATATTGACTTAATATTAAACTTTTTAACTTTAACTATGCCAAGGAATACGATGGTGCAACACATTTCGCAGTCTATGTTAAAGTCAGGATTACTGTTAACGTTAAATATTACTTAAACTTTAACTATAACAGCTAATATGATGCAATTCAGCCTTAGGAGAGCTGAACAAACGTTATTCGTACGATTGGGTAATGTTATCCTGAGTCAAAGCATTGGGGAGTATCCAGTGGTTTCGATTCCCATACCTATATCCATCTCAAAATCTCTATTTACCGTCCTCTTGACTTTTTTTTAAGAGCGTAAGGGCCGAGACAAGCAAACGTTCAGATGATGGTAATTGATACGCCTTGCCCATTACAATGCAGTGCGGCTCAGGTTTCTTGAAAAACCCAATAATTCTGATTGGGTTTGGGGATTGAGCTAATCTGATTCCCAATTTTTGAGACATAAGATGTTAAGTCTCATTTGCCCAGTAATTTTCACTAGCTACGGCGCCCTTCAGACCGAAACACAGTAATGCGTACAAATTTCTGCTTCACGGCAGAAGTACGCGCCGCGCCGTTGTGGTACCCATTATCTAGCCGGCATCCTGTGCAAAAGATGCCTCCTACTATATTATAAAACATGTTACCTTTGCCAAAGATTATATAATACGAGTAGTACAAATTTGGTTCATTCAATGGCATTTTTTTAAGTACTTCTTAGACTGAAATACTTAAAATTTCGATTTATTCCCAAAATTTATTGTTAAATATTATATTTTAATTAGCTGTAATATTTATTAGAAGTAAATAAATAAATTTAGTCGTTAAATACTGCTTAGTTCTTATTGTTAAGGTACATTTAATTTTATTTTTCGCTAAAGAACATAATCATATTATTATTATTACAATGTATTCAGCCATAACTCAGGACTAATAAGTAATTCTTCTTTAACTTAAACTGCTACGCAGATAATACTAAGAATATGTCCCATTTCTTAATGTATCTATTAAGGGGAAGTCATTACTATTTCTATATTGTTTTACACTAATTCACTTGCACCACATTTGATCAGATGGTTTTGTTCCTAACTACATATATCAGTGTTGTCAAGGAGCTGGATTGCTTCGATATTCAAGTGATAATGAATTATATGTTGACTGAATTCGGTGAGTCAACATCTCCTGAGGATGCCTCGTGTAGAGGCGAAACACGTGTCGAATTGATTGAAAACGAATCTTAGCGGAATCTACACTCAAGAAGGCTCACAACATTTGAATTAATTAACGATTTCCGCAAAATAACGCCTAATTCAATAAATTTTGACTAATTTGAATATTCTTGACGTGAGCAAAACATAGTGAGAAAAACTGGAGTTTTGAAACATGTGATTTCTTAAATATGATAAATTTTTGTTCGAATAAAAATTAGTCGTTGTGTTTATTCTTGGAGGCCTAACATAATATTAGTTTAATGTTGTATTTTATTAATTATTATAATTTGCATTAATGTAGTATAATGTTCATGCGGCCATTTTGAATTGCAAGTTTTGTATACAATTTTGTTCCAGGAATATTATATATCGGTCAGGTAAATGGTAAAGTGTTATTTCATAAGCTATGGTACCCTTCAAACTAAAATACAAATAGTGCCTGCACCACTGACCTGTATAAATACTACTGGACAGGCTGTTCCATATGATTAACAGAAATTTTTTTGTGCACATTTAAAGCGCCACTCACGAGCGTGCAGAAAACTAATTTTGACGTTTAATAGAAATGGCTGTGAAGGAACGTACAATACTCTATAGTATTTTTGCATTTTGATTTAATATCGTTCGTTTTCCGTGTTATTTATACTTCAAAAATCAACGTAATAAAGTACACATTTTTTTTATAAATAGTTTCCCACCATCTATCGATGTTTGCCGAGGTTGTCTTTAATAGTTTTAGTACCGCAGACTCTCGCTACATGGCCAACAGCGCCAAAATAACGAATATCAAAAAGGCACAAAAGCACTTTGACAGCCGCCAGTCCAGTGGTATATAGTAGACGTCTATAGAGGTAGTGGCCTGCACACTCAAAACCATATCAAACCAGATCACAATAATGCATGCCACCTACCAACAATTTGTGACAAATATACAGCAATACATACGTTATACATTTCAATACCTGTAGAGGATGACTTACACAAGAGGATAACAATATTATAATTATAATCCGTAACCAACACCTGCGGTTCACTTCTCAATTCAACTTACAACATTATGCTAGTGTTACATGATGCAAATCTTATCTAATTTTAATTTTGATTAACTTAATTACTATTCAAATAACCTGACCAAAAACTTTTAATGAAACGATATAATTAAACAATAATTAATAACTGTTGTTTTGTATTGGTATACTAATGTTATAAAATTGGAAGAGTTGTATTTTTGTACCTGAGTACTTTGGTTCGGAATAAAAAATGTTCAAAACATTCGTTAGTAGAATGGTATATTATTACTAAGTAGGTAAATTATGCGTGTTTTTTTCTATACGCTACGTAATAGTTTTCTTACTCAGCAAATATATTTATTTTTTTATTATAATATTCTACTATATATATATAAATAAACATATATAAAGAACTTCATTGCAAAGTTTGGTTGTAGATACTTTGACGAAAGTTCTTTGGTTGTATTGGAGAGCAATACCACACATATGGTGACGATGATAACATATTTTGTAGAGTGTGGTGCAATGTTGAAATTCGGTGGGATGAATCATGTTAACACCGTAACCCCTTAATAGACATCAGGCTTTAAGCCACAAGTATAGGTGGCACGGTGAACTTAATAATAGCTAAAATGTATCATTAGACCTTGCATTAACGCATAAAATATTTTAAGAAACCATAGACTTAGTTTCAAAGTCAACGAAGAAAAACTTGAGTGAAGAAGTTCAAGTCATATAACATTGTATATGTGAATAACAAATGCTCTGATGTCACAAAAAGCATAGTTCTCACCAAGAAAATACTTATCGTAAATCTGGTCAAATTACTGAGCAACAATAGCGTTATGTAAGCGAAGCTTAATTTTGATTGACGTAACGTGACGCGTGGATAAGATACCGCTCGGATAAACGGCAGCGCCAATGACAGCTGTCAAATTTCCGCCATCTTGTTTCGGATTGTGGATAAAACAGACGAAGTTTGAATACAGTAACTTCTTTATGCACTAGCGTATTATATAATATTATTTCTGTTAAAGAATAATATTGAATGTTAATTTGTGCAGGTTTTTAATTTAGGTAACTCATCAACGGCAACTTATATTGTTAACAACATCAACGTGTGTCTTCAATGAGTCGGCTGTATTAAAATTGGCTGTTGAATAAAAATTGATTGTCTTTTTTTGTGTAGTTTTGTTTATGAAACTTGTCGTTGTTTTTGTCATTATTAGTTAGTTAGTCATAGTTAATTAATTAGGATAACTGGATTGTCAGTACCGCACTAATTAGAACAAAATGTCGCAGTAGCTCAAGACGTCACGACGGGACAACAGGGGATCCGAGATGACAACAATTTGACCTAAACCAACAATCCACCTCCCCTCTGAAAGGCCTGCGTTAGGCATGCGGTAACATAGCAAAGAGATACAAGATGGATATTGGAGTAAGATGAGTGGATACAAAAACACGAAAGCAATTCAACCATGCGTAGACAACAAGCTTTCTTGCAAGTTTGTGAAACACAAACACCCAACGTTATGCAAAAAAAGTCTTAATATTATTTAACAAAGATCTGTTGTATATGTATATATGGGTGTCACAGAAAGGCTCTACGCATGACAGATGAAGGCAGAAGAAATACACACATCGTTTGAAGTGCATCATACCTATCCAATCACCTTCGGTCAGCAAGGATATTCCCCAACGTTATGGATGAGATCGCGGTTTAGTGGTCTACCTTGGAAAGAGAAGATCTCAAAACGCAAAACAGGTAGACGTCGAGTTGTGGAAAATAGTCCGTTTTACCTACGCCTATGCCTAAAACTAGTAAAATAAACAAATATATAGTAAAATAAAGTACAAAAGACAACAGATTTTCAGTTTGACTCTTTTTGCCAAACAAAAAGACACAATAGTATTTGATTTCACTTCGCTCGTTCAAGAGCGTTATGAACCGTGGAAGTTAAATTGCC
This sequence comes from Leptidea sinapis, assembly GCF_905404315.1. Taxonomy (NCBI): domain Eukaryota; kingdom Metazoa; phylum Arthropoda; class Insecta; order Lepidoptera; family Pieridae; genus Leptidea; species Leptidea sinapis. The sequence goes on from NC_066273.1 coordinate 15,043,706, forward strand.
CGAAACATATAACCCATTTGTAACATTCAAACTGAACCAGCGCCGAATCTCCGGCTATTCGTTAAACTATTTATGTTTCAAACAAGGTGAAGGTCTCAATGGATGGAATGACGAGTCTTGATTTGGCAATCAGGGTATTTAGAAAGGTACAGCTGGATTAATCACAGTTTTTTATAATATTGTTCATCAGCTGAAGTGATTATTTCTTCAGCGATTGTGAGGTGAGTATATGATATAGAAACAGAGGGATTTAATTGTAATTCATGTTGCATAGATATATTTTCTTAGTGTATTCGGAGAAGGTCGTTGTTAGCTGCGCTACAGTTTATACTTTTGCAGCTTTCATTGTTATAACTTGTTTTGAATTAGCTTTGTTAAATTGTTCCAAATATTTTTTTATCATTATTAAAGTGAAACTTTTATTACATCGTATCAAACTTTTTCGTCTGTGTGTTGCATATCGTGTGACGGTCGGGCGGCGCCTATAGTTCGCAGCAGCTGTCCGTGTAGTGTATAGACTATTACTCATTTGTGGCAGTGCTCCACGCTATTTTGTTTGTTTTTGTCAGTGTTTAATGTAAATGTTGTTATTTATTAAAGTGAAACTTTTATGTATTACTTTCTTTTGGTAAAGTTTCACTTTTACCGTGGTTTCATAAAACCATACAATCCTTTTTATTATAATTGCAATACATAAAAAATAATCCTGGTCAGTTGCGTCTCGAACTCATATCAATCATTCGACAAAAATAGAGAAACTAAAAAATATATTTAAATTCAGCCTTTGATCAATATGACGCCTGACAATCAAAGTATACTACAGTTACCATAGACACCAGTTTTCACTGGCATTGTAAATGAGTGTTGGGGTGATTCCTAATAATCATTTAACATTAATACTGTTCAATATATCATGTTTTTCCTAATCTCGTAAAACCGTTTGAATAAGGTGCCTTAGATAATTTATACGTCTAGATAGAGCCTCTTGCTGCCAGAGAACCGATGAAAACATGCCAGATTTATTACTTTAGTGTGAGTGACAAGCTACGTCTTACACTCGCGATTTGTATATCACTTTGTGTTGATATGAGTGCATCGCTCAAAATAGAAGTAATCTTTCGACCTCAATTTTTCTCACACACGTGATGTCATCTCACGCGCGCCCGAAGGGCGCGTGGGGCATGATTTTCGGGGCTAATTTGCCCCCTGAATCAGGATTCAGGCGCTGGGCATGAATATGCCCAGGTCGTCGGGTGGGGGTGCGGGTGCACCCCTTTGAGGCCATCCTCTTCTTGAGATGTTGGGGGAGCGGATGCTCCCCTTTGCGGTCATCTTCTTCCTGAATTGGTAGGGGAGCGGATGCTCCCCATGCGGTCATCTTTTGGTTTTTGCGCCCAATATAAGGATAATTGGTCGCGGCGTCATATCCGGTAGTGTGGCGATCGTCGCCCCAGGTGGCCCAGCGATCAAGCCCCTATGAAGCGATCAGCCGAGCAGTGGGACGAGCACGTCGTCACTCCTCCTCTTCTTCAACCCGCGACAAAAGATCTCGCGGGAAGCGGCGGCCGTCGGGTGGCCTCGCGTGCAAGGGCGCCAGGTCCCGCAAATGTGCGAAGTCCGACGCGTCTGCTCGCGAGAACATTGCGACGGCGAGGCGCCTAATGAAGGCGTCCAGGGTCTCAACTCCCAAGTCCCTCTGGATCGTGGTGTTCCTCACGTACCATGGGGCGCCCGCGACACGGCGGAGAATCTTATTTTGTGTAATTTGTAAACGCTTTTTTGAGCCGCCTGTCACGAGCGCGTACCATGCTGGTGCTGCGTACGTGAGGCGAGATCGGATGTAGGTCTTGTAGACCCCCACCTTGTTCTTTAGAGGGAGGCTGGAGGAGAGCACCGGACGGAGGAGCGCTGCGGCGACGTTGGCCTTCGTCACAGTGTCTTCGACGTGCTGCGTCATGTTGAGGCGACGATCTATCGTGACTCCGAGGTACTTGACCATCGAAGACCACGGGATGTCCTCTCCGCAGAACTTCAGCTTTTGCAGGCTTATGGACTGCCTGTATAGGCAGATGGCCTGGGTTTTCCTGGCATTTGCCGAGAGTCGCCAGCTTTTCAGCCAGGCTGGTAGTTCATCCAGCTGGCGCTGCATCTTCAACGCGGCGTGTTTCGACGTGAGGGAAGTGGTGATGTACGCCGCGTCGTCTGCAAACAGCGCCAGTGTGGTGGAAGCTCCGAGTGGGATGTCGTTCGTATACAGGGCGTACAACAAGGGAGAAAGGCAACTGCCCTGTGGTATGCCCGCGCAGATCTTGTGCGGTTGCGTTATGTGGTGATCGATCCGCACTCGGAATCGGCGATCTTCAAGAAAGCTGGCGACTATCTTTACCAGTCGTCTTGGAGCTGAAGTCTGGGAGAGCTTGTAAGTCAGTCCTTGGTGCCAAACACGGTCGAACGCCTTCTCCATATCCAGAAATACTGCAACAGCACTCTCCCTTTTATTCCGGGCTGCTGTGAGGAGATGCAGTACTCTGGATAGCTGAAGCGTTGTGCTGTGTTCAGCGCGGAACCCGTATTGCTCTTCACGCAGTTGGATGTGTGGCGTGATGTGAGACAGCAGGAGCTTTTCGAACACCTTGGAGGCGGTGGGGAGCAGCGTGATGGGCCGATAGCTTCCGGCCTGCAGCGTGTCCTTCCCGGGCTTTGGAAGCACTATCACGAGGCCCTCTTTCCAGATGGACGGAAAGTGCCCTGTGCGTAGGATGCCATTATAGAGCCGCGTCATTGCCGCGATGGTTTGCCGCGGCAGATGCCGCAGTGCTGAGTTTGTAATGCCATCCACGCCCGGGGCCTTTTTAGGCCTCGTGCGCCTGATGGCTTTGGCGACTTGGTTGGGCGAGAAGAACATCGGATCTTCTTCGCTAGCTATCGGTGTTCTGAAGTACTCCTCCAGGTGTTGCTCGACTGCTGTCAGATGAGCGGTGTCGTCCGTCGGGTTCGGCTGGAACTGGCGTTCGAGGTGTTTGGCAAAGATGTCGGCGCGGTCCTCCGCAGCGTACCGCATCGAGCCATCTTCGTGCCGCAGAGGTCTTACTGGGGGCGATGTGTTAGTGAATTGACGGCACAGCCTGTGCAATGATGCCCAGTCATCCATTGCGCCGTCAATCCGCTCCTCCCAGCTCTCTGCGGCTGCCTCATCCAACTCCCTCTTTATCTGAGCTGCCAGCCTGTTCAGTTCGGTCTTGAGCGGAGGATACCTGGTGTCTTGCCACCGGCGCCTCAGCTCTCTCTTGTGGGTAATGAGGCGCCGGATTTTGGCCGGCAGCTCTGGGAGTCGGTGAGACGACTTTTCTTTTGTCCCGGTGGCTAGCGCCCGCTGGGTACTCTCCGTGAGATCCACGGCGAGGGACTCCACGTCGGTACTGGACTCCGCCCTCCTCGTCGGGGTGGTCTACGCCATAATGTCGGCGAAGCACCGCCAGTCTATCACCTTGCGTGGTGGTGGTGGTGGAGTACGTGAGGATTCGTTTTCTAGTGTGATCAAGACTGGCAGGTGGTCCGATTGGAGCTCATCAATGAGCACCTCCTGAGACATCTGGCAGTCGAGGCCCTTAAGCACAGCGAAGTCTATTACATCCGGCTGGTAGCCATAGTAATCTGGATAGTGTGTTGGAGTCTCCGGGCCGTGGACCTCATACCCTTGAAGTACGGCATCTCTCCATAGCCTAAGTCCGTCCGCTGTTGTCCGGCTTGAATTCCACGCTGGGTGTTTGCAATTCCAATCACCCGCCGCGAGAGTTGCTTTCGGAGAGTTAAGCAACTCTCGTACTTCTTCTATGTCTAGTCGATGCTTTGGCGGGTGATATATTGCGTAGATCCTGGTGTCTTTTCCGTTGATTCTGGTTTCAACACCCAGCGCGTAAAAGCTGGAGAGATGCAAGTGTGGCAGTGGTAGGTGAAGCAATCCCCTCCTCACGAGCACGGCGAGGCCCCGATAAACGCCGTACTCGCCGACTTCGTCCTTCCTATTGACGACGAAGCCGGGGACCCGAAAGGCGTCCGCGCTCGCCAGCAGTGTTTCACTGATGAGTGCGATGTCTATCTTTTGGTCGCGGAGGAGATGCTTCAATAATGTGGCCTTCTTCTTTAGGCCACGTGCGTTCCAGTGAACGATCCTCAGCGGGCTAGCCATTAGCGTTGTATTGTATCGTTCCGCCGAGGAACGTTCGTGCAAAAGTCTCTAGAAAGGCGCGCATTGCCTCCATCGTTAATGCTGTCCCGGGCATTGTGTTGGTGGGTACAGAATCGGCTCCTTCCTTTCTAGGCGCAGTCGGTGCCTTCTCTGGTGCCGCGAGCGGGGCGCTTTTCTTGGTTTTTGGCCTCCTCTTCTTTGCTTGACCCTTTGGCCCTGGCTGTCGGGGTTTGGGCATATTTGCAGGGGCCATAAGGGTCGGGGCTTCCGGCGGCTGTTCAACTGCTGTTTGGTTTGTATTTATATGCGTGGCGGCTATCCTTGCGCTTGTTGTGCGCGCCACTGTGCCGGCCTTCTTGTTTCGTGCCTCCTGTTTGAAGACGGGACACGAAGAGTTGTTGGCCAGATGGGGGCCTCCGCAGTTTGCGCATGTTGGAGGCTCTGAGAGAGGGCGCGGGCACTCCTTGGCAGTGTGTTCCTCGCCGCAGCGCACACATGCCAGTCTACGATGGCACCCATGCGAGGAGTGCCTAAATTCTTGGCACCTGTGACACTGGGCGGGACCTTTTTTGGAGCGCCACAGCTCGATCTTTAACCCTGTCATATTAAGTAGTTGGTCTACTTCGTAGATGCCAGGGGTGAGGCCGGGGGTTTTCCTCAAAATAACGAAGAAAATACACCCCGGACGGCCTTTGCGAGCTTGTACTCGCCGGCAGTACTCCGGGCAGTACCCCAGCGAGCGCAGAGCCTCCTCGATTTCTGCTGGTTCCGACATCACCGGCAGTCCTCTGACCGCTACTTTAAGAGTGCGGTCTGCCGGCAATGAATAGCTGAACCAGGAGATCTTCTCCACCTTTTCCAGGTCCGTAAGGTACCTCTGAATGAGGCGGTACTCACCTTCATCGCTGGGGGAGAACCTGATCCCTTTGCCAAAGGGTCGGGCGCTGGGCGGGAGGCCTAGCTTCTCCCTCAGGACCCGGAAGTGGTGCGTCCAGTTGGGCAGGTCTTCACAAATGAGCGGAGGGAGCTTGTTCCGGGCGGCAGGCTTTGTCGCGGTCGCGGTCGCGGTTACCGTCGTCGTTGCGGTCGGAGTCGCGGTCGCGGTCGTTTGTACCATGCGAGGCGCGCGGGCCGCAATTTTTCTCGACGTTTTCACACCAATCTCTATCGGTCACCCTGGCCAATACAGTAGGAGAGATAAGTAAGATATTGGTGAATCAGAAATACATAAGAAACTTTACGGATTCTCAGCGGACTTTTTAACGTAATGTTATAAAGTAAGTAAATAAATATCAAACATGTAAAGATATATTTAAAATGTTCAACATTTTTACCAATAAATGACATTTGAATCCGATAAACAAGCACCGTGCAACGCTGTCAAGTTTGTTTTATAAAAGGTTGAAGAGAAAATCCGTAGGGAGGTTAATACCCAAATCCAATCTCCATTTGAGCCGTTATTTCACATGTCAATTAAAAAGCATTGGGGTGACTTTCTGTATTTCTGAATGTTAGATAAGTATAATAACAAACACGCCCTTTTCTCACAAATTATATTGTCCCAAACTTGGCATAGCCTTGTACTATGAGAGCAAGACAACGATATTTATATACATTATTAAGGTAATGTAGATACATAGAAAAATACATAATATTATTATCCATGACTTGGAAACAAACATATTTATCACATAAATGTTTGCACCCACCGAGATTTGAACTCGGGACCCCTTATTAAATCATAATAGAGAATCGTGGTAGGTCTAAATTTATGAGCAAAATTCGGATTTGCAACCCCTTCACCGTTGCCATAGCAACACCTTATTCCTATAATGAAAAATGTTTTGTGATTGAACATTCGAGTTACCTCAGTTCCTTAATCGGCGATTGTTTCAATCAGGAAAGAGGGATTGATCGATCAATAGTATCTGAAGTTTAAGATCGCATCTTAAGAGATAATTCAAACATATACTCGATTCGTATTTTATCATAGAAGTGATCTATAATATCCTTTCCATCATTATAACCATATGCTTTGGGGACTCGGTGACTTGTAGCAGAGGTTTTCCTACCTAAATTACCTATTTCAAGCACTGCTCTCTCACAATTCAAATCATGTCATCGATATTATTAAACTATTATTGTAAGATAAAATAAAATATATATTTTGAATTTGAAATATAAAATTTGATCTTTTTAAGGTGATAAGGTCTTATAAATCAATGCTTCACGGAAAAAAGAGCGGCGTCATTCACAGCACGAATCTATCATAAATCACGTTTTTTGTTTAAAATAACAAAGCTTGTTTATCTAGCAACCCGTAACATAAACCGCGTAATGATACCTCGAGTATTATAAAAACAAGTGGCGCATTGGCGCCTAAACAGCTCAGCAGGTGACTTCTGCGTACAGCATATCACATAATCGTTAATGTTCAACCTAAGCCGAGCGTCCAAGCGAGAGGGCGGAAGTAGCGGTACAATCGGACTAAGCGCTCGGCTTGTGACGCATCTAGTTCTTTGATTATTAAAAAAAAGTAGCATCGGTCGGCGAGTTCAGTAATATTAGGTTATGTTGCAATTTCGACTAAAAATTATTATCACTTATATAAAAAATATATTTTCTTATGATGTTATCACGTGAAATTATCGTTCGTACACCGACGTTACAGACAACCAATTATTACTCAACTTGGAGTGTCGTTGAGCTTACGCACAATGAAGAATATTATTATCAAATTTTATAATATCAAAACAAATTGGATAAAAGCTATTTTGTATACGACGCATACTTTCCAAAACATTAACGTGTTTAGCCACGCGCTGCGGAGTGGGGTTATTGACCACTGTGATAATGGGACTTCGGTAATAATAATAATTTGGTGACAGCGCAGGAGAACAGGGAAAGTCACGCAGGCATTCTGGGGTGTATGTTGTATTCAAATAATGTGTTATATCTCCATAAAATCTAAGAATGAAAATATAACGATTTTGAAGAACTACGCAATTGGTTGTCAGATACCTGGAAGATGACAGGCGTGAAAATTCGGTAAGACGCCTTTTATACGAGAAATGAGAACAATCTTGATCGATTTATCGCCTAAAAAGCCGTAGCATTTTTAGAAAATAGGTATTCGAAGAATACAACTGTAACTCTATTTATTCATTACTTAACTAATCTATCTTAAGTAATGTAGAAGGTATAACTTTCAGTGTGGTTCAAGGTAGTGTACTGGATCCCACACGGTTCTTATATTGATGACCTCTGCAATTTCTTGCAATTATATCTTTATTTTGTTGTACTGCTCAGTTCACTTGGAAAAAAGTTGGTGAACTAGTCAACGAAGGCTTTACAGTAATGACTTCATCATGTGCACGTATTATTGTATCGGTTTGAATCGTAGCTAGCGAATTATATAAACTTAAAATTTTATGATATCTTAATTCTTAAGGTGTCGAGCGCTATTGCGATGGCGCCCTTAATTTTGGGTTCAATCCTAATCGGTATTGCATTGTAATTTAGTAATTTGTAATTGTAATTTATTTAACATGCTTATGCTATAACACGGTTCTTCATTCTCATTTTTCATAATTGGCATCGCTTGCAGCGGCGTCATGTGCGGTCCAAGCGTCAATCCATGAACGAGTGCTGCTTGTGGTGCTCGGTCGACCTGTTATAGTTTTCAATCACAACCATTATGTTCATAAAGCATACTTACACAAACGCATTAATGCATCCATTAAATGATAATTTATATTTATATTAGAGTTTATTCTTTATTACTTTATATGAAATATTTGATATTATTAAAACTCAATTCATATATTGGATGCAGTACCTTATAATCTAATTTGTTATGTATATTAAAGCCATTGTAAAATACCCTATTTGATTGAAAAAAAGGCCATAAGTTTCTTGTATGTTCGTCTCACGACCTCTACTATTTCCGAACATATTATAGTAGATTCAGTAATTGAAATTGGTCAAATATTTTAATGACCATTCCGCTTAGATTACGCCAAATTGAATAAGATTTATTTGACTTTGAATTGGCATTATCACTTTTTTACCATTAGATCACCTTATAAAGTAATACAAAGAATATGAACACGGCTTAAAACCTCAAATTCGCATAGTACATATATCTATAACAAAAACAGATCCACTATAGTTTGTATCAAATATATTCCGTCATAAATAAATATAAAATTTTTGAATAAGTTGTGACTCTTACTTGACTTACAATACATCGAATATATTTTACCAATAAGATATAAAGTCAACTTTTGTTCCCGCTATCGAGTTTCCTTTTCCAAACTATTTTTATTCAGGACGCGTTTACAAATCGAATTACTCGAGGGCTAAAAGATGTGACGACGCGTTGATAAACTAAAGAAAATGTTTTTGTTCCATTTGATATTTCATGGAAATGTCCCAAATTTGTACAAGTGTCTTGTTTCTGCATTTGTGAATCATTGTATAAATTATGTTCAGTTTTTATTTTCTGAACTTTGGAGTTTTTTCATTTATATATTATATGGATAGCTATTTTTTGAGAGCCAGAGTAGTATATCTCTGTCTTCTCTCTGGGTCAAAGGTGGGATATTATGAGATATTGGAAACATTAATGCAATAATAATTATGATTACTAATTTAAAATCGTAATTCATACAGAAAGTTAAATCAATCCAAGCTATGGAAAGCATTCTATTAATTATTATTATTGATAATAGGTATATACTATTATGTAGATATAAATTATTTGATAGTAAGCAAAGATGCTTAAAGTAGAGTATAAAATATGGTCTTTTTTATTTCATTGGTTGGGCCATATTGTTATACCCGAGCAGTATTTTATAGTTAGTCTGACCATAATTAATACTGTTAAAATTTTATGCTGCAAAAAGAGCAAATTCGACGGAAGAAAAATTTTATGTGTCCATATACCTTGCGCACTCTTCAGTCATAATGTTTTACATAATAGGAAAGAAATTATTTTCCTTTTACAACTATATTCATGGTAGGAGTAAGTATTTTAAAAAAGAGAGTTATGTTAATAGCTTAATCAAAAGGGTTCCAGTTGGGACCCTATTACCGAAGTCTGGGTCGGCAAGGGTAATGTTATTTTAATAAATAGATTAAACGAGGAAAACGTTTAATCTGACGACTTTATACGACTGCGTGCAGCCGTATCCAACGATCCAGCATCGGGGAGTCCCACCGGTCCGACAGCGCACGCAGTATGGTTTCGGGACTGTCGTGCATGCGGCGCATGGTAGAAGCGCACCGCTTGCGCATGATAGCCGCAAAGCCAGTGGAGCGGCAGTAAGTATGTATAAGATTGTACTAGAACTTTGAATGTACTATATCTATCTGATATCTTAGTTTCCAGCTAGTTTTCATATTTTTTTATCGAATAAATTTTCCCACAAAAGACCTGCAATTTTTTGATCCCTTTGTGTAAAATTGGTACATTTTAATATACAATATTGGATTATCGGGATATATTGATGCCTCACGAGCTGCAACTAAAACAATCCATGTAGTAATTTGCGATGCTTTATTTAGACGTAATGAAACCAGACCGTTTTTACAGAAATTGATATCTGACGATGAAAAATGGATCACATACGACAAAAACACACACACACACACACATGTTGTTACTTGTATTTTTATTTTGTTACTTTATTTTTTTTGCTTTCTTTTAAATTCAGTATCAATAAGTTTGTAGTTGTTTAATTAAATTGTTATTTCACAGTATATAGTATCTTCAAAATTTGTCAAATTAATGCCAATGATGACTACCAAGATAATGGTTTACTGTTAATCATAGCACTATTTGATCCCACGATACAGTCTCCGACTAGTGTGGCGATTCAATGATAATCACAATGTAGCCATATATTTATAAGCTTGTACAATATTGAAACTTAATTTAATGACAAATGCATTTGTTAAAAGATCGATTTTAATAAATTATTATTATTCTAGAACAACCTTTCGAGAAAGGCAAAGAATTTAATGCGAACTTTTACTGCTGTTTCGTGGATTATTCCAAGGCTTTTGATTCGCTTGAACATCAAATGAGTGGCAAGCTCTTAAGATTCAGATAAAACACCCAATTACTATTAACAACAACACCATTGTATAAGTTAATGAATACGTTTATCTAGGCCAAATAATCTCGTCCTCAGACCTCACTTCAAAGGAAATAGAAAGACGAATAGGCAATACTTGGAGAAAGTACTGGAGTCTTAAAGAAGTGATGAAAACAGTGAAATAAGCATGACCATAGAAAGGAAACTTTTCAACACCTGAATCCTCTCTGTCCTTACATACGGATGTCAAACATGGGCCCTTAAAAAGGCTCACGCTCGAAAATTAGAAGTCTCCCATAACGCTATAGAGATGATGGGGAAAAGATTATCAGATAAAATAAGAACATCAGCAATCAAAAAGCAAACGCAAACAAAGGATGTTTCTGTTATAATAAGGAAACTTAAGTGGAAGTGGACGAGAGAAATGGTGTAAAACTATAATGAACTGGTATCCGATAGACAGAAAAGAAACCGAGGTAGACCATTTAGGAGATGCGTAAACGAGATTAAAGCAGTTGCCGGTAGTACATGGACTAGAACAGCTGAAAACAGGAGTCAGTGGAGGCAGTTGGAGGAGGCCTATGTCTATAATAGACAAAACCCATAAGTATCCAACTGCATGTTAAATTAGATTAAGTATTTTGTCTGAATAAAGGCTATTTTATTTATTTTATTTTATTTATTTATTTATTCTACAACGCCCAAAAAGGTCGTGGTCAAAGGCCGGTCACATTCTGTGGTAAAAGCCGGGTTAACTCGCAATCAGATGATGCTCGGAAGGGAAGTGAGATTGATGAGATTAAAATACGAAGTTACTATAATTTGGGCGGAATCGATCAATAGTAATAATAGGGCAGTGATCTTACCTCACGATAACGCACACAAACCACACACATGGCTAAAATTAAGAGAGTTGAGTTTGGAGGTGGAGGATAAAGCAAACATCATATAGCCCTGTCCTAGCACGGTCCAATTTCCACCTGTTTCGGTCTCTTCAATTCACAGCGAAGAAAAAGGGACATCGAACATAATGGAATATACAAGGTGTAAGACAACATCATAAAAGTGAGAGGTTGCTATTAGATCTTTATTATGAATGACACTGAAAAATTCCAAAATAAAAAAAATGTGGTGTGACTTAGTTTATTTTTTTTTGAAATTTAATGCAGTGCATTTTTAAACAATACTATATAATTATCGTTATTCGGGACTATTTCCCTAATATTATAAAGTAACTAAAAGCAGAAATGTATTTCGCCGAACTATGAGTTTCTTGCTACTTCTTCTCATTAGCTCAACCCTTAACGAAGTAGCGGTAGATTCAATAAGAAAAATATTTTTTGACATTCATAAGTGTCATTTCCGTGGCCTATATGAATAAAGTTATTTTGATTTTATTTGATTTGCACCAGCTGACAGTATTAGAAATATTGTACAAGTGCTATTGATCCTTATTACGTAGGCTATACTATATTGTATAATATGTGTAATGCTGGCTAAAAAAGATTACAATAAACTTTCAAAAGTTTTTCTGCAACTATAAAAGTTTCTTGCCAAAATGCAAAGAGCTATGATTAGTATCCCCAAAAAACTCCAATTGTCGTATAATCGGTCTTCGACAACAAGCTTGCAAGAGAGAAGAACATTTCAAACGGTGACATTGCAAAAGTAAAGTAAATCTATTGTCACTAATTTTTACAAAGTACAATGCAGTGCCGTTCAATATTCTTGAAAAATCCAAAAATTCTGAACGGCACTACAATTGCGCTCGTCACCTTGAGACGTAAGATATTAAGTCTCATTTTCAGTAATTTCAGTAACTACGGCGCCCTTCGGACCGAAACACAGTAATGTTTACACATTACTGCTTCACGGCAGAAAAAGGCGCCGTTGTGGTACCCATAATCTAGCCGGCATCCTGTGCGAATAGCCTCCCACTGGTATACCACTAGCTAACGGACACGTTGAGAAATCGAAATATGCCATGCGTGATCGTGCTGTCGGGTCGTCTATCAGTTAGCGTATTGTATGGAATTGGAATTAACGAAACAAACACAAAAAAACTGATATTTAAACAGCATACTTTTATTCGTTTCGAAGCACAGCACTCAGAAAGTAATAACACTCATAAAAGATGTAAAAATATGAATTATAATTCGCAGCACAAAGGCGACCCGGGATGTTACAGCGCTAATTACTATGCAATCAGTATCAGTATGGAAATCCCATGAATATTTATCGGCTATATAGCTGCTTAATTAAGGTGCTTGTGTTTGCTTGTCTTGATTAAGGCTTCAGATAGACAATGAGATCGTTGTATTATCTGGTTAATATTTTATTACAATAGCTTCAGTGACGCTACGAATTTTATTATCATTGTTGTAGCTCATATCTCTGGTACCACCATCACCAGTGGGAAGCTCATTTGCACAGGAAGCCGGCTAGATTATGGGTAACACAACGACGCCTATTTCTGCCGTGAAGCAGTTATGTGTAAGCATTATTGTGTATCCGTCTGAAGGGCGCCGTAGCTAGTGAAATTACTGAGCAAATGAGACTTAACGTCTTATGTCTCAAGGTGACGAGCGCAATTGTAGTGCCGCTCAGAATTTTTGGGTTTTTCTAGAATCCTGAGCGGCACTGCATTGTAATGGGTAGGGCGTATCAATTACAATTAGCTGAACGTCCTGCTCGTCTCGTCCCTAATTGTCATAAAAAAGAACATTTTTGAAGTTATACTTCATTTGGTGCATTATGGAAAAGTTAACAGAGTGATTTTTTACGACGCGCGCGAATACCGTTACGCACCTCATTCTACACCCTGACGTTAGCTGGACAACTAGACCATTTGTATCATACTTCAGCTACCAAACCTATTGTAACTCATATGTCTACTGAACCACAACTAATGGGCGAGAATAAATTAAATTTCAATATAATAATATAGTTTCAATTTATATACAAGTTTTAGAAAAATTGTCTCATTTATTTAATTACACGCTATTTAACTAAATTATGCGGTATAACAATACATTCATTTGTTAATTTTTATTCAAACAAAACAAATTTTCTAACTATTATTACAATACTATGACAACATAAAATTAAAACTATCATTACGTGGAAGCGTACCAAGAATACTGGCAGCATTTCCGTGTTGGATAGCAAGGCTGATCCGTTGACCGAGATATCTACCAGCGCTTGGGTTTCCAGTAGCCTTATTGAGGCGCGAAGATAGTAATTTGAACATTCTCCGCGCCTCTGGGCTCCACGGGCCAAGGGTCTCAACAGCAAACGGCACAAAGCTGTATGACTCACTGAGACCAACATAATATTTTTGACGCTTTTCATCAGTTGTATTTAATACCTTCTTTATTACAATATTGTTTTTTCTACAAACGTAAAATAGCACGAGGAATATTGTTTAAGGATTTATGATTTATTACAGCGAAGAAGAATAAAGTATTGCGCGCGTACATAGGTACACACTTTTTTTTGATTTTGTTCCCGATGGGTAACCAACGAAAATATTGTTGATACGGCTCTCGTGTCCGTCCATCTGTCCTGATAGATATATCAGCAGTTAATTATAAATCCTCACATGCCACTATTTGCCGATCATTCAGTGCTGGGCCCGCAACATCAGAAACCTACTCTTAAGATCTATTCAGACCTCTTAACAAGTACAATTTGGAATGCATATTAAGACCATGTGACCAGATTACGTACATAGACAAGCCTAGGTCGAAAAACTTCTTAATTTCATTGTTACCTCAGGATTTAACCTTACTGTAGAGCGGATTAAGGTGCAGATATGATTATTAATTTTTAAAAACCAATATCACATCTACAAGGCTAGTCCATTACGAATGGTACTTTTGCGGCCGTGGGGGGGTTTCTTCCAATCACATAAGAGGCATGGCTATGATAAAGTCTAAAAGATGCCAAAATATTCGCAATAAAAAATGATTTTATTTAAAACCTCGTGCAATGCAAGACGTGGAAGTTACGAGCTTTCGAGCGATAAGAGTTTTATTGTTTTTCAAGTTGTGTAACAATGTCTGTCATTGAAGAGTTGCAACAGTTTCAAAATTTCTTCTGTGACGTCATTTTGATCATCTGCACGGACTTCAACATAAAGAACACGAAGATTATACTTAGTTATTTATACTAGGTTTTTTAAGTTGGTTTGTACAAACGAGTAGACGAATTTAATATAATGAATGTAAAATGTAAATAAATGTCGGAATGTAAAATATACTACGGCTACGTTCCCCTTTAACCCCCTCGCGCTCGTCCTGTTGCGTCAGTATGGTTTGCAGTTTAGTTACCGTTAGATACGTGATCGTGATATTTTCGTGATATTACTGCTTTGTTTTTGAAGTTTTCATTGATACTTTTTGACTTTTGATGTTAATAGTACTGTAGTCGGTTTCTGTCGCTATCATAGTTCTGTTTGTTGTACATTGCAATCCTTATTTTTTATTTAAAAAAAAGTCTGCTGAGTTTTTCACACCCGATTCCCTCAAGTATATGGCATATTAATCTATATCGAATAGTGATTTTGAATTTCAATTAATACAAAAATCCTACGTGAAATAATATTATTTCAATTTGAATGATTTGTTTTCACGGGGGAGAAATTCCCATAAAAACCATTTGAACTATCTACTAGAGTATTCAGAATAAAGATGAGACCAACACAAACAATGTTATTCTACTACCATACCTATGTTTGTAAAAAGGGATAAAACCAATATAATATGTAAATACTTGTCACAATAAATATTGTATAAAATTTAAACAGATCTCCCTCACAAACAAAAGAATACCTTATTGTGACAAGACTCTCAAGGGATTGGTGGTAAGTAAAGAAATAAGAAAATTTTGTTAAATTTTATTTGAATCAGCATTTACTCTTACTATTAAAACAAAATTTGTTTCTAGAAATAAGACAATTGAAGGTGTGTCTATACGTAGTGCAACACTTGGGCAATCATTGCAACACAAGAACCGAAGAGTATTGCCGGCGTGTAAAGTTAGTGTAAAAAACGCCTCTTTTTTTTTTATTTTCTTTCATCCTTCAAAAATACTTTTTAGGGTAAGGTAGCTGTAGTATTCCTTTTTTTTTATGGTATAGGAGGACAAACGAGCGTACGGGTCACCTGTTGTTAAGTGATCACCGCCGCCCACAATCTCTTGCAACACCGGAGGAATCACAGGAGCGTTGCCGGCCTTTAAGGAAGGTGTATGCGCTTTTTTAGAAGGTGAGAACCCATGTCGTATCGAATGGAATATTTATTTATTTGGAAACAAATACAGATATATCCTTAAATACAAAATAGACATAGTGAGATAAAAATAAGGACTTAAGGATGTCCCCTAAAACATTTTCACTTAAAACACTTAATATTTAAATTTACACTTAAATTACACCTAATAGCAAACAAGTAGTAAACAAAATTAATGAACTTAAAATTATATAAAATAACCAAATAAATCTGACATAATTCGATTTAAATTGCTGCTATTAAAAAGTATATTCATTGATTAATTGTAGGTGTGTTTTTCTTGTTGTGTTAACTGTACTTTTCAGAGCACGTTTTCATGGGGACAAACGTCAAGTTACACGCGTCATAATCTGATTTTCAAAGTGAAAAGATACCAAGCTATGAATGACGAAGTGAACGATATTCTATCTGACATCGAGTACTGGTTTAGCGCTAATAACCTATTGTTAAATAGCAAGAAAACTAAATATATCAAATTTTACCGTACCAAATGTCAAAAATGTAGACGCAAGTGTTTTTTAAATGGAGAGGTGATAAAACCGGTGGAATCTTCTATATTTCTTGGCATAACTCTAGATTCCAAATTACAATGGGGCCCACATTTTGAAGGATTGTCGAACAGACTAGTTCTGCAGCATACGCGGTTACAAAGATTAGACATTTAACTGACATAGATACGGCGCGATAAGTATACTTTAGTTATTTACATAGTATTATGTCCTATGGTAAATTGCTGTGGGGCAACGCTGCCGATATTAATACAATATTTGTGCTGCAGAAGAGGGCAATTCATAACACAGGCTATATATGCTTAACTTGGGGCAAGATAATTTGTGTGAAAAGTGTATCAATATTATTATTATATTATATTATTCGCGCTATTTAGAACCTAGGTCCTAAATAATCATTGAGACCAAATTAAAAGAAATTAACATCTTGACTGTTGCTTCTCAATGTATTCTTGATAATGTAATGTATGTTCTTAGGCAAATAAGTGAATTTGCAAAAAAACCTGTCATAACCATAATGTTAACATCAGGAACAGAAATAAACTTATAATGCCTACTACTTGGCTAAGTCGAGTTAGTTAGTCTTTTGTGGGGCGATGTATATGCTTTTACAACAAGATCCCAGAAAATGTTCATAACAAAAGTATTATTACGTTATTCAAAGGAATTATTAAAAAACATTTGGGTGGTTAAGATTACTATAACATAAATGACTTTTTTAATGATACCACAGATTGGGAATGGAGCGACCGCCCTCAGGCTATTAAATAATAAGTTCAATTGTACAATATTTCTTTGTAAACATATTTTTTCGATGAAAAAAAAGCCCGCTGTGTTGTTTCGCCCATTCTTCTGAGGTCTGAGGCATTTGTTTTGGAATGGGTGGTAGTTTTTGACTTTCAATAAGTCATGTCACATCCTATTTTGAATAAAAATATTTGAATTTGAATCCATGAAAATGTATTTTATTTAATTCCTAGAATAAATTTGCGATTGAGCCCATAAATATAAATATAAGTCATTGAGCTGTGGTTAATTATTATATTGCAATGTTGACGGTACCCAGTTTCCTTGAAGCCAATGTGAAATGCGGTGCCAAAAATGTGCAATCAACTTTATTTGCGATTAAAAAAATGTTTGTTTATTTCCGATTCAATAGATTTGTAGTAATCAACATTTCATATTTTACTTGTTTAACACGCGTTTCTAAGAAAAGCAGTATTCACAGATATACAAAAGAGGGAACGCCGAATTATCAAGAAATAGAGATTTCCTGTTATAATTTACAGTTTGAAATTGATTTAATTTTGGTTATCACTTACTTATTTTAGTATATAAATTATATACTGATAAAACTAGTACTATTATATTTTACAAGTACCTTCACTGCAACATTTTCAAACCTATGTCACTAGTACGGTTAAATTATTTTATCTACACCCATGCTTTAAATCCTCCATTAAAGATTCTAAGACAGTTAGCTTTTTGCCAACATTAAAACACCCAATGTCCTAATAGCCATTACATGACCCAAACGAATGTTGTAATGAAATGTAGCTCATTCAGATTCATATTATGGGTGTAGATAAAGTATTGCATGTAACTGTTGATAATTAGGTATTAAAACACTGTGATACTATTATCACACTCGGCTTTGCCTCGTGTGATAAACCCACATTCGTGTTTTAGTACCCCTTAATAACAATTACTTTATTTACGAGTTATATCTGTACTCTTGAAATCTTGTCCGCCTTTCTCAACTATAAAGATATTCTTAAAAATATATATAACGATTTAAATCGTACTATTGGGCACAATATTGATGACGAGGCACAGAGCAATATTGAGCAGCTGACGATCTATTATCGATTAACTATTATTGTAATCGTTATTCGCAGAGCTAAGTACGGCGCGCGATTAATTTGTATCGAGTATATCGATATTTGCGATAGTAACGTGTGCGTTTTATTGGATTATATCTAGACGTTTGTTCGAAAATTGATCCCTTACCCTATTACCGTTTTAGTTTAAGCTCCGAACCCAGAGCTGTATTTAAATTATTATGATACTAACTTACAACAACGAAATGGCTTCCTATTTCGTTGTTTTGGGATGTTTAATATAAATCTTGTACGAATTCTATCAATTACCATTTGTGATTTAATTTTGAATCAATTAATATAATATACGAGTCTGTATTTCATTTTTGAAGCATTTTACATTCCTTGCTTAGTTCTTGTATTTTTTTAAACCGTTCAATACATACTCAGATAACTTAACCTTTCTGTTCACATGTTTTTAATACCTTTACTTGAAGTAATGGAACAAAAATCATTAGCTTTGCATACAACAGTCTTCTTTAATTAGGAAGAACTCATTAGATGAGCCAAGAGGCTGCTCTAGCATGCGAGTAAAGGTAGCCTTTACAAAAGCTCAAAGTGCAATGCAATCTCAAATAAAAGCTAATTATATTATGCTTTAAGAAAACGTGAAAAAGTAAAATCTCTTGCAAGATTTTTGTTACTGGAAATTACAACTTTCTTTTACTGAAAACTCGTCCAGTTTTTCGGAGCATATTATACAAAACTACAGAATAATAGAGGCTTTATTTTAACACTGTGGCATCTTCATTTATATTATCAATAAGACTCAAAAAACAATCAATGGATTTTAAATTTAATTCAAATTACTTAACTGAACCTCACGCATAAGCCGTTTACAGTAATACTAATAAATAATATTAATAAGAATAAATGTATATTTAATAAATAACGGCTCTTTTAAAATAATTTGTGTATAAAAATTTGAATGCTATAAATATTTATATTGTGTAACCAAAATAGACAATGATTTACTGAATATACTGCGAATTTCGAGGCCAACAATCCGAGTTTGGATTGAAGAAAAGTTGTTTACCTGAAACAAAAATGAAAATATTGGTTAGAATTTTCATTTATTTACAGTAACACGATAGTTAGGGATATATTTCACCGGAATATTTACGAATGCTCTATGAGGTCTCCCGCGATCGACTTGCCCACACACACTTGCCTTATATATTTGATAAGTCATTCTTTCTTCACTCATTCGCTCCACGTGTCCAAACAATTTCAATATTCCTTTCTCAGCCCTAATCACAACATCTTCTTTCAGAAAACAGCGTGCTCGTATTAACGCATTCGGAATTCTATGAATCAGTCTTACCCCACACATACTACGCAGTGATCGCATCTGAACTGCATTAATTCTGCTTTTATGCTTCTACTGCTATACTCTCACTTCCTTTAAATATCTCGTAATTAAAACTCCGCTTTTGTATTCTTGAGAGCCACAAATGATCAAACATATATGTACTAAAAAACACATAACCTTCCTTGCGTCGTGCAGTCAGGTAAAAATGACATAACACTCGATCAGCTTTGAAGTATGTGAATGTTACTGGCTACATATTATTACAATTATTATGAGCTTAACAATTCGGAAGTCCAGCTAAATGTAGTTTTACTGGCGAATTTTAAACCAACATGATAATGAAATGAAACGATACAACAAAGTAGAACTCGAGTATGATCGTGACGTTGTAAGATGAAGTTTTTTTTTTTTAAACTATTACGTGGGTCTATTATTACTTTTTGCTGCCGTTTTTTGCTGAGGCATTTTTCTCTTGCGAAAGGGAGATGTCAAATGTAGATTCTGACTGTAAAAATAGGATGTTTAAATAAAACTTCATTCTACTTTGAACTTCATCACGCTATAAAAATATTTATTTTGTATCTACCAGCTTAACTCGGACTCATAGCTCACAACGTAATATTATATATTTTTATAGTTTTACGGCCTTACAAATAAAATTGGCATAAAGTTATAACTAAGCATAAACCAAGAATATATATTATGTTTACAAATAGACATTTTGGTTACGAATGGTTTATTCGGATGTATAACGTTTGCCGCATTTATTTTTGCAAGGCTGCTTGTCATTCGGAAAACGACAGTGTTGTCAACAATATTGTAAACATTATGCATTTTCGTTGTTTATCATCCGATATAACTTTATACCAAGTTTATTTGTAAGGCCGCAAAAGTTTAATAATATATTCTTATAGATTATTTAAATCAAAGATCATTATTATATCTCCAACTTTATGTCAAAGACTAGACAAATTGCTGGAGGCATGTCTTTTCATAAAGTTTTACCGAATCCACTTTCAGAGTGACAGAGTCAAAAGCTTTTCACTTTATTAACTTAATATATTTGCTCCAATTCTAAAAGCTTTATAGTTACAAAGTAATTTTGAGTAGAGTAAAATGTCGGTTTGTCAGAATCAATGACGTTACATAGAACGTCATTGGTCTGAACTGACCTGGGCGATAAATTTAAGATTCAATCTTACCGGAATATATTCATTTTAAGTAATGAAATTATTTATTTGTATGCAGCGTGGTAACATAGTTGTTAACAATTAATATGTGTACAGCACAATTCGCCAATATATCGGCATACAAATATTTGATTTTCAATATTGGACTTTATATATTTATACGTCATTAATACACATTACATAGCTTTAATTCAATAATATAATATAAAATAAACATTAGTTTGTAGATACCTCTCAAAAAATTACATTTATATACTATTCTTTTTGGCTAAAGAATTGTTTTAAACTATAATTATCTATTAGTCATAATTTTAATTCTTTATGCATTATTGTTTTAGGCATCTCTCTAATATTCTTTGAAACGTGGTTAAAGACCCTAATATATGTACAGATAAAATTTGCGTTATTTTGATGAAGGGCTGTTCTATGGTATGGCATCAGAAGTCGAGTTGGAACGAACATACAAATATCTAATATATATAGACCAGTAAGCGTTAACAGACGTTGTTTTTTGAATGAAGTACGTAAGGTAAAGTAAGGTAACTTTTATGTTCATCAATTGGCAAGTGATCACTTGAACAACGTTGCTGGCCTTTTAGGTAGAAATAAATCAATGAGATACTCAGCGATTATTTGCTAATACTGTGTAAGATTTCCTTCAAGATTTATGTTGGAAATTTATGCGGGAACCGTCATAAAAGGGTCGTATAAGGTTTGGTTTAGTTTAGTTATTAGTACAAGTGGGAGGCTCCTTGGCACAGCATGCCGGCTAGATTATGGGCGCCTATTTCTGCCGTGAAGCAGTAATGTGTAAGCATTATTGTGTTTCGGTATTTAGGGCGCCGTAGCTAGTGAAATTACTGGACAAATGAGACTTAACATCATATGTCTCAAGAAGACGAGCGCAATTGTGGTGCTGATCAAAATAATATAATAATATTTTGGTTATAACATGATATAATATTATCCTAGAATACAATTATAAAGACATGACAACAGAACGTTAAGATAAGTAAACAATAAAATATTTAGGCGAATACACAATATTATATAAATCAAGACACAGACAGACATACTGGTGGATATATTAATGAATAAAGAAATAAGGCTTAAGGTAAGGACAGTAATTGTTGTTTTAACTTATTCTTAAATATGGCAGTAGACGAATGCCAAAACAGGTCGACATTAATGTGAGAATCCAATGAAGAACACGTTCTGTGAAGAGGCACGCGAAATCCAATATTGGTTCTAGTAGTCGGTAGGTTGAAATTTCCATGCGTGCGTAAAGACCTGGCAGGAACAGGTAAATTCAGGAATGGCTTTCGTGTCGCCACATCGCATGTTAAATGGCTCCCTGGCCCAAAGTGCAAAGGATACATTTGATATTGTGGGCCCGCCCACCGTCTTACAACATCAGAGCTCTTTGTTGAACACTACGTTCAGACTAAAACAAGTTCGCAAAACTCTGTTTTTCTTAGATTTTGAGAAGTGGCCACATGATAGGTGACCTCATTTCGCATTTGTCATTTTCTTCCAAAAAAAAAAAATATTTTCCTGATTCAAAGAATGAAAATTTGTGGCTATGTACTAAAAAAATTAAAAAGGTAAGGATCTTGGTGTTTTTTTATGATAATAAGGGACGAGACGAGC
Source organism: Leptidea sinapis (assembly GCF_905404315.1). Classification (NCBI taxonomy): domain Eukaryota; kingdom Metazoa; phylum Arthropoda; class Insecta; order Lepidoptera; family Pieridae; genus Leptidea; species Leptidea sinapis. The sequence continues at coordinate 15,065,828 of NC_066273.1, forward strand.
AGGATGTTCAGCTGATGGTAATTGATACGCCCAATTCATTACAATGCAGTGCCGCTCAGGATTCTTGAAAGACAGACACTGACAGAACAGCGTCTGTCGGGTCAGCTAGTAAATAATAAATATAATATGAGCAATCAGCAAAAGCTAGTAAGAAATATAATTCCGAATAAAAGATAATTCTAAGTATTCACAGTAATAATATAGTTTATATAAGCTGAAGTTGTAAATAAAAGCCTATATGGAAACTAAAATATAACCACTCGTATTTTCATCATATATATTTTGTGTTAATAGACGCCACGAGATACAGTTTTAATGCATCGTAAACTACGCTATTTAACATTTTAATAGTTTATTTTGTTCTAAAAATTGTGGTACTAAGTAAAACTTTAATGTTCTTAAGTTTTATTACACGATGTGCATCTAAAAAGAGAATTATGATATCAACTACATAGTTTCACTCACTCATCTTAGTAATCATAAAAGGCGCATGCAAACACATCTAAATTATGATAAACATTTATTTATTGTTTATTTAAAAAAACAATACGACTTATTTGAATAATATGTATTTGTAATTAGAGTCTTCTTAAAAAAAATGTGAATGGGAAAATCGTAAAATATAGCACGAGGCAAGTTGAAATCCCACAAGAGGATTCTCTTCCATCGTACAAGGTATAAGACTGTACTATTTAAAATTTGCATGGCAATGTGTTTCGTTTAGCATTCAGAATAAACATCTGTCCGATGATGGACACACACTCCAAGAGCAATGTCCTACTTGTAAGCCTTTGAGTACACAGACCTACTTCCAAAACTAATCGTAAGAAAAAAGACTAGATTGGATACATATTTATCCAATTATAAGAAATCAGCTATTTACATTTTGACTAGTAATCAGGCTGCGAATTTTCATACCCGAGACACTTAAGCGTTTCTGTAAACATCAACATTTAAGTTTTGGAGTGGTGGCATAGAACTGCATGGAACCAAGTTATTTATGCATTTTGCTGATTCGAAGCAAACAAAAGAGCGAGGAATATAACTTTACAATGAAAGTTAAGACGTTATTTAATTTAACCAAGCTTCTGAGATGTAAATTTATGGAAGGGAAATATTTGAGTTTATAGATTAGCCAAACTATTGTGTTGGACAAACTCAATAATGTATTTAGTTATTGCTAATCTTATTAAGCGCTCAAAGGCGAGTACGCTTCGCTTCATATTCATAAAGGAACTTATAAATTACTGTCTTATTCTATAAATTTATTGAAGGATATAATAAATAGTTACAAATAATACTGAAAGAGGATAAGATGCATAAAATAATACTAAAATTTAAATATTTTGCGTAGTAATGTAAAAATAGCCTTTTACGTTAATGCACATATACTAGGGCAGCATGTTTATAAGGAGACGGATCATGTGAAGGAGATATTGAAAGGAGAGTAACTGCAGGATACTGTGTGAATCGACCGCTACATCTCTATATGAGTGGCAAGACTGTGCTTAGAGAGGCGTGATTGGTGGTTCACGTTAGGTATATTTCGTATCATAGAGCTCGCAGATAGTTTTTGTTATGAAAATAAGGAACGAGACGATCAGGACGTTCAGCTGAAAGTAATTGTAACGCCCAACCCATTACAATGAAGTGCCGCTCAGGATTCTTGAAAAACCTAAAAATTATGAGTGGCACTACAATTGCAAACGTCACGTTGACGTATTGAAGACATAAGATGTTAAGTCTCATTTGCCCAGTAATTTCACTAGCTTCGGCGCCCTTCAGACCGAAACACAGTAATGTTTACACATTACTGCTTCACGGCAGAAATAGGCGCAGTTGGGGTACCCATAATCTAACCGGCTTCCTGTGCAAAGAACCTCCACCGGTAAACAACAGTTTTTACTCTTGTCTTAAGCTCACACCGTTTTTTTATTTTATTAATTTTCCTTACCAATATTATAAATGTGAATGTAAGTTTGTTTGTTACGCTTACACTTGGCCCTTTGGTTATACACAGCTATTGTAAGACCACTTATATAATATGGCTCTGTGGTCTGATGCAAAACAATTGCCCAAAAGACCGTTATTGCCAAATTAGAAAACCTTCAAAGAACTGCATGCGCGACAACAACAGGAGCCATGACAGCATGACGCCGGGAGCAGCTCTAAATGCACTTCTGAACCTGCCTAAAATTCGGAATGTTATACGATGAACCACTCACCAAAAGATGGGTACTTTATCATTTTGCTATGCATTTCATTTTGTTTCTTTTTAGGTCAAACAGGTCGAAATTAGATTAAAGGAACATATTGCCGCATTTAGGAATAATCATCCCGAAAAATCACACTTCGCGAAACATTTAATTGATACACTCACTCGGAAACTATAATAATTTTAATATTTTACATACATATGAAAAAGGATTTCGCTTAAATGTGTTAGAGCAATTAGAAATAATAAAACACAAAACTAACATGTTTACATTGTTGAATGAACAAACAAATTTAGTCCCATCACCTTTGTTACGTGTCTCTTCCGGGGATAATACGTCACAACAGCCGACCAATCACAGCGCGTTATTTCATGGGACGAGGGTGTAAAAGAGCGGCTTCCGGTTCATTTGATTCAGTCTCGTGCCAGATTTGGCGAGACAACAAGTCCTGAGGATGCCTCGTGTAGAGGGGAAACACGTGTCGAATTGTTTTAAAAACAAATATTGGCGGAATTAACACTAAGGAAAACTTAAATCATTTGTTTCTTTTTCTGTTCATTTAACAATGGTGATCACATACAGGACTGATAAATCTTTAATAAAGCCATCTCCTAAATTCATAGATACAATACAAACTCAGAATCTCTAAAACTGTATAATAAAGCATGTTAAATTTCCCTTCAAAGTATTCCCCAGACCCCACAATTGCCTTTTCAGTCCCTCGAAACAGAACGAAACTAAAATACTAGCAAAATAACTCAAAGGCTTTTCAATAAAACGGTCTGTGTACATAAAAAGTATAAAAACTTAATAGCGCCCCTTCAGGGCGTTCATTTGTCCTCTTGCCCTTTGTTTATATGCCGAGTTTTATTAAGTGCTACAGCGGAGTCTAATATGTTTGTTCTTTCTTATTGTTCGAGGTTTTTGAAATGGTTATAATTGTTTATGTATTTATTCGTTTTGGTATTTTATAATTTTAACATCAATAGATATTGTACAAAGACCTTGACAACTACATTAAGTTTATTAACACGGATTGCTTTGGTTTAAAAAAAAACATCAGAATTGCCATAATTTGGAACTATTCGTTAGGTTATTGCAATCGAACCATTCAGTTTTTGACATAATAAGCAGAAGTGTATCAAAATTTCAAAGTGTATATGAAAGGTTTGATGTTAATGGTAGTAGCAAGACAATGTATGTCAGGACTGAGGCGAATGGAAGTCCATAAGTTCTGCCTAGCCCTATGTAAATTAATCCGAAACATTCAGTTATAATAAGACTTTTAGCAAATTTATATAACGATTTGCTTTGAATTTACTTACAAACGGATGTAGTTGCTAAGTCGATACTAATGTAATAATAGTAGTAATATTATCGAAGGCGCGCAAAAAGAACACTAAAATTGAAGTTTTTCTCTCTCAAAGGGCCATTTCCTAAACTTCAATAGTGATTTAACCGGGATCAGAAAGAATTCTTCAAAGTGACAAAAAAACCGATATATTCGTTCAAGCTACTTTACAAAAGGTTTGGTGATTCTGTAGTAAGTCAAATTATTTTCGTAAAAATCGTCATCCATGAATCAAAAAATCATCAATTAGGTGAAATTAAAAAAAAATGCAAAGGATACATTGCCTTGATAAAGGGTACCACAACGGCGCCTATTTCTGTAGTGAAGCAGTATTTTGTTAACATTATTGTGTTTAGGTCAGAAGGGCGCCGTAGCAAGTGAAATTACTGAGCAAATGAGACTTCACATCTTATGTCTCAAGGTGACGAGCGCAGTTGTAGTACCTCTGATAATTCTTGAGAAACCCAAATATTCTGAGCTAAAAAATAAATATTTGCAGATACAGAACAATCTTGCACACTTACTGGTCACGCCAGACCATAAGATGCGAAAAACGGAGAGATCAGTTTATATAATGAGTCCATCTGTCTATAACAGGTTGCCGAACTCGATCAAGAAAGATACAACTTCCACAACGGTATTGAAAGTGGCATCTCAAACATACGTTTTACTGAGTGGAGGAGTTTTACATGATGCCAGTTATATGACTAAGTAACACTTAATAAGTAGGTATAGTTATTTTACAATACGCAAAAAAATATTTATTTTCTTAAGCATAACAACAATTACATAATATTGTATTTTTGTGAGTTAGATACGAGTACTTCCCTACCTATCTAAAATGATAATTAGATAATTTATAAATTCAAATATAAATTTAATTTAATTTATTTTTTCTTTGACTTGTAACAATGGTGTTATTAATAAATTATTTGATTTGGTGAAACAAATATATAAATTAATTATTGAAGCATTTTTATAGAAATTAGTTAGCCCCAAACTAGGCATGTCCAATACTTAATGGGTGGCGGCCGATAATATAATATGTAATACAGTTTACTCACCTAAACCTAGTAAATATAAACACCCAAAAATTGTTTTAACAAACATTCAAATTTATGTTACAAATATTTGCACTAACCAGGAACTGAATTCGAGATCTTTAGCTCTAAGGTTAAGGTTACTAACAAAGAACACAGAAAGATGTTACTAACCGGCAGGCTTTGAAGTCATGGATTTAGGATAGGATACTTACTTTCCCAGATTCTACACGAATTAAATCACTGATGAAACAAAAGCTACAAACCGCAAAAAAGTATTTTAGAATCACAAGTTTCAAGTCGATATCTTTACATTAGTAGTTTAATTCATATCGCTGTTTCGCTTGGAAACTTGGGATCGAGGCTCGCACGAACTTCCACCTTACGTCGAAATGCGACAAAAAAGAAGTTCCTTTGCCGTCGTTGGTATTGCCAACGAAATATAGTTACATATTTAGTTGATCTTTCTCATATTTATAGTACTCTGTTTTTGGTCGTAAGTTTAAAAAGTGTATATTTCTTAAAAATCATATAATAATAAATTGTTTCAATAACATTTATGTATGTCCATAGTTTGTTTTTTTTTTTTTAAATCTTAGTTTATTTGATGTTTAGTTGTAAATATTAATCGAAAAGAGTGTCAAACTGGCATTTCTACCCTTTTAAGGTCAGGCTAATTAATATCTTTGGGTATAATATCAATCTTTGACATCAAGGGTTTTTTTTGTAACTTAAGTGAAATAATTACCTAAATTTTATTGGCTTTAATAATGAACGCGTAACTTTTTTTACATTATACGTTTCGGGGAGTGTACTCACGAATATCATACCTCACGCACGTTTTCTTCATTCATGCATTTAATCAAGCGAATACAAATGAAAACGTGCTGTCAACGTATTTGTTTATTTATTGGAACACCAACAATAGAAACATGACATTTGCATGACATTATTAAGATTCTTTATAGTCTAGTATATCTACTAATTAAAGGCATTCACAGCATTTCATAATACATATTTTCAATAGGCAAAAACAAGACTTAAAAATTAAAACAAAATACAAGTAAATTAAATTAAACTCTTTACAAAATATGATCGAAATTAACAATTTATGTATATTTACAAGAAAATCTTATGACAATATTAAACAATTGCAAGTAATTCTCGTTTGAGGTCCGCTAAATTGTCGTTGAAATTCTCCAAATATTCAAAATATTTTTCAAGAAACAATAGATAATAAGGATTGAATTATTGTTTTTGATCAGGTCAACACACTGCCCCAACAGCCATTTGTCTTTCGCATTACGTGCCTTGCCCACTGCCATTTCATTTTCGCAATCATCCGGGCTATGTCGTTGGCTGGTTCTCCTACGGATCTCCTCATTTCTGAAGTGATCGCGGAGGGAAAGCGAGCATAGCCTTAGATAGAAAAGAAAATAGACGGCGTCTATTGCGTCAGAAAACAGAGCTTTCAATTCAAAAAAGATTTACCAAAAAGGTTACCCTACTTAATTATAAAGAAGCATCTCAGTAAAACTCTCAGAAAAATAATCTCCGCAAAATAAACAAAGCAATATAATTTCTAAGGTGTAGCAGGGGATTAGACTCCAACCTTACAAGACGCCGGAAATTAAACGGCCCCTTAATAACCTTAAGACGTAAGGCTTTTATACACTCTGATGAATTATATGATTAAACCAGCATTGTTATCATGTTAGTTGAGTTCGTATTTTCTTCAGAAAACATTTATTTTTTGATGGAACGTTATAGGGGATGTATAAAATATATTATTTAGCCGCCTAGAGAGATAAAATATTAGTCGGAATATTTTTCTCCGACAGTAAACATGTTTAAATAAGTGAGCAAATTTAAACTTAAATATCATTTTCGCCGGAAAGCGTCCACTGCTGGACTAATTCTCCAAATATACTCCAATCTGTCCTGCGCTGCCCTCATCCAACCTATTCCGTTCATTTTGACCAGATCGTCAGTCCATCTTGAGTCCACCAGAACTACTCCATGGTCGCTATTTGAAGACTTTACTGCCCCAATGCTCATTTGTCCTTCGAACCATGTGCTCTGCCCACTGCCACTTCAGTTTCCCAACCATCTGGGATATATCGGTACGGGTCTTTGGTATCTGAATAAACGTTATCGAAGCTCTCGTAAGATATTATAGTCTTACTAACGAAAGCTGAACCTAGCAAAAGGCGGCATATTAAAAAAAAACTTCATATATATTACCAATTAAAGTTGGAATAAATAATTTTGACACGGTTCCAATTTTTTTTGATAACTCCTTACCGGTTTCAATTTTATAACATAATTCTTGTACACACATTCTAAATTACACACGCAATCTAAAAGACCAGCAATCCTACTGTGCAACTTCTGGTGTTGCAGGAGAATGTGGGAAAAGATGATTACTTAACATCAGTAACCCATATAGTACAATTTCCTACTGCTGGATTTTGCAGGTACGTGATTTTTTCAGTGTGTGTTGTTTAGGTTAATACGCTTGTTCGTTAATAATCAATCTATCACCATTTTCATTAATTCTTCATCCAACCCTAAAACTTTTTATATTACAACTAATAAAAAGCCCTTCAAATAAAATCACAATGATACATCAGAAATTCGGAAGTATCATTATGAATGGCGTTCATGTAACACGCAATGCTTTCATTTCGATTGTCTGATCGTCCACTTGATTGTATAGATTGAATTGATAAGTTTCATAAAGCGATTGTTATATCGTCGTTCCATTTATATTTCCATTTATATTCGGATATAGATAAATTAAGCTGATTGTAAATCAGAATTCAAAAATATTAGCAAAATGCTGGGAACATGTTTTTGACACTAGCAATTGGTAATGTTTACTATAACATTAATGATACCACAGATTGGGAATGAAGCAAACACCCTCGGGCTTTTAAATTATAAATTTTATTACGATACTACTTATTATATTGTAACTAAATTAAGAAAAAAAGCCCGCTGAGTTTCTTGCGCCCGTTCTTCTCAGGTATGATGCATACTATTTCGAATGGATGATAGTTTTTGACATTCAATAAATGATTACAATTCAATTTTGAAAAAAAAAAATTAAATGATGATATTTTGTTTAAATTGAAATTATTGATAAACCAACGAGAAAATACTCGAGTAAGTTTGTATGGAAAAATTTCTGCTGATATTTCCCCATAACATTAGAAAACTTTTAAGGTTTCAAATAACTGATTCGGACAGAAGGCAAAGTAGAGTAACTGAACTTGCTTCGAATTATTGATTTTTGAACGAAACTCAATATTCTGCATCGCTATTACTTGTTTTATTAACAGAAAATTAAGTTATTAACTAGCCCGTATTACTCGCGTTTGAGTTAAGAAACCAAAGTCTCCTTAGCGGCTGCTTGTAATGAATGTCTACACGAACTCCCTGTGTTATAAGTTTAATTTTCTTCTTAAAAAGTATTTAAAGTTTACACATTAAAAGTTAGATAAGATTCCAAACTTACCCCTTTAAGTTTTTCTTTATTTGATTACTAGGGCAACGTGAGTGGATTTTGAAACTTATTAATTGCAAAGTTGACACTGTTTGTGGTAACTGCCATGTTTTGAAGTTGGAAGTAAATTTTAACCGTATATATTATGGTGAAAGTTTTTTAAAGGGAAGACTCATCCGTTAATATTTAAAAGAAACTTATGCAACTATGTACGGGGCTTAGTGAAATTCACTCACAAATAAAGAGGAAATAGAAATACATAGAATGACTTTTATCCTCTAATCCACACTGTCAAAACTAGACTATAAACAGAAACTATGCATAGTTCAAAGCTGAGTAATGATTGTATAGGATATGACGTAAGAGTCTTTATGAGTCGATTTAATTTCAAATATGAAAGAGTTTCTACATAAAACAAAATACATACCATGTTTATTGAAACAAATATAAGATAGAAATCACTCAGATCTCAGACCTCTTCCGAAGTAAAACTTCCGAGTGACGTAATCAATGCTCACAATCAATCAATCATGGCTTATAAGTGAATTTAAAGAAACTATGATAACTATAATGTTAACACCAGGAACAGACATAAACTTAAAATGCCTACTACTTGGCTAAGTCGAGTCCGTAAGTCTTTTGTAGGGCGATATAGGATGATGTTAAAAAAAAAGTTTGTGTGGTCAAGGTTTACTATAAGATAAATTTCTTTCTTAATGATACCACCGATTGAGAAAGGAGCGACCGCTCTCAGTCTATTAAAGAATAAGTTTAATTGTACAATTTTATTGTGTTAACAATTTTTTGATGAAAAAAAGCCCACTGAGTTTGTTACGCCCATTCTTCTCAGGTCTGAGGCATTCGTTTTGCAATGGGTAGTTGTTTTTGACTTTCAATAAGTGATGTCAGAACCTATTTTGAATAAAACTGTTGGAATTTGAATTTGAATTTGAATTACTTTGAAGTATTTCGTATAGACAAACATTGTTTCTGTATTAACACAATCTTTGATATTACGTAGAATACACACACACTTTAATCAAGCTTTACCTCAAATATTTGATCGGATCAAAGCGCCTTATGATCTCAGTTATTCCTGAGAATTTGTATGGAATTTTGAGAAATTATCAAATAAAACTCAACATTTCACAGATAATTTCAACTCCCTTATCTTTTAATAACTTATTTTGGCGATATTGGTTTTCTGCAAACCCGAATTCTTGTTGACTGATCTTTCTTTTATGGAAAAGGAGGACAAAGGATCATACGGATCACCTGGTGTTAAGTGATCACCGCCTTGCAACACCAGAGGAATTACTGGAGCGATCGAGGTTAATCGAGCATTTTTTACTATTTAGGGACCTTCAGGTTTAGAGCATACCTTCACATTAAAAGCCGGCATTTACTTCAAGTATTGCAACTTCTATGAGCGGTTTTTGCTTTTTGCCGCCTCCCCGTTTCCCGCTTTTACGTACAAAAAATTAAGAGAAAAATTTAAAGTATTTAAATACAATATCTAGTCAAAAATCAGTCTCATAGTAGGTATATAGGTATATAAAAGACAGTAGTTTTAGTCAGTAATACAAATAATAAATAAAGGACTACTACCACTATGTTGCTATTCATTTGAATGACTGACAAAATTTACAACCCAGTCTTGTATATATTATAAGGTTTTTTGTTACATAATTCACAAAAAAAGCCAGAAGGTTTTAAACACAAGGTATCCAAATAGACCCATAATTCCCGTCTGTAGAACTGCAACTTTTAGTAGAAATTGTAATACAGCATATCTATAAAAATATAATATTATAATAAATTGCCAAAATAATTTAAATATTTGCCTTTCAATGTTTTTAAAAGAAGACTGCATTAGTGGTTAGTAAATAAGTGCTTCTATAGTTTAAATGAATTTATCAATACAAAATGAATAATTAGGTACTTATTATGATTTAGTCTATGTGATGTAAATTATTTATGACATTGAATTTGTTAACATTATAAATAGGTAGGTACTAAATGGATTATTATATTACTTACACATTATATTATAATATCATTAAATTTTAATTTTATAAATACACACATCAAAAAAGTCTAAGCAACATGCATGATATTACAAATAAATATACTAATAAATTTCTAAGTCTTTATTCACTCAAAGTGTATAGGTATGTAAACTTTTTTGTGATGACATACTGGCTGGCTGTAAAAAAAATTTCGATTATGTTTTGTTTTTTTCATAAAATTAAATGAAAGGGAATTTGTTTGAATTTTAGTGCGTTTTTATTGCTACGCTTAGCCATGTTTTCATAATTTTACCAACCATTTAAATAAAGTTAGCGACAATATTGAACTGCTAGATATTCTTTACGTCATGGTGCGATGTCATTTGACGGCAAATGAAATGCAAAGAGCTGTAGGTATGTTGCAAGCAGGAAGTAATCAATATCAGGTATCTCGGCATTTTGGCATTTATATAAGTGTTATTTGTCGTCTTTGGCAGCGCTACAATAGTACAAGGGAACCCGCTCAACAGCATTCAGGCCGTTAAAAGGAGTACAACCACTCGGCAAGACCGGTACATACAACTGACTGCAAGACGCCAGCCGATGTTAACCGCTCGAGAGATAAGTTAGAGGCTACAAAATTCAAGTAGTGTTGATGTAAGTCCCCAAACTGTGCGAAATCGACTGCATGAGTACAGCCTACGAACTGGACGCCCAATTAGGTGCCCACCGATACGTCACGGGAACCGCGCTTGTCGAAATGAATGGTGTGTAGAACTCAGAACATGGACCCAGGAACAATGGAATAAAATTATATTTTCCGATGAGTCACGATTCGGGTTTAGGCCTGATACAAGAAGGATGCGAGTGTACCGTCAGTCCGGAAATACTGAAAGGCTCAGGTGCATTCAGGAAGTTCATCTATACAGCGGCTCATTAGTTATGGTATGGGCAGGTATTATGAAGAACAGGCGAACTGAACTTGTTTTAGTAAATGGAAACATGAAGGCTGAAAATTACGTTGAGGATATTCTCAGACCTTATGTCCATCCATTTGCACAAACCTTTGGCTCTGATTTTACGTGAATGCATGACAATGCGCGTTCACATACAGCTCGGAGAACCAGTCAATACTTGGCAACGAAGAAAGTCCGGGTATTGCCCTGGCCTGCACAATCGCCAGACCTCAACCCTATCGAGCACGCATAGGACATGCTCCAGAGACGTGTTTTGAAGGACTTGGACGGAGTTACAACAACCCAACAGCTGAAGTATTTGCTACAATTCCATTGAGAGCAAATACCGCAAGATGACATAAACAGTCTCATTAATTCAATGAATAATCGTTGCCGACAAGTTCTGAATAGCAGAGGAGGCTATACTTTGTATTAAATTATCCTATTCTTTCACAATAAAAGCATTTTCTTTAGAAATCTCATTCTGTTAAAAAATGTTTAGTTGCTTATGTACCTTAGTTTCTGCAGTATATTCTAATACACGGACGTGTAAAAAAATAAGGAATCCGTGTCACCTTACATAACAGTGAGGCACAAAAACAAGCCGGTAAACATGTCCATAGCCCCAAGCATACACTTACACTAATACAAGCCGATCGGCCGCCATTATGAGATTTACCAGCGTCTGTGACAGATCAGTTTGCGGCGCAATAAAATATTTTAAAAATGCCGTCGTGCGTTGTGAAAAAGTGTAAAAGCAATAATATAAAAGTATTTGTGGACATATGATTATTTTAGGGAGAAAAAATTGTGTAACTGGTATACCCCGTAACCGCGCACACACTAGCTTAAAGGTGCTTCACTTGCTAATATCCCAGCGCGGAGTCCTTCTTTTATTACTAGTCCGTGTTCTAATATTGTTAATTTATTTTATTAAAAGAACTTATAAAGACAGCAGCTGTTATTGTTACATCATAGGACCCTAAAAATATTATTTTAAAAATAAAATCTTGTTTGTCGTTACACTCTTGAAAGAGCGGTCTTGGTCATCACGAAGTGAAATCTTTATAAGGTCCCAGCCACTGTTCAGGCATTATCTGTAAATAAATTTGAATGTTTTATAAAATAATGGCTCCGTCGTAAATCCATTTACTCCACAGCTGAATATCTAAGTGATCGGACAGCCTGGGACTAAATTACGATTATTTTATAGAAATGACTGTACAATATTATATATTGTTATTGAAAAGAACGCAAAAAAAGAATACTGGGAGAGTTCCTTGCGCCTCTTCTTCTCTATCAGAGCGCCATTTGTTTCCGAAGCGGTAGTAGTATCTAGTATATTAGTAATGACATCTCAATGACATCACAAAAATAATTCTAAAGGAATCAGTTTTGAGAAAATAAACAAAAATAAATGCCTTTTATGCCTTTTATGCCTTTTTATGCCTTTTAACCTTGTATAAAATGCGTATAAATCTTACTAAACTTACTAGTTACAAAGTACGTATAATATTGCATCAAGTTTTTTTCAATCATAGCTTGATCGCTCAAGTCAGTGCAAATGAAATGAAATTTATATATACAGTATACACCATAGAATATCTTAAATTTATTGTATTGTCTTCTATTCAGCTAATTTAAATTTAGTGAAGAAGAGAGTGAAGTGTACCTACTTAAAAAAAAATCCTTAACACTATATTTTTTGTCGATTTACCATTTAAACGTTTACGTGAAACTCATGAGACGAAAATCTAATTACCCGAAGACATTATCATTGAACACCCAAGTCTTTAACAACGGCCCGGATATATGTAATGGTTTTAATGCTTTTTTTAAAAGTGTTTTTGTCGAACCCGCCTCAAACTATAACCTTGACAGTCTTCAATTACCCAAATGTAATGACGCATATGCAATTGGTAAGGCTGGCGTCTGTAAAAATAAATTATTACGATTACTCAAAACGATTAATATTAATAAATCCAGCGGACCCGATAATATACCTCCTATCTTTATTCATAATTGTGCCAGAGCGTTAGTTAAACCTCTCAAATATATTTATGACAGATCTTTATCAGAGGGCATATTTCCATCTAAATGGAAAGAGGCTAATGTCATACCTATTCATAAAAAAATTCGAAATCCAAAATTGATAATTATAGACCTATCTCAATGCTTAATACATTTAGTAAAATATTTGAAAAACTTGTCTACGATCAAATTTATCCCACAGTTATGAATGGAGTAAGTCATTCACAGCACGGTTTTCTTAAACATAAGTCAACCCTGACGAACTTAGCTGAATTTATACAGTTTGTCCTTAAAAATATGGAAAATGGTGGTCAAGTTGATGTGGTTTACACTGATTTCGAAAAAGCCTTCGATCGCGTAGACCACATCATCTTGCTAGCCAAATTAGAAAGTCTAGGTATACATGGGGATCTGTTAAGATGGATTAAATCATACCTGTCTAATCGATCTCAGGCAGTGATAGTAGGTGGGTACAGATCGGATTTTGTGAAAATTCCATCGGGTATTCCACAGGGATCTCACCTGGGACCATTGCTTTACAACGCATATATTTATGATATATACAGATATTTTAAACAATGCAACCATCTTTTATACGCAGATGATAAAAAAATATTTTACAAAGTACACAATCATAATGACTGCATTGAATTACAAATTACTCTTAATAATCTATCTGAGTATTATAAAAACAATTTTATTTCAGTTAATGCACCTAAATGTCAACAGATATCGTTTAGTCGTAAGGTTAATAAGATACAATTTACATACTCGCTAAATGGAATTCCTATTAATAAAGTAGGTATCGTTAGGGATTTAGGTGTTATTTTTGACAGCAAGCTAACTATGTCGGAGCATATTGATTACGTTGCGAATAAAGCGTTCAAGAGTTTAGGTTTTGTGATACGTACCTGCAAACCTTTTAATGACCTTGCATGTATTAAATCTGTTTACTATGCATACGTGCGTAGTGTCTTAGAGTACGCAAGTTGTATCTGGTCGCCCCATTATATAACATATATTGAAAAACTTGAAAAGATTCAAGCTAAATTTATAAGGCACCTTAACTTTCGTCATAAAATTTTTTCCAACTACAAAGATGGCTGCATGCATCATAATATAATTTCACTAGTAGACAGACGAACGTTATTAGATACAATGTTCTTATTTAATATAATAACTAATCTTCTGGACTCCCCAACATTACTTGCTAGTATTAACTTCAATGTACCACTAAAACGAACGAGAAATACGCCTCTTTTTTCATTATCATTTTACACTACGAACTATGGTAAAAATTCTCCCATTAACAGAATTTGTAAGCATTACAACGAAGTTTTTTCGAATGTCGACATTCATAATCGCAGTAAAAATAGCTTCAAAACAGAAATTATTAAAATATTAATGAATACACTAGATACAAAAAATGTTACTGGAGCAATATAAAACGAACAAATATGTGCACACATATGAACATATGAACACACGCACATATATGTGCGTGTGTTAATGTACCTATATATGTGTGTATACACAAACACAAACTACACGCACACAAACACATCCAAACATAAAATAAACACTATAATCGATTATAACATAATATAATAATAGATATAAATATTAAATTCGCATTCATACGCATAATATTATTCCTTTAATGTTTAAACTATACATATTATTATGTTAAAGTAAATTAAGTTGAAATTCATTTAAGTCGATTTTTTTGTTTATAAGTTAAAGTTATTTAAGTTGAAAACTCATTAGTTGATTTTTGTTTATATAGAGAGACCTGTAATTGGCTATTATATGTACACTAATTTTTAAGACTAATTTGTAATATTTATGCTGTTGGTCTTTTCAATAAATAAATAAATAAATAAATAAATAAACAGAAGTTCAGTAAATCGTTTATGTGGTAAGTTTTTATTTCTGGAAGTAGATGCTTGAATAATTTTATACACATTGCGTAGCTACTATTTAGGTATAATGTTGTTCTGGGAGAGTGGCCATAAACCAGTCTATCCGGTAATCAAAGTCAAAGCCTAGTATAATTTGTAACTTCCTAATATTCGACTCCAACACCATTCAATTATTAATCAAAGACACTTATGATTCAATAGACTAACTTATATAACAATTGACACCAATATCGAGTTACGAGACCCAAAGGCCAAACTACAAAGCGCTTCCAACTGCCGGTACTTATTGTAATTGGCGTAATTATATCTCGCTAGAGGGAACAATGATTTGATTGGGTCTTACCAGAGTTCACGACTCGCTTCATCCACAAGGAGCGGATCAGATAGCTTTGACTGCGTATTATAATAATTAAAATCATATTAACAAAATACAACGTATTTTTGAAGTAGGTAAGGCTTCTTTCCGCTCGATTGAGCGGGGTAAGCTGGTGTATCTGTGAAGAACGTTACGAACGAACGCTAGCGTAACGCGAACGGTGATATCTTAATTATTTCGTAATTCGATTTCGTTCTTGTATAAAGCGCACTCGTTTTTTATATGGAGAGAGCCAGTAAGAGGCTGACGTCATGTTATGGTGAGTGGTGAGGCCTCCCATGGAAATCACCACCAGGAGTCAAAAGATGCGTTACCCGCTTATAAGTTAGGAGTATCCTCTAATAAAATTTGAAAAATAAAATTTTATGAACGATGCGGGATTCGAATCCACGATCTACGCAGAGTTGAACAAAGCAAACAGAATTTTATAACGAGGCGCTACTCGAACGGTTAGCTCAGTTGGTTAGATCAGTGACACCGGATCGCGATTTTTTAGATTATTCTTTTTTATTGGAAAGCTTCAAAGATACTTCAAAGATAGTTTGGTGAGAGTTTGGTAAGGATTCCGTAATCAGAAATTACGGAATCCATGACAAAGTAACGGAACACTGTCTGTAATCAAATTGCAAAGTACTTACGTTCATTGCTGCATTGAAAAATTTTGTATATTTAAACATATTTAGACAAATTGTTAGTTAGTGTACTTCAAATTCACTAAAAATCATAAAATAAAATAAATTTTAACCAAAAAACAACCACCGTCACATATACTATTCCAAAACCATAGATATAATGTGCCCTAAAAAGTATAAAAACAAATGCGTATTTTTATACAATTTAATTAATTAATCTTATTCTAGTTCCGATTATTGTTATTTTTACGAGAGGCGAGAGCGGGTTGCGGCGGAAGGACACCGATTCCAAAAATAACAATAATCGTAAATAAAATTAGATTAATTAATTAAATTGTATAAAAATACGCAATTATTTGTATACTTTTTAGGGCACATTATATATATTGTTTTAAAATAGTTTTTTTGAAGGAGGTTTTTTTTTAATTTTTGTAAAGTAAAGAAAAGTTGCTTCTGTATTACTTTTGCAAACTAAAGTACAGTTACTACAGTGGTATGTTAATACGTACTTGCATAGAGTTTTTGAAAAGTTTGCGTATAATGATACTTTATTACGACCACCTCATATTCCGCTAAAGTAACGAATGAACTTCTAAACACCTCTTATTTAAAACTGAACACGCATCTAATGTGATTTTTCCAAAAATTAAAGATAAGATAAAAGTGAATGCGTTCCAATAGGTCATTCACGGCGCCCCTATAAGAATGGGAAACTGTTAACTTTAAAATGGTTGCAAAGAATGCAAAAAAGTGTAAGCAATGAAATATGTCGTAAGTATAATAAGTAAGATATACGGAACTGCGCTCTAGATTTTAACAAAACCTGCCAGACTAAAGTGGAACTGGACTGGGCATGTATGTCGGATGCACACACACCGATGGATACAGGTCGTCACGCATTGGATGCCTCGGGACAGGCAAAGACGTCGAGGCAGACCCCGAAAACGATGGCGTGACGATCTGGATGCCTGCTATGAGACCTGGTCTGAGCTGGCACAGGACTGAGATTAGTGGTGTAAAGCGTGGCCATTACCCAGCAGTGAGATCCGATAGGCTACTAAAAAAGTCGCATTATTAATGACAATCCAAAAAGTGTGACATAAGTCAAAGTAGATCACTCAATATTTTCATATTCACTTATATACAGCTTAGTGTCTAATGATACCATTAGTAGTAATATTAAATTTTTAACTCATTTCTTCATAATATATTTGTAGGCAAAAGTGTGCTTAACACCACATTGTCTATGTGAGCACACTTTTCTATTTAGTCGTGTGTTAACTGTGTGTCAATCAACAAGCCTAAGTGTGCTTAAATAAATAAAAGGGCTTAAATAATAATAAATAGAATATTTTTTCATTTAATATGGTATTAATTATTGACAAGTCCCCAGACAAGACCCGCTTGTCAGAATGAGACAGATGAAAGAACACAGTCAGAAATGAAAACAATAGGGTCGCTCTTATTAACCGACTTAAAAAAAGGTGGAGGTTTTCAATTCGTCGGTATGTTTTTTTTATGTTTGTTACTTTCGACTGGGTGAACCGATTTTGATAATATTTTTTTTATTTGAAAGCTGGTGCTTCCATGTTTTATGTTACTAGATCTATTAATTAGATTGTATAAAAATACGCAATTGTGTAAAGACTGTATAAAAGTGCAATGTAGTTTGCTTGTTAAAATTTTTGTATGTAAAATAGTATCTTGAACTATAGTTACATGAGGTAAGGTTAACGAAGAACCTGCTACCTAAGATAAAACATGTAAAAAGTGTAATTAGAAAGGCGTGCGCTACTTATGGCATTCGTGTGTGGCGTCATTTAGTGGTACCACTGGAAGATCAGCGCTGGTTGCGGCAGTAATCAGCATTATGCTGAAGTGTGAACACTAAAATAAATATATTTCTTTCTTCTTTCAATTATTTTTATACTTTTTGGTGTATATTACATCTATTGGTTTGGAATAGTCTTTTTGAAGTCGGTTGTTTATTTGTAAAAAAAAAATTTAAGGGTGTAGTGAACAATTATTAGCAAAATTGTATTTTGTGTATGTGGACGGCTTACAAGAACGTGAACGCTTACATACTAGTGCTATTTACACGTTATCACAGAAGTATCGTTACATAGTGATAATTGATACTTATTTACATCGCAAATACGTAAAAGCTAATATTTTTCAGCTTTCCCGTACACGAGATAATGAATGAAAATTGGTGCCAGTTTGGCATATTTATATATCACCACTACAGGATTTAAGTTTTTTGGATTTAATTACATTTTAAATTTGACAACAGCTGTCATACAAACATGTTGATGTCCGCTTGCGCTACATATACCAAAAAGATACCCTGGAAAATATATCTAAGTCTAAAAGACAAATTTAATTTAATTCAAGGAACTGAATATTGAAATAACCAGTTTAACTAATTATTTAATGTAAATAAAAATATTATATTTGAGTATTAGAATCTCTCATTAAACCTTACCTTAATTTATTAAATCCAAATCCCTTTAGAACGTAAAGAAGTAACAAATGTAAACTCAAGCCTATAAATAAACATACAAACTTTCCCCTTTATTATATGAGTGATATTTTTAATTAAAAACGAAAAAAACCTCCGACTGAACAGATCTTGATCGGTAAATGGGACAGACTGACGAACGTAAAATTTATCCCACGCTTTTGTCTGGATTTAAAAAATACCTAACTGCTACTCCACTGATGTCACTGTCCAAATGGGGTTCTAAATTCAAAATATGCAGCTGAAACTGAAATAGTGTTTACATTGCTGCCTGTTGACCAATAGGTAATATTTTAATCAACTGGAGTAAATGCAAAAATGTATAGACATAGCAGTCGAAGGTTGTTATGGTGTCATTTGTGGCATGTGCCATATTTCGGCTTTGATTTTGTATCAGGTGCATTGTCTATATGTATAGAACACTATTGCAACAAACTATTGATGTATTTACCTGTCATAAAATTAACCACTATAATTTTATTGTATCATTTAGGTATACAAACATAATAATAAAATAATTGTTGTCTGTAAAATAGACAGGTAGCTTCAGTAAGCAGTCATATCGCTTCTTGAATATTTCATCGAGCAGTTGTAACCATTCACCAGTAATAATAGCTTGATGAATATGCAATGACCTGTCTCTGTTACCTGGTTATGGAGTGTCCGCTATTTGTGCAACAATTATTATTTCAGTCCTTTTCATTAACGTCACCTGCAAACGTATTTCTAAGAGAAGATATTTCATCAAAACCTAATTAATATAACCTAACCTCAAATCAGATAAAAGTTTATCTAAAGGCTAAGTAGAAGCCCCGCTCTACGGGGCCCATATGATTTAAAAAAAACCCATTCGTGGGCCACCTAACCTGTCCGGGTCGGGGTTTGACCCAAGTCTGATGCTCGCTTCTCTCGCTTTTATATCTTAAGTTCTTCTAGTCGCATCACTCATTGTGATTTCACGGAATCAACCCTGGCATTTGATCAAATCACTAGATTTGTTTAGAAGAATGATAAAATCGTGTTGTTCTTTAGATATATTCCGTGATTTGATCAAATCACTCAGGGAATTGACCAAATCTCTGTTATTATCATTTCCCTGCGACATATATATTGTGAAACATGAACCAAACTATATGAGAATTTATTTATTTTTTAGTAGAAAATACTAAAATACATAAAAATTGCAGAAAATCAGACATTTAGAAACCTTCTGACATCCGAACTCAACAGATCTGGCCCGAAGCAAGTACAAATTTTCTGTGAAGAACATTTTTTGCGTGATAAAAATTTTCTTCTAAACAAGTTTCAAGACTTGAAAGAATTCTTTGAATCCAGGTCCCCTTACCGCAAAGGCATAAAATACCTTCACATGAACTTCATGTGAGATGACAGATATGTATGTACCGTTTGATAGCGGGGGTAAAATAATAGTATTAAATAAACATATTCTAACCTTCAATGAAATGTTTGAATAAAATTCTAATTTTTTAAAACGGCAAATCTCTACATCAACGCTTAATATTTCTTATAAATGTGCATATACAGGTACTAAGTGCAATCCAAAGGTATTTAAGTATTAACATACATACAACAGTTCTGCTATTTACAGACAGAAGTCATGCCTTCCTTTCACGTGGCTCTCTCTTTTGTTCACTGTTTCACAAAATATAGAGTATATTTAAATGATTTATTTTACGTAATACAAGTCTTCAGCACCCATGAGTTCATTATACTTTCATAAGGTACATAAAACTTCGGGCTTCGGAAGTTTCGGCTCGTAAATTGCTTATAAAACTCTCTCATTAAACACATTGTAATTCAATTTTTTATTTAAAAACAATGTTAATAAACTCTAATATAGTATAATTTTTTAGCAACAGCATCTTCTTCACCAGTTAGAGGTTCCTTTGCACAGGTTGCCGGCTAAATTATGGGTAACACAACGGCGCCTACTGGGCAAATGAGACTTGACATCTTATGTCTCAAGGTGACGAGCACAGTTGTAGTTCAACAATCCTGAGCGGCACTGCATTGTAATGGGCAGGGCGCATCAATTATAATCAGCTGAACGTGATGCTCGTCTCGTCCTTTATTTGCATAAAAAAAGCAAAATATCATGCCAAAATTACTCAGTAATATTTTCAAGTACTGCACTAAGGAACAATTCAGTATTATAATACTAGCATAACTTCAAACTGACTGACCCGGCCGGTGGGTGTGAAAGATATTCAGAGACGGAGGCAACTGACCTGGTAAATGTTGGTACTCCTCTGCAGCCCTGGGGGAATCAACTTGGCCTTCGCGTCCGCCATTACATTGAATACGCGGGTCGCGAAGCTCTGCACAAGCGTGAGACACAGAAGGTACGGGGTGCGGAAGGAATGACACCTGACTTTGACGCTGACAGTTGCAAGCGCTTTCCGAAATGAGCAAATGAAATATGGCGCCAATAGCTGGTAAGCAATCTTGGGAAGACAAAACTTTTGAGTGCCACGCCGTACGCTGCCGAGACTGGTCGCTGAGGAGTTAAATAGCTGCACCGCACCATCCGCGTCGTCAATCTTTTTGTATGTACCAACCCTATCGCTCCGCCTCATAAATGTTAATTTCATTATAATAATAATCACTTTAAATTTAATCTTTTAAATCAGCGTCTTTAGGAAGCTTAATTAATTTAAATTTGGATCACAATTATCTTTAATATGCTTTGCTTTTGTATGTTTCTCCATTTTTAATATATCGGTCGGATTTGTGACTTAGGTGACAATAAACCTCGCGCGTACGTCACTGCTCGCTCGTGAGTCCCTACTGGCTGGCCTACTCTGTAGAGGCCGCCACACGTACTTACAAATTAGTAGGTATAAATTGTGACAAAGTTTACGTTTGAAGACAAAGAAAATCAAATTTGTATGTCGCTTATGTCAGTCAGAACCTATCCCAGTGAGCCTTTAGTCTGCAAAGTACAAACTACATAGATATTTGGTGTAATAGTTAGCTTTTAAAAATGGTTTATTACGGGCACAATATCTTACAGTGAATTATATTTGGCTGAATTATATTTTTCTATTTTAAAATAAACAAAAACATTCGTACTGCATATTTCTGAACAAAACACAATATTTTAATATATTTATAAAAAGCAATGCTTATTTAAAACGCATTTGCACATTTTCATTCATTTGTTACAACAGACGGTACACTCGAACGCAAATTTAATAAAAACTGTTTTAATTTTGCTTTTAACTTATTGCGTCTCGTAAATAATTCATGCGATATTTCATGAGTAGCTTTTGTGAGAATTATATTGTTTTCCGACATATATTTCATTATCATACGAGAGAAATTAATTAACAAGACGGTCTATTGTTTGTGTTTTTACGCTTTGTAGTATCTTTTACAATATTACATCAGCTGTCTGGCATTGTATCTCAATATATTTACGTGAATGTAATGCATGTGTGTCTTAATTTAAATTTGTTTGAAAAGAGAAGTGACATTGACAGCTTCAACACAAGACACTTAGATAAATTGTGTACTGATTATTATCTATCGTCTGTGGTTGCACCGCAATCGTCTGATCTCTTTTTGTGATTTTTGCAATGGCGTTCTATACAAATAGACAATGCACCTCATACAAAATCAAAGCCGAAATATGGCACATGCCACAAATGACATCAAAATTACATCCGACTACTATGTCTATACATTTCTGCGTTTACTCCAGTTGCTTAAAATATTATTGGTCAACAAGCAGCAATGTAAACCCTTTTTCAGTTTAAGTTGCGTATTTTGAACTTAGAACCCAATTTGGACAGTGACATCAGTGGAGTAGCAGTTTGGTATTTTTTTTAAACTCTGACAAAAAAGAGCGTTGCTATAAGTTTTACATTTGTCAGTCTGTCCCTATTTTCCGATCTGTTCAGTCGGAGGTTTTTTACGTTTTTAATTAAAAATCACACTCATATTAAAAAGGGGAAAGTTTATATGTTTATTTATTGACTTGTGTTTTATATTTGTTTCTTGATTTAGATTTAATAATTAAAGTAACCTTTAATGAGAGAAACTAATACTCAAATATGATATTTTTATTTACACAAAATAATTAGTTAAACTGGTTATTTAAATGTTAAGTTCCTTGAATTAAAAAAAAATGTATTTTAGACATAGATATCTTTTCCAGGGTATCTTTTGGTATATGTAGCGTAAGAGGACATCAACATATTATATGTATATTTGTATGACAGCTTTTGTCCAATTTTAAATGTGGTTAAATCCAAATCCTATAGTGGTGAAATATAAATATGTTTATTTGGTTTGTAAATTTCTTCACATCTCTCTCTTGCTACCAATTGGTGCCAATTTTCTTTCATTATGTCGTGTACGAGAAAGCTGAAAAATATTAGCTTTTTCATATTTGTGATGTAAATAAGTATCAATTATCACTAGATAACGATACTTCCGTGATAACGTGTAAATATTACTAGTATGCAATTGTTCACGTTCTTGTAAGCCGTTTACATTACACAAAATACAATATTGCTCACTAGGCCTTTACATAAATTATAACCAAAAAACCACTGTCTCCAAAAATAACAATAATCGTTACTAGAATTAAATTTATTAATTAGATTGTATAAAAATACGTTATTATTTTTATACTTTTTAGTGCATATCTATTGTTTTGGTATAGTGTTTTGGAGTCGGTTGTTTTATTGTTATTTTTTTTTATTTTTAGATTTTTAGTGAATCTGAACTACACTAACTAATAATTTGTCAAAATTTGTGTAGATCTACTAAATTTTGTAAATGAACGTAAGAGCATTGCAATTTTATTGCAGACAGAAATTCTGCCACAGATCGCACCCTTACTGTAAGTTCCATTGATCATCATATTCGACTACGAAAATTACCATAACGACGTTACGGTAGGTGACTCAAATATCCAGATAGCATAAAAAATAATTTGAATTTCAATCAAACTATCAGCAAAGTACCTTTGAAGTATACCCTTTCCAATAAAAAAAAATTATTATCGAAATCGCCTGGCGCGATAGTGAGTTATTCGTAAATTTGATGTTCATATACTTGTAACAAATTTATACTTTAATGGTTTTCTTTTGGTTGCCATGCCAAGAATGATTAAAGTCGTTTCACCAAGTCGTAAGTTCAAAGGTAACAAACATAAAAAAACATACCGAAGAATTGAGAACCTCCTCCTCTTTGAAGTCGGTTAAAAAAGAATAATCAAAGTCGGTTCACAAAGTCGAATATTCTGAGGTAACAAAAAGGTGAAAAAATATTAGTTTAATAAATAACTTAATAAAATAACTTTACCGATGATAAGTCACACCATCTTTTTTTTGAGTATATATATTATAGCACACTTAGGCTTGTTGATTGACAAACAGTTCACGCAAGACTAAGGAGAAAAGTGTGCTTACATTGTTTTTAAGCACACTTTTGCCGTTCCGTTATAAGTCTAAAAAGTCATTGAATTTTTGTTACGCAGATAGTTCCTGTATAAATAGAGATACCTATAGACATCAGACTCATTGGTATCTGATTGGCTAATCTAATGCCAATTGACTGTCGCACCGGTTAATAACCAATTGTCACCGAACGGCACAGTTCGCACGCATATTCATTGATCAGTGGCCAAAGGCCTGATCACATCGCATCAAAGTACTCGGTGTATCGCAGTTCGGACACAGCATCAGGAGTTCCTAGAGGATTAGTGGCGGCCCCAGCTGCAGACCACCTCTTCCTCAAACCTCAGGTATATCTGCCTATTGTTTCGCCATAACTTATTTTCATTTTTAATATCATATGTTTTCTACGTACGCACACGCGCTTATACAGTCTGCAAAAAGAAGACTCTTCTTTTGTGAGTAAGGGAGTTCGCATTTATAATAAAATATCAATTTGACTTCAAGAAGTGCCCACTAATAGATTTAAATCGGCAATCAAGAATACTTTAATTAAAAGGCTTATTAGAGCAAGCGCAGCGAGAGATGCATGCGTCACATTGACATAATAAATAATTTAATTTAGATTTAAATTAATTTACAATTGTTGACCAGTACATGTGTATGTAAATACCCAAGTGCTGAATGGGTACCAACAGCGGCGCCTATTTCTGCCATGAAGCAGTAATGTGTAAACATTATTGTGTTTCGGTCTGAAGGGCACCGTAGCTAGTGAAATTACTGGGCAAATGAGACTTAACATCTTATGTTTCAAGGTGACGAGCGCAATTGTAGTGCCGCTCAGAATCTTTGGGTTTTTCAAGAATCCTGAGCGGCACTGCATTGTAATAGGTAGGGTGTATCAATTACCATCAGCTGAACGTCCTGCTCGTCCCTTATTTTCATTTAAAAAAAAACAACTATATGTGTCCTGCTTACTAGTGGTCGCTTGCTTCAAATACTTTGCTGTTTCGATTTGTTGATTATCATACTTCTTCCAATATTATTTTCAACAAGAAATTCATGGTGATTCTTCTGAATCAATTGTAATGACAGAGTAATTAGTAGTTGAAATAAAAATAAAATTTACAACGGCTCTAAATAACGGTTTAAGTTCCCTTTATCTTTTTGTATTCGCGGCCTATAAGATCATCTCTACCTTTTCCTTCTCTTTCCCTCAACAATGATAAAATAAACCTATTATCTTCATGGCTGTAGGAAATTTATTACATATGTTTTGTAAATTACGAAATTGGTAAAAAGTCATCTTGTAAATAATTATTTTATTTAGAATTATTCATACAGAAATACAGTTTGAGATATTAGTTATTTATGCAACTGTTGTGTAATAAGGGTTTAATACCCATTATTACACAACACGACGTGATAATAGTATCACATGAGAGTTTTAATACCTAATTATCAACAGTTGCATACAAGACTTTATCTCCACCCATAATATGAATCCTCTTAAAGATTCTGAAACAGTTACCTTACTGCTAACATTAAAACAGCCAGTCCCAGTAGTTACCTAATATCAACCCTTACTGATTATATATAAATAAACTAAGTATTAATGAAAGAATTATTTATTTTAGTAGTAATTTACATTTTGTATAGAGCAATTGTAAAAATTCACTTGAATATTATGTTTTTTTGCAGCCTTGAAAATATCTGGCGGTGTGCTGTCAATACTTGAATCGCTCATTTTTTGTACACAAAACAATAAAAATATCGAAGAAATATGGCGGGTATTCGAATCACCTACTTTTTTTACAGCGCGCGACGTTCTGGTAATGTGGAACGAGCATAAACGAAATTGTTCTTTTTTTGAAATTCATACAGACCACGCATCGAGAAATAAGAATGTGGCTGTCTGTTGAAACTCTTTGCGCATTGAGATCGAAAAAAAAACAAAGGAGTGTTGTTATGAAATTCAGTACAACATTATAACACTCGTTTGGATTATGTAATGGTTATTACGAAATTGGGTGTTTTAATGTTAGCAAAAAGCTAACTGTTTCAGAATCTTTAAAAGAGGATTTAAAGCAAGGGGGTAGATAATAGTTATTTATGCAACTGTTGTGTAATAAGGGGTATTAAAACATATGGGGCATTAAAACAATGGATTTATCACGAGGCGAAGCCGAGTGTGATAATAGTAACACATGAGTAGATATCACATAGTGAGATGAGTAGTAGTTTGGCCAGATGTATATTATATTTTATCATCATTTATTATATAATCTCGCAATGACAATGTATTTGTCCTTAGACTGGATTTAGTGCTCGGCCGACGGTGAGCGCTCACGTTTTACTCGTAAGCAACTGTTCGCTTTCAAACTTAGCTGGATTATGCGTCGTCACCAATCCCCATACTGTAATTACTGCTTTTTCAAACTTATTTTAAATCACTACACAATTCATACTAAGCTAAATTTCAATTTATACTTAGGCAGTCCCGCCTCTTATTACGTAGTATTGACATCCTCTTTGGTGCTCAGCTGGCAGCAAACTTGATTGCACGTATACAATAGCGAAGAAAAATAAATCCATTTGTAAACTCTTTAATATGTGCGTAGTACTTACGCAAACGATTACGGACTGCAAGAAAGAGAACATATCATTTGTACCAATTATTATGGAACGTCTAATTGAAGAAGACTTATTCACGCGCGTACGGTCAGTTGCTCGGTCGGCGTCGCACTGAATGCATTTATTTATTAAACCAACGTTTGCCGGCCCCACGAACTCGACTAATAATTCTCGTCAGCGCTGGACTGTACGTGATCATAATATTATGTTTTCATTGTTATAGCTACGCTTGACCGACGTCAGCTCTCACCGTCGGTTCCGATAGTCGTTTCCAAAAGAGCTTTTACTATTACCTCAAGAGGCTCTCACTTAAAAATTAGGTCAGAAGGTAGGAGGTACACAGAAGGTAGCTGTTTTGGGAACGGCGTGCATCGTGCAAAAAATGCTTGATTTGTCATTAATATATAATATTATAAACATCGATGACTCGGACACAAACATTTATCTTTATCATACAACTGTTTGCACCTACGGGGATTTGAACCCGGGGTTCCTAGCTCAGTAGTAATTGTCACTATCCGCTGGGCTATATAAGTCTTCGAATGATTTATAACTCGAAGATAATTTTTATTAGAATACCAGTCTCCATAGTTTTTCATGATGAATGAAAGATTTTCTAAAAAAACGAATTTGATGGGTGATCTATTATCGTTTTGTTAGATTCTTTTAATCATACATAGGCTCCACTAAAAGTATCGGGAATGGAATATTTCCACTGTTAAAGTCTTTTTAATTGAAAACTCCTTGGTTTTAAAAATCGAATACGATTTATTTATTTATATAGTAATGTTGTGTCACTTCCTTGATTCTCGATATTTTCAGTGCCGCCCCCGAACCGTTTATTGTGTGCGGAGTATTCGCACGGAACACCTAGCTGTAAAATATTTACTATAAACTATAACTACACAAGAGACTCCCAGATCCCAACTCAGATTCGACCCTTCGCTTATATTAGGTGTTAAAAAATTCATTTCGGATGTAAACATAATGCAGTAAAACAGAGCGCCTAAATTATGTTAAAAGCACTAAGCGATGTGCGCGATACATTACGGAGTCAATTAAGATGCGACAGTGAGTGATGTTCCGCATTATGCTTACAAGAGGAGTGAGGATTCATCTCCATTGTTGAAGGATGGCTGGAGTTAACTGTTAGCACTCGCTTCGTCTTTGATTCGTTCTAACGAGTTCAGCGGTTTAGTTTTTCTACCGAGTGAAATGTCGAATCTTTTTCGTATTTGAAGTGTTTTATTTGTTTATTCTCCATTCTTGTCTCGGCCCCCGCGCGGAGCAGACTACTACACGCGCCTGTGCTCACGCCCCGCTACGCCGCCACGCTACGCCCAGTGCTACGCTACGCAGCTCCGCTACGTGTGGTACGAGGTATACTACGCCAAGTTCGACTGGTTACGTCGAATTCGTGCCGGCCCGCAGCTTGTTTACAGCAATTTTTATTGTAGTAAGTGAGTTGCGTATCATCGCGGTTGAGCTGAAGGATACCTAACGGTGACAACTAACTCGGCTAACGTTGACCCGGTGCGTTTCTCAGGCCTCCAGACCTGAGAGAAACCGGACGACCCGATCCCATTGCACTTGGGCTTTCCCAAGGGTGACGGTTCGCGGCTATAACCATTAGGGATAGCCGCATCACTTCCGACCCCCGTTGCTCCCTGCCCTCAGCAGGGAGGCTCCCACAGCATGGCTCCTCCATCAGCGGAGGCCCTCGCGACCTTGGTGCCCCAGATTAAGGCATTACTTAAAAATGTCTCACCCGAGGATACCAAAGAAATCTTCAAAATACTCCGTTCCATGGCCGCCACCCAGAGTCAGCCCCTCGCTGACTCCCCCGCGTCCCCCGACGAGCCTGACGCTCATGCCCTAGTCCCTGCTGACATGGAGTTCTCAGACTCCGCCTCCTGCGGTCGCAAGCGGCCAGTCCATTCCTCCTCGGAGGAATCAGATAACGGAACACTTACTGGTTCCGTACTCGACACCTCTCTCCGTCCCTATCGTCCCTCAGACGATTCATTCAAACTGGTTCAGTCCAGAAAGAAGCGTCAGGCCAAACGCATCGCGTCTGATAAGGTTTCAACCTCCTCTTCCTACCCAGTACCATTAATGTCCCTCGACATTAGTTTACCCCCGGACTCTGTCCCCTCCTCTTGCCAACCGGCGACACGCTCGCCCGTCCACCCTAGCAACAAGCCTCCACCGCCAATCTTTCTCCGTGATAAGGTAAAGTGGACATACGTAGCCCAACTTTGCATCGATCACAAGGTGCGATACACCCGTGCCTCAAACACAGGTGAGGCAATACGCATAGTCGTGCCGACCACGGACGACTTTCGCAACCTCACCCTCCTCCTCTCGCGTAACAACGTGCCTTACCACACCTATGCGCTCCCGGAAGAGCGCAAGGTCAAGGCTGTCCTCCGAGGCCTCCCGTACTAGCTCTCTAATGAGCTCATACAGGAGGACCTTGTCAAGAAAGGCTTTCCGGTCGAGGCTGTACATAAAATGTACAGCCGTACCGGGAAGAAATACCCGTTAGCGTTAGTCATTCTAACTAACGTCCCTGAAGCCAGGGAACTTTTCAAAGGAGAGTTCACCGTATGTGGGCTCTCCAACATACGTGTGGAAGCCCCACACAAGCGGGGGTTCCCCGGTCAATGTCACCGCTGCCAGATGTATGGTCACGCAGCGGCAAACTGCTCTGCTCCTCCCAGGTGCGTAAAGTGCCTCGAACCCCACAGCACCAAAGAGTGCAAACGCACTCGCGACGAGGTAACACCTCCCGCATGCGTGCTCTGCGGGCAGGAGGGCCATACCGCGAATTATCGCGGATGCCCTTGTGCCCCCCGTTCCGCCCCGAAGGCTGCTAATAAGCAGACTTCCAGGCCGCCAAAACAAAGGCCACCTCTGGCCTCTAACACCCAATCCCATTTTCCTCATATGAGGAATAAAACTGTCGGGCTCCAACTCTCCACCTCATGGAGACAATCAGCCCCTCCCTCTCAGGCATTCAATGTCTACTCCCGCCCCGCCCCGGCCACCTTCAGTGGCCCCAGGCGGGCAGTACCTCCCCAGGCTCAATCACAGGTGCAAAGCACCCTGAAAGACCTGGAAGAGATCTACGCCTCACTAGGCGAAGTCGACATCCACGAAATATCCGTCCTGGCACGGAAACTCAGGACGGCTAAGTCCTCCAAGGAGCGCCTCTTTGCGCTGGCGGAGCACCACCATTTGGTGGCCTCCTTGTAATACCTAAAGCGCTTAACGCTTACCACATAGCGGTACGAGTGAAGCCTAGGGGCGTATCACTCGATCTAACCAAATCAATACTTTTAATTTTTTTTTCTCCTCTTTCAATCTTTCGTCTGACCTGGATTAACAGGTACCAGATACATGTAGCCTCACCTCCCGTTTGTGATCATCCTTCTGATGTCGCCAAGTCTCTATTAGACAGCACCTTCTGTGCATTCCCAGCGAACACTCCCTAGGGAGTGCCGCTTGCGCCCCTCTTCCCCGAGAGATGGTCGCCTACGATGAAGGCTTAGAGGGCACACTGCCCAAAGCCAACCTCAGGTGGTGTTTAGTGGGTAGGCACTTAGGTTCTTACGTGAGTCCCACATAACCAACGCAGCCTAAGGCTGCGTTGGTTATGTGTGACTGCATGACATGCGTTATGTGCGACATGTGTGAGGTGGTGAATGCATGAGCATTCACCACCTCCCTCCCTTCGTAATCCCGGAGGGTAGCCCTTTCCCTTGTCTGGGCGCAAAAAAAAAAAAAATATATTCTCCATGGTCTATACGTCATACTCGAGAACTGGTTCCTACGTCTGGTGTCTGATCCTGTCATCCTGCTTTGTTTTTAATGAAATGAAATAAATTTATTTGTATGAGTCGTGGTAACGTCGTTCTTAACAATTGGTAGATGTACAGCACAATTCGCTAATATTTCGGCATACAAATATTTGATTACAATACACATTACATAGCTATAATTCAATAATCTTATCTTAATCTTAATATATATAAATAACGTGACACGTTGTTTGTCCGCGATGGACTCCTAAGCTAATGAACGGATTTTAATGGGGTAATCTCCATGGAGTACAGTTCTGTCCAACTTGAGGGATAGGATGGTTTTTATTTCAATTTGGGACCTATAATTATTTTTATTTCCAATATTTGTTTTGTATTAGTAGGGGAGCCCAAGGCGATTTTGGGATTTACTATTATTATTCCACTAATATGACAATTTGAGAGTGATGTAAAGAAAGGGGAGGGCAGCAAAGTTGTAAAAAAAAAACGTCATCTCGACATTCTCGAGCATAGCTATTTTTTTTTTGAAGGAAATAATTTAAAATATTATTTATGAGAATTAAAGTGTATAAATATTTAATATGAGTGATATTAATTTGAAATGTGTATTTCGTGGTGAAAGTACCTTACAAAAAACAATTAAACTTACAGTAGAAACATTAAAAAATGTGTCAATATTTTGGAATATCGTCGGAGCAAGCCGGTTATCCGAAAGTCTCGAGGAACATATTATGATAAAAGTCGATGGAATTGTCATTAAATGATTTATATCACGCACAGTGCAATAAATATTTTTTTTAAAGTGTTTTTTTGGAATAATTTTCAAACGGCTTTATCGATCAACTTCAAAAACGAATCCACCTTTGAGCTTGAAAAATCACGTCGATCGCCACTAAGCTGGTCAAAATAGGTTAATTCGTTCGAGAGATATCGTGAACGAAAGAAACCCGAAAAAGTGTTTTTTTCGGGATTACTCCGAAATGTTTGGTACGATCAATTAAAACTAGAAAATTACTTATGAGGATGATAAAACTGCGTCGAATGCCTCTAACCGCGTGAAAATTGCTTGATTCATTTAAAAGTTATTGCGGTTTGAAAATACCAAAAATAGTGTTCTATGAAACTTCTATCAGACTTTCGAGCTGGGAGAGCTCAAATGCATAAAAATATTATTTATTTTAACTCAGCGAGCTCAAAATATCACATAAATTATATTTTGAGCTCAAAAATGTCATAAGTACAATTTTAAGCGCCCAGTAATGGAATTAGCGGGAAGTTGCGTCCCATCGAAATCGTCAGATTAGTGAATGCCAGTTTTTTTTTTGGTGCACTTACCACTCCCTTAGAAAATCTGACGCGCTCGATTAATTTTTTTTTTTCATTTTCAACCCTTACATACAACCACCCGCATCATGCAAATGATCAGATTAACATACGTACATTATTAAAAATACGTAGGGCATTGATGCTATCAATATCTGACGGGCTCGAGGATGTCAATGCAACAGTTTTTTTTAACATATTTAAAAATCTATAGCCGCTTCCCCCATCGATGAAAAGGTATATATCATACTAGTGGACCCGACAGACGTTGTCCTGTACACACGTCTTTAATTTGAAAAATCAGTCCAGCCGTTAGGAGGAGTTCACTAACATACACATGTGCAGGAGAATTATATTATATGGACGGATTCTCAATAGAATCTAAATCAATCTCAAATTCACTGGAACACACAAAAAATCATCAAAATCGGTCCAGCCGTTTAGGAGGTAATTCAATTGCGAATCTAAACCATTCTCGAATCCAGCTGAAGACACACAGAAAGTTTCATCAGAATCGGTCCAGCCGTCTAGGAGGAGTTCAGTGACATACACACGCACACAAGAAATATATATATAAAGATAACATTTTTTTCTTCTTATCATCTAAGCTTTGCAACCCAATAGGTCTCTACGACGCTCGAGATAATCCCCATTTAGCATCGTGGGCTCCCCTACCATATCTTTTCTGTGAGAGAATTTATTGACGCACGGTTTGACAGTTCTGCTGTGGAACATTTCAGTATAGCAACAAGGAGCATATGTTACGAAATAATTCTTGATGTTATGAAAAATTATTGACAAATACATTAAAAAACAGTTTTTTTAATTATCTACAGAACAACGTTTGTCGTGTCAGCTAGTATAATATAAAACAAAACATTAGTTTGTAGGTACCTCTCAAATAATAATATTTAAATACTTGTATTTTTGGCTAAAGAATTCTTTTAAACTATAGAAGCATTTATCTATTAGTCATAATTTAAATTTTTTATGCGTTATTGTTTTAGGCATCTCTCTAATATTTTTTGGAAGGTGGTCAAAGACCCTAATACACATAACATTTGCGTTTTTTTGATGAAGCGCTGTTCTACAGTATGGCATCAAAAGGCGAGTTGGATCCCATAATTCTGATATAGAAATGTCCTTCACTGGTTTAAAAAGTTCACCATGTTTTTAAATGATTAATTTCTAATATATATAGACCAGTAAGCGTTAACAGACGGTACTTTTTGAATAATGGTCTATATGATTCTAGAGGACTGACATTGCATAAAGCTCTTATATAATTTTTTGTGCAAGAAGAAAATTTAAATATTAGTGGAGTTTCCCCATAGTATTAACCCGTACCGTGAAACTAAAGCAATATAACCGTGGTGTGCAGTAAGTGCAGCATTAAAGGATACAGTTTGTCTGAGCATAAAAACATTTTTATTATATGTTAGAGTTTGTTTGTATGATTTACTTACATTATTATTTTTTCATTGACTTAAGATGACTTATGACTGTTATTTTTAAGATGATCAAGCTGAAAATACAAAAATGAGTGCCAATTAGTTTCTTGTTATTTCGTAATAAAGCACAACTTTCATAATTCAATCAATTCCTATGATTTAAATAATTGATTGAACGTGTGACGTCGTAATAACATGACGTGTCACGTTTTCACGCACAATATATGAAAAACAATAATTCGCATTATAGTTTATTTTATTGCTGAAAAAATTTTATTTCCAGCATATTCGTTTACTGATTTTATAATAATATTTATTTGGAATTCAAAATCTTTCAACATCTATTTTAAATGAATACATATTATGTTATTGTTGCAACACAAAAACATCAAAGGTGACATCTACTTTGTCAGAAAATGCAAATGAGATGCATAAAACACATCTCTCTCACAAGAAAACATCCGACACTAAAAACGTACGTGTCTCGCCCTCAAACACCTTCATTAGGGTAAGTTGACTCCGAGTGTTGACAAATGGAAGACTTTACCCACAGCCAAAAATATGTTTATGGTCTTTTACGCATATCTAAATGTATATATTTATTTACCACTCATGTACTTTATTCAATGGGAAAAAATTTTAAGTGTATTTAAATTTTATTATATTTTCGCTTATGATAAATACTGATACTTACTAATTCTTGATTATATATGATATATTTTTATAACCACTTTCCGGAAATTTGCAATAGTCTTCAAGCTGCGGAATAGTGATAGTACATCAGAGAGCGTTTGGTGCTGCACCAAACCTTTTTCTAAAAAGAAGTTGTAAGATAGAGCAGGACTACTCGCTTAAGTAGGTGTTTGTTTTATACGAATTAAATCTAGAAGGGATTTTTAATTAAATCTGGAAGCTAATGGGACGTAAAGTGCATAGAAGAATTACGTGTTGCATCAAAGGTCGGACCGCATTAGCGGGGCGCTCAACGGTACCTATCGCAATATAACTGTTGTTAGTGGCAACTTGCGTCATTTCTATACCAGTTCGCGTGCGGACACTAATCTTGTGACGAGCGATAGTGACGAAGATTAAGGTCATAATTTCTTTGTTGTGTGCAGAAAAATAACGAAATGATAGAAGAGAAAAAATAAATAAATGGATTGCTCGCATACTAAGATCACGCTACGTCACCTTCTTAATGACTCTGCACCATTTCACACTTTCTTCAGAATGTCGAAGATAAAATTCTATAAACTTAACAATACACTTATCGCATACTAAAGCGACGCACCGTTTGCTATGTCGTAGGTACCTACTGAACGTCGCTGCACTAGGTCAAAATATTCTCTCAGAGGCAACTGTGCCGTGACCCACATCAACGTACAGTGCAGCACCCCTCTAGTGCGACATGCACCATACGAAATGATTGAAATTATATTTAGGCTCTTTGAGTCGTGCTATTCAGTGCTGTGCAGCGCCACTGTAATGCATTCTGGCCTTAAATCAAACGTGTTTATAAAGTATCTGAACTTCTTTATATATTTATGAAAATGTAATATACGTTCAAAAAAATCGTCACCTTTTTGCTCTTAAGAGTGATTTTCATTATTATAACACTAGAAATAAGGGATTGTTTGTAACTGTAAATGTTTCAGCTTCACAAAACTTAAATATAACGCTGTTAATAGTAGTAATTCGCCAATAGTTTATAGCCCTTTACTCGTATACCTTTACGGACGAGACAGAATTTATTAAAAATCTACCAATTCACTTGTAGTCGTCAAAGGGGATGTTCATTTAAAAGTACTAGGAACAAAGATTGAAGGCACCAATGCGTAACGACTCGTCTTCAAATTAAATCAACGCCGTTACTGACAAACGACGCGACTGAAAACGGACTAATTGTTCCGACTGAAGCACAAGTCTGCTCTGAAACAAGTTTAGCTTAAGAGACGATGATAATTTTAGTTCAAAAATTATTATTTTTGTTTTAATTTTATATGTTTTAATTTGATATTATGATCTTTAAGTTTTTACAACTAAACAGACGGGCTGCGTCGCATCATTTTTTTTAAGAAGACTGTAAAAGTGCCAAGTGCGAAGAATTTGTACCAAAATTTATAGATGATGCGGAATTTGAACCTACGCATTTCAGATTACGTCTCAGCGCTGCTACAACTAAGCTCCGATTGCACCATTGAAGTAAAACGCGATTAAAATACTTTAAACTAAGCTTATGCCTGTACATGAGTTAACAGATTCAATTCTGATTTCATAAACACAAACTAAGAGCATTTATAGCATTAACGCGTTTAAATGCTGACTGCCAAATTTTGGGCGTTCAACATTTTTGATCGCGTTGAAGATCACTCGCGTTATCGTATTATATGACGTCTAGTATTATCGATGACAGTTTTTTCAGGCATTTGATACAACTATACGCACAGCTACTATGTTGAATAATATTCCCGCTTCTGTATTCTCTAGTCCTTGTGACTGTCCATTGTCAACTGTTTTAAACTTTCTATCACGTGACGTTCTGTTACTTGCCCATTTACTCTCTCGAATGTAAAAAGTAAATAATATATTTTCAAGAGGTAAAAAATTTTCCTCCAAAATTTAAAATACGTCCGTCATAAAAACATCATTTAGATCAGCCAAGTCAGTTTCTGTACACATAAACAATCATACAAGATTAACAATTTCGACTTATTTAAGTCAGCTGAAAATTTAATATTTCTTTCAAGGAATGTCAAAGGTACCACACACCACCCCTACAGCCAACGCGGGAAAATTGTAAAATTATTACAAAATATATCTAGCAGGAGCTTGACAAATTATATTTACAAGTTTTTTCTTAAGTTGACGTTTAAATGTTATTCAATTGATTTAAACGGGAAATAATATAGTATGTACTATGTATTAACTAATATTTCTATGAACCTACCATGCCTAACCTAGATTTAGTTGACTGTGGCACCAAAACAGTTACTGTGCTTTAAGGCGACATTATAGTACGATACACAATGCTTTTTTAGGCCATAGCATAGAGTATAGACTTTGTCAAATAATAACAGATAAAAGTAGAGGAGTAGAAAACATTAGTATTTATAGCATTTAACACAATACAATCTATGTAGTAATTTTAATCTACATCTCTTCGACTACACCAGGTGACACCAACATCGATTTCTCACCGTATTTCATAATAATTTGTCCAATTTAATACATTTTATCTTAAACGTTTTTTTCTTTTCTGCTAAAAATATTATCAATGCGGATATTGTTAAGAATAATAATGATACATGGGTTTTTGCAAACGTTACATATAAATTATCTTATTGTATTATTTCCTTGTATGGAATATTTAGAAATCCCGATTGGTCTTAAGCGAAAAAATATCTAAAATAACGCATCTAACGCATCAAAATAGCCTATCTTAGAATGAAAAGCAATAATATAATTCAAATTCAAATATTTTTATTCAAAATAGGATGTGACATTACTCATTGAAAGTCAAAAACTACCACCCAATCCAAAATGAATGCCACAGACCTGAGAAGAATGGGCGCAACAAACTCAGCGGGCTTTTTTTTCATCGAATAAATGTGTTTACAAAGTAATAGTGCACAATTAAACTTAATATTTAATAGCTTGAGGGCGGTCACTTCATTCCCAATCTGTGGTATCAGTAAGAAAGTCATTTATGTTATAGTAACCTAAAGGTTTGTACGTTTGTGTGGTGAACCACACAAACGTTTTTTAACAATTCTTTTGAATAACGTAATACTTTTGTTTTGAACATTTTCTGGGATCTTGTTGTAAAAGCATATACATCGCCTCACAAAAGACTTACTAACTCGACTTAGCCGAGTAGTAGGCATCATCATATATATATCACTATTGATATATTATATTATATATATAAATAATGATGAGCGGGAAAACGCCCGTCTATGATGGTTATAAAAATCGACGAACAGTTAATTTTATTTGATCTTTGGAATATGAATTATGATATAGTTTGTTTGAGCGAAACATGGTTGTCAGAAGGATTTTTCAATGAAGAATTTTTTGACTCGCGATATAGTGTATACCGAAATGATCGTGATTACAAGCGTCTAGGAGTGACTATGGGTGGGGGTACACTGATTGCTGTACGTCGTAGTTGTGTTACTGTAGACATGCGTCACTCTTACGTGCCTCCATGTTTGCCTGATGCGGGCATTACTTCTCTGGACCTACTTTTGGAAAAGTATACAACCCGAAAAAAGTTAAGGGTTTTCTGCTGTTATTTTCCACAAAATACACAACAAAGTAACTCTCAAGCTACATTTTTTGAATATTTATCTGATCTAGTAATTAAATTCCCAAATGATAAATTCATAGTATTAGGAGACTTCAATGTTAAGGATGCAACATAGCTGCATGTTCCCGGAGGACATATTACCATTGTAAACACTTCTTATAATAATTTAGTTAATCAGCTATTTGCATTTGTGACATTTACAGGATTTAAGCAGTATAATAATATTTACAACAATAATAATAGACTATTAGAGATCTTGTTTTATCTAATA
Organism: Leptidea sinapis; assembly: GCF_905404315.1. NCBI lineage: Eukaryota > Metazoa > Arthropoda > Insecta > Lepidoptera > Pieridae > Leptidea > Leptidea sinapis. Next base: position 15,103,628 of record NC_066273.1, read on the forward strand.
CTGTTTGTGTGGTCAATAGAACAAAACCATTAGCATTGCCAGAAGACGGTCATCATCCATCCTTAGTGGTGAAGGTTGAGAGTGAAAAAAATAACATGTACTTACGAGCACCGACTCGTGTTGTTCATTGTTATCACAACGCCGACTACAATGCAGTTAATGATGAATTATCAAAAATTGACTGGGTTGAAGAGCTCTCATTAGAAGATATAACATGTGCCGTAGGAAATATTTATTTTATACTTAACTATATTATAGATCGAATTGTCCCTACAAAACTAGTGCATGAAAATGATAAGTTTCCGTCGTGGTACTCTAGATCTTTAATAAAGTTAATTAAGAAAAAACTGAAAGCTCATAAAAAATGGAAAATATACGGAAGATCTAGTGATTATGATAGGTTCTCGGAATTACGCCGTGAAACAAAACGTTTAGAAGCAGATTACTATGATTTATTTATTAATAAGGCCGAAAATAATATTTATAACAATTCTAAAAAATTCTGGGCATTTGTAAAATCTAAGCGAAGTAGTAATTGCATTCCAGACTGTATGTACTATGATGATGATACTGGATCAGACGGTCAAATGATAGCTAATATGTTTAACACATTCTTTAGCTCCGTTTTTACAGCCGATTCTAATACTAGATTTAGCCATGATAACTTACCATTAAGCTATACTCAAACTTTTGCGAGAACAATAGACATTACACGTGAAAAGGTAGAAAAGTACTTGTTAAAACTTGACCCAACCAAAGGAAGTGGTCCCGATCATTTACACCCAATTTTACTGAAGGCATGTAGTAGACAAATTTATAGTTAGATATACTCTTTAGGAAATCATTACATTCAGGTAGTTTACCATCAATATGGAAAATGTCTTTAATTGTTCCCATTTTTAAAAGTGGTGACAGACATAATATTAAAAACTATCGTGGGATTTCAAAGATACCGGTCATCCCAAAATTATTTGAAAAAATTATCTATGACACTTTATTTCCTTTATTACGACCACTAATTATTCCACAGCAACATGGATTTGTAAATAAATGCTCGACGGAAACTAACCTTTGCGAATTTCTAGATGAAGTAATGGATGCCTTAAACAATGGATTCCAGGTAGACACAATTTATACCGACTATTCAAAGGCGTTCGATAAAATTTCGCATGCTCGACTATTATTTAAACTTGAGCGTATCGGTATTCAAGGAGATCTTCTAAGATGGCTGGAGTCGTATCTCCGTAACAGAACACAAGCGGTAGCTGTTAAAGGATTTATTTCTAGTTTTGTCCCTGTTACATCGGGCGTTCCTCATGGCTCTCACCTTGGCCCATTGTTATTTAACATATTTATTAATGATGTTTTGCAATCTTTTCAAAATTCTAATATTTTACTTTATGCGGATGACACCAAAATATTTAAAATAATAAAAGAAAAACAGGACTGTGTTGACCTACAAAGCGATTTAATTGAGTTAGGAAACTATTGTTCCGCTAATGACTTATACCTCAATGTTGACAAATGCTGTATGATAACATTTTCGAGAAAAAAAAAGCCAATTTTCTTCAAATATAAAATAAACAATAAACCCCTTATAAGGGTGTCAGAAATAAAAGACCTTGGGGTAACGCTAGATTCGGCTCTCTTATTTGAAAATCATATAGACAATATGACAGCAAAAGCTTATAAAATGCTTGGTTTTATATTCAGACAGGGAAATGACTTCAAAAATATTCATACTTTTAATCTTTTATATAATGCTTATGTCAGACCATATTTAGAATATGCCTCGACTGCTTGGAACCCACGTTATACAAAATATATAGATGCTATTGAAAGTGTACAAAATAAATTTATTAAAAGATTAAATTATAAGTTTCAAAATTGTAATACTCCTAAATTTAATTACCTATCTTTACAACAGCTTAGAGAATACAGAGATCAAGTTTTCCTTTTCAAAATATTACATGACTTAATTGATTCCAATCGTATTTTAAGTAACATTAAACTTAACTGTCCAAAACATTATACACGTTCTATAGATACATTCTTTATCCCTGTTCGTAGAACTAATTATACTAGCAATTGTTTTATTATAAGAGCATGCAACACTTATAATAATAATTATAGTCACTTAGACATTTTTCATAGCAGCTATCCAACTTTTACTAAAAAAATTAAAGAATATCTTAAACATTCTTAAAATATGTCCAACCGATAAATTTGATAAATTTTGTTTCATTTGTATTTTTGTGTACTTTTTTCGCCTTATGTTTAATTGTATATAAAATCGTTATATTTTGTATTATATTCACTCCTACTTTGTTTATATTTAAGTGGAAACTTTATTGGCTTGTGTAATATAAATTATGTGTTACAATGTGTATATAACTTAAGCTGTTTGTTTTCCATAAATAAATAAATAAATTTGATTACACCTGCAACCGATTTGGAACACGCAAAGTCTGGAAGTTGACAAATAGTGCCCTGGGGAACTTCGGCTCAAGTTATGGACGTCTGGTTAGCCGCTGGAGAATAGTACCCTGGCTTATACGGCAAAGGAGAAGGTAGATCTTCCGTCATTGGCTTTGCTTTAAACTCGACCCTTAAGCCGCGGTATGAGAGCCCAACGTCATTACATATAAAGTCCAACATTAAGAAGTTCAGAGGACTTCGATGGTATTTCTCCCATTATTATGCTAAGAACGTTATGACAATCATTCAGCACTCATACTTAAAAAGGCCAAGAGCTTATAATTTTCAGCTCGTGTAAAAACCTTAAAACAATCTTTAATTCAACGTTTCAGTACTTTTAAAATGGTTTTGTTTTACTCTTGCCAAACCTTTCATTTTAAATTAATGTTAGTTAATCTCTTATTACATACACACTTGAGTATTAATATCACTTTGTAAAGTGCTACGATAGTCCAAAATATTCCTAGACTCAAATTGAAATTCTAAACCACAACATCGATAAGAGCAGAAATAAGCTTATTCGACGACCAGACGTCTGTGAGGTAATGATAACGTAATATTGCCCGGTTAGCCGTATTCTTATAATAAAATTTCTGACCCCATTTTTGATAAGAATATTATTAAAGACATATTGAGAATACTCAATATTTTTTTCAGAAGGTAGGCTACGAAATGTTTAAGTATATAAGATATTTATTGCAAATATGATGTTGTTTTTCATACATGAAAGGAGATTGAAAACATAGATGAAGAAAGTGCGAATATTCCTGGATATACTAAGGGAGCTTGACTGAGGCGTAATAATGTAACATAGGTACTTAAAAGATCACGAGTACCTATAATAAGATTTTTATTTTCATATCAACAACAATCAATTGAATATATTTAGACAAATAATATAATAAAAACCTATGATAGAATTCCGGAGAAGGACCTTGATAAGGGCAGTAGAAAACACACCGTAAAGCTAAGTCTATACGCAACTACAAGCTTTTAAAATACAGAGCTGAGAATATGAGTGTCTTAAGCATTTTATATTTTGTGTCATCAGACTAAATCATTGATGATGATGATGATAAAAATAAGATCAAATTTATTTTAGCCTCGAAAGTGACTGTGCACAAAAATAAGAAATCCGGAATTTTTCCATTAGGAATAAAGGGTACTAAAGGTTAGTTTTCCCAGTGCAAATAAGCAAGCACCACGACCATCCACGAAAAGAACAGATCTTACCATGGGGTTAACGGTTCTCTTCAACGAGCCGGTTTTCTTCGGTTCGTATTTAATTTATTGTACTGTTAATGCTAATTGATATGGAAGAGCGTGGCCTCAGTCTGCGTTCCGGCACAGGTGTACTCACTTAATAGAAAGTCAATCTTTGTTACTGAAATAAATATTTTTAATTTCTTTAATTTTTTCATAATATCGTGTATTTGTATTTGATTTTTCTGTAATACTATCTACTAGCATATTTTTTTTATGAGAGAGAGCTAACGGGCAAGTGGCTTACCTAGTGAAAAATAAAACCAGGCGCCCATAGATATCAGCAATACACGAATTCAAGAGATGCGTTGCTGGCTTTTGAGATATTCCCAATGGGGAATGAAGCAACCGCCCTCAGACTATTAAATAATAAATTATGTTGTAAGACATTGTTACGATATTTTTATGAAAAAAGAAGCCCGCATACTTTTTCGAATGGGTAAGTTTTTAACTTTCAATAAGTGATTTCTTATCCTATTTTGAATAAATTCAAATTCAAATAGTTTTATTCAAAATAGGATTCAAAATCATTTATTGAACGTCAAAAACTACCATCCTACAAAAATATTTGATTTTTAAAATTCTCAAACTCAAATTAGATATGTAGCTGTACCTACAACCAATAATATCAATTAACAAATGTCTAATACCTAACTTGTAACGTAGCATTATAGATCGTAGAAATAGTAATCGTGCATAATAACCGTAATAAGCGTATGCCGAAAGATTCGTTCTGACAAGAACATTTTATCTTATATCTTTAAACGAGCAATTCTTGTATATATGTATTGATTTTCATAAAATTAAGTATGCAGGGGATTTCGGGGGTGATAAATCGATCTAGCTAGGTTTCAATTTAAAAAAAATGGTTTTATCCATGTTTGAATGAGAAACAGCTACAATAACATTAGAATACAAAGGTAAATTTCGCCACTATATACAAGACTATTATAGCTCAGATGGGACATTGGGTGATCCGGAAAGCAGAAGACCCCGGTTCGAATCCAGAAGTCCTATTAGTTTTTTTTTGTTCAAGTTTTGTACATTCTTAAAAATCCCAGCAAGGCTCGGTCGTCCGGATATTTTTATATAACGTAATATTAGCTCTGATAAGAACCATTTCATAATGCTGTACAACAACTCATAGAATCATACAGATAACCAGTAGTCATCTCAGTGAAGTTTCAAGCATCGTACTTTCTCTCGACGATCGCAGACATACTCACGTGATCAGTCATATGCTCCGCGTTACACAACTGCACAGCAAGGCCGAGCGTCCTCGAATGACGCGTCGGGACTCGGGCGTCGATCGCTATTCATGCAATTTTAATCAATGAGCAATAGGCGTAGGTGCGGAATGCTCATTGACATCGTATGATCGAGGTTCGACGCGAGTTTACACAAACTGCGATAGCATTAGTTTTAGAGCGTGATAGAACACATAATATTATTCTCAAATCTTATTGAATGAAACGTTTTACTATTGGTTAAAATGTAATCTCTAGTATTGGTGTGTATTTCCTGAACTTGTAAATATTTTTTAAGTAACGATTGTAATTGGGTAACTAGTTTTAAGGATTTTGTATATATATTTTGTATATAAATCATATCTTCCATATATCTTCCACATATTCCTCACAGTCAAGCAGTTGTTTTATTTAATCGCCAGTTCATTTTAAAAGTAATATTCATATTGATTAGAATTTATACTTGCACAGTGAGTGTCGATATAATTCTGTCATAATGCTCTATATATATGTACTCATATTTTATGTACCCTATATTTGTACGGGTGCATCTACTTTACTTTAACTTTTTTTCATAATATAGTCACGTAAGTCTTGATGTTGGAGTATCTTCAAATAGATAAAGTTAGATATAAAATTTGTCCATCATTTGTAAAGATTCATCAAACTGTATTTATCGATTTAAAATAGTAGCAATGAGTTGATTTCCACTTATTCTCATGAAAACAAAACTTTATACGAACTAAATGATAAAAAGTACGAACAAATAAAAATAGAAATCAAAATTTGATTTGTGTATTAATCCTAGAAGTGAGGGTTATCACTTTAAAAACATAACAAATTGTTTAAGAAGTTTAAATTTAACTTTTATCTAATACAATCCTATTTTCACTTGATTTTATTAGTACAATGTGTGCTTATCACTATCCATCCGTGGAAGCAATATTTAAAGATCTGCTTGCAATGACACCCTAAGGGAAGAAGTAAATACGCAACACAAAAAACTAGACATTTATAACAGCTTCAAGAAAAGCTACATTTATAACAGCGAATATCTCCAACTTTCGTTGCAAAACTACTTTTATGTAAAACCTCCACAGAATCTGATTACACTTCACTCCAGCAAAACTGCCACCTCACCTTGTAAATTCTTATTTGCACAACTTTCTCTCATGCTTTACACAACTAAAGGTTCTGATCATTAATCTTGGCCACTCCACAACTCCACACTCTATCAAACTTAGTGAATAACTAGCGAAAAATTCCCACTTACGATCACTGAAGCGCTAAATTATATTGCTTTGTCAAAGTTGCAAATGTTCCAAAAGTTTGGTTGTAAAATTGGGAAAACTTAACGTTTCTACGCCTATCGTTGAATGGAGTGAAATGATTCAATGTTATTTTTTTTTTAAATATCATTTATTTGTAGTCATGGGTATACATAGATGTTTCAAATCACAATAAAAGGTCTCCATTCCTTGCCCGCATGCTGTGGCGTACAAATAGTTATTAATAACAAGTCAAACAAATATATATATTCACAATGACAGTTAGTTGATATACATATCTATTTAAATGTTAATTGAGTGTTGTATCTGAAAATAGGTCTTTTATGGAATAGTACGATTTTGTCACTAGCACATTAAATAGTTTCTTTTTAAAACACGTCAACTTAAGTTCTGTGATATGTGTAGGTATCTTGTTAAATATTCTCGGCGCCATTTCAAGAACACTATTGTACATCGAAGCTGTGTTGCTGCCATGTAAACGTAATCTATTCTTGCTTCTCAAATTTATATTGTGGATTTCAGATGTTCTGACAAATGTATCAGGGATCAACTGTATTAAAAAGAAAATATTCTCATTGTTCCATTAAATAAAAATAATATCTATAATTAAGACCTAGTCTAATTTGACTGGGCTATTTACGCATTTATTTAGTCCCTTGATTGGGCCATTGTGCGTGTCAGTTAAGTATTTTACTACAACTAGCCTAGGCTGTCTGAGAAAGCTAGAAGCTTTTTCAGATATATGCAGATTCGGCGATTGTGTGGCCATACTGCTGCATTATGTAAGCACGTTCTGAAGTGTTTTAAAAGGCTCCATGCATCCTCGGCATAAAAAGCTATCTGTCACTTTATGACTCGCCCAATTCAATTTATTTCACTGTTTTTTATTTGACAGGGAGAGTTTCGTGTAAATAATTTTGCTGGTTCAAGTTAAAGTAATTTCTTCGTGTTGGTGAAGAAGGTAAGTAGTGCGTGGCTAAACAAAGTTAATAATGTCTCACGAAAGATTTAATAATTAAAGTCATGAAATATTAAATTCTTGTACAAAACATAATTTTTAAATTCAAATTAACAATTATTGACAATTTTAAGAAATTTTAGTTTAAGATTATCAAATTTTAATTTATTATTCAAAAAACACTTTTTTATGAAAGAAGAAGACAAAAAAGCCTTACAGGTCGCCTGATGTTAAGTGATCACCGGTCCACACATTACCAATACCAAAAATCACAGAAGCGGTGCCAGTCTTTTAGAAAAGTATATGCCTTCTGTTGAAGGTACCCATGTCATAATATCCATACTTAACCATTATTTCATATATTCCTGTCTGTCAACGAATAAAAGAAAAAAATATATAATACTAAACTTACATTAAAAGGGGTCTGGTCGTAATAAAAATCACAAAGGTTCAAATCGTACCGGAAAACTATTGTTTTCGGGCCATTAAATTTTCCGGGTAATTTCGCATCTCTTAATTATGAACAATAAAAATACTCAAGACCGTTCCGACAAATTGAAGGGATCTAAAGATTTTTGGTAACGTCAATCTATTTATATATTATATTATTTGTTACATTAAATTACAACATTAGTAGATCATTTTCGTGAGATATTTATATTTTAAATTTGTTGGCTCATCTACATATAAAAATATAACACTCTTTGTTCAAAATCGTGAATCTGAAGTTCTTTACCGTTCGTTTTGAAATTTTTATACATAATGGAATTCATATCGTTGCGACTTCTTGAGTTTGTTCCAAATATCCTAAGGAATTGTACTAATCATTTTGATATTTTTGTACATCGTTGTATAACAATCAAATGGAGTCATATACGTTATTTTATACAAAGACGAGCTACAATAAAACGTGTCCAGTTTCAACTAGTAAACTTTGCTTACTAAAATCAAAATTCATTTTTTTCTGCTTTCAGTTACATTTTTTTATTAAAATAAGGGCCGAGACGAGCAGGACGTTCAGCTGATGGTAATTGATACGCCCTACCCATTACAATTTAGTGCCGCTCAGGATTCTTGAAAAACTCAAAAATTCTGAGCGGCACTACAATTGCGCTCGACACCTTGAGAAATAAGATGTTAAGTCTCATTTGCCCAGTAATTTTATATTCTCCTTTGCACAGGATGCCGGCGAGATTATGGGCCACCACAACGGCGCCTTTTTCTGCCGTGAAGCAGTAGTGTGTTGGTATTATTGTGTTTCGGTCTGATGGGCGCCGTAGCTTGTGAAATTACTGGGCTTTTTTTTCGATTTTAGCAGAATCTGTAACATTCTCAACCATTATTTTAAGGTATTAATTATGACAATACATTATTTAGTTTTTTTTTTTATGGAATAGGAGGACAAACGAGCGTACGGGTCGCCTCTTGTTAAGTGATCACCGCCGCCCATACTCTCTTGCAACACCAGAGGAATCACAGGAGCGTTGCCGGCCTTTAAGGAAGGTGTACGCGCTTTTTTTGAAGGTACCCATGTCGTATCGTCCCGGAAACACCGCACAAGGAAGTTCATTCCACAGCTTTGTAGTACGTGGAAGAAAGCTCCTTGTAAACCGCACTGTGGAGGACCGTCACACATCCAGATGGTGAGGATGATATCCTAACTTGTGGCGTGTCGTGCGAAGGTGGAATTCGGCGGCAGGAATTAGGTAAAACAGCTCTTCGGAACACTCCCCGTGATAAATGCGGTAGAAGACACACAATGAAGCGACGTCTCTACGCAACGCCAAGTGATCCAGCCGTTCACAGAGTACTGGGTCTCCGACAATTCGAGCTGCTCTGCGTTGCACGCGGTCAAATGGATCGAGCTGATACTGGGGTGCGCCAGACCAGAGATGACAGCAATACTCCATGTGTGGCCGGACCTGCGCTTTGTACAGCGCTAGAATGTGGGCCGGCTTGAAGTATTGCCGTGCTCTATTAATGACGCCCAGTTTCTTTGAAGCCAATTTGGCTTTGCCCTCCAGATGGCCACGGAATTGGCAATTGCTCGAGATTTCGAGACCCAGTATTCCGATACTAGGCGAGGCTTTTAGGGAAGTGTTGTCGAAGAGCGGTGATGCGACAAATGGGGTTTTTTTAGTTTTTAGTTTAGTTTATAAAAATGTCTAGCAGTACGGTATGATCTTAACATTACGAAACCATTTTGGCATCATTTTTAACCTGCGCAGGTAAATTTACTAATGACATTGTTGGCACAGTATCGTGCGAACATTCGCGTTTTCTGATAATGTGTTAGCTTAGTTTCATAACGTTATTGTCATACTAGCAACAAGAGAAATATTTACAGAATGATACAAAAACAATAAATTAACACATTTATGTCAGAATAAGGGTAAATGTTGTTCAATTCTTTCATCATACATTCGTTAGAAGTAAGTTAGGTAGAACTATAGTAATAACAAGATATTTAACTTTTAAAGATTCTTACGAGTAAACAAGATTGCATTGGTGTCCTTAATAAACAGTTTTATGTTTATTTTGATGTAAATTGATTATAATCGAAACTAATACTACATTCTAATACTCTCATCGCAAAGAACTTTGATTTAGTTGTTATTAATACGTATCTAAGTCCCAAATGAAATTCGCGTCTAATCTAAATTATTCACGCCGCGATTCAACCAATATGTTTCCAAACACTGAATTATTAATCAGCTCGACAATTTCACAGCCTCAGAAATTAATTACATCACTTCCTGTGTTACCATTGGAGTGGCAAAGATGATGCGAGTATATAGCTGAAAATTAATTAAGTTTCTTTATGTTCCTATGTATTGATACATTTGATTGTCCATATGATATTCTTAGTTGTTATTCATTTAAGAATTGTGGCCATTTCGTGACTTGGACTAATTCATTTATTTCTGGTGTTAACATTTTGATTATGACAGTTTCTAGCAAATTTGCAAATGCGGCTATTTATATACATTTCATTATCAAGAATATATTCAGTGTTAAAACGTTTATTTCAGAAAATATTTTTTTTTAAGTTCCAACTTTATAGGTTAGGTATATATAGTGCGAACAGCCCTCTTCTGTGTAGTCTAAATTATTTGATTGTGTTATATTCAAATTCAAATATTTTTATTCAAAATAGGATTTAAAATCACTTATTGAACGTCAAAAACTACCACCCATTCAAAAGAGACTGCCTCAGAAAATAATACCGGCTAATAGTTAATATCGGCTGCATTGCCCCATCATACTAAATTTTATATATACATTTACTAATCTTTATTATCATATCATCTTACCAGTGGAATGCTCTTTTGCACAGGATGCCTGGATATTTCTGCCGTGAAGCAGTAATGTGTAAACATTACTGTATAACGGTCTAAAGTGCGCCGAAGCTAGTGAAATTACTGGGAAAATGAGAGTTAACATCTAACGTCTCAAGGTGACGAGCGCAATTGTAGTGCTGCCCAGAATTATTGAAAATTTTCAAGAATCCTGAGCGTGCGAGCGAGAGCAATTACCATCAGAGGTATTGCATATATTATATATTGCATTTTCCTATCAGGGTAGTTATATCTGTTTCTATTTCAAAGAGAAATCTTATAAGGAATGTCTTTACGAAATATAACGTAAGAACTTTAAGCCGGGTAAGTCCTTCAAATCCCATGAATTCAAAATGTTATGCTGTATTTGCAAAGCCACAAAAGCCTTACACTAAAAACATAAAACAGAAACCGAATTGCGAAGTCATTCCTTTACAAATTGCACTCAAAACAAATCAAAGCATCTGTTGTACGAATGTTTTCGATTCTTCACTGTGATTGGATCGGGGGCAACTTCGGCACGAAAATTCGTACAGAAATATTTTCATTTGTCAACATTGTTTTAGCACTTCCGCGAAGCCAACGGTTTGTGAAGCTTTTAATTATTCAAAAGGGAAACATTCTTTTTTTAATTATTATTGGATTGATCACGATGATTTATGAAATTTCTTATTTATGTAAAATGCAACTAACTGTTTGATTCTAAATACGAATGCTCCCACTATTACTCCGATTTTTCAAGAGAAATATGCGGTGGTGATCACCTATCCACAGGTTACTTGTTCGCTCGTTTTCTTCTTTATTCTTTCTTCTTTCTCCTACGTTCTTGAATATCTTCATCTTCAGAATAATAACAAAAATGTTGAAAAAGCGTAGAATACAAACATTTTCTACTTTTACGTAAATACACTGGCCTTCAAAAGTAAGTACCACACTTTTAAAATTAGGATAACGTTTTAAGTTCACAAGATATACTTTCGAAATAAAAAGGACTCCAAAGAGAATTTAATTTTGTACTTAAAAACTTTATAGTCGGTCACCTTCTTTTAAGAATTGGCTGAAAAAAAACTTCAAAAACAAAACCATTTCTTTTTCAAAATGGACGTTTCCGAATTACAATTTTACCATTCACAGTTTTTTTTTTGTTTTAAATTTTTTTCAAGATCGATGGGTCTTGTTTTAAAAAATTATGCTAAAAAGCACATAACATTTATGTATCATGCCTCTTTCAGTTGAAGAATGTGCTAGGATCATGGCTTTTCTGGAACTAGGCATCAGTACGCGTCGCACTGCAAGAATGGTGGGTGTGACGGTACGAACGGTCCAGAAGGTAAAGCGAAGGTACGAAGAGACTGGACACCATCTGAGGAGACCTTGTAATGGCAGACCCAGGTGTACCAGTGCCCGAGAAGATCGTTATATTATTTCCACTGTGTTAAGAAATCGCCACCAGAATGCAGTTGAAGTCCAGCAACAGCTACTTCAGACCCGGAGGGACTACATTAGTGACAGTACAGTGAGAAGAACACTTGCTGAAGCAAATTTGAAACCCCGAAGACCAGCGAGTGCCTCAAAACTCGAGAGACAGCATCGAGTAGCGAGACTGCGATACGCCCGTGAACGCATGAAGTGGGATGAAGAAGAATGGTCAAGAATTTTGTTTGCAGATGAGTCTCGATTCTCCCTTTACACTTCTGACGGACGGCGAAGTGTTTACAGTAGACCTGGTGAGCGAGACCTTCAAGCCTGCATCTCAGAAAGAGTCCAATACGGTGGAGGTAGTGTACATGTATGGGCTGGCATATCTTCAGAAGGTCGCACAGAGCTAGTAGCCATAGAAAATGGCACCCTCACTGGGCAAAGATATGCTCAAGAGATTCTCAATGAGTATGCAGGGCCGTATTTAGCAAAAATGGGTGATGGATCGATGCTGATGCATGATAATTCCCGGCCACACACGGCTCATATCGTACAAGAGTATATTCAGGAGGTCGATATCAGCGTGATGGCTTGGCCACCAAGAAGTCCTGACCTCAACCCGATTGAACACGCCTGGGATGAGCTTGAGAGGCTAATCAGAAATCGCAGACCACCACCTACTACCCTCAGGGCACTAAAGCAGGCCCTGGTAGAAGAATGGGAGAATATTCCCCAACATCGGCTCCGAAACCTAGTGTTCAGCATGCCAAACCGGCTCGAAGCTGTAATCAGAGCTCGAGGAGGCAATACCAGTTATTAAAAATTAAATAACATGTAATACATTTTAGTTGAATTTTTTTACACTAAACTAAAAATGTCTATTTTCATTGTTATACCTTTTTTAAGTAAAAAATGTTACTAATGTATTATTTTAGTTTCTAAGAATTAAAGCCTATAAAATTTGCAACAAAACGTTTTTAATCTTAAATCTCTACCTTCTATAGTTAAGAAAAAAATTTAATTTGAAAAGTGTGATACTTACTTTTGCAGGCCAGTGTATATATGACGTAAAAGTATAAGGCACTTGTTATTAAGTCTCTATATCTAAATTTGTACTAAATAGTAGTAATTTTAAGTTTTATTGTTGTAGTTATAGAAACACCAAAGGCCAATCGTACAGCCACGAAGACTTAGGCCCAGAACACACGGTGAAACGCAACTGCAACGAAACCCTCTTGAAATTATTGGTTTGAAACCAGTTTCAACCGTTTTCATCACACGGAGCAATCATTTCGGTTTTCTTTGAGAACAGACGTCTGCAAAATGAGTTCTTCGAGTGACGAAGAAATTGTGGTGATGTATTTGTATCTTCGACAAAGAAGAAGGCGCAAAAGAAGAACTATGTGGATACATCCCTACATCGAGAAGAATATCAACTGTCGTATGTTTGTGGCTGCTAAAGAATTACAAGAAACTGATAGAAAATTTTTGGATTGTTATCGTATGAGCAAAACTACATATCTTGAGCTTGTTGAAATAATGACACCTCAGTTGCAGAAACAGAATACTAATATGAGAGAATGTGTGAGTCCTCAAGAAAGGCTATAATAACACTTATGTAAGTATTTTCAAAGATTTATTTTTACCATATTTATTAAAAATTAAATTTTACTATTAAAAAATAAAAAAGCTTAAACATTTTAGGTTTGTAAGCAAAGCATTCATACAAAGTTTCTGAAATTCACATCTTGGTTCACAGGAGTGTATTCTGTATAGGATGTTCCGCTGAAATCCTTAGGTGTTTGTTCTGGTTGCATAGAGTTGGATGGAGTTCCCGTAGATGTTCCGCTGAAGTCCAGAGGATTAGGTGTTTGTACTGGTTGCACATATGGACTACCATATTCTGTATACTGCGATATTGGAGAATATACTGTTTGATGGGACGTTTCATTACTTAACGTAATAAATGGGCTCGTTGCTGCACTTTCAGGCGTAGTAGAAAATGGATTCAGTATGTCATCAATAAGGCTTAGCACACGTCTCTTGAACATTTTGAATTGTTGGAGATTCATTTCTCTTAACTCTGGTGCGAGACTATTCAAAAACGACATAACAGAGTCCATGGAAGTCTGAGATACAGTCAATTTAGCAGATTTCTTTTTTAAATAATTAATAAAATATTTATCAGTCTCGTGCAATAAATAGTTCTTCCGTTTCGGGTTAGAAGAATGTTGGGTTGGATTATCTTGAATATTATCTTGTGTACTGGAAGGTGCAGGTGCTATATCACAGCGCTCAGTAGGTTGCTCGAGCTCGGCAGGCACGTCGTCTGGCAGATCGTTTGACATTTCAGATGTATTATCTAATGAAGTGGATGGCAAGTTCCCTGCTTCAGGTGGATACGTCGGTTTTACATATGGCGTTAAAAAATGCATATGATCAAGTAAATAGTACGGTTTTTTCCGTTTTCTTCCAGAACCACTTGGCAAAGATTTCAGATATCTCATATCATGATAGTGTGGTATTATACAAACAAGGATACTTTTCCACTTCTAACACAAATGCGATATTTTTTTGTTCGTCGTCAGCCATTTTGTACAAAAGAAGCCACCCGGTGAATGCAACGCAACGCGCGAGTTTCCTGCACGACGGTTTCAATGCAACTGATTTGCAACGCCGTCAAACCGGTTTCAAACTGGTCGCGTCATGTGTTGTCTCTCAACAGAATCTATGGCAGAAACTTAAATGCAACTCAAAAGTAACTAGTAGTTGCAGTTTCGTTGCATTTTCGTTTCACCGTGTGTTCTGGGCCTTAGGGCTATATTTATCCAGGACACCATACAGACACTAGAGTGATGACGCGTCCGAGATGGTCACGCCACCAAATTGGTTGCGAAACCAAACGGACACTAACTCTCTACAGAACTGTATACATTTTGTTGGTAGCGGCTAATGGTCACGCCACCGTGGTGTTCCGGTTAAATATGGATGCGTCACCTTGAGACATAAGTCTCATTTGCCCAGTAATTTCACTAGCTACGGCGCCCTTCAGACCGAAACACAGTAATGTTTACACGTTACTGCTTCACGGCAGAAATAGGCGCCGACTATTATATAACCAGACAGAACTAACTCGTTACAAAGTTTAGTTATTTTTTACTTACTCTAAATACAGATTATTGTTGTTAATATTGTCATCAGCGCACCAAACGGCATAATAATGATTGTTGACAAAAATACTAAAGCAGAAAATCAGAGACTTTTTGAATAAATTATAACTGCAATTAATAATTTTAAACTGAATACTAATATTGTATTTAAGTATTTACAAGGGTTAAATTGAAGTTAGATGAAAGCTTACATTTTCTACAATGTATTTGCTAACTTAAAACGAAATAGTAATTGAAATTAGTAATCAGCATTAGATTGCTAAATCGAATTCTAAGACTGAGATTAAATTCTCGCATAAGCAAAGAGAATCTTATAAGTTTAAATTGTGTCTCTATAATTCAAATTAAGGATTACGACAAACAAATACTGAACGGTGGTTTATCGCATTTATGACCGTTTTTAAATACGTTTACTAAATTGAAAAAAATATTACAAAAACATAATATATAAGGAGTAAAATATTAGCCATGTGTGTGATTCATAACACCGTTTCTTATACTTTGCAAGCTTAAAAATGGGGCTTGGTTAGTTCTTGCTTAACTAACCAAGATATATTTGTATGTATAATATTAAAATAAATGCATTCTGAAGAGGAATATGTGGTTAGTTTGACTTAGAATATCAATTTGAATTTTTAATTAAAATTACGCGTATGCATGATAAAAATGTCTGATCCTGTCGGGATTCAAACCCGGAACCGCTACTGAGTAAGAACGGCTACTGACCACTGAGCTATATGGGTTGTCGGTAGTTGTTCAATGTGTTGAATCCATTCTTAGTACGTAGTATTAGTATAATACCTTCTTATATAAAAGATATTCGTAAATATGTACATTTATTAACAAAACTGGATACCATTTTTATAATTAAATTCAGAAAACGAAACATTGAGAGAACTGAAGTTGAAAACAAACAAGGACATCTTCAATTCAGTACATTTCGAATTTAGAATGCTTTTAACGTCACCACATCCTCAACTCGACTGTGCGAAGTAGCATTTCAATCAATTCTGTATTTGAGGAATAGAACATTTTGCAAGGATGTATTTGAGAAAGCTATAAAGGTGCAGTCAAGTAGATTGACGAATAGAAGCATAAATAATAAATTGATTTGCGGTAGCGAGATTGGTTTATTGTCAAAAATGTTTTAATAAATATCGAATAAAAAAACACAAAATGAAAACGTATCGCCTCGAAAATTATCTATTAGCGAATTAATAAAAGACAATCCCACTATGACAATATAACAAATCAATTGGAGGGTAACTAAATTTGGGACTCTAACTGAACAATAAACTGATATTATATCAGACAAAGGTGCCGATTTTTTAAACCTTCACCACCGAGTGATCAGTCCAAATGGTAATTTTAATATAAAGGGCACCCATTTGTAAATATATGCCATATTATATATAATACAAGCTCATGTTATGAGAAGCAAACACAAGTTGTGTTTTATGTTCTACTAACAATCTGTTACAGCGAAGTAGCGGATACAGATATATGTGGGAGGCACCTTTGCACATGATGCCGGATAGATTATAGGTACCATAACGGCGTCTATTTCTAACTCAAAGCAGTAATCTGTAAGCATTACTGTGTTTCGGTCTGAAGGCCGGACGCCGCAGCTAGTGAAATTACTGGACAAATGAGACTTAACATCTTATGTCTCAAGGTTGAGTGCCGATGTAGTGCCGCTCAGAATTTTTGGGTTTTTCAAGAATCCTGAGCGGCAAGGGCAAGGCATCAAGCGCCGAAACAGAAAATTTCATGGTGTTAGCTGAGATAGTGACGAACTTTCATACAACTTTCACCCTCCTATTTTAACCCCGCCAAGCCTTTTATTCGCGATAAAATTTAGTCTGTGTCCTTTCCAAGCTCTTGACTATCTCTGTACAAAATTTCATCCAAATCGTTACAGTGGTTAAGGCATGAAAGCGTAACAAACAAACTTACATTCTCATTTATAATATTAGTAGGTATGGAAGTGCTTAGAGTACTGCGGCCATCACAAGAGCTTACCCACCTAACAAAACATCGAATTATCGTACAAAATATGAATACGAAAATCGAAAACGTGATACGTGAATGGCGACTAAATTGTTGACCGTGTTGAGAGTCAACAGTAACATAATTATATATCTTATATGAATTTATTAATAGTTCCCAAAGGAACGTGTGTTTCGAATTTCATGTTGGTATAGTCGTAAGAAGGAGCTATTTAATTATACTAAATAAATAACATTACTCCCAAAATGACGCGTTTTCCGTAGACGTATAACGTATGTAAGACTCGTAGAGTATTGAAGTCACAACTTTGTCAAACTGCGAGACTTGTACACAATATAATATTAAGGGAATAGTAATAATATTATTATGTATTACTACTAATATTATAAATGCGAATGTAAGTTTGTTACGCTTTCACGCCTAAACCGCTAAAATTTATTACAGAGATAGACAGGAGCTTTTGGCTACCTGGCTGAAATAGGGGGTGGAAGATAGATAGCACCATGAAAATTTGTATTTAACCACTTTATAAGATATAAATCATTATATTTTTTTTCTAACGCCAAATTTTAAAATAAGACTGGTTTGGGGATGGAAAAGTGGGATGCAAGTTCTATACTTGGTAGATTATAAGCATGTATTAAACACAGCAGTTTGTAGTGTATTATTTGCAAATTGAGTACATTAAAAAATAGAAAATCTTGCCCAAACTATTGCAAGCGTACGAAGTCGCGGGTAAAACTATTTCTATAAATATTGTGTTGTTATTTAGTAAGACACGTATATCCTCCATTTTTTGAACAATAAAATTTGATTGCAAGTTGCGTTGTTTAATTGATGTCAAGCATTCAGCTGCTGAATAATCAAATGCCGGCGAGGTTGTTGCATATGCTTTGGTGTTGCAATATTACAGGCACATACAAACATGCCACCCACAAGATAGTGCGTGCTTTTACATAAAACACCTAAAAGTATTATCAAATAAGAAGAGTTGATCAACAAATATTTGAGGTGGTAACTGTTACATTCTGACTTTACAGTTACATTTAGGTCTTTGCGAAAATTAAAGCTAAAGACAGATTTAGCTTACATAGTGATCATGTGGGTTTTTTTATGTAAATAAGGGACGAGACGAGCAGGACGTTCAGCTGATGGTAATTGATACGCCCTGTCCATTACAATGCAGTGCAGATCAGGATTGTTGGAAGACCCAAAAATTCTGAGTGGCGCTTCAACTACGCTCGTCACCTTGAGACATAAGATGTTAAGTCTCATTTGCCCAGTAATTTAACTAGTTACGGCGCCCTTCACACTGAATCACAATAATGCTTACACATTACTGCTTTACGACAGAAGGCGCCGTTGTGGTACACTGTTGAAACTGGTGATATCAAATCAAACAAGATAAGTAATTATTTGATTAATTAAATTAATTTTAAGGCGAGTTACTTATCAAGCCATGAAACTGAGAACCTTTTGTGGTCTTCCAGGCATATCTCTTTCATCAGATGAAGCCTTATTTCTTCATCTGACGTTAAGTGATTACCGCCGCCCACATAATCTTGCAACCACCATGAAATCACAGGAGTATTGCTGGCCTTTTAGTAAACTAAGATAGTATAAACGTTTACCCACTTTCTTTGAAGATACCCATGACGTATCGTCCCGGAAACAGTGTACATGGAAGAAATTTCCTTGAAAACCAAAACAGCTTGAATTGTCGGGGACCCAGTGCTCTGTGAACGGCTTGATCACGCTCAACGCTAGTTGTGTAGAGACGCTACTTTATTGTGTGTCTTCTACCGCATTTATTACGGGGAGTGTTCCGAAGAGCTGTTTCACCAGATTCCTGCCGCTGAATCCTACCTTCGCACAACATGCCACAAGTTAGCATATCATCTCCTCCATCTGGATGTGTGGCGGTTCTACTACAAAGCTGTGGAATGAACTTCCTTGCGCGGTGTTTCCAGGACGATACGACATGGGTACCTTGTAGGCACCCATGTCGTAGGTTGTTAAAGGCCATCAATGCTCCTGTGATTCCTCTGGTGTTGGAAGAGAATGTGGGCAGCGGTGATCACTAAATACCAGGTGACCCGTACGCTCAGCTGGGCTTCGGTGAAAAAGCCATACATCCAGATGGTGGGGATGATATCGTAATTTGTTATTTTTGTTTTGGCTCAACCTATTCTAAACTCGTCAAAATAAAATAGAGCCCACCTTGTTTTTATGTTGTCAGCAAAAAGTATTAAAGTTTATCTGTTTTTATTGTAAAGGTCTGT